>NC_133503.1:99544062-100148906 GCF_049354715.1 Callithrix jacchus | reverse complement strand
AGCAGGAGGCATGCTTATTGATACTCACTTAATCCTCATGAATTTGCTCGCTAATCTTTAGAGCCCTAATGCCTAGGGGCATCCCATGGAGAGGCTTGTGGGAGCAAAGAGACAGCTATAGGAATGCAGTCGGTGGATCTGAAGGTCCATGGGTCCACTGGCTTTTTAGGAAGAGTAGGTTGACATGGGTGAGGAGGAGGAAGTAAGGCTGGAGTGCTAGATTGGGCCAAGTTGTGAGATAATTGATACTGTTAATCTTGTCTCTTTCTAGGAAAAATTATCTCTCTTCTTTATATCAAACTTTGCTGTCAGGATCACTAAGGTCCTGTATTCCTTATGTTTCTATGATTCTAGCTTCTGCAAGAAAACCAAATATATGTAAACTCAGTGATACTTGATCTTAAGCAGTTTGCCATCTATGACACTTGATGCAACAGTTATATAACTTATTATCTTAGCTTCCAGTTTTCCAAAGGCAGACCTATCTAGATAATTGTTTTTACAGGAATAATACTTTTTGCAAATGTTAAATTGACATTTTCATTCTCAGAAATCACGTTGCTATGCAGCTCTGCACTTATTAAATCAATGGACTTCATCATTTCATGGGCCCTTGGAACAGAGAAGTCATTTCTTGGCCATCAGTGGAAAACCATATTTTAAAAAATTCACAGTGAGAACATAGTATTGAAATCCAGGCTTTGCTGAGAGGGAAAAAAACGTTGTTTAAATTTGCCAAAATTTCATTTACAAAGCAAATGCTAAGCCGAGGGAATATGGAACACTTAATTGTATTATAAGCCATTATGTAGAGAGGACCAGTATTTGCTGCAAGGGACATTTCTAGCTAAGAATAGGGATAGCTCCTCATATTTCTGAGAGGAGGTGGTTGGGAGGAGGAAAGAGGAGAAAGATAAGCCATCAGACATGACCATGCCAGCTCTGTTGTCCCCTTGGGATTGTAGTTTCTTGGAAAATGTGGTAGAAACATGGTCCAGAGCAGCAGGTGTATCCTAGTACGTGCTTCAGAGCATCCCACAGCCGGCATGGTACTGCATATGACATGGTGCCAGACTGGATGGCAGAAATGGCTGAGAGAGCTGTCTAAAGGGCTGAGCTTTAGCTATCACCTTATTTCTTCATATCCTCCAGTATTCTGTATCCTTGACATGAATGGGAAAGGGAAGAAGCAGGAGACCAGAAGAGAATTAGGCTTAGAAGGAAGAGGTCATGAATGTAGTCTTACTAGAGCTATGACTTCAGCAGGGGATGCCAGCATAGCATTTGAGGGAACCGGGTGGGACAAACCACACCTCTATGGGCACCACCAGTGTTTCCTGGGTACGAGAGCAAACAAGCTACAGCATATCAGAGACCAACAAGGACTCAGAGGCAGTATCTATCCCTAAGGACATGTCACTTATTATATGTGTGATACATAAGCATATCTGTATGTCCAGACACCAATTTGGGAAACATGAAAGGAAGGGAATGCTTAGAGGGAGCTTAAACTTTGAACTGTCCAAGACAGAGGCATCTTTAAATAGCAAATAGAGAATAAATAAAGTTATATTTTCACTCTGAGTGTGTAACTTTTGAACCATCTACATCAATATTCTTAACCACGTGGAGAACTTCCTGGAGGCCTTTTGAGGGAGTACATGTATGTTTAGCCAAGTAACCAAGACCCAATAATATGATAGAATTAGAATCAGAATCATAGAATCTTGTAGTGGTGGGAATCATTCAGTCCAACCATCAAAGTAACCTGAAACAGTGACAAGACTACCACATGCAGCCAGCAGAATGCTGTAATATACTATGATGACTGGAATCTTTTCTAACCAATTCCAGCACCCAGCGAGCTTGGATTTCAAATAAAATTATACTCATTGAGCACACTAGATTTTGTAAGTCACCATGCATTCTGTAAGTGGGCGATAGGAATTGTGATAAACTAGAACAGAAGAGAGGGTTAAAATTGCAAAAGGCCTTAGAGGCTGTATTTAAATGTTTGTTTTGATCACCCACATCAAAATCAGCTTAAATGAATTAAAATGCATATTCCTGAACCCTAGTTTTTATCAACTGAATCACAAATCTCTACTGATGGGCTCTGGATACTTTTCTTTTTTTATGTATTTTTAATTTTTGTAAACCAGTCATTTTGATTATGTAGTCATTTTCAAAGCAAAGAAATAGATTATCCCAATTAGTTGTATTGACCGCAGAAAATGTTCATAACCATGTTATAGAAATTGTCACTTTTCCTAAATTAATAGGATAGTTTTATTAAATAGTTTTGATAGACACATCATGTTTAAATATTTTAATCCCTAAGCATAAAAAATTAATCAGAGGCAAACTAGGATTGAGCTGTCAGTCTGGGATTTATTATTGAATAAGGATAACATCCTCCTTCTAGGCTATCGGCAGCCTGTCACCTCTCCTTTGAGACCAGCACAAAGGCGGAAGGTCACACCTCTTCTGCAGACTCATTTCATCCCTTGCTTGCCCATGGTCGCCTGTGCAGCTGGTAAGTCCTTGAGCCCTCAAAGCCGTAATAAAGCAGATGAGTTCAGATCCAGAATCATGAGGAATCTATAACGTTGGAATGAGAAATTGGTTTTCAAAGCAAGAACCCAGATGAGGAAAATCTATAATGGATAAATACTTAAGTGACAAAAGGATTTTCAGAAATTAAAAGAATGTGAAGTGAAGTGAGTTGTGAACAAAACCTCCGTGCCTTCCTTCTCTGTGTGCCTCAGTCACCCTCGGGCCTGGCAGGCTTTTCCTACAGAGCCCAGGGGACCCTCAGCGATGGCCTACTGTGGTCATCAAAGTGATGGCTTCATTCAGTCCCCAAAATAGGCCGAGTTTCGTCTGAGAAGTTTTCACCTTAAACCCCACATGGTTGTTCTGGCAGGTCATGGTAAAGTAGAAAACCTTGCAAAGAAGTCAGGTTACCTGATCTGAATGTTTCCCTTCTCAGCTCGGGCCAGAGATAAGTACCCAAATGCAGCATTTGAGAGATTTCTACTGTACAGTCCGCCTCCTGGGGAACAGCAAATAACTGCAATGCAGCCTGTATGGGAGGACACAGGGAAGGAAAGGCCAGAGCCAGGTCTTGACTTAAGGACGGCAGAGTCTTGTTGCCAGCCCTCAGGACTGGGTGAAGCTGTCAGGGGGCATGAATCCCCGTGTCCCCGAGGGTCCCCGCCATTGGGTCGGATCACCTGGTGGGTGATGCTGCCATTGTTGAGGGAGTGATGGAGCCAGGCTTCGGGAGGAAACTGCAGCACTCTGCCCTGTCATCTGCAGCGAATGACAACGGCGTGACATCGGAAGATCTCCTAACTACCGTCCTCCTGCTTGGCATCCTGCCTGGGGGATGCAGTTCCGGAGTGCGGCCTCCATCCAGACTCCATTTTCGTAACATTGTCCAGCAGCGGGCGCCTGCTGCTGAAGCCAGTGGTGTCTATGGGGTGGGTCGTGGAGGAATGGACGATTTTATTAAGCCTCAAACCCAAGCTTGCAAGTCAGAGTCCAGTTAGTTTGGCGTGTTCACGACCCAGTGGGTTCAGATCTCAGTCCTTTTCCAGGGAGCCGTCCCCATGGTATTAGGATCTCGTGATGAGGAAGATGTGCCCTGTGGCCTTGGCTCTGCAGTGGTCCAGCCTGGACGCCAGCTCTTCTTCAGATTCCACCCTCCTCTTCTGCAGGCTGTTCAGAGACAGGGGTTCTTGTCTTTCCCAGTTGGGGTCGCAGACGCTGAGGCGCAGCTGCAGGCCCCACACCCAGGCCCAGGACTCTGCCGCCTGTGGCTTCCCCACCGCAACAGCCAAGCAGAGCCCCAGACCGAGGCCCTGGCCTGTCCGCAGGCCGCCAGCCTCAACGCCTCCCGAACCCCGGGGCCCTCCGCTCCGGCACTGGTCCCTGGTGCTCACTGCCTGGCAGTCGCACCGCCTCTGGGATATGCTTTTAAATAATAGATTTGGACCAGGCGCGGTTGCTCACTCCTACCCGTAATTCCAGCCATACAGGAGTTTTAGACCAGCCTGGGCAACACAACGAGACCCCGTCTCTACAAAAGTGAAATAAAAAAATATCTGAGTGTGGTGGCGCATCCCTGTCACACCAGCTACTAAGAAGGCTTAGGCGGGAGAATAGCTTGAGCCTGGGAGTCCAAGGCTGTAGTGAGCTAAGAGAGGGCCTCTGCACTCCAGTAAATAACTGATTTGTTTTGTGCCACCCATGCCACTGATCTAGTCTTAGCCCTCATTTAACAAATGAGAAAACTAAGGTCTAGAAGAGCAAATGATTTGGTCTTGATTACTCCATTAGTTACTGGAAGAGCCAAGATTGTATGTAATGATAGTCTTTCATAGTTTGTTCATTGAGAGGGTGGCTGGAGAGACAATGGGGGTGGTTTATGAGATACACCAGGCTGGTTAATCTTGTCTTTTAGTCACAGGATGCTCATTCCCTTCCCACATTCCACCCCCATGACTCTCTTAAAGTAATTGTTCAAATGAATGTGGCAATGTTCGGGAACTCTTTTAGCTGGCGATGTGACTTCTCAGTCCCTTGACAGGAATTTTCAGTATATTCTACTGATTAGATTCTGGAAGAACTTGTAATCCAGCCTCAACACAGGACTGCTTTATATTGGAGCATCAGCTTTCTGCATGATATGGAACACATAGCCCCAGTTGTCTATCCACAAATGTCAGTCTTTTATTTGTTGATTAACTGAGGAATGCTTATTTCCATATGTTTATAACATATAAACAGTGAGGTTTATATGTTTGTTTTCCCCAAGAAAAGGAAGTTGGCTTTCAGTCCAGAAATCATTATTATTATTTTATTCTATATTTTGAGAGACATAGTCTCACTCTGTTGCCCAGGCTAGAGTGCAGTGGCATAGTAATTGCTCACTGCAAACTTGGACTCCTGGTCACAAGCAATCCTCCTGCCTTGGCCTCCTAAAGTGTTGGGATTACAGGTGTGAGCCACTGTTCCCAGCCCAGAGATAATATTTTTTGTAAGACACAGTTGGAAGCAGATGTCATTACCAGAGGTCCCTTTAGTTCTACTCCACTGTTTTCCTAAATGCAATGTAGGTTCTTGTCTTTGCGTCTCCAGAAGATTTTCAGGCTTTCCAAGTTTCACTTCTCTTCAGTGATATGCTTTCTCATTTCTGGAGTTATTCTACAGCCGACTTTCACCTACCTGTTTATATGCTTATGCTCATTTTTATGGCAGCCTTGCATATTGCATTGAACAAACAAGGGACAATCAAAACAACTGTTTTTTTCTTTGACAAGTGCAGCAAGCACAACCAGTCTGAGGGCAGGTTCTTCTCTGTCGCAGATGAAATGAAGGGCAAGTGCCGCTAACTTTCCTGGTTACTCTTAGAAAATAAAATATCCTCTAGATACTTTAATCTCCAGAGTGATCTCAATGTTGTAACCTGGATGTCCAGACGAAACTCCAAATTTCATCCAAAGTTAAAATTCCTTTCCTCCTCCAGCACTGGCCTGTCAGGGCCCAAGGTGGAAAAGCAAGTGGGAAGTGATTGGCTTCATGACTCTGTCAGTTCTCCTGTGCCCTCCTCCCCAGCTCCCTGACAAGAAAGAGGAGGGGAGGAGAGGCAAGGGGGTAGGAGGAAGTCTTATTGACGAGCATCAGTTTATGTAGACATTAATAGTTGATTTTGTCCTGGACCGTTTTCCTAGGTTCTTTGGGGACATCCATTGTGGGAAGTTTCCCCCCGATGTGGGCACAGGCTTCTGCTAATTACTTTGCCTTTCTCTCAGCCCCCTGGGTATCTTGTGGTGCATCTCCATTTTTAAATGCAATATACTCCTAAGACGTAGCCCATTTTTCCGTCGAGCACGTGGTAGTCCACCCCAGCCATATAGTTAACCTTTAGATTTCTCAGGCACAAGTCACATACCAATCAGGTATCAGAGGTCACCTCACAGGTTCTCCTGTGGTTTCTTTGAACCCTCCTCACTAGATTCGAAGTCAGGAGAAGGCAACACTCCCCGCTTTCCCACTCAGGAGTGGAGAGTGCAGAAAGAGTTGAGACTCAGCACTACACCAATTATCCCTAAAGAATTTTTTTTCTCTAATTGCAATTTTCCAAGCATTTAATTTCATTTTATATTCTTCTTTTGAAAGAGGCCAAGAGTTGAAAAACCAGATTTAGACCACATCCATTACAAGTTCTGCATAAATAGCTTGCATATTTTGGAACCTGGAAGTAGTTGTTTCTACCTATTGCCTTGGGGGCCTCAGCCTAAACTGAGACCAGATCTCACTCTATCTTCTTGTTGCATTCAGGTGGAGACAGATCTGTACAACCGGATGGAACTGGTGTATACTTAACCTCTGAGCTCTCATCTATCTCTGCAATTTCTCATGTTTGGGACATTCTCTTGTCCCCTCCTACCTGATAAGGATCTCCACTTTCTGTGAAGTCACCTCCACAGCATCTATGTCATGTTATTGCTCATTCTTCGATTTTGTGGCCCTTTCCAATTTCATATTTCCTTGCTTCATATCCCTCTGCCCTCAAACCTAGGGATTTTTAACTTCTGTCTGTGCTATCTATTCAATGCAAGGTTCCTATTTTTAAAAAAGGTAAGGAGTTCTTAGAAAGAGATGTTTGGGAAATTTTTCCAATATCCTGGGCCCTTGGTCCCCTTGGTACCTCATCATCCAGGCCTCTGCAGATTTGTGCTCCCTTCAAAGGAACTCTGCCTGCTGCAGACGGAGGAGACCCTTTTGTTTGTTGCCTACCTGAGTGTGTTATCAATCACCGAAAGGAAGCATGTTGTGAATTCTATTTGCTGTTGCATTTCAGCTTCTATGTACTTACTTCGTTCCACTTCTTTACTTGCAGCAGAATAAGGTAAACTTAAAAAAAAATTCCTTTGATGAAACAACACAAAACAAGCATAGCCATTTATTTCCGACTAAAATTTTTTGAAGTATTTTATTTATTGTCAAAAAGAAAACAGTGGGAATAAATTAAGATGATGTAGATGCAGAGCCGAGACAGTCAGATCAATACACCGAATTATATTGTTATCAATTATACATTTGGGCATGTGACAAATGTTTTAAATGCTTTCAACTTTCCTCTAGATCCCAAAAAGAACGTTTCATTAGACTAATATACATTGGAAAATAATTTGAATTTAAGAAGCTAAATATTTAGAACAATTTTGATTAGATCGCATGTTAAAGAGGGTTTATATATTCATCATTAGTAATTCCCAATCTAATATTGCCAATGAGGAAACTCTGAACAGCTGCCATCCAGAATCTAAAATATCACTCGTTGATAAATGTGCAACATAAGCACCATAGCTCAACAAAATGAAGTGCAATTTTCTCTTCAGTCAGAGAAAAGAGCAAGTTCAAGATTAGTTATACATTAAACCGTCCATTTGGGGAGGCTAATTAAAGAGAGAGAGAAGACCTTGAAATAGAAGTCACCAGAAAAAGCTAGCAGATGAGTCTTTTTGGAGACTTAATTTGTCCTTTGTCACAGACAGAACACCTGTGAAAAGAGCATGTTGCCCTCATTCAAAGTCTGGTTATGAGGTTCAGAAGGTTTTTTAATGCCAATGAAAAAAACAAAACAACAGTAGCTCATGAAATTGTCCTTAGAGATGCTGAGGCCTTTTGGGCATCAGGTTTCCAAAGTGATATAATAGGTGTGCAAACTCAATTCCAAAAAAAGATACGGGCACAAGATTTTGGCTTGTTCTCTTTTTCCCGAGTACTTTAGAAGGCCTGAGAATGAATAGAACATACAGCATTGAAGAGAGTCACGTTTTTGACAGGAAATCTAGCACGTGGTTAAAAAAAAGTCTGAATTCTTTCCAATTTAAACACACTCAGATTAGTATAGCTCTCACTCCAACCAAATAGCAATGCTCCCAGAAACTGCCCTACTTTAATATCACATGCTATTCTTTGTAGAACACTAACCAAGGACAAGAAAGAAGTTATTCTTGGGTAAGTTGCATTTACTTTACTACCACTAATGTGTATCTTTTTAGGAAATCTAGACAACGATTTTCTTAACAAAATTGTGCTACAGTTTCAGTATCCAGGTTCCTCAATATTATCTCATAGGAGTTAAATAAAACAAAAAGTTCTGGAAGAGAAGTGTCAGAGTGTGGTTGTCCATTATTGGAAGAGGGGTGTCCCAGAATTAGTGATAATTCTTATGAAAATATCTCTCAGCAGGTTGTCCTAGACCTGTCTTTCCTAAGGAATGGAACACATGCCTTTAAGAAAAGAGCAGAATTGGCTAGGTGCAGTGGCTCACACCATATACATAAGGCTCATTATACGTAAGTCCTGATATCATGAATGAATCTCTTACTTGCCATGGACTGTTTCTTAGATAAAATCCTAAGCACTTTGGGAGGCTGAGGTGGGCAGATCATTAGGTCAGGGATCAACAGCATTCTGGCTAACACAGTAAAACCCATCTCTACTAAAAATACAAAAAATTAGCTGGCTGTGGTGGCACACGCCTGTAGTCCCAGCTACTCGGAAGGCTGAGGCAGGAGAATCGCTTGAACCCAGGAGGCAGAGGTTGCAGTGAGCCAAGATCAGCCACTGAAGTCCAGACTGGGCGACAGAGTGAGATAAAAAACAAAACAAAACAAACAAAACAAAAATCATAAAGTGTTATTCCTATAGCCCATTTTTCTTTTCTTTTTTTTTTTTTTTTCCTGAGAAGTTAGCAGTCTAGCCTTGAAGCAAGATAGGCCAAAAGTTCTGCTTTCAAACTCTATCAGTGTCAAGAACTCTCAGATGATCTATTAAAATCCAAAGCCATGTACATTCTCTTAAGAAAATCTGTTTTTTAATGTCAAGAGAAATCTAGTTCTTCTTTTCATTTGTAAGTAGCAGGGCTAAGGAAGGCCACTTCTGAGGATTTCATAATGAGGCTTAGTGAATGGTTGAACTTGCCCACTCTTCTGAGCTTAGTTTAGGCAGTGTCTGGAAGCCACGAGAGCTGCTTTGGGGGTCACGCTACTCACTGCTCTATAACCCTCTCCTCAAGTCTTTCTTCCCTATAAGGGGAGGTTTCTTGGTCTCATGGGAAACAAATATCCTATTGACCTGAGTGTGTGTGTGCTGTAAGTATATACTCCTTGCAAAAAAGTTCCAAATCTCTACAGTCTACAGTGTCAACCATGGAAATCATCTTGTTCATCTTTAATTTCCACACCAGGGATAATATCCACATCTTTTAACAATTAATATGGCTTCTTCATGGATTATCCAAATGGCACCTGCAATAGTGCTGGAGCAGAGACCTGAAGGCCCATTTTTATCTCTGGTTGGAGGGTAATTGAAAGGTGTGGATAATTGGTATGGGAAACACTGTGGTTATTCCCCAACTTCTACTAAAGTATTTGAATATTTTAATGATCAATGCAGTTGTTAATGCTGTGTGCTGCCTGGATAGAAGCCCTGTTGATAGCACTATGAGGTGGAGATTACAATCTCTGTTCTATAGCTGTGAGAACTGAGGCTCAAGGAGGTGAATTTTACTGTGGTTACTCAACCAGAAGGAAACAGGGAGAAAGGGAAACCTGAGGATACGTCAGGCTTGTAAAATGGCCAAGCACATGCTTTTCCCACTACTATATGCAGCACCTGATAGCCAGGCCCACATTTATCCAGCTCCTCAGTACCTAGTCCAATAAATCAGGTTTAGAAATAACCTTTGACCTTCTCTCATTCTGTGAGATTGGCCTGGCTGGAAAAGTCTGCAAGAAGGCCAGAGAAGTGGGTGCACCTCTACAAAGAAAAGCTTGTCGCTGCCCTACCCCCACCCCTCCAAGCTTCAGGAGACCATGGCTGTTTTCAGGACATAAAAAATCCACTTCAATGGCTGCTTTCCTGAATGAAATGGAAATCTATGAGACCATCTTTTCTGAGATTGCTTTGGCAGCAAGAAGTTGAAATATTTCTCTTGAAAGGATTTTTCTCTTTTTCCTTTCCTTCCAAAGATCAATAAACAAAGGAAGTAAGTTTTGTTTACTTTAAAAATGTCTCTATATTTTAAAAAATTTGTGGTTGACTATAAAATTAGCTAATATTTATTGTAAGCAAGTGCAAAAACTCTGATTCAAAAATTAATAAATTACTTACATTCCTACTACTTGTTATTATATTTATTGACATACTCCAGAAATCATAGTTTTTAGTATTTTAAATTTATTTTTTTAATTATTAGTTTTTAAAAGTCACTTTGGAATAGTTTTATTAGTTTTTTCCTTTTTTATTACATTATCTTTGAAATTTATTTAATTATTCCTTTATCATTGAATGTGGAGGATATTTCCAGTTTTTCCTCATTATACATAAGGCTCATTCAAATCCTGATGTCATGAATCTCTTACCTGCCATGGACTGTTTTCTTAGGTAAAACCCTAAAAATTGAGATTATAGGAACAAGAGTATTAGTATATTGCACAGTTACTTTCCAGAAAGAGTGCCGGTCTGCACTTCCACCATAGTGTATTAAAGCACTGGTTTCACCTCATTCTTGCCAACATTGGAAATTTTGGAAGACCTTTCCAAACTGAAAGATGAAAGATAGTATCTTTAAAAAAAAAAAAAAAAGGTTCAGATTTTAAAGCATTAACTATAGCCAGTTTACTGGGTTAGTATTTTATACCTATTATTTCCCTTTAATATCAACTAAGCCTGATGGAATAATTACTGTTCCTATTTTACAGACGAGGCAGAGAAGGAGTACCTGGCCTGAGGGCACACCTGCAATAAGGGCCAGTGTGAAGATTGCACTGGGCGCTTTCAGGGGTGGTTCTCTCAAACTCTCTGCCGTGCTGCTTTGCTCTGCACTACTGAGATCTAGTGAAAAGCAACACATTTTTAACATTCACTTTTCCCCCAATTACAACAGTAGTGTAAGTTCATTGAAGAAAAGAGTGGATATCCAGAAAAGCCTAGAGAAGCAAATATCCAGCTATCCAGAATCAACCAGATGTTTTTCACATGTCTGTGTACTATCTAATTTCTCTCTCTGTATATATACACATTCATGTATATATACATACGTGCATATATATGTACATACACATTCTTGAACAAAGCAGGGTTTAGGACATTAACTCCCTGCATAGTTGGAAAATCTGTATCACTTTATTCCCCTAAAACATAACTACTAATAGCCTACTGTTGACCAGAAGCCTCATTGATAACATAAGCAGTAGACTAACACATATTATCTAAGTTATATATATTGTATACTGTATTCTTACAATAAAACAAGCTAGAGAAAGGAAAATATTACTAAGAAAGTCATTATAAAGAGAAAACATATTCTCTATTCATTAAATGGAAGTGGATCATGATAAACATCTTCATCCTTAACGTCTTCATGTTGAGTAGGCTGAGAAAAAAAAGGAAGAGGAGGGATTGGTCTTTGCTGTCTCAGGAGTGGTAGTGGTGAAAGAAAAACCACGTATAAGTGGACCTGCATATAAGTGGATCATACGGTTCAAATCTGTGTTGTTTAAGGGTCAACTGTATTTATGTATTATGTATGTTGTCACATTGTTTCGGTTGCTTGATGTCCTGCAGTATATGTCATTCAATAGTCTTGTACAAAATGATTTTAAATGGATGCATAGTGTATTAGTCCATTTTCACACTGCTGATAAACACATACCTGAGACTGAGTAATTTATATAGGAAAAATGGTTTAATGGATTTATAGTTTCATGTGCCTGGGGAAGCCTCACAATCATGGCTCAAGGCAAAGAGGAGGAGCAAGGCATCTCTTACATGGATGGCAGCAGGAAAAGAGAGAACTTGTGCAGGGAAACTCCCATTTTACCATCAGATCTGTCAGCGCAGGAAAGACCCACCCCCATAATTTAATCACCTCCCACTGGATTCCTCCCATGACAAGTGGGAATTGTGGGACTTACAATTCAAGATGAGATTTGAGTAGGGACATAGTCAAACCATACCACATAGTATTTTATTAAGTGGAACACTAAAAGTTAATTAAATAATGTCATAGTATTGTACATTTAAATTTTCACAATTTTATTTGTAAGTATCTTCAGTAAAGATATGTATAATAAGGAAGTTCATTCTAGCATTAATTGAAAAAGTAACAAAGGTTTAAACCACTGAAATGCTTACCTACCACAGAATGGTTAAAACTAAGCTAAATTAATATGTATGCACCTGTTTAATAAAAGAAATAAATCAACATGTATTTTTCTAGGAAGAGGTGTACAATACACACAACCTATCTTCTCACACACACACACACACACATATATATATATATCTTTTTGTTAATCCTTCTTAACACAAAGACATAGCCCTTGGATATCTAAGGCCAGACCTGTGCTTTAACAACTATTGCTTTCTACAGTTTTGAGCAATTTATGCTATCAGTTATTCTTCTTTTTTCCAGCAAATTGTCTGCTTCCTTTCTACTTAGTTCTTCCTAGTGACAGTAAATATGTCAAAATATTTCCTATATTAAAAAATGAAGGGGGGAAAAAAACAAGCTCCCTAGAACCCTCATCTCCTTATAGATTATCTCCTTATTTTTCTTGTCCCTTTTGTAGCTTTGAGGGATTGGAATATCTTTCTTAACTACTGTGTAATAGGATTACATATTCCTTACCATCATGTTATGGTCCTTTTGCTGTGCCTACTGAAGATGTGTCTCTCTGTTGCAGATGAGCATTTATTAATAGGTAGTTTAAAGTTTTATTATTTTTATAATCAATGCTACAATGATTTTCCTATATATACATCTTTATTGAAGCTATTTATAAATGAAAAATTGGAAATAATGAAATATGCAATACTATGGAATTATTTAATTAAACTTTGGTGTGACCCAGACTTTGGACTTGGCCATATGCTTTGGCCAAGGCCACATTTTCATGTATTAGCAGAAGCTTTAAATGCCATGACATGGTTTGTCTCACATTTGGACTGTCCTCCACTATGAGCACAGACTGTCCTAGTAACTTCTCCTTCAGCTTAGATTCCAGAGTGGGAATACGTGCGTAGTTGAGTGGAGCCCAGTCAAACCCAGCAGAACTATAGCTGGTCCACTGAAACAAATGTCTGTTGCTCTAAACTACAAAAATCTTGGAGATGTTTATCATCACAGCAAAAGTTGGTTAATACAATAGCTAAACTTCTTCAAAGAATTGTCCATGTGTCCCATTTTTATTTCTTTATTTCCTAGTCTTTTTTCCAATTCACTCCATCTGACTTAGACCCAATTGTCTCACTGAAACAGCCCTTGCTATCATCAGTAATAAACTCAATAATGCTATATGCAATGGATACATTTTTAAACTCTCTAGGTTTTTCACCTACCTCATTGGCCATTTTGTTCTATATGCTTTGCAGGCTCTTCTCCTTCTACCCAGAAATTAAATTGTTGACATTCTTCTCCTAGACTCTCTCCTTTTCTCATTTCATACTGTATCCTTTATCTCAACTAAGTTCGAAGCTTCAGTTACTATTATTATGTAAATATAATATTTAGCCCAGACTTATACATTCAGCTAACTACTTAAAATCAATGTTTCTCACCTGAACATGATCAGGACTGAATCTATGATCTTCCCTTAGACTGGTACTTTTCCATTGTTCTTATTGTGATAAATGGTACCAAGTTCTATTCATTCAGTTGCACAGGACTAAAAACTTAGGCAATATTCCCTTCCATTACATCATCTCCATATCCTTACTAAAAGTGTTGTTGGTATCACCTCCAAAAAAATCTGTTTTACTTATAAGATTGACCCAATCACCATTTTAGCTCAAGGTACCATCATCTCTTGTCTAAGTAATGCTTCTGTGCTTAATCACCACCTGCTCCTGAGGAATCCATTTAAAGATTCAACTGAATTTTAACACATCCACTGTGCTTGGGATAAAGAATAAGACCAAAATCCTTAACATAATGATCAAGGCTCTACATGCCTAGAGGCTAAGTCTTCCCCAAGCTTCCTCTCTTACTCTTTCTCCTCATTTTTCATGACCAAATCACACAAGTCATTTCCAGTTTCTGAATGTGCCTTCTCTTTCCTAACACAGAGCATTTACACTGGCCATTTCCTGTCTTTTGGATGCTCTTTTCTTTCTCTCCACTTTCACTTCAGTTCTACTCATATTTCAGATTGAATTTTCTTAGAGAAGGCTTCCTAATCCCTCACACTTGGGACCACTTTCCTTTGTTATATGACCTTGTAAGACAACCTTCTTACCTTCTGGGTTGTCTTAGTCCATTTGTGTTGCTATAAAGGAATAACCGAGGCTGGGTAATTTATAAAGAAAAGAGGTTCATTTGGCCTATGGTTCTGCAGGCTGTACAAGAAGCACAGTGCCAGCATCTGCTCTGGGAAGAGCTTCAGGCTGCTTCCACTCATGGTTGAGGGCAAAGAAGGTAAAGCTGCCATGTGAAGAGATCACATGAGGAAAAGAAAAGAAACAAGGGAGAGAGCAGGAAGGTGCCAGGCTCTTCTTAACAACTGGCTATTGTGAGACCTAATAGAGTGAGAACTCACTCACTACTTTGAGGATAGCACCAAGCCATTCATGAGGGATCCAGCCCCAAGACCCAAACACATCCCATTTGACCCCATACCCAACCTGGGGATCAAATTTCCACATGAGATTTGGGGGAACAAATATCCAAACTTTAGCACTTCTCTTCAATTGAAAGTCTACATTGATATTAGTTGACTTATTTCTGTAATGTCTTCCTTCTTTGTTACATGATAAACCCTTCAATAGTAGAGTTCAACTAGTTTTACTTATGACTGTATTCCTTCCACTTAGTAAATATGCAATAAAAAATTGATGGATAAGTATAAATATATACTTAAATTAAAAATAAATTATAAGAGTGTGAATGGATTGTACTCTTTTAAAAATAAATGCATATGCAAATGTGCTGGTATCCATCTAACTTTATTATTAAATATAAGAAATATATATTCAAAAATTAGGGGATATTTGCATGTATATTTGTGTAAAATATTAAAAAGTCTTGGGAGACTAAAACAGTCAAACATTTGTAAATATCCTTCCTAATTAGTTAAACTTCAGTGAGAAGCTTTCTCTATCAAGTGTTAGACAAATCTCTTATTATTTTCTATAGGTAAATTTCGAGAAGCAAAATTCCTAAATTTAACTCTGTCTGCTTATTTATGCTCATGCATATTGCCATTCCTTACCTAATATTAAGGAGCTCAGTGACTGGGTTTGCTCTAAGAATAATAGGAAAAAAATATATAAATAAAGAAAACATATAAAATAAAAATCATATAAAGTAAAAATATATATTTTTGTTCTATATTGATTCTTTTACTGGGTAATTCCTTAAAAGTCGTTCCACATCTAAGGATCCAATAAATATTAAATATATTTTTTCTCATTTATTTGATGCTAATTTTAAACATTTCACTCTTTAAACCATGAGAAGTTTCATCCATCAGAAGTTTTATTTGCTTGAGGTAACTTTTTTCCCTCTAATAGTGATCTAATTATTCCTGCACTATTTATTGAAGAGTCATCGTTTTCCCCATTAAGTAGTGATACAACATTTACCTTACACTAAATCATCATATATACTAGTGTTGGTTTCTTGAATATTTGTTTTGTCCTATTGATGTTTTTACTGTCATGAACCAGTACATACTACTGTATTCATTTAAGCAAAACTCACAGAGTTACTAGAAGAGAGTTACTACCTATGCTTTAGTTATCATTATGAAAACTTACTTGTTTTAAGTAATTGAGAAGTGACTGAGATGTATAAGTACATGATGCATTTATTTACCTTTCATTAGCCCCAAATTTGAAATATTTTACAGAAATGTGCACTGCACAATGGATTAAAAATAAATGAGAACACTTGTAAGAATTAAGATTAATTTAGGAGTGAGGTTAACATATGAAATCATTTCCATAAGGAACGAGAGTTACTTTAGAATAGACCATATATTGATTCTAGGTGTGATCAAAAGAAAGAAGAAAATGTGACCAGCTACAAGTTTCCAAGTTTATCCTTAGAGTACTTTTTTTAATTGTTATTTTTTGAAGTCCCACTCCCCGGGTATTGCAGCCCAAAAGTGGTGGTAAGCAGCCTTGATGATGTCTCTGCAGTTGGCAGGTGAATCTCTCTCTCACCGTGCTTCCAAGGCATCTTGCATCACTGTCCAACACTGACTGCATTGTGCTACGATAGCCAGGCATGCTTTGCTCTGTCCCCACCAACATGACCCTCCCAACTCCAGCCTGTAAACCTCTTTGCTGCTTGTTTCATAGCCCTTGTGTCTGGCACTGTGCTTGGAATAGGAGAGGGCTCAAAATTGTGGGGCGGGAGTGGAGGGGAAGGGAAGAAGAAGCAAAGAGGAAGATGGGAAAGAGGCAGGAAAAAGGAAGTTATCTAGGATTTCACATGGGATTTGTTTGAAGTTAGCACTAATATGTGGGTGCCTCTGGCTTCACATTCCGTGCTTCTAACTTATCCCTGGGACTATCCTGGTCCCAAATTCTGTTCCCATCCCTCAGAGCAATAGAAATGGATTTTAACCTTTCTGCTCACCGTCCCCAATCCCAGTCCTGACAGTACACTGTCTATGCTCATATTAAACAGCACGAGATGATTTTTATTGTCAACATGATGGGATTTCAGGACTAGAATCATTTCCAGTTAATAGTGTGACATTAGGAGTTGATAGATTTAGCATCAGCCTCGGGAGCTAAGTCGAGCTCACTCATCTGCCTTTAGCGATGCTGTAACTTTGTTCAAAAGGACCACTCAGAAAGCAGAGCTGCCGGCTGCTCGCTCACAGCTCCTTAGATAAGGCAGGCCTATTCCCTTGGCTTATTTTCTGAGCATAATGTGCTCACAGCATCTGTCAAAACTCATTGATTATAAAAGACAAGGACCTACCTTAAGCCAGCTTAAGTATGAAACGAAACTCATGTAACTAACTTACGTAACTCATGCAACTAAAACCTCCAGGAAAAGTTGAGCAGAGGCTCAAATCAAACCATGTCATCAGGACTCTCACTTCTGTTCCTCTGTGCGGGTGTCATTCTTTAGTAGGACCGCTCCACAAGTGAACCCAGCATTTTCAGCATAACAACGCTGGCAGAAAACACCTCTTTTCATTTTATTTTCCTCTTTTCAAACAGTCTGCAGCCAAAGTCCTAGGATCTGAGACTCACTGGCCTGTCTAACTCTATTCAGGGCATTGGAATGCTCTCATTGTCTATTCCTAGAAATTCAGACTTGGAGTCAGCCCCAGCCCACCCACGTAGACTGCTCATGGGCAAGGGGTGGCTCCCCAAAGGAAAATTGAGTCATGGAGCTGAAATAAGAAGGGCTGATGTTGGGCAGATGTGGTGGTTTGTTTTGTGTGTCAACTTGACTGGATCAGCATTTAAACAGATATTTGGTCAACCATTATTCTGCGAGGGTGTTTTTGGAAGAGGTTCACATTTAAATTAGTAGGCTGAGTCAAGTAGATTGCCCACCTTAATGTATGTGGGCCTCACACATAGATGAAGGCCTACATGGAACAAAAAGGCTGACCGTCCTCTACGTAACAGAGAATACTTTCTGCCTGACTACATTTGAACTGGGACATTGGTTCTTTTCTACACTTAGACTGGAACTAAAATACCAGCTTTTGGCTGGGCATAGTGGCTCACTCCTGTAATTCCAGCAATTTGGGAGGCTGAGGTGGGCAGATTGCCTGTAGTCCCAGCTACTGGAGAGGCTGAGGAGGGAGAGTTGCTTGAGCTGGGGAGGTGGAGGTTGCAGTGAGCCAAGATTGCGCCATTGCACTCCAGCTTGGATGACAGAGTGAAACTCCATTTCAAAAAAAGAAATACATAAAAGGTCTGGCACGATGGCTCACACCTGTAATCCCAGCCCTTTGGGAGGCTGAGGTGGGCGAATCACGAGGTCAGGAGATCAAGACCATCCTGGCTAACATGGTGAAACCCCGTCTCTACTAAAAATACAAAAAATTAGCCAGGCATGATGGCACACACCTGTAATCCCAGCTATTCAGGAGGCTGAGGCAGGAGAATCGCTTGAACCAGGGAGGCGGACATTGTAGTGAGCTGAAATTGGCCACTGCACTCCAGCCTGGGCGACAGAGTGAGACTCCGTTTCAATAAACAAATAAATAAAAATAAAATAAAATAAAATAAAATAAAATAAAATAAAATAAAATAAAATACCAGCTCTTCATAGATCTGGAGCCGGCATACATTTAGACTGGAATTTACACTGTTGGTTCTCCTGGTTCTCAGGCCTTCTGACTCAGACTGGAACTACACTATAAGCTGGGCTTGGTTTCCAGCATGCTTTCTCACCTTGAAAACCTTGGGGCTTGTCAGTCTCCATAATCATGCTGGCTAATTTCTTACCATAAATCTCTTTCAATATGTGCATATGACCTTTTGGTTTTGTTTCTCTGGAGAACCTTGACTAATACAGAAGGCCAGACAGTAGAAACCCTCTACACTCTCCAGGTCCTCTCTCTGTGTGTTTGAAGTCCCTGTGTTCTGTCTATCCTCATCATCTTCTTTCTGTCCTTGAAATACATGTGTGACCTATTCCGGAGCTCATACCTATCCTCTGCTTTGAAGCCCTTCCTTATTTTATTCTTGGAGAACTGGGCATCATCCACCTTATAGTTTCACGGAGCATACGTATTTCCCAGTGGTTTCCTCATTCTGATTCCACATGGACATCTGTAGCTTCCCTACCTTTAAGGGATAAGGGACACTTTATTTGTGCACGTACTATGTATACAACCCTGTGTTAAAGTTTAATGCAATATGGATAGGAAATATGGATGCTACTTGACTTTCAATGGGGTTATGTCCTGATAAATTTGTTGGAATTTGAAAATATCAAAAGTTAAAATTTATTTTAAAGGATAGGTCAAGACTGTGGACTGTGAACATCCCAACTCATGTGTGATGGTCATTACTGGTCTGCCTTCATGGTGGGCAATTATCTTGAGTTTCATCTCACCAGAAGCAGGAGACACAGATGGGCACTTTTTAGACATGATGAATGCAAAAACAGGATATCCAAAAATTGTTGGCAACACAGCACGCTGTAGAATATCTATATCATCTATCTATTTATCTATCTATCTATCTATCATCTATCTATCTATAGATATAGATATAGATATAGATATAGATATAGATATAGATATAGATATAGATATAGATATAGATATAGATATATTTTGAGACCTATGGCCAGGCTGGAGTGCAGTGGTGCAATCTCGGCTCACTGCAATCCCCGCCTCCTGGGTTCAAGTGATTCTTCCGCCTCAGCCTCTGGAGTAGCTGGGACTATAGGCGTGCACCACCATGCCCAGCTAATTTTTGTATTTTTAGTAGAGACGGGGTTTCACTATGTTGGCCAGGATGGTCTCGATTTCTTGACCTCATGATCCGCCCACCTAGGCCTCCCACAGTGCTGGGATTACAGGCCTGAGCCACGGCGCCCTGCTAGAATATCAGTTGTTTACCCTCATCATCATCATGTGCCTGACTGGGAGCTGCGTTTCACTGCTGCTGCCCAGCACCTCAAGAGACTAGCCTACTGCATATCTCTAGCCTCAGAAAAGAGCAAAATTAAAAATTAAAAATATGGTTTCTACTGAACGCATATAGCTTTCATACCACTGTAAAGCCAAAAATAGGAAGTTGAAGGATTGTAAGTCAGGGACAAAGGTACTTGGTTTCTTCTCTCAAACAGAGTGAGATTCAGATAATCATGGTCTTTTCCCTTCTTCTAGCCTTATTTTCTGACTCATCTCTAATTAGGGAGTTCACAATATTTCTAGAAGACACACATTATCCCAAGAACTGTTGTTAGGGCAGTGATTAAATTCTGTGGCCGGTGACAATAAACCAGAGTGATGACAAGAAAAACAATGAAATTAGCTTGAGGGCAAGCTAGAGGCAAGTCGTGCCAGAGGCTGTCCCTTAGGCTTGGTGCCTTCCACAACAGGGGCAAAACCCAGGATGATGAGGCTGCACCTGACTGAGGCATCAATCACAGTGGTCCATCGCCCAAAATGTCTAGTTTACCTTGTAGAAGCCAATTTGGTATCCTATAAGTGGTCAGAAAGCATAAGGTAAAGATCTGGTGTCAATTTTGACCTCATGTGAAATCATGGGAGGTCACTTTACTTCTCTGAGTTGTTTCCTCTTCTGTAACTGGAGGAACTGCAACGCTGACTTCATGGTCGTGCAAGCTCTGGGCAGTCCTACAGGAGCCCACATGTAGAACAGCCCCACACTTGGCTTAGTGCTTTGCTGTCACTGTCTTGAATTTCTTAATGATTTTTAAACAAAAGGCCCATCATTTTCATTTTGTACTGGGTAATTATGTCCCTTGTCCTGTGGGCCAAGTCAGTGATTCCACAGGATTCCTGGGGTTGTTCTATGGATCCTGTGGCTAAGGTCTTATTTGTTTGGGAAAAGATGGGTTAACCAGTAAACAAAGCTAAGTAAGTTTCTTTACTGAAGGACGTCTCAGAGTGTTTACATGTCAATGTTATTTGTCACCAGAAAAAGAAGATGAAAGTCATTGTTTAGACTTACTTGACCACAAAGCTCTTCAATTGTTTTTTTTTTTTTTCTCAAGAAGCATGTCATGTAAAAAATGACACAGAGAATACATTTTGGAGAATGTTGACCTCAGTGTTTGCTTAGGTGTCTGTGAAGTCTTGCAACTTGTACTTTTTTTTGTAATGAGTCATGGGTGGAGGGAGGGTGGGTGCAGGGGAGGGGGAATTAAAGCTGGAAGTAAGGAGTGGAAACAGGGTCTATTTCCACACTCAAAGGTGAATAATGCTCTTCTATGACCCAGGGCTCTGTTGCAAGAAAGAGTTACACTGGTCTTGTCTCGTGGAAGCCCACATAGCCCTACCATTTATCTCCTCTGAATTTCTGTTTATGCTGCTTTGTCTACCTAAATGCCCTGCTTCACCTCAGTCTAGTAAATTCTTTTTGTTTCTTCCTCCAAAATGTATCTTGAATTTATCTACTTTCATATCTCCCAGCTTCACCCTTGTGTAAAACACGTTGTCACAAATGGAACAATGGAATGATACTACAGTTTCCTAATTCAGCTCCCAGATCCAGCCCATTCTCCACTTGGTACTCTGACTTGACTTCTCTTTTCAAATTGCAGACTGGCCTCATGCCACTTCCCAGATTAAAACCTGTCAAAGGTCTTGCTGCTTTTAGGAGAAAATCAAGACTTCTACTCATAACTAAGTGCCTTGCAAGATCTGAACCCTACCTGCTTCACCAACCTCATTGCAAGCTAGCCTGTCTGTTGCTTCTATTTTCTGAACACAGTGACCCTTTGAGACTTCCTTGGGAGCACCAAATTATTCTTCTTTTTTGAAAATTTTTACTTCCCGCTTTCAGTCTCATGAATATTGTTACCCTTGCTTTTCAAATGGCTGGTTCTTCCTCAATCTTTAGGTCTTCACTAAAAATCACCTCCCTAGGAAGACCTTTTTTGACCACTTTTCTAAAGCACCTGCCCAACCCCCACCAACACTACATATCTCCTACCCCTGTTAATACTATCAGTTCATCCTGGACATTCAAGTCTTCATAGCCATACAAGACATAAATAATTGTTTGCTTTCTCATTGCTACAATGCCAGTGCCTCGAAGGCGGGGATTATATCCCTGTGGTACATCCAATTCTTAATAAATGCCTGGTACATAGTAAATGTTCACTATGTATTTGTTGGCTGAATGACCAAGTGAAAGAATTCCTAAAGGTCTGTGTCTAATGCTTATTTCCTTTCCATGATATCTCTTCTGATTTTTCCCAGCTAGAAAGGATGTCTCCTTTGCTTGAATTCCTATAGTTTTTTATCTATGACTCTTTTACAGCTCTCGTATTCTGCCCCTTAGCATTATTTGTGAGTTTATTGCATCCTTTTTAAGTTCCTAGAGTAGTATCTTACAGATTTTTGTATACTCCAGCTGTTCCTGGCACAGAATAGGTACTCAATAATTCTGATTGACTTGATTTGAATAATTGAAAGATCTTTCAATAGAACAGACACCTTAAAAAGTTGTTAAAGAAGATTATTTAAAAATAAAACCACAGCAAGCCAAAAATGGGCACATTTCCCGGCCATTTTAGGAATCTTGGAGAACAGCCTAAACACCAGTCTCCGCTGTTCCAAATCAGCTTCATTAAACGCTCCCTGGGCCTGTGAGATGGATGGCATCTGAGCTGAGCCCTGACAGGGAGAAAGAAAAGATCTCCACCTCCAGGTGCTCCTCCACTGGTCCTGGCCCCAGCTGATGGCCCTGCCATGGAAACTTTCAAGGAGGAAACTGCTGTGAGCATGAAGAGTGAACAGTGCTCCTTTTTTCTGGCCCTTTTAGAAGTTTCCTCCGATTGAGAATTAGTCTTGGATATATATGCATAGGTGAGATTGCAGTAAAGATTTTGGAAAGAGGAAGGTGTCTTTCTCGGTCAGGACACTCAAATTTTAGTGACTATTACCATTCTGAGTTTATTTTTTTTCATCTATAGGAGTAATAATGCATACCCGACAGGGTTGTTGTGAAGATAAAATAAGGTAACATATGTCTTAATTTTATATGCATATAGTAGATGCTAAACATGTGTTAGCTTCCTTCCTTCCCTTCCATTTCAGGTGAGAGCTCTGTGTATGACCTCCAAGATGGACCACATCAGGGGACATAATTTGAATTTATAGAAAGGGGAAAGTTAGATTGAGTTATATGTGTACACACATGAGTGCATATAGCCCATGTATATATGTTATTTATCGAGAAGCTGGTACTTGCAATGGATTTTTATGTGATAAGTGAATAGCAAACAAAATGACGTTCACCCAAAAGAGAAAGTAACTGCATCCTTCATCTCAACCTGGACAGTAGTACCTTGTGGAGATACTGTTAGTTTGTGGGAAGGAAAGTTCTACAGCCTTAAAGGGGCAAAGGGTGAAGTTTTCTTCCTCAAACTAGGAATAACAACAAGTTTCATCTGAAACAAACTAGCATCAGAAAAGTCACAATTTCTTTTTTAAAGTTTGTTTCATAGTCAGGGTGACAGATTTCTGTTGGTAGATCTAGAAGCCTTTTATATCAGGCTCCATTATTTATTAAATGAACTTCAGAAATAGACGGATAAAGTAGTATCCAACACTTGAAAGTCTATGCTATGTCCCTAGTCCAGCAAAAGAGGGGCCAGATTACATTATGATGCCATTTTTCTCTCTTCCTTTCTGATAATCATTTTCTGGACACAGGAATGGAAAACAGACTGCTTAGAAACAGAACATGTCTAATAGAAGCTCACTGAAGGTTCAGGAGATACCTGAAACATAAAGGGTTTTTTGTTGTAAATGTGATGTGACAAGTTCACCTGTGGACCAAATGAAGTAAATGTGTGGAGGACCATAAAGGCATCCATTTGCTTGAGAATTATCCCCACAGTAACCTGACTTCAGTTTTCAGATGCCTCTGGAACATTACCTGTGGACTTGGGTTTTTGTCATCTATATCCATTGTATTTTCTCCACTCCTTCATTACAAATGGGGAAATAGGCCCATATTTACAAGGACAATGAATGGAATTTGAGATAAATCTGTCACAATGATAGCTGTCATTTAAAACAGCTGTCTTTAAAGTTCAGTTTTTTTCCTCTGCCATCCGGGCTAGAGTGCAATGGGACAATTTCAGTTCACTGCAACTTCCACCTCCTGTGTTCAAGCGATTCTCATGCCTTAGCCTCCTGAGTGGCTGGGATTACAGGCACAAACCACCATGCCTGGCTACTTTTTGTATTTTTAGTAGAGATTAGGTTTTGCCATGTTGGCCAGGTTGGTCTCAAACTTCTGGCCTCAAGCAACCTGCCTGTCTTGGCCTCCCAAGGTGCTGGGATTACAGGCATGAGCCACAGAGCCCTGCTATTTAACTGACTTTAACATGCCATGAAGTTTATTTTATGATTATAAATTTTGGAAAATAACACATATATTTGCTTTGTTCTTTTTTTTTTATTTTTATTTTTTTTATTGCATTTTAGGTTTTGGGGTACATGTGCAGAGCATGCAATACAGTTGCATAGGTACACACAGGGCAGTGTGTTTTGTTTGCTTTCTCCCCTTCACCCACATTTGGTATTTCTCCCCTGGCAATCCCTCCCCACCTTCCCCTCCCACTGGCCCTCCCCTTTTCCCCCTATAGACCCCAGTGTTTAGTACTCCCCTCTCTGTGTCCATGTGTTCTCATTTTTCATCACCCGCCTATGAGTGAGAATATGCGGTGTTTCATTTTCTGTTCTTGTGTCAGTTTGCTGAGAATGATGTTCTCCAGATTCATCCATGTCCCTATAAACGACACGAACTCATCATTTCTGATTGCTGCATAATATTCCATGGTGTATATGTGCCACATTTTCCCAATCCAGTCTATCATCGTTGGGCATTTGGGTTGATTCCAGGTCTTTGCTATTGTAAACAGTGCTGCAATGAACATTCGTGTGCATGTGTCCTTGTAGTAGAACGATTTATAGTCCTTTGGATATATACCCAGTAATGGGATTGCTGGGTCAAATGGGATTTCTATTTCTAAGGCCTTGAGGAATCGCCACACCATCTTCCACAATGGTTGGACTAATTTACACTCCCACCAACAGTGTAAAAGTGTTCCTTCTTCTCCACATCCATTCCAGCATCTGTTGTCTCCAGATTTTTTAATGATCGCCATTCTAACTGGCATGAGATGGTATCTCAATGTGGTTTTGATTTGCATCTCTCTGATGACCAGTGATGATGAGCATTTTTTCATATGATTGTTGGCCTCATATATGTCTTCTTTCATAAAGTGTCTGTTCATATCCTTTGACCACTTTTGAATGGGCTTGTTTGTTTTTTTCCTGTAAATCTGTCTGAGTTCTTTGTAAATTCTGGATATTAGCCCTTTGTCGGATGGGTAAACTGCAAAAATTTTTTCCCATTCTGTTGGTTGCCGATTCACACTAGAGACTGTTTCTTTTGCTGTGCAGAAGCTGTGGAGTTTCATTAGGTCCCATTTGTCTATTTTGGCTTTTGTTGCCAATGCTTTTGGTGTTTTGTTCATGAAGTCCTTGCCTACTCCTATGTCCTGGATGGTTTTGCCTAGATTTCCTTCTAGGGTTTTTATGGTGCCAGGTATTATGTTTAAGTCTTTAATCCGTCTGGAGTTAATTTTGGTGTAAGGTGTCAGGAAGGGGTCCAGTTTCTGCTTTCTACACATGGCTAGCCAGTTTTCCCAACACCATTTGTTGAACAGGGAGTCCTTTCCCCATTGCTTGTTTTTGTCAGGTTTATCAAAGATTGTATGGTTGTAGCTATGTTGTGTTGCCTCTGATGCCTCTGTTCTGTTCCATTGATCTATATCTCTGTTTTGGTACCAGTACCATGCTGTTTTGATTACTGTAGCCTTATAGTACAGTTTGAAATCCGGTGGTGTGATGCCCCCCGCTGTGTTCTTTTTGCTTAGAATTGACTTGGCTATGCGGGCTCTCTTTTGGTTCCATATGAAGTTCAAGATGGTTTTTTCCAGTTCTGTGAAGAAAGTCAATGGTAGCTTGATGGGGATTCTGTAAATTACTTTGGGCAGTATAGCCATTTTCACGATATTAATTCTTCCTAACCATGAACATGGAATGTTTCTCCATCTGTTTCTGTCCTCTCTGATTTCGTTGAGCAGTGGTTTGTAGTTTTCCCTGAAGAGGTCCCTTACGTTCCTTGTGAGTTGTATTCCAAGGTATTTTATTCTTTTTGTAGCAATTGTGAATAGCAGTTCATTCTTGATTTTGTTCTCCTTAAGTCTGTTATTGGTGTAGAGGAAGGCTTGTGATTTTTGCACATTGATTTTATATCCTGAGACTTTGCTGAAGTTGCTTATCAGTTTCAGGAGTTTTTGGGCTGAGGCAATGGGGTCTTCTAGGTATACTATCATGTCGTCTGCAAATAGAGACAATTTGGCTTCCACCTTTCCTATTTGAATACCCTTTATTTCTTTTTCTTGCCTGATTGCTGTGGCTAGAACTTCCAGTACTATATTGAATAGGAGTGGTGACAGAGGGCATCCTTGTCTAGTGCCGGATTTCAAAGGGAATGCTTCCAGTTTTTGCCCATTCAGTATGATATTGGCTGTTGGTTTGTCATAAATAGCTTTTATTACTTTGAGATACGTTCCATCAATACCGAGTTTATTGAGGGTTTTTAGCATAAAGGGCTGTTGAATTTTGTCAAATGCCTTCTCTGCATCAATTGAGATAATCATGTGGTTTTTGTTTTTGGTTCTGTTTATGTGGTGAATTACATTTATAGACTTGCATATGTTGAACCAGCCTTGCATCCCCGGGATGAATCCTACTTGATCATGATGAATAAGTTTTTTGATTTGCTGTTGCAATCGGCCTCCCAATTGCATCTATGTTCATCATGGATATTGGCCGGAAGTTTTCCTTTCTTGTTGGGTCTCTGTCGGGTTTTGGTATCAGGATGATATTGGTCTCGTAGAATGATTTGGGTAGGATTCCTTCTTTTTCGATTATTTGGAATAGTTTCAGAAGAAATGGTACCAGCTCCTCTTTGTGTGTTTGGTAGAATTTGGCTGTGAACCCGTCTGGACCTGGGCTTTTTTTGTGTGGTAGGCTCTTAATTGCTGCCTCGACTTCTGCCCTTGTTATTGGTCTATTCATAGTTTCGGCTTCCTCCTGGTTTAGGCTTGGGAGGACACAGGAGTCCAGGAATTTATCCATTTCTTCCAGGTTTACTAGTTTATGTGCATAGAGTTGTTTGTAATATTCTCTGATGATGGTTTGAATTTCTGTGGAATCTGTGGTGATTTCCCTTTATCATTTTTTATTGCATCTATTTGGTTGTTCTCTCTTTTCTTTTTAATCAATCTGGCTAGTGGTCTGTCTATTTTGTTGATCTTTTCAAAAAACCACCTCTTGGATTTATTGATTTTTTGGAGGGTTTTTTGTGTCTCAATCTCCTTCAGTTCAGCTCTGATCTTAGTTATTTCTTGTCTTCTGCTGGGTTTTGAGTTTTTTTGATCTTGCTCCTCTAGCTCTTTCAATTTTGATGATAGGGTGTCATTTTTGGATCTCTCCATTCTTCTCATATGGGCACTTATTGCTATATACTTTCCTCTAGAGACTGCTTTAAATGTGTCCCAGAGATTCTGGCATGTTGTGTCTTCGTTCTCATTGGTTTCGAAGAACTTCTTTATTTCTGCCTTCATTTCATTGTTTATCCAGTCAACATTCAGGAGCCAGTTGTTCAGTTTCCATGAAGCTGTGCCGTTCTGGGTTGGTTTCTGAATTCTGAGTTCTAACTTGATTGCACTATGGTCTGAGAGGCTGTTTGTTATGATTTCAGTTGTTTTGCATTTGCTGAGCAGTGCTTTACTTCCAATTATGAGGTCAATTTTAGAGTAGGTATGATGTGGTGCTGAGAAGAATGTATATTCTGTGGATTTGGGATGGAGAGTTCTGTAAATGTCTATCAGGTTTGCTTGCTCCAGGACTGAGTTCAAGCCCTGAATATCCTTGTTGATTTTCTGTCTGGTTGATCTGTCTAATATTGACAGTGGAGTGTTAAAGTCTCCCACTATTATTGTGTGGGAGTCTAAGTCTCTTTGTAAGTCGTTAAGAACTTGCCTTATGTATCTGGGTGCTCCTGTATTGGGTCCATATATGTTTAGGATTGTTAGCTCTTCTTGTTGTATCGATCCTTTTACCATTATGTAATGGCCTTCTTTGTCTCTTTTGATCTTTGTTGCTTTAAAGTCTATTTTATCAGAGATGAGGATTGCAACTCCTGCTTTCTTTTGCTCTCCATTTGCTTGGTAAATCTTCCTCCATCTCTTTATTTTGAGCCTTTGTGTATCCTTGCATGTGAGATGGGTTTCCTGGATACAGCACACTGCTGGGTTTTGGCTTTTTATCCAATTTGCCAGTCTGTGTCTTTTGACTGGTGCATTTAGTCCATTTACATTTAGGGTTAATATTGTTATGTGTGAGTTTGACACTGCCATTTTGATGCTAGGTGGCTGTTTTGCCCGTTAGTTGTTGTAGATTCTTCATTATGTTGATGCTCTTTTGCATTTAGTGTGATTTTGGAATGGCTGGTACTGGTTGTTCCTTTCTATGTGTAGTGCCTCTTTCAGGAGCTCTTGTAAAGCAGGGCTGGTGGTGACAAAATCTCTGAGTGCTTGCTTGTTCGCAAAGGATTTTATTTTTCCTTCACTTCTGAAGCTCAGTTTGGCTGGATATGAAATTCTGGGTTGAAAGTTCTTTTCTTTAAGGATGTTGAATATTGGCCCCCCACTCTCTTCTGGCTTGTAGAGTTTCTGCCGAGAGATCTGCTGTGAGTCTGATGGGCTTCCCTTTGTGGGTGACCCGACCTTTCTCTCTGGCTGCTCTTAGTATTTTCTCCTTTATTTCAACCTTGTTGAATCTGACGATTATGTGCCTTGGGGTTGCTCTTCTTGCGGAATATCTCTGTGGTGTTCTCTGTATTTCCTGGATTTGAGTGTTGGCCTGTCTTGCTAGGTGGGGGAAATTTTCCTGGATAATGTCCTGCAGAGTATTTTCCAGCTTGGATTCATTCTCTTCATCACATTCTGGTACGCCTATCAAACGTAGGTTAGGTCTCTTCACATAGTCCCACATTTCTTGGAGAATTTGTTCATTCCTTTTTGCGCTTTTTTCTCTGATCTTGGTTTCTCGTTTTATTTCATTGAGTTGATCCTCGACTTCTGATATTCTTTCTTCTGCTTGGTCAATTCGGCTATTGAAACTTGTGCATGTTTCGTGAAGTTCACGTATTGTGTTTTTCAGCTCCTTTAATTCATTCATATTCCTCTCTAAGGTATCCATTCTTGTTATCATTTCCTCAAATCTTTTTTCAAGGTTCTTAGTTTCTTTACATTGATTTAAAACATGTTCTTTTAGCTCACAAAAGTTTCTCATTATACACCTTCTGAAGTGTAATTCCGTCATTTCGTCACAGTCATTCTCTGTCCAGCTTTGTTCCCTTGCTGGTGAGTAGTTTTGGTCCTTTCTAAGTGGCGAGGTGTTCTGGTTTCGTTTGTTTTCCTCCTTTTTGCGCTGGTTTCTTCCCATCTTTGTGGATTTATCCACCTGTCGTCTGTGTAGTTACTGACTTTTTGATTGGATCTCTGAGTGGACACCCAGATTGTTGATGATGGAGTATTTCTGTTACTTGGTTTTTCTTCTACCAGTCTAGCCCCTTCACTGTACGACCGCTGAGGTCCACTCCAGGCCCTGCTTGTCTGGGGTGCACCTGTAGCGGCTGCAGAACAGCGAGGGATGCTACCAGTTTCTTTTTCTGCTATCTTTGTCCCAGGATGATGTCTGCTGAATGTCAGTCTTATGGATATAGAGGGGTCAGGGAGTTGCTTGAGGAGACAGTCTGTAGGAGCTCAAGTGCTGAGCTGTGAGCTCTGTTGTTCATTCAGGGCTGCTAGGCTGCTATGTTTAGTTCTGCTGCAACCTAACTCGTAAGAAAACCCCTTTTTTTTCCTCATATGCTCTGTCTGCGGGGGGGTTGGGGCTTTCCTTGTGAGTGTCCACCTCACTGTCCTGCCCAGCTAGGAGGCAGTCTAGTCACTTTTTGCCTGCTGAGGCTCCGCCCTGCTGGTGTGAGGTTCGCCCTTTTCCTGCAGGCTCCGCCCTTCTGCTGTGGTCTCCGCCCTGTTGCCTCGGGCTACGCCCTGCGGCAGAGTCTTTCTGTTGTACTGGGTTGCCTCGGCAGCGGCAGGCTGCGTCAGCAATGGGCGTGTACCTCAGTAGGGGCTGATTGCCTTGGTAATGGCTGACGCCCCTCCCCCGCGGAGCTGCACTTTAAAAAAAAAACCTATTCACTGGGAGCGTTTGGAATCGCAGTTTTGTTTGTCGCACTGCGCTCCCTCAAACGCTGAGTCCCTGGGATTTCCTGGGCTGGGTCACAGTTCAGGACCCGTTCAGTCTCAAGTTCAGCCCTCTCGGGTCTTAGTTTGCCGGTTCAACAGGGCACCCGTAACAGTGCACTTTTGTATGAAGCGCTGTGGAGCACCTCTGCGCTCCGGCGCGGGCCGGAGCCGCACCGGCTGCCAGCTACGCCAGTGGGGACCTCTGCCTGGCGTCTCTTTTATACCTGGGAATTTCCCCATTCTGTGGGCAACTAAGATCCGTCTGGAAATGCTTCCCCGACTCACCCTCTCCGTGCGTCCAGCGAGGGCTTCAATCCTGGGTTGTTCTCACAGCGCCATCTTGAGTCCTCTCTGCTTTGTTCTTAATGAAAGCTTACTTTAAAAAGATGCAATAAAAAGGAGATCCACTGGGAAAGATGGCTGCCTTCTCTGACATTCAATACATGTAAACCCAACAAAACGATAGGAAAATAATACACGTTCCAGAATGCTGACGTCTCAGAGACTCCTCCCCAACTATTTATTTGTTTCTTTTCTCTTCCATCCCATAACAGTTTCTGCAGTGGCCAGGCACCACCAGGACCATTTATTAGATGAGGTACTTTATTAGAATGATACTTCATTGGAATAGAGACTCACACAGTCCTTGGGTGAAGACACATGTTGGTAATGGGAAGAGGTTATTTTGCCACAGTCATATTAAACATGACTGGGTGTTGATACAACACAGAATATCTCTGGTGAAGGATTTTAACTTTCTTTAGCAATGAGCAGATCACCTCTTGGAAAGACAGGACAGGTTTTCTGAAATCTTCCCAGGAGCTTAACAAATGGATTTGAGCATGCTTATAAAAATGGCTGCATAAATATTTTTCTTTGCTCATTTCAGAGCATGCTAATCAGAAAGGTTCTTTGAAAACAATATTTTTATCTGCACCTCAAATTCATCCGTACCCATTAGCTGCTCAATTAGGCGAAACAAACTTTAAGTTGCATGCCAAGGGCTTAATTTAATTTGCCTGGGATAAGCAGTTGGCCATAGCTGTGAAGCCCTGTGTTTTTAGAAATTAAACCAGAGTAATAAAGCAAAAACTCTTAAAATACAGTGTGGAAATTGAAGCAGACCATGGTTCACATTGTGTGGGAAACTAAAAGAGATTTAATAGCCAGTAAGCAGGTATGTTAGTCACATCCCCCGACGTTGTTCACCTTCCAGTTGCTATGCTTTTCACTCTGTTCCTGTGGATTCTAAAGTAGTACAACTCAAGTGACATCAGTTCATGGAGACAAAAGAAGCTTTTTGTTTGATTTTGGCTGGGTGGGTGTTTTGTTCAGGCAAGTATTGAGCAGAAGAAAAATTGTCTTTATAAATCTTTAGCCTAATGGATTTTTAAAAAATCAAATGTAAACTCTATTAAACTACTTTTCAGTTATCACATAATTTACTTAAGCATTTCTGAAAAGCAAAATATATTTGGCTTAAAGGCAAAGGGAAAAAAGTGATTTACCTTTGCAAGAAACTGTTCCTTTGTTTTTTAAAAAAGTTATTTTTAGAAGGGGCGGCTGTGGGTGCAGCTTCAGCAGACTTAAATGTTCCTGCTTGCTGGCTCTGAAGAGAGTAGTGGATCTCCCAGCACAGTCCTCGAGCTCTGCTAAGGGGAAGATTGCCTCCTCAAGTGGGTCACCGACCCCCATGCCTCCTCATTGGGAGATACCTCCAAGCAGGGGTTGACAGACACTTCATACAGGAGAGCTCCAGTTGGCATCTGGGGGGTGCCCCTCTGGGACAAAGCTTCCAGAGGAAGGAACAGGCAGCAATCTTTTCTGTTTTGCAGCCTCTACTGGTGATACACAGGCAAACAGGGTCTGAAGTGGCCCTCCAGCAAACTCCAGCAGATCTCTAGAAGAGGGGCCTCACTATTATAGGAAAAACTAACAAACAGAAAGGAATAGCATCAACATCAACAAAAAGGCTGTCCACACAGAAACCCCATCCAAAGGTCACTAACATCAAACACCAAAGGTAGATAAACCCACAAAGATGAGGAACAACCTGCACAAAAAGGCTGAAAATTCCAAAAACCAAATGCCTCTTCTCCTCCAAAGGATCACAACTCCTCGCTGGCAGGGGAACAAAACTGGATTGAGAATGAGTTTGGCTAGTTGACACAGTAGGCTTAAGAAGGTGGGTAAGACGGAGTTAAAGGAGCATGTTCTAACCCAATGCTAGGAAATTAAGAACGTTAAAAAAAGGTTAGAAGAATTGCTAACTAGAGTAACCAGTTTAGAGAAGAACACAAATGACCTGATGGAGCTGAAAAACACAGCATGAGAACTTCGTGAAGCACACCCAAGTATCAACAGCCTAATTGGAAAACACATATCAGAATATTATCCCGGAGAACTTCCCCAACCTAGTGAGACAGGCCAACATTCAAATTTAGGAAATACAGAGAACACCACAAAGATACTCCTTAAGAATAGCAACCCCAAGACACATAATCATCAGATTCGCCAAGGTTGAAATGAAGGAAAAAATGTTAAGGGTAGCCTGAGAGAAAGGTTGGGTTACAGACAAAGGGAAGCCCATCAGACTAACAGCAGATCTCTCTGCAAAAAGCCTACAAGCCAGAAGAGAGTGGGGGCCAAATTCAACATTCTTAGAGAAAAGAATTTTCAACCCAGAATTTCATATCCAGCCAAACTAAGCTTCATAAGCAAAGGAAAAATAAAATCTTTTATAGACAAGCAAATGCTGAGAGACTTTGTCACCACCAGACCTGTCTTACAAGAGCTTCTGAAGAAAGCACTAAATATGGAAAGGAGAAACTGGTACCAGCCACTGCAAAAACATACCAAGTTGTAAAGACCATCAACACTATGAAGAAACCGATTAACTAACAGGCAAAATCAAAAGCTAGCATCATAATGGCAGGATCAAATTCAAACATAACAATATTAACCTTAAATGTTAATAGGCTAAATGCCCCAATCAAAAGACACAGACTGGCAGATTGAATACAGAGTCAAGACCCATCGGTGTACTGTATTCGGGAGACTCATCTCATATGCAAAAACACACATAGGATCAAAATAAAGGAGGAATATTTACCAAGCAAATAGAAAGCAAAAGATAAATAAATAAAAAGAAAAAAATGCTAAAAAAGCAGGGGTTGAAATCATAGTCTCTGATACAACAGAGTTTAAACTAACAAAGATCAAAAAAGACAAAAAAGGGCATCGCATAATGGTAAAGGAATCAATGCAATAAGAAAAGCTAACAATCCTAAATATATATGTGTAATAACCGAGTGAGTTAGAAGGAATGTGCCATGGACTGAGTTCCAAACTAAGAGTCCGTTTTATTAGCCGGCAACTGAGAGATGGCTAATGCTCAAAGTTCTCTAGGCCCTGGGGAGGGGGAACCTAGCTGAAGTGGAATTTTACAGAAGAAGAACAGGCAAGTTAGCTAGCAACCAGAGGGGAGGAGGTTCCCAGAATTGTTGGTTGTTAAGGGTATTTCCAAACAATCACCAAGGGGGGCTCCAAGAGAGTTATACATAATAGCAGGTGTGCTTGCCAAGCAGGATGCAGTTACACTGGTTATATGGTAGGATAAGCACAGAGTCAGCGTGACGTAAGCACAGCATCAGTGCAGCCTAGATATACACCCAAATGGACTGTGGTAGGGATGGGGAAGCTAGGGAGAGCCTGTCAGCTTTTGCAGCTAAGATGGAGTCGGTTAGGCTAACCCAAGTTAGATTATTACATATGCAACCAATAGAGGAGCACCCAGAATCATAAAGCAAGTTCTTAAAGACCTACAAAGAGACTTAGACTCCTACACAATAAAAGTGGGAGACTTTAACACCCCACTGTCAATATTAGACAGATCAATGAAACAGAAAATTAACAAGGATATTCAGGACTTGAACTCAGCTTTGGACCAAGTGGACCTAACAGACATCTGCAGAACTCTCCACCCCAAATAAATAGAATATACATTCTTCTCAGCACCACATCGCACTTACTCTAAAATTGACCACGTAATTGGAAGTAAAACACTCCTCAGCAAATGCAAAATAATGCAAATCATAACAAACAGTCCACAGTGCAATCAGGTTAGAACTCAGGATTAAGAAACTCACTCAAAACCACACAACTACATGGAAACTGACCAACCTGCTCCTGAATGACTACTGGGTAAACACCAAAAGGCAGACATAAATAAGTTCTTTGAAACCAATGAGAATGAAGACACAATGTACCAGAATCTCTGGGACACACCTAAAGCAAGGTTTAGAAAAATATTTATAGCACTTAATGTCCACCAGAAAGCTGGAAAGATCTAAAAATTGATGCTCTAACATCACAATTAAAAGAACTAGAGAAGCAAGAGCAAACAAATTCAAAAGCTAGGAGGAGACAAAAAATAAGATCAGAGCAGAACTGAAGTAGAAAGAGACATGAAAAACCCTTCAAAAGAATCATTGAATCCAGGAGCTGGTTTTTCGAAAAGATTAATAAAATATATAGACCACTAGTCAATAAATAAAGAAGAAAAGAGAGAAAGATCAAGTAGACACCATAAAAATGATAAAGGGGATATCACCACTGATCCCACAGAATACAAACTACTGTCAGAGTATACATTAAACTCCTATAAATAAACTAGAAAATCTAAAAGAAATGGATAAATTTCTGGCACATACATCCTTCCAAGACTAAACTAGGAAGAAGTCAATTCCCTGAATAGACCAATAACAAGTTCTGAAATTTAGGCAGTAATTAATAGCCTACCAACCAAAAAAAGCCCAGGACCAGATGGATTCACAGCCGAATTCTACCAGAGGTACAACGAGGAGCTGGTACCATTCCTTCTGAAACTATTCCAAACAATAGAAAAAGAGGGACTCCTCCATAACTCATTTTATGAGGCCAGAATCATCCTCATACCAAAACCTGACAGAGACAAACAAAAAAGAATATTTCCCTGATGAACATCAATGCGAAAATCCTCAATAAAATACTGGCAAACCAAATTCAGCAGCACATTAAAAAGCTTATCAATCATGATCAAGTCAACTTCATCCTTGGGATGCATGGCTGGTTCAACATATGCAAATCAATAAACATAATCCATCACATAAACAGAAATAATGACAAAAACCACATGATTATTTCAATAATTCAGAAGAGGCCTTTGATAAAATTCAACACCCCTTCATGCTAGAAACTCTCAATAAACTAGGTATTCATGGAACTTATCTCAAACTAATAAGAGCTATGACAAATCCACAGCCAGTATAATACGGAATGGGCAAAAGCTGGAAGCATTCCTTTTGAAAACCAGCACAAGACAAGAATGCCCTCCTCACCACTCCTATTCAACATAGAATTGGAAGTTCTGGCCAGGGCAATCAGGCAAGACAAAGAAATAAAGGATACTCAGATAGGAAAAGAGGAAGTCAAATTTTCTCTGTTTGCAGATGACATGACTGTATATTTAGAAAACCCCATTGTCCAAGCCAAAAATCTCCTTAAGCTGATAAGCAACTTCAGCAAAATCTCAGGATACAAAATCAATGTGTAAAAGTCTCAATCATTCCTATACAACAATAATAGACAAACAGAGAGCCTAATCATGAGTAAACTCCCACTCACAATTGCTACAAAGAGAAGAAAATACCTTGGAATACAGTTTACAAGGGATGTGAAGGACTTCTTCAAGGAGAACAACAAACCACTGCTCAAGGAAATAAGAGAGGACACAAACAAATGGAAAAACATTCCATGCTTATGGACAGAATCAATGTTGTTAAAATGGCAATACTTCCCAAGTAATTTATAGATTCAACGCTACACCCATCAAGATACTATTGACTTCCTACACAGAATTAGAAAACACACCTTAAATTTCGTATGGAACCAAAAGAGATCCCATATAGCCAACACAATTCTAAGAAAAAAGAAGAAACCTGGTAGCATCACACTACCTGACTTCAAACTATACTACAAGGCTACGGTACCAAAACAGCATGGTACTGGTACCAAAACAGATATATAAACAAATGGAACAGAACAGAGGCCTCAGAAATAACACTATACATCTACAACCATCTGATCTTTGACAAATCTGACAAAAACAAGCAATACAGGGAGGATTCCCTATTTAATAAATGGTCTCAGAAAAACTGGCTAGCCATATGCAGAAAACTGAAACTGAACCCCTTCCTTACACCTTATACCAAAATTAACTTAAAATGGATTAAAAACTTACATGTAAGACCTAAAACCATGAAAGCCCTAAAATAAAACCTAGGCAATACCATTCAGGACATGGGTATGGGCAAAGACTTCAGGACTAAAATGTTAAAGCGATGGCAACAAAAACCAGAATTGACAAATAGGATCCAATTAAATTAAACAGCTTCTGCACAGCAAAAGAAATAATCATCAGAGTGAACAGGCAACTTACAGAATGGGAGAACATTTTTGCAATCTACCCATCTGACAAAGGGCTAATATCCAGAATCTACAAGGAACTTAATCAAATTTACAAAAAAAAAAAAAAAAACCATCAAAAAGTGGGCAAAGGATATGAACAGACACTTCTCAAAAGAAGACATGTATGTGGCCAATAAACATATGAAAAAAAGCTCACCATCACTGGTTATTAGAGAAATGCAAATAAAAACCACAATGAGATACCATCTCATGCCAGTTAGAATGGCGATCATTAAAAAATCAGGAGACAACAGATGCTGGAGAGGATGTGGAGAAATAGGAACACTTTTACACTGTTGGTAGGAGTGCAAATTACCTCAACCATTGTAGAAGACAGTGTGATGATTCCTCAAAGATATAGAACCAGAAATAACATTTGACTCAGCAATCCCATTACTGGGTATATAACCAAAGGATTATAAATCATTCTGTTTTAAAGACATGTGCACACATATGTTTATTGCAGCACTATTCACAATAGCAAACACTTGGAGCCAACCCAAATGCCCATCAATGATAGATTGGATAAAGAAAATGTGGTACATATATACCATGGAATACTATGCAGCCATAAAAAAGGACGAGTTCATGTCCTTTGCAGGGACATGGATGAAGCTGGAAACCATCATTCTCAGCAAACTGATACAGAAACAGAAACTGATACACTGCATGTTCTCACTCATAAGTGGGAGTTGAACAATGAGAACATATGGACACAGGGAGGGAAACATCACACACTGGGGCCTGCTGCAGGGTAGAGGATAGGGGAGGGATAGCATTAGGAGAAATACCCAGTATAGACGACAGGTTGATGGGTGCAGCAAACCACCATGGCACATGTACACCTATGTAACAAACCTGCACGTTCTGCATATATATCCCAGAAATTAAAGTATAATTTAAAAAAATTAAAATTAAAAAAATTTAAATTTTATGGGCACATAGTAGATGTATTATTTATGGGGTACATGAGATATTTTCATACAGGAATACAATGTGCCATAATCACATCAGGGTAAATGGAGTATCCATCACCTCAAGCATTTAACATTGCTTTGTGTAACAAACATTCCAATTAAACCCTTCTATTATTTTTTAAAGTACAATAAATTATTGTTGACTATACTTGGCCTTTTGTTTTTAATCATTTAAAATAACATCCAAGACACAATTCTTGTAAAAAGGAAAGTTGGAAAGTTGATTCTTTACAGCATGTAAAATAAGTATATTTATGTACGTAGTACCTTCCTAGAAAAATAGGCTAGTCATAGCAAAGCCTGTTTCCATTGTGCGTCTCTGACACACACGTTGTGTGGAAAATCAGGAGGAACCATGGATAGGGCTCAGGGTATCGTGCTGGCTCCAATCCTGATATTAGCTGTGTGACTTGAGACAAATCACTTGCCTGTGTTGTCTTAATTTTCCAATATGCGAAAAAGTGAAAAAAATCATATGACTTGTATAGCCCATAGGGTCGTCTACAGCAGAGGAGGAAAAGATGAATGTGATTAATATATTCAGCTGGGAAAATATGCAGCAAGTTTCAAATGAGAGCTGCGAGATAGAAAGAGAAGTAGGTTGTGAGAAAATTTGGAAGTGAGCTAAGGGGCCTGAAAGTAATGTTTAGAGTGAGAAGAATGGGCTAGAAGAAAAGTAGAGTGTGTTTGATGAGTAGAGAGAGAGATGCTGGCATGAGAATGGACTAGATACCATGACAGCAGAAAACGTGGAACCACTTGGTATTGGGTGGAGTCTTCTACCTTGACCTTTGCTGCAGTGTGTTTCTTCTGTTAACTGTCCTTATGCTGCAATCTGTGACAAGATGGAATTTGTTATGAATCCTCGTAGGGTCAGGGCCAGGAAGGGAATCAATGCAATGACTGCATTGTGTTGATGCTTGAGTCCCCTGCCAAGCCTGGAAGATAGGAACAGTCTAGGCGCTGGCTGAGAGTGATGAGGTGATAATTGAAGAGACAGAGTAAAATGAACAGAAAACCACTGGGTGTTCAGTGCACAGAACTTCTTGGCATGCTGGATTTATTCAGCGAGGTAAAGAAAGAGAGGGAAGAGATTAGCTGATGATCTCTCACTTGCAGACTTAGTTGCTTAATTGGCACTGAGGGAGAGAGGCTGCTTGCAGGTGAGTTGCCAAAGTGAATAAACATGAGTTATGTTAAGAAATTAACAAAAGATGAATTTCAGGCAACTTTCTGGAAACACAGACTGCTGATAAGATCCACTGGACTGTGAAAAAGCCTAACCCTTGAAAAGCAGAGGGAGTGCCATCATTTAAGATATTTAAAACAAGACTAGCTAAAGCATCTGCTAGAATCTTATCCAGAAGGGAAAAATCCAGACCTGGCAAGAGATTAACTAGCTGATATCTGGGAGCTCTCACACCTCTCATTCTTGATGTTGAAGAGTTGTGGTCAAATCCCTGAACATTTTCCCAAGCACATTTAAGACTGGGAGCTGTGTGACCCATTAGTCATTCTGATAATCTCTAGGAGGCAGTGCCAGCTGTGGATTTTGAGCAGATGTGGCAAAACAGCAGAAACCACCTTTTGGATTCATATCCTCTTGTCTCTCACTTATCCTTGGAAGAATCTCAGCATATTTTTAAAGGGCAAGTTAGGTGGTGGTGGAGTTGTTAAAAATAAAAAAAAAGAGAAAAATCTGTCTCAGAGAGAGAGCTTCCAACTTCCTAATTTATATTAGGGGGAGAAAAAGTGTAAATGCCCAGATTTAAGTACTGTAAACTATGCCTTGATCTGACCATTACAGGACTGTGCCCAACCCAGAACAATTGTGAGCTATTAATTATGCATTAGAAAATGAGGCCCAGCAAATGGATAACTGCAAACCGTCTTCCCTCTGCTGCCTGTTTCTAGTCTGTCCCTTGGCTATTTGGTAGCAGAATAAACTATATCCTTGGTAAGACTTCCATTTGAGAAAAAATGCATCTGGAAGGATTGGCAGAATAAAAGGGATAGGAGTGCTCCCTTGGTAAGTCGTAAAGACCATCTGTCAGCTATGAATCTCTGATCTAGGCTGATTGGGGAAAAGACAGGTGCAGATTGAAGTTGAAAACACTTATCTTGAATGAATTTGTCAAAAGTTTGCCTTACTTCATTTCCATGAGATTCTAAACCCATGGCTTTGAATCATCCTCAAGAGTAGCATTTCCATTGCCTTCCTCTGACACACATGTTGTGAGGAGAAGCAGAAAGAACCGTGGATAAGGCATCAGATGCTCAGGGAATGAGGCCTGGCTGTGTGTGACTTTGGACAAGTACCTTGACCACATTGTTTTAGTTTTTTGGTATGTGAAAAGGTACAGCTAACTCTTTTAGCTGTAGCCCACAAGGTTGTATTTATTAATAGAGGAAAAAAAGGAAGCAATTAGTATATTTTCTTCTGAAAGAAAAGCATTTAGATTAGAACAAGTTGTCCTATCAAAAGCCAATTTCTCTATTCATTTAGTAACTCCAACTCATCTCATTTTACTTACTTCACTCCAGAAATTTATCTTCTGTTCTGTATCATTAATTTTTCTCATCAACTGGATCATTCCCATGCGTATACAAAATCTCCTAATATTTCTGATGTCAAAAGAACAAAAACAAAAGAACTTTAATTCCAAGTTGCATGTCTTCCTCCACCTACTGCCCACTTGCACTGCTCCCCTTCTTGTGTGCTATAGCGGGCCTAGAGTTAGAGCCTGAGCAACGTCATTTTATGAGACAAAGCTGTTTTTTCCAAAAATAAGTTGTACTGTCCCATTCTCCTCGCAATAACTGCTGACCTTGGCTTCTGTAAACAAAACTGCTAGCTTGCTCTAAAGAACGCACACCATGTAAAGCTGCTTGTCTTTTTCTTATTAGTAACTGTCTGGCCTTTGCTTATCAGTAGTTACCAAGATAAGCTTCTGTAGAGTTGCTTGCCCTGCATCCAGGATGTGGTTTTTCAGCTTAAATACCCTGCTCCCCCTGAGTTCAGGGCCACGGGTTGGAGAGACGTGAGTCCTCCGTGGTCGCTGGCAATAAAGATCCTGCAATTTGGCATACTTTTGTCTTGGTTGATTATTTCAATCTCGCATTCAATACTTCACATGACAAAACACTCCAATGGAGTTGTCTATGCCCTGCTTCTGTCCGCTCATCTTCCAGTCTGTCTTTAACTCACATCATCAGGCTTTGTTCTCATCACTCCTTTGAATCTGTTCTGGTAAAGTTACAAGTGACTTCCACATTGCTGAATCTAGTGAATCCTTCCTGAACTCTCTGCATCATTTGACATAACTTTTTTACTTCTTGAAACACTCTTCACTTGACTGCCAAGCCATGACAATTTTCTCAGACTCGTTCTGTCTCCTCAACTACTTCTCAGGCTTCTCTATGGGTTCCTTGTCCTTTTTCTGACCACTGTTTTGGATTTTTTGGGGGCTCATTTCCCAGACTTGTGTCTTCTCTGTATTGTTAGGTGACTCCATCCAGTATCACGGCTACACATATTATCTCCAGTCTCAACCTGTTTTTTGAACTCCAAACTCCCATCAAGGTGCCTCTGCGGCATTGCCAGTGTCTCATAAATTTCTCAAACTCAGTGTGTTCAGTACATCTATTCAGTTAGTCAGGCCAAAGTTCCAGGAGTCAACTTTGGATCTTCTTCTTCCTTCATACTCTAAATCTTACCCATCAGCAAATCCTGTCCATTCTTCAAATTACACCCCATATTCAGCTATTCTTTACCAATTTCATGACTACTATTCTATCACTCTATCATTCTATTAAGTCATTAATGTCTGATCGTATCATTCTATTAAGTCACCATCGTCTCTCATTTGGACTAAGGTGAGAGTCTTGTAATGGATTTTCTTTCACTCTAGACTGCCCTAAATCCAGTCTCCAGACATCACCCTCAATGATCTTTTAAAATCTAAGTGAGATTCTTTCACTTCTCATTCAAAATCCTTCAACTCAAATTCTTTATAAAAGCCAATATATCTCATATCCTATTTAATTTTATTTTCTATTTTTGTCCCCATTACACGCTCTGTTCTGGCCACCTGAGCCTTCTTGGGTTCCTTAAACATGCCAAGCTTATTTCCTCCTCAGGCTCTTTGCAATTCCTGTTTCCTCTGCCTGAAGTTTCTCTTCCAGATTTTGAAGGAGTTTGTCTAAAGAGTCCTTCCCTGACCATCAGACCTAAAATAGTCCTTGCCCTGCTGTGTCACCACAATCTTTCCACTTGATTATTTTTACTTGAGAGCATTATTAGTCTGAAGTTACATCATTTATTTTTTTGTTTTACTTGCTTTTTTGTTTGTTTGTTTCTACTTTGTCTTTCCAAGTGAAGGTAAGTTCTCTGAAAGCAAAGTTTACTGTTGCATCCGCAGTGTCTGAAATATGACTAATGTATAGTAGCTGCTTCATAGTAGCTTTAAAAATTCTTATTAATTCACCACACCATCTAAATTTCTTTGAAAATCTCTTTGTCATGTTTAACTTTTAATGCATGAGGAGATCAGGTCTTCCTTGTGAAATCAGAAAATGCCTGCTGTGTTGGCTAACTCCAGTGCACAATTGTTTATTCTCATAGTGATGTTTAGTAGCAGTGTTTGTGCAATTGCTGAGTCTTTATAACACCTGCATTTTTTTTTTTTGAAACAGAGTTTCACTCAGGCTGGAGTGCAATAGTGTGATCTTGGCTCACGTGACCTCCACCTCCCGGGTTAAAGTGATTCTCCTGCCTCAGCCTCCCGAGTAGCTGGGGCTACAGGCATCTGCCACCATGCCATGCTAATTTTTGTATTTTTAGTAGAGACAGGGTTTCACCAAGTTGACCAGGATGGTCTCAATCTCTGACCTCGTGATCTGCCCACCTCAGCCTCCCAAAGTGCTGGGATTACAGGCATGAGTCACCATGCCCGGCCACTCCTGTGAATTTTTTTTTCTCCCTAAGGAGTCCTAGATATGTCAATAAATCAAAAGGATGCACCACGAGAGAAACTGATCACTTGGATGTGTTTTAGAATGGGCTTTTTGGACAAAACTGAAACAAACAAACTAAAAATCTGGGTTCTTTCGTAATTCACTTTCCTGAAACACGGATGTGTCAGTATGGGGACTGTAGATTGAAGCAATGAGGCTGAGAATGGAGGTGAGCTGGTGAAAGAGCAAGCCAGGGTAAGAGTTGGCTACAGTACATTGAAGAAGGCAGTACTGAGACTCAGGTGCACAGACTGATGCAACACCTTGAGGTCGAACAGAGAGGCCCAGTGCTGGAAGGTGGGGGGCTACTGACGGTGACTGGCAAGGTTAGGGAGGTGATCACAGAGCTGGACCATGGAGACAAATAGCTATCTGCAGGAGAGAGAGGACAGTGTTAAAGGAGAGGCTAAATTCTACTCAGGGAGTCCTCAGCTCATTCTTTCTGGGGTGCTAACCACACTCTTTATTCAACTTAATTATTTTGGAATTTGTTAAATGTCCATACATGCCAGGCTCTGTGATAGTTACTAGAGATAGGGAGCTAAAAAGGAAGCCCTCATTTCCATGTTATGCCTTTCAAGTGCTTACACTCTGATGTGTTGTTGGTCTTCAACAAATCAAGTACACAAGAAATCTTTTTTAAACCAGATAGATTTTCATTAATTTCATGGAAGATAATAATGATGGAAATTAGTTGAGGTTAGGGGAGAAAAGGAAGATGGAACAGAAAGAGGAGACTTGAAGTGGTAAGGTACTTCCTTGAAAATATATATTTTTTACTATTTATCAAAAGTTTCATCAGTGTAACAAGCATTTCACTGTCAGTAGGGAATTTTTTCTTTTTTTCTCCTTGCTTATATCAGCATAGGAAATTGGAAGATGGAATAAAAAATATAAAGTCAGTTACATAGGTATGTTATTTCCCAGAGTGTCTGAAAATTTTTATACTGGGGATTTCTAACATAGGCAAACATTTACAAATGCTGTTCTTATCTGCTATGCTCTTCTTTTTTTTCCCCTAGATTCCTTGGAGAAGTTCACATGACATTCTGTTTGACGTAAAATCAGCATGTGTCTCAAGTAAATCAACAACAGCTGTTTTAAATAGCAGATTGTATTTCAAAATATCATTATGAACCAGGGGAAGAATTGCATGGATGCCTGTGTCTCCAGATTACACTGATGGAGCCTAGCATCTGGACACTGTGACCATGGGCAGACAGAGTTCAGAGTTGGCTGGGAGATGCTGGTCTATTTAATGGAACAGTGACCTTTGGGGGGAATTTTTTTTTATCCATAGGTTGAAAACACCAGCAAAAAAGAAAGAAAAAAAGGCTCAGTTACATTCAAAGGAGTCATGCTTCTGCTGACTGAAACTTCCACTCAGAATCCCATGCATTTCTCTAAATGGGGCAGCAAAGCAGTTTCATACCCATTTGTTCACTTCAAAAGTACTCGTACCAATGACCTAAGTAAGATTCAGCATCATTCCCGCAAGAGTTCTTAGATAATATGATGGAATAACTGTATTACCTCGTGTCACTTAGAAAGCGTAGATTCTGTGACCTACAGATTGTTCCAGGTACAGGACAGAGCCAGCTACACTTTTCGGCCTCTCTCATTGCCCCCACTGGTTAAATTCCCTCCGCAATGCCAGCAGCACTTCTCTCTGCTCTGATTTTAGGCCTCAGAGGAAAATTTAGGCATTTCACTTTCACCTCCTCATAAATACTTCTTTGAACAACCTGCTTCCATGATGCTTCCATGAACCTTTCCTGTTGGCATGACTCCACTGAGTTGAAGGGAAACAGCTTCATACTGCGGTGGTACTTGCAAAGCTCAGAATCTCCATAGTCAGCCCAGTGTGCCTGATCCAGGCAGCACCCCTTTCCTCAAGAGTCTCCTGTCTTATTTTGCAGGCTTGCCGAAGGGTCCATCATTACATTACATGACTGAAACTGCAACCCTCATGACTCACGGCTCTCTGCAGGGCTTGTCCACTGTGCACAATATTATGAGTCCCTGTGGTCAGCCTTAGTACGTCAGGGAACTGCTGGACTGGATCTCATGCTCTAGATTCATTGTGGCCTCACTGTGCTGTCTTTAGATTGACAACTCTAGCAGGCTAGCCTGTTTTCCTCTCCAGTCTCTACACCCAGGTGCGACTTTCTGTACTTATACTTCCCAGCCTGCAGAGCAGCCCCTCCCTCAGCCTCCAATACTGGGCCATAGATGGAACTTTGGGCCCCCTTCTGCTTTGGGGCAGGAGTTTGAACATATCTCCGTTGGTCATATCTCCCAAAAAAGTCACTGAAAAGCTTCTATTTCTATCACTTATATCTGAGGTTGTCAAAGTTTCGCCTGTTGTAAGTGAAAATGTGAATCCAGAAAGTTTATGGGTCCAGCATGTGCTTTCCTACCATCCAGCATCCTCTTCTTTGAAATACTTGCTCACCCTAGGCCACTCTTGCCGCAGTGAAAATTCATCTGAAAAGAAAAATCACCTATTTTTTTTAGAATATTTACTGTAAAAATAGAAAGCTTACAAATTACAATGCCTCTGAAACACTTTCCAGATACGTCCAAATTATACCTACACTTTAAAGCACAGCTCAAATGCCAGAAGTAATCAATAACTTCCCCTCTTGAATGCTCATAGCATTTTATCTGAAACACTCTTAAGACACTTTTACTTTTTTCCCCCGTGAATTGTTCTTACTGATACGTATCCATTTTACTTTTGTTCTGTAGCTTGTTGTCACTGATACGTATCCATCTTCCAAGAAAACCCTGTATAGTATAGGCTATTGTATTCCACTGTCTCCCACAATGTACGTGCATGGAAGATTCTTAGTGTATGTCTGCTGTGTATGAAACACAGAACTCTTTCAAAGGGTTGTGCTACTCTGCAAAATAACAACAAACACATTGAAAATGACCACATTTCTGGCCTCGTAGCTCCTGGATGGTGCAGATATCTTTGGACAAGGGTAGAAGGGCCTTTTCAACTTTTTCTAGATCATCCTCCCTGGGCAACTGGAAGCCTGACTCCAAGAGCGAAGTTGCTAATGAGACAAACGGAAAGTGATTGTAAACATTCACCCAAACCATGATGGCATCTAACTAACAGGCATGGTTTTGACCACCGCGTGACAGTATGAGTTCACACATGTGTGCTAATCTTGCCAGGCAGACCTTTCAGAGGAAAAAGGAATCTCACTGGCAAAAATGATCATTCCACAGAGAAAAGCATCTTGATGGTTTTAATGTGGCATAGGCAGGGAGCTCTGTTCAGCTGGGAGATCTAGACTTCACTCTTGAATGTAAACAACAAAAGCCTTTTGAGCTTTCTGTCTGCTGCTCTCCCCTTCTAACAAATGCCGAAGAACAGAGGGGGTAAAAAGGGCGTACATATGATGTAAAAATAATGAGTACCAAAGTTGCTACTTTTCTCTCCAGGGTTAATTCTATTTAGAATCTTCTTCACAGTAGACCTTTGAGACAACACAAATAAAACCAAGGGAAATAGCATGCAAATTGCTCTCTCTGCGGGAGAGATTTTGACAAACCCTTTATGGAACACTCTACTAAGCAACGCATTCTTGTTCGCTTCCTCTTGTTAGTAAGGTTACACTTTTTGACCTCTGAAGCAGCCAGCTTACCCCACCTTATATCTAGATCCTAAAGGTATTTTTCAGTGCCTACCAAAACCAATAAATTTGGAAAGCACATTGTTCATGCCTTCAGATTTACAGTGTTACTGTGTAATATTGAACAGCCAGGCAGTATGTGAAGCTGAATCCTGGAAACTGGGCCTCATAAGGCCCTTTTGGTGTGGCATGCAGGTTTTCCCTTCCTCAGTCCACTGGATGGTGCTTAGACACACACAATTTTCATCACTATTCAGTATTCATTTAAGTGCCAACAATAAGCAAAGTACAGAATATAAGCTTAAATAACACTTCTGGCCACATTGAAATGCATAGTGAATACAGAGCAAAATGATGAATAAAGAAATGTAGCACTTAGAAGATGAGGGAGACACCAGGGTTCATTCTATTTCTCTTTTACTAGAGGAGCCTGGCAGAAACCCTTTTTCTTCTTTCTCATGGATCACCTCCATTCTCCACCCCACCAGCCCAGCCCTTCCTTTGCTCCTACATCAGATGTGTTTGCGGACTTAAAGACTGGTTCCGACTTTTCTGAATTCCTGAAACATGTGTTTAAATCTTTCATTTTGAAGGCACTTGAGTTGTTCCACCATAGATACTGTTTCATACTCAAACCTAACAGTAAGTATTTGCTTTGGGGGCAAAAATGAGGATGCTCAAAACCAGCCAATCTCACGTGAGTATAAACTAATCCTATCATGGTCACAGAGCTGGAAAAGTGTGTTCAGGTATGTTCTATGGTCCAACAAGTGTAAGATGATTGAAAGAGTCTTGGGGATTTCCCTGTAGAAGGTACAGAAGGCTGTGGTCCAGATTTATTTGGGAACATCCAGTTCTGCCTCTGGAATCCCTTCCTACAAATTTGATCTGATTCCTGAAAGTGAGATAGTAATACCGAGATGCTCCATTCATTTGTTAATTTGGTTTTTAACTAACATTTACTGAGTGTCTGCTATGTGCAGGTCTCTGTGTTGGGTACACATGTATATGAGCTGGGCCTTATCCTCAATGTGCAAACCTGATAAACTCTTTCACTCCTTTCAGGGAGCTTACAATGGCCTTCTCTCATCCAGCTCTTCACCTTTATTTTTAGCTTCCCTCACCATGTATGACTGGCCAGTTTGGGATTACGTGAATGAACTCTACTTTCTCATGCCTCTGAGATTCGGTACATGCTATGTCCTCCACTAGAGTGGTTTCCCTGCACTTGAGTCCTGATAGATGCATATCACTGAAATCTCAGCTCATGAACTATCTTTTCTACAATGTCTTCCTTGATATCTTCAGTCAGTTTGGATGCTCCTTCTCCAGTACTCTCAAAACACTTTATGTACATAGTCTCATGAACTTGATAAAAAATGTGTCTCACTCCAAAACTATAAGTTCTTTGAGGGCAGAGAGCACATAGTTTAATTTCTCTAACTCCATTATCTTCCCCAATGGCTTAGTATAGGCTCAACAAATATTTGCTAATTAAATAAATAAATTACTTACTGTGGAAAATGATAACTAATCTAAGAGAGATACTGATGAGTGGCAGTGGCCATTTACTGAGTGCTTATCCTATAGCATACACTGTGCTATGCTTTCCATATACACCATCTTATTATTTCCCGCATTATAGATTATGAAACTGAGCTTGGAGAGCTTAGTGAAATTGCTCAATGTGACATGGCTAAACGTGATGAAGTAATATTTAACACAGGCCTGTCTGGTCCCAAAGCTTTGCTCTAAGTGCCACATGGTACTGTCCTCATTGAGGCAAAGCTGACCCAGGAAAATGAGCCTATAATTTAGAATGCTATGGCTCTTTTTAAAACAGCAATCACAACCCCCATTTATTATTGTAAATGTATGGCCCATTATTTCTGAGTCTGACCTGTAACCTCAAATGATGGTTGAAGAAAGAAACGAAACCCTTCGTGCTGAGCAAGCATAGTGCAAGCACCGACTTTTCTTCTGAAGTTAGGTCACTATGTAATGCACAGTGTTAAATTGACGCCTGACCAAATTCAAATCTCATTTGAATGTGGAAATTAAAGTTCTCTACAGTGAACTCTGAGGGATTTTGTCAACATGAGATAATTCTCTTCCAAGATAATGACTAAATTTAATCTCACATAAGCCTGATAACAGGCAATTCTCCTGACGGCCATGAGGCTGTTGGGTTTGCGTGTGAGTGGTGAGAAATTGAGCAGTGGACAGAGTCCTGAAGTGTGGGATGTGAAGAAAATGGTGAGAAGAGAACAGGGCATCTCCAGGGAAAAGAAAGCCCCAGTTAAACACTGCTGTGTCTAGGATTAGAGCAAATATAGCCCTGTCAAAGGCACATGCAAAGATGCTATTTCAAGTCCTAGAGACATTTCTTGATGCTTTTTTTCTATTTCTTGTTTTTTAATGCTTCTATTTCTCTTCCTAGCAGTACTGCCCCTGTGAGATGGTTAGGCTTTATGTCCCCACCTAAATCTCATCTTGAATCGTAATCCCCATCATCCTCTCATAGTACCCACTTGTCAAGAGAGAGACCAGGTGGAGGTAATTGAATCATGGGGTGGTTTCCCTCATGCTGTTCTTGTGATACTAAGTGAGTTCTCACGAGATCTGATTGTTTTATAAGGGCCCCTCCCTCTTGGCTCGGCACTTCTCCTTCCTGCTGCTTTGTAAAGAGGGTACTTGCTTCTCCTTCACCTTCCACCATGATTGTAAGTTTCCTGAGGCCTCCCCAGCCATGCTGAACTGTGAGTCAGTTAAACTCTTTCCTTTATAAATTATCCAGTCTTGAGTAGTTCTTTATAGCAGTATGAAAATTAATTAGTCCATTTTCATACTGCTATAAAGAATTTGGAAATTTGTTTCTCCTCCTTGGAACAAAAACAGAAGATACAATATTTCCCTCACCCCATGCCCCAATCGAGAAACATTTGTGCCCAGATATCTATTGTCTGTGATGGATCCTGTGCAATGAAATTAGCCAGTGACCAAGTCTCTAGATCCTTCTAAATTGACTTGCTAAATAAAACTTTTATTTTAGGTTTAGAGGTACAGGTGCAAATTTGTTATATAGGTAAATTGTATGTCACAGAGGTTTGGTGTACAGGTTATTTCATCATCCAGGTAAGAAGTGCAGTACCCAATAGGTAGTTTTTTGATCCTCTCTCTCCACCCATCCTCTACCTTCAAGTAGACCCCAGTGTCTGTTGTTTTCTTTTTTGCATTCAATCAGATGGTATCTGACTGTGGTTTTGATTTGCATTTTTCTAATGATTGGTGATGTTGAACGTTTTTTCATATGCTAGTTGGCCACCTCTATGTCTTTTTTTGTAAAGTGAATTGACCTTTTTATTTATTTTTAAATATCCTCTTCTTTGGACTCTGCTAGGCCCTGGCTTTGAATGGATTTCCTCTCTTTGTCTTACCCCTCTACCACTGAGAGTGAGCAAGGTCCCTAAAAGCCCCTGGGCTCCTGGGACATGTGGAAGGTGGTGCCTGCATGGACAGGGAGAGTGATGCTGGGGATGGGGATTGCTACCTTTCTGTCATGTAGGGCTTTTACCTGCAAGGGCCCATAGAGCTGGCTTTATTCAGAGTTTCATTGCAAAGCCTCATTTCTACTTTCCTCAATTCCTCTCTCAGCCAGTCCTTGCCTCCAAGGATACCCACAGTGAAGCAAAAAGACAGAGTCCTTGTGGTCATTTCTGGTGGTTATCAGCCTCCTATGGCTCATCCCTGAAGCTGCAGGAGGTTCACGGTCCTGCCATTATCTCTTGCAGGTGGTTAGGGTTAGATTAGGCATTTGGCTACCAATGAAGGAATCAGGAGCTGCTCCACATTTTGGGCTAAAGGAAAGACGTCACAGTTATGGATTGAAAGACCCCACTATTGGCATCACTCACTGCCCTGTAAGCAGTGGTTTACATAGAAATAGACAGCAGGGACACCCAGATGGACTTGGATCACCTGACTTTTACTGGCTGACTGCGATCACCTCTTTCTGACCTTCGGAAATTACAGAGTACTGTGTTCTCCTGACTCAGAGTGTGACTGCTGAGGAAGGGTGGTTGGATAATCAAGCCCTGGAATGTCACCATTTCATTATTTTTTTCTTTCTAATCTTACACAAAATCCAGGAGTGTGCTAAAATGATTTGGACCCTATCCTTGAGGAGTGTAGGATATTGAAGGATACAACATTAACACGGACAGAATCATTGGGAACAGTACAAAGGAATCTAAAATGACTGCATAATTGTGTGCAACTGTCTGATGGGATAGTAGGAGGAGCCTTGGGGGCTGTGGGAGCCAAGAGAGCCTTCAAGAAAAGGTAACTTAAGCTGAGTCTTAGAGAATGTGCTAGGTTTGAGTAGGGAGATGGAAGGGCATTCTAGGAGCCAAGACCAGAGGGGAAGGATAGGAACTGTTTATTAGATGCTAAGGAAAGTGGTAAAACCTGAGGTGTAGAAGGACAGGCTGGGTGGGTCTTTAACTGTTAACCCAGGTCCTGAAGCTCAGGGGTGAATCTGATCAGCTGTGACTCTCTCCTTTGCTGAAGGTGCACAGAGAGATTCCTCAAGGTCACCAAGCAGCCTTGGTGCCAGATGCTGTGGTGTGTCTGTGCAGTCATAGGCGCGAAGCACTTCTTGCTCAACCACATTGCATTTGCTCACACTCATAACCCCTTTGAAGCTTGCCAAAACACAGGTGCACTTTTGTTTTGATGACAAACTCTGAGGGCTGCTGGTGGGACTTTTTGAGGCCACCATTGCTTCTGCAGCTGCTCATATCCTTCAAAGAGCTGAGGCCTGAGCTGCAGGGGGAGGGGAGCCTTTGACTTCTGAGGTTTAGGTGGCAGGTGCCCTTTCTGCAGTTGCTCCCTCCCTCTTTGGAAGCAGAGGGTGCTAGCCTCTTTCAGAGAGGACTGTGAGCTCCCTCCTTGTCATGAATGGCCCTGCAGTGCCAATTGCTGACAGGAGGTCGTGGCTGCTTTCAGCAGAGCATTAGCCCTAATAGGTTTGGCAGGATTTTAAAATAATCAAAACAAAGCAGGTTAAAAGGTTTGATGGGGGAGGGATGTGGTGACTGCTAGAGCTCAGATCACAGAGTATGCCCAGCAGCCTGGCCCAGAACAGCTCCAAGGTCTGATGCCAAGGGTCTGGGCTGAATAGAAATCTGAAGTGGCTTTATCAGAGAAATTAGCCTGTGATTAGAGCTGAAAAGAGTCACAAGTCTTAACTTCTATTTAGCACTCCAAGGATAAGGTATCCTGTGTGGTGCTAAATTACTCCCTCTGGCCCAGGCAGTCTAAATAATGAATGAGGGTGCTTGTCCAGGGAGCACAGTGGGGGGTGGGGGTGAAGAATGATGCAGTGCCACGGAGCACGATGTGGACAGACATGCTTTGGCTTTGTTTGGGGGTGGGGTAGGGTGTGAAATACTTTCTGTACTGATTTCTGTCCTGTGATCAGATACCTAGGACATGCGTGAGAGCTAACAAGAGACAGAACTCAACCAGGTTGGATATTGCTTGATTTTTTTTTTAATGAGGTCTTGCTCTGCCTCTCAGGCTAGAGTACAGTGGTGCATTCAGCTCACTGCAGCCTCCACCTCATAGGCTTAAGCAATCCTTCTGACTCAGCCTCATGGGTAGCAGGGACTACAGGTGTGTGCTACCATACTTGACTATTTCTTTTGTGGTTTTTTGTTTTTTGTGTTTTTTTTTTTTTTTGGTAGAGATGGAGTTTCCCTATGTTGCCCAGCCTGGTCTTGAACTCCTGAGCTCAAGTGGTCCTCCTGCCGTGGCCTCCCAAAGTGCTGGGAGTACAGGTGTGAGCCACCATACTTAGCTGGTATTGCATTTTTAATACAATTGGAATAGTATATTAAATATTTTTGAAGGAAAGAATAGACCTTCGATGTGGTGGAAATGAAAGGAGTTACCCATCTCGTTTTCCTTATGGTGTAGGATATTGTGTTCCAGCCACCACAGGCACTCCAGCCTGTGGCTTTCAGTTGGGAATGACAGCCCACCGAAGTGACCTGTCCTTGCTATCTTTGCCCACAGCAATCCCTGGTTTTGCTCCCACTTTTGCCTGGGGCTCTCTCTTCTACATCCTTGATGCATTTGTTTCCCAACTCTGAATGTTTTCGGCAAGGACAGAAATGTTGAAAAGATTCTTCCAGAGCTAGCAGGAAGGCCTCGTTCTGAAAAAGGACAGGCTGGCAGTGCACAGGTGGTGCACCGTAACCAGCCTCCGTTGTTAGTGGTGAGGAAGACTTGCTGCACGGCTTTGCTGGGCATCTGTCCCTGAAGCTTTGATGGGCCCAGCCCTTACCTGGCTAGGGATTGTCTCCAAAGCTGTTTTACTGCACATGAACTCAAGCAGAATGGAGGACTGATACTAACAAAATAGGCTGTCCATATCTTGAAACACAAGGGGAAAACATATGTCTAGGCTTGGGTCCAGCACCTTAAAAGTTTCAGAAAGTAACACAATTCCTCTTTCTTCCTCTGTCTCTATCTCCCTGTCTCTATATGTGTTTCTCTCTCTGACTTTTGAGGCTCTTGCTCCCTACTTGTCATTGTGTATCTGCTTTATTTTTCTCTTATTATACAAACTTTTGCTATTTCTTCAAGCACATGCCAGAAGACGGCCGCCTCTTAGCTGGCAATTTTTACAAAGCCCTCAGTTCAGGGAAACAGTAGAGCTGTTCCTATCAGTGCCAATTCCAAATTCACAGAAAAAAAAATCTGATTAGTTAAGATTAAGTCAGAGATGGTTAAAAGGATTCTGAGGGAGGGATGTGATTGCCTGATTTCTGATCATAGTATGCGCCTTAATAGTATACCGGTATCTAGAAAAACGCTAAGACTATGTCCATGACTATGTCCTGGGGTGACATGGGGTGGATAGAGAGCTCACAAAATGTTTGCATAGACAATTAATATGCTGTCTGAACCCACATACACTAAAGTTCAGGGCTCAGAGATGCACATGTGTGCATGCACATGCTCACACTTGTGTGTGTGAAGTGTGCATGTGTGGTCTTTTGGTTGGGAAGAGACCCCCTAAAAGCGCCTACCACATCAGATAGATAGATAGATCTCTGTATAGAAGAAACTTGAGCCTATCGATTATCCAGAAATTTCTTTTGTTGAAGGCACCTTCCTGCTGTGTACTTCAGCAAATTTCCTCGTTAACATGGCCCTCCTGAATTGGGAGATTTGGTCCCAGATTCTCTAATCATCCTCTGTCTTCCCAGGGTGGAGAAGCTGATATATGCTGGGGAGTCTTTTGTGAATTTACATTTCCTTTAATATGCATTGGGCACAGATGGTTACCAGGTTGTCTCCGATCCGTAAGTCTTCTTTCATCAAGGGCTGATCAAAATTTAGTGCAAGCAGGTTTAAAGGGACAAGCTTTTAGGCTTGGAAATGTGCATATAAATAAAAATGTTGCTGTAGCGGCTCCATTGTTAATGAAAGAAAAATGATCCATGTCCTCTTCCGGGATAACGGAGTCTCTGAATATATTTATTTCAAGATTTAGGTGCTGAGGGAACCAGCTGCAAATCACAGAGCAACCATTAATGAGCCTCTGTCCCTACCTGTTAAGCTTATTAACTGCCTGTTACCTACAGTTCTATATCCCACTTGGGGACACAAAATGGATGCATCAGCGATGCAAAGGCTGAAAAACACAGAAGTTAATCAAAAGCATAGGGGGCCTGGAAATGCAATCAGAAGACACGTGCTGGCTGTTTATTGGGGTACTGGGAGGTGGCTGGGAGGGAAGATCTGATGCTGTCTGATGTGAGATTTGGCTAATTAAATCCCCCTGTCCTTTAGTCAGTGTTCTCTCACTCTGTGCAAGCTGTGGACATGAAAGGAACAGTCTCTGTCCTCAAGGAACCTACATGCTAACTGGGGGGCATGCTCTACATGCTGGAATCAGACTGATTCTCACAGAAAGCAAATTTAGGATAGCACTGAAGAGGCTACACGAACCAGTGTTAAAGTACTAAAAAATGGTGGATCGTTATACAGTAGAAAGAGAGCTTAGCTGAGAGACGGGACATCTTGGATTTTGCTTCTGTTCTACGATGTAATAGTGGCTGTGTCATTCACCTCTCCTCATCTTGATTTTCTTATTGATAAAAGAAGAGTTTGCTCTTGGCCATTGCTGAAGGGTATTCATGAGAAGCACTGTAGGTATCCATGAAATCAGAGTAAAGACAGGAAGTTACTGAGATTTCAGGAACCTTCATTTGGGTTTAATTTATGGAGAAGAAGGATGAAGCCACCTTTGGCAGGGACCCTCGTGAGCATCAGGGTGTGTGCGTGTGGAGGGAAGGGACTGCTTTGTGGGATGAGAACCAACAAAAGAGGGGAGTGGCTGCTGATCACAAGCGCAGTGATGGGCAGAACCAATTAGACAGGTAGACAAAGCAGAATTAAACACCAGAACCTACAGCTATGTTCTTTAACCCAAATATTCAGAAATTTTCTGAGTTACTTCCCAACTTGAAGGCAAAATTCTACTAAAAGCAGGAACAGTCTTTTAGCAGTAATTTGAAGACACAGATTAAAAACTGAAAACTAAAAAGCCGTTGCTTTATGATTAATTAAAAGGATCAGCTCAAATTTAGAAAATTGCTTAAATAAAAGAAGACACAAAATCGCATACCTGTGCCTCCCTATGTTAATGATGGCTATTTTTCCTTGTTTTTCTGCTGCTGCTACAGCCATGTCCCATCTATCACTTGGTTTCAGACGTCATAATCAATTGACTCTACCATAAACAACATGCTGTACATGCAGCAAGTGATAACTTGACACAGGGCAAAAACTCCCTCATTTTCATTCTTCCAATCTCTCACAAGACAAAAAGAATAGCCTTAAATTAATTGCTTACTTATTGAGCCAAGCCAACATTTTCTTATGGACTTGACTGGGCAGAGAAGTGCGACCCAGCGGCCCAGCAGTGAATCCTACCCGATGATTATACCCATTGCAGTGAAGCTCTGTGGGAACCTGTTACCCTGGTGTCCAGCATAGTGCTTGACATGCAGTAAGCACTCAATGGGTATATGTCCCTCAGATCACTACTCCTGATTTTAGTTTCTCTGAGAAGCAGTAAATTTCATGGAGACTTGATAATCACTTTTTACCCATGGAAGGGATATTTTTATCCATGAAAGGTAGCAAATCTTTTTTGTGGGTTAAAAATAAGTAAATAGGTAGAATATGTCTTCTGACATCCACTCCTTGTGAATTAACTGATTTTCTTCTATTTCTTCTCTAAACACAGTTACTGAAGCTTATGGCACACTGAATGCTCACAGCCAGTTGGCCAGTAAGGCTTATGTTCTTATTCTTTTGCACCTTAGGTTGGCTGTATGCTTGTGTGTTTATCAAGAACTAATTGTGTTTGTTTCCAAATCTCTTTTCCAGTTATCTTTAAAACTGTAATTACAGAATTAATTAAATATTACATAAACTGATGATATATAAAACAAGAGTCATTTCTATGAAAAATAAGTTAAGGCTGGGCGCAGTGGCTCAAGCCTGTAATCCTAGCACTTTGGGAGGCCGAGGTGGGTGGATCACGAGGGCAAGAGATCGAGACCATCCTGGTCAACATGGTGAAACCCCATCTCTACTAAAAATACAAAAAAATTAGCTGGACATGGTGGTGCGTGCCTGTAATCCCAGTTACTCAGGAGGCTGAGGCAGGAGAATTGCCTGAACCAGGAGGCAGAGGTTGCCGTGAGCCGAGATCGCGCCATTGCACTCCAGCCTGGGTAACGAGCGAAACTCCTACTCAATAAAAATGAGTTAAATGCTCTGAAGAAATTCAATAAATTTTGTTGTGATTAGACAGTTACATCAGTAGGCAAGGTATCTGTAAATGATGGAAAAGAATGTAAACATCTAGACAAAATACACTTTTAACTTAAAAAAATGAAACCTGGAAATAATTGGTGGTGGGTGTGCTTAATGCAAGAAAGATAATGAACAACTCCAACTGGCAAATGCCTACTCAAAGAATACTTAAGGATTTAAGGAAAAAGAAATATTTCAGCCATGTATGCAACATTTTTGACAATAGTTTGCTCTTTTTACAAACATTTTCAATTAACCAGTAAATGATTTTTCATGACTGGTAGGTAGCATGAGTTCTACTAAAAATAATTTAATGCATTCCGAAAGAATTAGGGCCACACAAAATCAGCAGTGTAATTTTGCAGTGAAAGCATGATGATTGGTGGTTGCAATCCTGGAAACTGCAGCAGTATGGGAACTTAGTGGAACACCTCCAAGTGAAATATGACCCGTAGTCCCAGCTACTCGGAAGGCTGGGGCAGGAGAATCACTTGAACCCTGGAGCTGGAGGTTGCAGAGAGCCAAGATCATGCCACTGCACTCAAGCCTGGGCGACAGAGTGAGAATCTGTCTAAACAACAAACAAACAAACAAAAAATGATGACCCAGGTCAGTGTGCTGCTCATGGAAGGGATGGTGCTTTCGGTTTACAAACCTATCTTTTAATCACCTAGTTATTTGTCTTGTACGTAGTGCATGCTCTTTCTCTTTCTCTGTTTCTCTTTTTTTGTAAGGTTTTACAAAATGTTTATTCTGATAAAACTTCAAACCTACAGAAAGTCAGAAAGTTGCAAGTGTAATGTAATTAACTTTCATATGCCCTTTACCTGAATTCACCAATGTTAATGTTTTACAGTCCTTGCTTTGTTTCTCTTTCTCTACCTCCCCTCCCCTGCCAAGAGTCTTCTTCTCCTTCTCCTCCCTATTATCATTACTGTTAGCTTTGCTAAATGAGTTGAGAGTAAATTGCAGATATCATGACTTTTATCTCTTAAATACTGTGTCTCTCTTAAAAGCAAGGATGTTCTCTCACATAACCGCTATGTAATGCTCAAACTCAGGAAACTTTGCATTAGATAATAATAATCTCTAATATTCAGTTCATTCTTAGATTGTGTCTTAGTCTGTTTGGGCTTCTATAACAGAATACCATAGGGTGGGTAGCTTGCAAACAACAGAAATTTATTTCTCACAGTTCTGGAGTTTGGAAAGTCCAAGATCAAGGTGCTGGCAGATTCCACGTCTGGTAGAACAAGTTTCATGGTTAATAGATGGTGCCTTCTCTCTGTGCCTTTACATTATGGAAGGGGCCAGCCGGCTCCCTGAGGTCTCTTTTAAAAAGGCACTAATTCCATTCATGAAGGCAGAGTCATCATGACTTCATCAACTCCTCAAAGGCTTCAACTCCTAATAGCATCATCTTAGGGGTTAGGATTTTAACAAATACATTTTGTGGGAACACAGACATTCAGACAATAGGAGGTCACATCCAAATGTCGTCTTTTATAGGCTTTTTTCTTGATTCAGGATCACTTATTATACTTTTTAGTCTGCTTAAAGCTGGAATAATTACTCAGCCACTTTTTGTCTTTCACAGCATTGACATTTGAAAGAGTGTCTGGCCAGTTGTTTTGTGAAATGCTTCTCCATTTGTGTGTATTTGACTGTTTCCTCATTATTAGTTTCAGGTGATGCCTTTTTGGCAAAAATACCACAAAATATTGTATCCATCACATGATGCCAGTTTGTCCCATTATTGGTGATGTTAGCGAGAATTACATGGTTATGGGGGCATCTTTACGTGTTTTTCTACTGTAAAGTTAGCACTGTCTTCTTTGTAATTAATATTTGAAGATGGTGTAAATATACTCTTTCTTATCAAACTTTCATCCATTTGTTTTCTCAACCTTTGATAATTCTTGTCCAAGTCAGTTATTATTATGATACTTGCCAAATGATGTGCCTATTTATCTCTACCTTCCTAACTTCCAGTTGGAGAAATCTAAGTGTTTGCTAGAAACTGGAGATGGCAGATGGGGAAAAAGTACATACATTCCCTTCCCTCCTCAGGACCCATCACTCGGCCAGTGAAACAAAATAAATTTCTTAATCTATTCAACTTTTCCACAGGTTGCACTCCAGATTTTTGAGAATGTTGTATTTGTAGATGTCCTTCCCTCCTCCTTTCTTATGCCATCAGTGCTTTTCATCCCTTTGCTCTCCATCCCTCAGATTTCTGCCACTTCCTATGTCCAGACTCAAAACACGGGGGGGGATCAGCCATTTTCTGTTGCACACAGGGCTTTTGCTGAATGCCGTGTGTGGGGTAAAGAGGTGGCTGTGAAAGTGTCATGCCATGACAGTAAAGGAGAGGAGGGAGAGGGAGCCCCTGAGAGGTATGTCCTCAGAGTGGACTCTCTGAAAAACGTCATTATATGCATTACAAAGGTTAATCTCCTGGCAGCATGACATCTTTTTTGTATTACTTTGTTGTGTTAAATGAAAGTCTGTCTACTCCTCAGGCTTGAGATCTGTCTTTTGCTTTATTTAGTGCCTCTATGAACTAATGCTTTACTCGATTTATGTCGTTTACATATTACAATAACCATATGGCATGTGTTAGTGTCTCCATTTTACATATGAGGAAACTGGGGCTTAGTGAGGTTGACCTAAGATCACAAGGCTGATGACCAAGGTGTTCTATTTTCAGAGGCCACTTTTTTTGTCACCATGTTTCTGAGAAGTGGGAAAAATAGGTGTCTGAAAACTCACGCACGTAAGTATGGATCTCTATACTTCTGGATCTCCAGCTAGAGTTTACTGCCTAATTTTGAATAAAATTATGCTTTCCAGCATAATAAACTTGGTGATGTGGTATCCCCCTGACAAATGACAACTCTTCTCTAATCATAACTGATTCTCATGAGAAATAACACTGGCTACACTGACAGATGGCAGCTGGACAGCTGGAGAGGAATCAGCAGAGGCTCCCCGGTGGCCCACTACAGAGGAGCTGGAGTGAACATCCTGACATGCCCAGCCCCTGAAACACATCTTCCAACAGCAAAAGATGCTCTCTCACTGATGATAAACTGAAAAACCGAGGACATCATGCATTGTGTTTCTTTAATCTCTTTTGATGAAAAATAAATTTTGTGTATCTCCTCTCATTCTAATAAGAACAGAATAGGATGAATTGGAGGAAATCACTTTATCTAAGCTGCAAAATAAGAAAGCAGAATTCCAGCTCTAAAAGGTCTCTTCTAGTTTCGTGAGTCTAAACATGAGTTGTTATTATAACCATCTAGTTCTAGAATATCAATAAATTGTTTGTGTGTCACATAAACATGGCCTATGCTGAAGTTAATCCTGATGTTCAAACCACAGTAAAATTCTTTAAGACAGTGCTGTTCTAATTGGTTCCTGGAGCAGACACTTTTGGTGAATAATTCTCCCAAGACAAGGGAGAACTCTGAGATCATTACCATATTCAGAAGACAAATGTATCATCTCATGATAATGTTAATGGGCAGCATTAATTGGAAGCAGAGGCCAGGCTGGGAGTTCTCTGTAGAATCTGAGAGTCACAGAGCACTCTAGGGTAGAAAGAACGGATCTTTAAATAATAGATTTATAGTGCTAGATAGGGAGTATTTTAAGTCCCATACACTTCCTGATTCTCCTCTCCCTCTAGGTCTGTGTCTGCCTTTGTTCTTAGCTTCCACTCCTTCCTCTCTCCGTCCTCATTTTATCAGCGTTCCTGACCTCTACTATGCATTTCTGGCATGAGCAGTAAGGATCAGTAATGAGAAATAAAGAGAACAAAACCAGGGAAAATGTTGACCTCCAAGGAAGCAGTGAGACATCAACCTGAAAATCAATGAAGAATAGACCAATATCTAGTATAAAGCATGTAATATATGAGGACTTGCCTTTCCCACGTATCTGTCTAGCTGTTGTATTTCCTCTTGGTCCCTTTTGAGAGGTTAACTCACAATTGTAAAAAATGCAAACAATAAATATTCTAGCTGAATTTTAGCTCTGCCCCTTATGCTATCTTATTGAACTTTTTATTTTTTGTTAGCTGCCTCACATTCATTCCAGGACAAGCAGGGATGCAAACCACCACAAGCACGAATAATTTATCCAATTGTGCTTCCATTATCCATAAATGATAACCAACATTTATACAGCATGTACCATTTGCTGGGCACTATTATTTCACATATATTGATTATATTGATTCACTTAATTTACCTGTGAATTAAGCACCATGATCACTCCTCCCCACCTTTTGTAGGGGGAGAAATTGAAACCTAGAGCAATTAAGTAACACTTCCAAAGTCACACATCTAGCAAGTAGTGGAATGGGGGTTTGAAATCATGACTCCGAGTCCTGACTCCAGGCCTTTGACCACCACGTGATGCTGCTCCCCTCAAGTACTCTTATTATAGCCATGATGAGTGGATGCATAAGAACAAACCTATCAGTGTTCAGTGAGCTACAACTAGCTATTCAGCAGGTAGTGATGCTACTCTCCCCGAGCTACAATACACATAGATTTAAACACAATTCATTTTCTAAGCCCCAGGAAAGCATACTAGAGAGTCTAGCTTTTACATGATTTATTGGTTTTGATTTTGCAAACGACCTTTCTAAGATGTCTCTTGGTCTCTTCTGCTAATTTTAAATGGTAATAAAAACATGTTTCTTTGAAATTGCCCCCTTCTCTTAGCACTTTGGGTGCCTCATCTTCCTCTTCTTTATCTCTTCTGGCTGTCCCTTGTCACAGTTTCAGCTTTTTCTACCTCATGAGCAGTAGTTAATTTGCTTTCAAAACAGTGCCATCTGAGACTGTTTCAACCTGAAAAGAACTCTCTGGCTGTTTTGCCAGAGAGCAAAGCCCACTTGGTTCAGAGGCTACGGCTGGGGGCAGCAGATGGATCCAGTATACTTTTGAAGACTGAGCCTTGAAGGGTTTCCTTGAAGAGATGTCCACTCACTTCACAGCTTACCAGTGCTGCCTCTGTGCTCACACAGACTCACGCTGCAGTCAGCCTTGGTTGGGGCAGTTGGGAGGGACACAGCAACTTGTATATTTGTGGATATTGTTTTGGCTTAATTTTAAATTCTAGCTGATTTCAGGCCCTCTGATGTGCTGATGAGGACATCCAGGTAGGAAAAGAGAAATGCAAATTTTCCTTTGAAATTCAACCACTGGCTCAGCCTTTTTCAGCTCCAGCCAATAAAACCAGCAGTGGTTTTGAGTTGCTTTTTACATGAGCCCACAATACTTCTAGCAAGAGGGTGATGGTGAAAGGAAGAGAGCAAATGTAAATGTTGCACCCCGTTACGTGCTGTTTGTATACAAGGGTAAATTTGTTAACACTTAAATCTCTTTTAAGAGACAGGATCTTGCCGTGTTGCCCAGACTGGTCTCGAACTACTGGGCTCCAGCAATCCTCCCACTTTTGTCTTTCAAAGTGCTGGGATTATAGAAATGAGGCACTGTGGCCAGCCAGCACTTAAATCATAACTGAGTAATAGCTTTATGAGACATGGGCCTTTGTTGCTTGATGGAAGCCTACTCCTCTTTTTGGAACATCATCATGTCAATTTTAAAAATTTCTGTCTTTGGTGATATCCCAACAGTGTGGCTTCCTTTCATTATTATTTTGAGTGGCGGCACTGGTTGAATTGTTCCTACACAGGTTCTTTTAAGGACTGTTTATAGGGACACAAAAATAACTCAGCGATTTCCATTTGGTTGACGATTTTTATGAGTTTTTCAGGTTGAGACAACCTGACCTATGTACATGGTTATGTGTAATAAATTATAGAAGCCCTTGACTATATTTTGAACCTTTCCTATCTTAGGATAACTAGTCCAGTTTTCCCTGCTGGGTTCAAATTTATGGCTGCTGTCTGCTAAACATTGTCCTATTTTGCATGGTAAATTATAAGGCTAGCCTCTATCTAGGGAACTCAACAGGTATCCAGTGGGCACCCACTGTGATTTAATAGAAAAAAAATGGTATTTAGAACTAAAAATCTAAACCCTGGATTTGCCATGGGTGATTGGAAAAGTCTAAAGTCTCTCTGAGCCTCAATTTCCTCATCCACAGATTAGGAATGATAATGCTCCACATGGCTTTTGTGTGAGAATTAACTGGGTCAATATATATGTGAAAATACTCAGAAGTGTGCATGGAACTCAACAGGGAGTCACTGCATTTGTTTTTATACAAAATCTGTTCCCTTGAGGAGTGGGTGGATTGTACTAGCTTTATTTTAGCTGGTGAGTGTGTGTGTGTGCGCGCGTGCGCAATGGGAATAGGGCAGAGAAGCGAAAAAAGAGATCTTGAGGGCAAAAGAGAAAATGAATTAGAAGTAATTCTGGTGCAAGACACAGGATTGCTGATTTTAAATGTAGCATGGAAATTATTTCCACTCAGGGCTATGTAATAATTGCACATGGATCCTCCAGCGTGTGTTTGAGGTTTCTTAATGTATTTCATGTCTTGAGGCTTTTGACGCCTATGTTCCAGCCCCACTCTCATGTTCTTTTGAAGCAGGCTTAGTTTCCCCTGAAAACGTGGCATTTCTGTGCAAAAGCCATGGGTGTTCTGGGACTTGAGTCTCCAAAAACAGACACAAATTCATCAGGGAAAAAAGCACAGGATTGCCATGCTGGGGAGAACAAGAGAAAAGGTGATCCAGACACAACTATCCTCAGGCACTTGGATACAGCTGGATAAACAGGAGTTACAATAAAGTTACATGTGTAATGTATCTGCAAGGTGTAACTGTCCAAACACAGCCAGATTGTACTTTCTCTTCCTATGACCCATCTACTGTTTCACCTGGAGCAAGGATAGGTTGATACTGGAGAAGTTATTGCCTTGAACATGCTTTTACTGAATAGTCCTCATTATCAATATAGTACATGTTTATTATAGGAACTATGATCCATATTTCTACCATTCAAATGCAACTACTGTTAAGGTTTGCATGTGTTTCATCTAATATTTGGTCATATTTCTAAAATTTTCCATTCCTATTTTCTCTCAAGTTAAGTTAAAATTTTATCATGTTGGCCAGGTGCTATGGCTCACACCTGTAATCCCAGCACTTTGGGAGGCTGAGGCTGGCAGATCACAAGTTCAGGAGATCGAGAACATCTTCGCCAACATGTTGAAACCCTGTCTCTACTAAAAATACAAAAATTAGCCAGGTGTGGTGGCACACGCCTGTAGTCCCAGCTACTCTGGAGAATCACTTGAACCTGGGAGACCATTTGAGATTATTTCTTTAATGTGAAAATAGAAAAAGAGGAATTATAGGGTCATTACATGAATATTTTAAAATTTTTTATTCATATTTAATAACCAAAAAGGTATTTTGAAATACTGCTGTCAGTTTACAACTCACTTGATATTTTAAAAAATACTCATTATAATAATAAGTAATAGGCATTGTCTAACTATAATTATTTTCCTTATAGCACTCCATAAAGTATTATTTTTGGTCAAACCAGCATATAGAATAATTTGGATTTTTCAGTATAAAAATTCTGGTTTCTTGCATACTAATGTTATATGTGACCCTATTATACTTGTGGCGGCTTGTAGCTGGATATTTTTCTGGCAGTCTTGATGGTCCCTTTTCTTGATCATCATTGTACTTGAATTATTTTAAAAGCCAAATAATCCTGGCAGCAGGAGGAGAGGAAGGGAAGAGATTTTTTCTTTTAGAAACAGTTTAAGCAGTTTGAGGTGGTCTGTATTTCTGATATTTGGAGCACATTTTGACCCAAATTGTGAAAAAAAAGTTTTGGTCTTAAAAATATATTTTTTTATATTTTATTAGCATTTTTGGAAGTTCATTCTAAAAACTGGACAGAAATCTTGGAATGGATTTCCCTAAATGGGGACTCAGAATATACAATTATTTAGTGGCTCTTTGAGGTGGAAGCCCAGGCTGAAAATGACAGCTCCCACCTCTGCAAAGCTCTCTTAGCACTTGTCACTGGCAGAGAGAAACCTCTTGCCTGCAGGGGAGAAGAGGCCTCTAGATTGTCTTTCATTCTGTGGTGGAGATAAAAACACCTGGCCAAGAGAGAAGATTCCCTTGAACCAAGATCAGCACCACAGGATCAAGGTACCCTGTCTGAGAGCAGAAGACTGTGAGACCCGGAGTCTGTACTAGGACGAGGCAGGGCATGGCCATCAGGAGACTGCTAGTGAACTTTGCTTGAGAAATGGATCCCTCAAGTGAATGATGAGAGAACAAGACTTGTTCTGAGCTCAGACAACTTTTGATCAGGATGGGTATATTTAGAGTGGATTGGTGCTTTCTAAAACCTCAATAGCATTTTCATCATCATTTTAAACTTCTCTCCTGACTTAAACATCCTGAGTTTCTTTAATAGTTATTCTTGTGAGGTAGTCTCCAGAAGTTTCTCTCTGGTCAGCTCTCTTTCACATCTCTACCAAGCTTGTCAGTCTCAACTGTGATGTATGGAATTAGCCAGCATTTTTTTCTTGCCTACATGAACATAATACTTCTTATGTCATCCATATGGCTAGCCACATCGTAATAGTACAATTTACTTATGTTGTCAGAATAACAGTTTTGAGACAGTCTAAACTTCAGTTAATTGTTCTTCTACCCAAATGTATCATACCATTTGCTTATAATAAACTTGTCTTTATAGCCCTGAAAGTAACTGCTAAGACCATCTTAAATCTCATTCTGAACTTGTAGACTTGCCTTCTCTGTTTCCTATTTATTTATTTATGTGATTGTTGGAATTTACATCTATTCCATTTCAAGTGTATCTAGTTAAGCTTAAGTCTAGGGCCATTATTATAAATATACTATCATTATACTATATCTATACCAGTAGATAAAAAAAATGCTTGTTATAATGCTTAACCAGTGCTTTTAAAATATGTGACTTTGGGGTCTTTTTATTGTTAATGATACTTTTAATTCCTCCCATCTTTTCCTTTTTCTCTGCACTGTATTTTACACTCTTCCTGAAGTGGTCAGTGTGGAAATCTATTTCTCTTTAATCTCCCTATGTGCATTAATAAAAAACCAGAATTTGTCTCTAATGGTCTTGGTGCACATTTTAAAAGAAAGTGGGGAAAAAAAGGAAAAATAAGTTAAACATGCACTGCCCTCCTTAATAATACAGGTTTTTTGTTCTCGGGATAGTTTGTTATTTAGAAATTATGGGCTCTGGTGTCTTTCCTATAGCAAACAGAAACAGCATAGGGTAAATCTGAATGATTAGTATGCAAGGAGCTGATCTGGGGATATTCACTATAGCTTGTCCTTTCAATGTGTCTTCTTTGACATCTTCACCCTGGGTATCCTGGCAACAGAGCACTTCACAAAAACAGAAGTCCCATAGACACAGTTTGCTGAATTCCATCAGAATAATAAAAAGACTGTTTTATCTAAACATTTGCTGAAGACAGTAATTTAGAAAAATAGAAAGACGGCAGCAAAATGTACTTGATTCAGAAGTGACTGGCACTGAAGGAAACCCCCAGCTCAAGGATGGTGTCAGTGGGTCACATAATTTCTCAACCATTTGCAGGAAGACAGGAGAGTGAAAAAGAGATGACTGGTGAGTGAAAATGAGAAGTAAACCAACATGAATGTACCAGAATAAGAAACCCCTAAAGCGGCCTGTTTCTATAATGCAGGGCCTGTGCCTCCCTAGGAGCTGAGATGTGTCTTCGCTGTGCTGTAAACAACCTGAGGACATGTGCCTTCTGCTGCACTTGGAGCCTCCTCCTTGCTGTTCCATTTGCTGTCTAGTAGCGTGGCAAGCCGAGTACTTAGGGTAGCACACTCTTCCTAGGCCCTAGGAGATCCAATAACCCTAGTAAGACATTTGGAACTTCTGATCCATTGTGCAGTGATAATGCTGTCAATGGTCCCCTTTGGGCCTTAACAGGTTAATTAAAGCACGGCTGTCAGGTTCTAGCATTGATGCTTAGGTGCTGGGGGACAGGAGGGCACAGTGGATAAGAGGATAGCTAACAAGATTGGTCTCCTGGGTCTATCTGTCTAATTTTTTCAGACTTATCCTACAGTTTATTTCTATCTCTTTTTTTGTAAATGAAGGGCTTATGTTGGTGAAGAAACTGTCTGTTCTTCCCAAGGTTAAGAGTTGCCAGGCTGAAGTCTTTGTTGAACAGAGCTCAAGATTCACACTGTGTGAAAACAGGGGAGGACTTTAGGGACAAGAAGTTTAAACTTCTCAAAGTATTAGAATCCCAACAGGCTGAGTTCTAGAAACATTTTGGCAGTGTGCCCAGCCCAATAATCCCCTCCTGGTGCCTTATGCCACCCTTCTTATCCAATTCACTCAAACTGCCTTTGTCCTGTATAATCCTGACTCCCAGCCCCAACCCCCATTCCAGGCCACAGCTGGTGGGACCAGCATCAGGCCCCTGACTCAATCTGTCTAGACACAGTGTCTCACCCGAAAGCCGGAAGACGAGACTCTGCAGCACTTGCTGTACAGCTGGCTTTTTGAGTTGAGGACATTTACACTTTGGCGGCAGGGGTGAATTTTTCTGAGTATGCAGAAACGGAGAGATGAGAATGACATAGCCACACAGCAGAAATAGAGCGAACACAGAGAGAGAAAGAGAAAGAGGGAGCGGAAAGGGGATGAGGGGGACAGGCTATCTTGATTCTTTTTTTTTTTTTTTGAGACAGAGTTTCGCTCTTGTTACCCAGACTGGAGTGCAATGGTGTGATCTCGGCTCACCGAAACCTCCGCCTCCTGGGTTCAGGCAATTCTCCTGCCTCAGCCTCTTGAGTAGCTGGGATTACAGGCACGTACCACTATGCCCAGCTAATTTTTTGTATTTTTAGTAGAGACGGGGTTTCACCATGTTGACCAGGATTGTCTCTATCTCTTGACCTCGTGATCTACCCACCTCGGCCTCCCAAAGTGCTGGGATTACAGGCTTGAGCCACCGCGCCGGGCCTATCTTGATTCCTGATGGCTTTCTAATATCTAGTTTCAATTTCTTCTGAAATTCGATTCCATTTGTTTCCTTTGGGTTCTATGAGAGACATATGCCCCAGAGCCTATTTGAGTTAAGCTAATTTGAGTAAGTTTTTTTTTTTTTGATTATTAAAAAAAGTCTTAACCAAGACAAATTGACAGCTCTAGAACTGGAATCCAGGCCTCCTGCCTCAGGCCCATGTTTTGCCCACATTAGTGGCCTCCTTCCAATACCTCGACTCTAGAATGCAGCAGAAGACCCTCATTCTCTTGACAACTCCATTGAGTCCTGGTGGGGCTGGAAGAACCCCCTAGAAGTTATTACCTGAATGGTCCCACCCTCCAGCCCTTGGTCCCAGATTTTTCCTCTAATTGGATGATCTACAGATGCCTGGAGTGCATCCTCACTCAGATTGGGACAGAAGTCTGTGTTGCGACCCCTCCACGTGCCCAACTGAATGACCTTCTGAAATATTCTTGGGCCCTGTGTCCCAGATTCCTCTATGACATCTAACCACAGCACAGCCAGTGTTTTTAGGTGATGAAGGTGATAACTTCTGCTTCTTTTGAAGTGTCACTTAGAAGTCATCAGAAAAGAGTCTCAGGCAGGTCCTCACTTACTGCTCTAAGATGCCAGCTGTTGTTTTGTTATTGTGTGCCATTAGGACAAAGGCAAACTGATGTCCTGAGAGAGGCTAATTGTTGGGGGCAGCAAGGAACCGGGAGCAAAACTGAGCTTCTGATCATGTAAATAGTGTTTCTACAGCTCCCACTGCATGAAGCTCTTGCTCTCCAGGACAAGGCAGACTGTGTGCATTTGGCAAAAATAAGAGCCATGTAGTGATCCAGGTTTGATCTCTGCACAGAAGGGCTTCCTGTATAATTTATGGCTTTAGAATGGGCAGTCAGATTTTTGGGCAGAAAAGAAGCCTAACATTCTTGTCAGGAAAGAATAGAATAAGTGGGATAAATGGTACTTGGGAAGCTCCTGATCATTCCCATACTAATCAGAAGAAAGTCCACGTGATGTTGATTATACTGTAAATCAGTTCTTTGGAGCCTAATTTGGCCTGCCTAAATTTAGAGACTGTCTGCAATCTCACAGAGGGCACAAAATGTGGTTAAGATGGAAATGCTAGTCTTTTTGTGACTATTGTCACAGCAACACTTTGCTTTCTGGAAAACAAGGCACGTTTTGTTTGCAGGAAGTAATGTGTTGCTAGAGAAAGCCAGGACATGTCAACATCAGAGTGGACTGAAGTCTTTGAAGTTATTGACCTTTTACCCTATGTATGGATCACTTTCCTGGCTTCCCTTTCAAAATGCCTGCAGGTATATACAAACTTTTACTCATGTTCACACACAAAGGCACACACAGACTCACACCACAAAAATAATCCCTTAGGTAAAACATATTCTCAAACTAATGTAATAGTAGAATAAGGGCTCTAAAGGTTGCTAGTTATGTATTGCTATATAAGAAATTATCCCAAAACTTAGTAGCTACGACCAACAAATATTCATTATTTCATGGCCTGCAGGTCAAGAAACTAGACATGGCTTAATTGGGTGCCTCTAGCTTAGGGTCTTTCTCAAGGGTGCAATTAAGGTGTCAGCGAAGCTGCTGTCATCTCAAGGCTCAATGGGGAAGGATCTGCTCCTAAACTCACTTACGTGGCTATTGGCAGCTTTCAAGAGCTCACTGGCAGTTGGCCAGAGACATCTATTTCTTCTGTGAGGGTAGCTCACAGTAAGGCAGTTGGCTTCACTCAGAGCAAGCATGCAAGCAAGAGGTCAGGTTGTGAGAGAGGGCACCAAAGATGGAAATCACCTAATCTCAAAAGCAGATTCCTGGGACCTCTGTCACCTCATATCACCCCAAGTATCACTCTTTGCCGTCCCTATGTACTCAACAGGAAAGGATTTGGCAAAGGCAGGTGTGCCAAGAGGAGGGAGTTACTGAGGATCGCTTTAGAGCTCCCTGCCACAAAAACCATCTCCTTCAACTCTTCAGGAAGCCACATCTCTGCTTTGCATGAATGCCTCTTGTACTGGGACCTTGGCCACTTTTGAGGCTGCTGTTTTCTTTCTACTTTTAGAAAGTTTTTCCTTAGGTTGAAAACACATGAAGGCTGTGTTCTGCGAGTGGGCATCTTTTGTGGGTGTCTGTCCAGCTTCCCTTTCCTTCACTTTCCCACTGGGGCCACTCTCCCCCTATTCTTAGCCTGGGCTAGTGGTGGGCATAGGATCCAGTGCTGGACAATCAGACATTTGCATCTTCTTAATCATAATCATTGATTAAGAAATCAGTACAGGCCACAAGCGGATCCAGTTTACACACCTGGAGCTATCTTTTCACTATTTGTGCGAACCCCTGTCCCTCATTCCCCTCAGTATCCCTTCTATGTTTTATTCAGGACCAGAAATTGTAGTTCTTTAGAGGACCACCCTTGAACTTCCCCAGCCACAGAGAACTGAAATGTCCAGAATTTATATCTCCCCTTCCATTATTTTATTTGTTGGTTTATTTTTTATACTTTTAACCAGTTAAAAAAGTTAAAAGGTATTATTCATTTACCATATACTTCACCCAATTATAAGACAATTCATTGTTTTTTTTTTTGTCTATTCACAGATACGTGGAGCCACAAATATAGTCAATTTTAGAGCAGTTTCATCCCTAAGCAACTACTAATCTACTTTCTGTCTCTACAAATTTTCCTTTTCTGAACATTTCATATAACTTGGATCACATAATATGTGGTATCTTGGAACTGACTTACTCAGCATAATATTTTCAAGGTTCATCCATGCTCTGGTATGTACCAGTGGTTTATTAATTTTTGTGGCCTAATCATATTCCATTGTATGGATATACCACATTTTATTTATTCATTCACCAGTTGATGGACACTTGGGTTGTTTTCACTTTTTTGGCTATTATGAATAATGTTACCATAAACATTCTTGTACACATTTATATATATATAGCTGTATATATAGCTGTAAGTTCAGTTGGCTAAATCATAAGGTAACTCTACTTTAACAGTTTGAGAAACTTCCAGAGTGTGTTTCAAAATGGTAGCATGCTTTTACTTTCCCACCATTCATGTATGAGGGTTCTTATTTCTCCACATCCTCACCAACACTTACTATTATCTGCCTTTTTGATTCTAGCCATCCTAGTGGCTGTAAAGTGGTATCTTATGGCTATGATTTACATTTCCCTAATGATGAATGATGTTGGACATTTTTTAATGTGCTTATTGGCTGTTTTTATATCCTCCTTGGAGAAATGTGTATTCAGATCCTTTGCCTGTCTTTTAATTGGATTTACCCATCCTGTTGACCAATAACTATTTGGTATGAGAACCAGAAAGCCTAGCTTCATTCCCTTAGAGACAACTTTGAGGCATGACTTTCTCTCCAGAGTTCTGAAGAATCAGAGAGAAGCAAACACTCTGTGAGACTTTTACCTTCTTCCCTATCAGACTTTTCTGGGAGTATGTGGTGGCTTGTCTTAAGAAATGACTGTCTTTAATTTCTTCTTTTCCCATAGACATCTCAATCCTTCATGGCCCCATTGACAGAACCTCTGCCTTCATCTACTTGGAGCTGGACTGGCTTGTGTCTGGGTTGTTTGACAGAACAGAGCAGAAGTGATGCTGCTCATTCCTGGACTTAGACTTCAAGAGCCTAAGAGGACTGACAGTTCCCACCTTTTGATTCATTATGTGAGATATCCAAGTGGTGGTTAGAATCTTATCCAGCCTCTTGGTTTTCAATGTTTTTCAGACCAATGCAGTTTTATTTTTCTACAAAAAAGTTTTTTTCTGATTGTAAATTAGTTTCTTGAAGAAAATCTGGAAAATACAAAAAAAGTGAGATAATAAAAATCACTGGTAATATACTTCTTAGTGATAAACACTACTAACATTTTGGGATATATTCTTGCAGTTTTGCCTTTGCAACTAAATCTGTATCTAGCCATCATTTATCTGTCAATCAATTTATCTTTATGTATTTTATCAAAAATGTTTGGCTTGATTTATATGTACTTTTCCTAAACTCTGTCAAGTTCCTGACTACAACTGTTCTTCTCCTATTCTTAGCAGCTTGAGACACTGTGACAAGGTATTAGAAGGTGTTTGAGTTGAAGAATTATTTATTAAGAATGAAAGCATGAAAGAGGAAAGAGAGAACAAGAGCCACAGTTTCCTTTTTAAGAATAAAATGTCCAGTCCTTAGCAAATCCAGTGTCTCCATCTTTTTATTCTCAATGCTGGGTTTCTTATTTTCCAAGAACCCATTTTTGTTAAGGGAATGGAGGGTATGAGCTACAAAAGAACTTCTCCCCATGAAAGCACCTATTCAGCAGATGCTCCATTTCCTAAAACCCTTCATCTAGTTAAATAAATGACAGCCAGCATAGACCTGCAAGTTTCCAATGATGAAACTTTTTAAGATAATGAGTTCTGCTTCAGGTAGTACCAGGTGAAATAAAATCACAGAACACTATTCTCAAAAGTTGACTGCAAAGGCTGGGGTTAATTGCATGAAAGGTGATGGAGCTGCTGGAGTAGAACAGGTCAGAATGCACTGGCTGGCATGGATGCTAGATGCCCTGTCTAGAGGTCCCAGGGAGGAGAATGGCTAATACCTCAGTAACATATAGTAAGTAAAGCCCACCAATCATTTGTAGCTCCAGAGTTACACAAAATAAATCCTTGGATAAAGCATCTGCTCTATGAGGATGATGAGAAGGTGAGCACAAACCAAAGGAAAGGATACTCTGACAAGCTCAAACTATTGTAGCTATGAAGAATCAACAGAAAGCTGGCTCCAGATATGTGTATAGTGGGAATCTATGTAAAATTCAAGAAAATCTGCTTTGCAACATTCTTGCAACAGAATAAAGAGATAGCATATGTGCTAAAAGTAAAGAGTTATTTGGAGAATACAGTGGTTACCTTCTTTTTACCCTTAGAAATATTGAAAATGTCATTTGTTACATCGAAGCTGGGAAGAGAGGAGGCATGGGGCTGTCAGTGAAGCATCTGTTTTTCTTCCTGGCTCTCTTCTGGCATGGGAAGACTGGTCTCCTTTTCCCTGTTGGAGGATGCTGGCTTTGAGGCTTGCCAACACACCCTACACACTCATGTTTGCTTGATGGCAGTGTCATATTTTATAGGTTCTCACAACTTATCATGTCCAAATTTCCTGCCATTAATCACCAGTGCCTGCCATCCTCAAATTTCTGAAATATAATCTAATGAATTCATATTCACGGAAACAAACTCCTTTTCCTGGCTGCTATAGCCCTGGAAAAAGAATATAGATCCCTGGCAAGTTGTCAGGTCAAGTGCAGTTCCACCAAGAAAGAAAAACCATCTCAATTCTAGCGTCAACTTTTTTCTAGAAAGCACTTTTGCAAATCTGTGATTACTGTAGCATTAATTAGAAGAAACTTTGACTTTACTAGACAGCAGCGATTGACCTTGGTTAGCTTCCCAAGCTGAATTGAGGCTGACTGGCTGGTTGACAGGCTGGGTATTGTGCCAAATACCCTGACCAAGCTGTTTTACCTGAAGTAATGTTAGCATTTAGACAAAACAATGCCCAAACCCCATTACATGCAAAGACAACAGAAGCATGTTAGAAAATAGTGAAATTAGAATGCTTATCAAATATAGGACTCTTGCTGTAGAATAAATTGACATCATAAATATTAGACGTTACTGATTCCAAATTTTGGTAATAAAATACTTGTTATATAGTTGTTGACCTCATTTTTATTACATATTCATTTAAATGCCCACTAAATGCCTACCACAGTGTATTAATTAAGATAGTGTTAGCAAGGATTAATAAAGTCCCGAATAAGGCTGTGGTGATGGAGATAAAGAAAGGAGGAGAGAGCTGAAGGACATTTCTGATCTGGAACCCCCAGGAAAGTGCAAAAAGAAACAAAGATTGGATAGCTATGAGCTCTTCCTCTTGGGAGACACCATTAACTGAATGGGAGAAATAATTCAGTTTGGGGAGCATTTGATTCAAGGTATTTATGAGATACGAAGAAAATGAAACATTAACGATTTAACACAGGAAAGCTTGGTGAATTAAAACTTCTGCCTGAAGATGCTCCCTCTCTTACAAAAGCAGAAGGGGCCTTTGGGCAGAGGATCACAGTGCCTGCTGCTGGCAATGACTAGACATGAGGTGTATCTCAAGCAGATTTAAGAGATGGGACCTGGGGCAAAAGCATATTTTAAAAGCCGGACGGATAATCTGACCATATGAATGAATCTCATTCCAACAAAATTCACTGTAGAAGAAATATCCCTTTGTTTTCTGAAGACCAATTTAAGACTCTAAGTGTCCATTCCATTTCTATCACTGTTGCTCCTTCCCTCTCTTGGGATTGCACCATATCCTGGGGTGGGAGGAAGTCTTGCATGATGCCTGAAAAAAAATAAAGTCTTCTGATTTTAAATCTTCTTGATCTTAAATCTTCTGTGTTCACTGCTGGCATCCTCATTATTCAGGCCCTCCATGTCTCCTGTTACCTGATGGCTCACTGCTTTCACATTTCGTGGGTCATGGGCAGCTCTGATGAAGCTAGTACTCTCTGTGCTTAGGGTCTCACCCCTTGGTTGCCTATGGAAATATTTCTTTCTTGGGTCTTTACGCCCCAAGATACCACCATGGGACAAGACCCTGTAGTTCTCCACTTCTCTGGGCACCTAATGCTCTCTCCTTCCCCAGCCTAGGGGAATCTCTTCCTGCACTTTCTACAACTCCAAGCCCCTCTGTTTCTTTAGTTAAGTTCTTCTGTCCCCAGAGGATTTAGAGTTAAGAAAACACAAACCAGAAAATCTCACAAACTTCCTGTTTTGCAATCTGTCACGGACTTACCCCAAGGCAATGAATCAAAGAGCAGGCTCCCTGCTTTGATGAAGGGAGGAAAAGGGAAAAGCACAGCAAGAAAACAGCTTCAATTCCTACCTCGAAATGTTATGTGGCTGCTTCAGCCCCAGCCCTGAAGGGGTTAGGGAGAGAGAAACGCCGGATTTTCAGATGAGAAGACTGGAGAACCCATAGATCTCAGGCTAAGCGAAGTGGGTGGGAGATGAAGCCTGAAATCAGCCCTTCAGCTGGGGAGGAAGTGTTTAGTGGTCTCACCCTTCCAGGCTCAGGGTTCCATAAAAATGAGGGGAGAGGAAGCCCTGTAATTTTTATTTTCTGTATTTCCTTTTGGAAGAGCTGCTAAAAGGTTTACTTTAAAAAAAAAAAGTTGGAATTACTAAATTTTCTGCAAACTGACTGATTTGCTCTTGTATTTCTGCTTCTTGGTATGCCTTTCCCCCAAAACTCAGGGAAAGGTGTTGCTGGAAGGCTGAGGGTGAGTAGAATGGGAATATTGGTTGACCCACACACGGCTGGCCTGGACTCAGTTATTCGTTAGCTTGCAGCGCAGAGAAAACACAGCTGATGGTGCTCTTTCAAAATACATCAGCATTCTAGGCACTAAAAGGGAAACTAGGTTTGAGGGAATTGCAAAGACAGGCTGAGAAAAGATCAAACCACAGAAGGTCAGGTACCACCAAGAGGTTTCTGGCAGAATGAGGTAGCCTTTTTATTGAGGAATGTAGGCAGCTGGGGAAAGGCATCAAAGGAGATTATCTATTCACAACTCCCTCGTTTTGATGTGGCCTGCATCTTTGAGTCTGCCCAGAAAAGATCAAGAGGAAAGAGAGCAGGGAGTGGGAAGAAAGCCTCTGCTCAGCAGGTGCTGATGTGACTGAGGAGTGGCATGAATGTCTGAAGAAGGGAGGGGCGAGGCAGGGCTGTGCCTGCCACGGGTTTAATGGTTTAACGAAGAAGTCACTCTGGGGTGGGGTGTGAGGTGGCAGAGGTGTCCAGGGGCTGCTCTCCATTTCCCTGCCAGGTGGTGACAAGCATTAGTTACAGCATCATGGGCCGTGCACAGGTGTAGCTCCATTCAATTGTCTAGGCGGGGCTGGAAGTGAACTGGTAGGTGTGCAGCCAGACCAGACTAGGACATAATCATGGTGAAGACCCCAGGAGTCAACAGAGCCAACCGGGCAAACTGCTTTTCCTTGCTAGACCTTATTTGTCTCACCAGTAAAACAACAATACACTTAAGGAGTTGCGAGTATTAAATGAGACCATACGTTTGTTTATTTGTCGATTCATCAATTTTTTTTTCTGGTGGTCAGGAATAGCGGTGGAAAAAAAAAACAAAGTCTCTGCCTCCAAGGAAGATACAGACCATAAGCAACGCAACATAGAAATATAAAGAGAGTGTCAGGTCCTGAGCAGCGATAGGAGGGAAAACACAGCAGAGTAGACAGAGTGTTGGAAGATGCAGCTTCACACTGGGTCTCTGATGAGGGCAGACACAAATGAAGCAATGGGGGCAAGCTGTGTTGCTCTCCAGGGGAAGAGCATTTTAGGCAGGAGAACAGCAAAGAAAACACCGAGACTGGAACCAGTTTGGTGTGTCTGGGGAATGTCCAGAGGCCAGTGATAAAGGAAGGTGATAAAGGAAGGAGTCACAGCAAATGAGGTTAGAGAAGTAGCTGGAACACATGGGACCTTGTCAGCTATTGGAAAGACCTAGGATATTATTTTAAGTTTGATGGAAAACGCTAACATATGCGAAGAGTTTCACTAAACCATGTATGGAACACTTCTATGTGCCAGGCCCTGTTTTACTTTATTAATTCAGTCCTCACACAACTCTGTGGTGGGGTCCGGAAGGTTAAGTGACTTGCCCACGATCACATGGCTGGCTGGTGGCAGAGCCAGAATTTGAACCAAGGCAGGCCACCTTCAGATTAATGCTCCTGACTTTCTCCCTTTGCTCAATGTCTGGAACATAGGAAATACTCACTGTGTGATTAACACTGTGTGTTACTGTTTTAACCCATCGATGGCTTCCCATTTTCCTAGAAAACCATCCTGACTCCCCAGTAGAGTCTGACAACTCTGCTGCCATAGCTCTGGTGCCTCTGTGGCCGCCCGCTCCCTTCCTAAGGCTCTATCTGCCAGGCACTGTGGTCCTGCAGCTTCCTGTGCATGACTACCCTCTGCCCTCCTTGGGAACTTCGCACATGCTAAGGCCACTGCCTGGAATGCTCTTCTTCCCAGGGGCCTGTGGCCAGTGTTGCCCATCCACTTCTCAGAGGGGACTTCTGACCCACACACCTAACAGTAGCTCCTTCCACCTGGTGATTTTCTTTGTTGGTTTCTTGTTTCTTCATGGGCTTGTTACATGCAGATTATTTCATGTATTTATTTGCTTGCTATTTTTGTTTTCTATCTCTTGTTTATGAGACCGTAAGCTCCATCTGGCTTGTTCCCTCAGAATCCCTGGGGCCAACATTCAAAACATATTTTTTGAATAAAGACATGAATAGACAAATTATTATTTTTAAAAGCAGAACTTTATAGGCATTTTCAAATGATTTTTTTCCTTTTTCAACAATACATCTGGTTGGAGATGGCATGATTGAAGTGTCATATTCAGTTATATCAAAGTACTCATGGTTTTTTTTTTCCCCTGCAGATGAAAAGATTTTGAATTTTGCACAATGACAAAACAAATAAAACTTTGACTTACCTTTCAAAATTTAAATTCCTAATTTTATGCATTATTGACAGTTCTTTCATGTTGCTACCAGTTATAATTTGTTTTTTCTCATGGGATGTATTCTAGAAGTCAAGAGACATCTAAATAATTATTTTTCTAGCCTAAATGGGTAATATTATACGTGGATATTTAGAAAACATTTCTTTGATGAATCATTCATTAATTAATGCATTAATTAATTTATTCAAACCTTAATTGAATGCATTTATGAAATAGGTACTGTGCTATATCCTGAAGCAAAAAGACAGATATGTCAAAGTCCTTCTTCCCAATAAGTTTATAATTTAATGTGAAAGACAATTAAGCAACATTGCAGCCCTGTATGACAAATGCTGTGCTAGAAGGAAGCCCAAGATATTGTGGAGTATGTGAGGGGGCAGGGAACACATGCCCAGGTGGCTTCCTGAGGATACCACTGAGATGAGCTCTGTAAGCTGAAGATGAAGCAGGGGTCAGGAATGTCATTCATGGCTGCGGGAAGATGGTGTGCGAAGGTGCAGGCGTGGAAAGAGCCTTGAACACTCCAGGAGCTCCAGTCAGAGCAGTTAGCACCAGTCCTACCTGTATATTCTCAACGTGCTCTATGTTGACAACTACACAAACACAAGCTCCATTATCTGGCTGTTAGATCCCTCCATATGTTGATCTTACCCTTTCTCCAGCAGCTTCTCTCTCCTCCATTCAGGGTTATCCTGTGCATGCCATACTTATCCCAACCTGTAAGCCTTTGCTCATGATATTTCTAATCCATAAACCCTTTTCCTACCTTTCATAGCCTGTCTCAGCTATTACCTCTTCCAGGAAGACCTCTCTGACCATACCTATCCATGTTGATCACTCCCAGTTCTGAATTGGTTTTGGTTCCTAAAGATAATTTCTTAAAAACCCATTTCATTACCTTTTAATTATTTTGGGGGGGTGTTTGCATTCCCGACTCATTTGTGAATTTGGCAATGTTGGTACCCTTTGTGACTTTAAATTTTTTGTCTAGCTCAGTGTGGGCCATGGTGAACATTTTCAGTCAGTGCCAGAATTTAATTAATATTAACTGGACACTTTTTTTATAAGCAGTGCTGTATGCTGATTATGGTTAGTAATCCCTAGCCTTTTGTATACTGGGTGGTCGAATGGACAAGTTTTATTTCTCCTACACTAACTTGTGACCTTGAGCAATTCAAAAGAATCAACTAGATCTGCTTTCTAGATCAACATGCAAACATCACTGGAACACAAGGTTGAGTGGAACTAGCAACTTGTAGAATGGTATAATATGATGCCATCTATGTAAATTTTGAAAAATTATAATGCAATACTATATTTTTAATGAGGTAAACATAAGAAATATTTTAAAAATGAAATAGAAGAATATACATGCAGTTCATGGTAAAGGTTGACACTGGATTGGGAGAGGGTGGTCAAAGAAGATTATACTATGATTTATTTTGATTTTACAAAATAAAACATTTGAAGCAAAGAAGACAAAATCATTTCAATGGTTAATACTATTTTTCCAATGGTTCATACGTTATTGGATTGTTTGTTGTATTAGTCCTTACATTTTTCTCTATTTTAAACATTTCTCAAACTCCAAATCACACACATGCACACAGAGATGCATGTGTGTTTGACAGCTGGAACATTTAGGAAAATTGGAGACAAGGAATATGTAGATATAGCTTGAAAAGCTCAATTATTGTGAGTAGAAAATTTTCCTTATAAAATATTCAAGCTCCTGCTATTTTACCATGATAGCTCCTTGTAGCTCAAGAGACAATTCTAGTAAAAATAAATTCTGTGGCCTTTGCATTGTCTGGTTTTACCGTAGGCTTCCCGAGTTACTGTGGGAGCTGCCCTAAAGGACTTCAGCTCACCCTCTCCCAACCAACAGAAGCTTTCTCTGTGTTTTTGCTGAACTGTGTGATTTCAGGTGAGGTTAATGAGCATTAGTTTTACCAGTAGGTGGACTATAAGGGGCCTGAATTTCAATGCCTGGACCCCTGCCATTCTAAGGTTGATAGTGACTCAGGAGAGTTACAAATAGGTAGATAGCATCAAGGGGCTGATCATTAACATTCTCATAAAAGCTGAGAGGGTGGGTGACTGGGTCAGCAGTGATCTAGAGCCTGGAGGACCTGAAGACATCACCAGCTTACAGGGCCTGAATTGCTCTCACTTAAACTCACATCAGTGGAGAAGATGGGAAGACTTTAAATGAACAAATTGAGCTGATTCAACAAGATCGTGTGACCTTCCAACCAAGTTCAGCCTGGGGAGATAATAAAGACACAATTGAATCCAAATGGGAGGGCCCAGTTGTTTTAATAATAACTCACAGAGAAGAGTTTCTTTGAAATCCAACTCTGCCTAGGCTCCTAAAAAATAGGCCTTGAGGTAGACATTTAAACATTCTTTAAAATTATGTATGTACATGCATTTGTATATATGTATGTGTGTATATATACACACACTCAAACATATACACATACATATACACATAAACAGGTAAAACATATATGTGAGTGATATACATGATGTATATATCATAATATACATATAACATATATAAAATAATAGATTATATGTAAAGATCACAACAAATCAGTCCTATGATTAATAAATGCTTGGTGAATGTCATGAATAGACAAGCTTAGTAATAGTAATGTTTTTCTCTTAAATTTCTTATACGTTGATGAATATTTGTTAATCCTCCTGAAGTGGGCTAAAATTGTACACAACTGATAACAACTAGGACAACTAGACAATTGGGGGATCTAGGGAAGGATAGGGAATGACAAATCTCTCACAGCCAGGAAAGCGCCCACAGTCACTAGCTTATTTATTCTTATCCCCCGAGCTGGGCTTCTTTGTGGAGCAGCCACTCTGCCAGTCTCTGTTCTAGGCACTTGACATACATCTTCTCGTGGAATCCTCACCATAAGACTGCCCCCCAGGTACAAGTATCTCATTTGCAGAACTGAAAGCTTGGATTAAATAGCTTTGCTCAGATAGATAACCAAGAGGTATCTCACTTGGCAGAGGTGGGATTTGACCCTCATTTGACTGACTCCCAATGCCTGCATTAACAACCAGTAAGGATAATTTTGATCATAGGCAATAGCAGATAGAAGGTGCTTCCTCTCTAATACAAGGGAGAAACATCACCAGTCAGGACAGTTTGGGCTGCAATTAAAGTTATCTACAGGTATAAACAACCCCAGCAGTTTTAAGAGCCATAGAATACTTACCAACCATGCAAAGATGCTTCTAAACCACACACCTGAAATAAGATCTTTGGGATATAATCTCTCCGCTGGGTAGAAGACAGAATCATTTGGGAATAAGCATGGCTTTGGAATTAGTTAAACTTGTGATCAAATCCCAGTCTTGCCATTTACATTTGCAGCCTTAGAAAGTTACTTAACCTCACTGAATTTCAGTTTCCAAAGCTCTAGAATGGTGACAGCAGTATCTATCTTGCAGTGGTAGTCTGAGTACTGGAGAAAAATGGCAAGCAGCACATGGTCAGTACTCAATGGATAGTAGCTATTATTAATAATAACACTAATTAGACATATTCGTTGGACATTGAACTTAGAGAAAATGATGCACTGGACAAAATAGTCAGACCTAGACCCACAGGTGGATACTACACAGTTCCCTGTGAAAATGGCCTTGCTTTTGCTCAACAAGCGTGCCAAGGGTGCCGAGTCTTGATGGAGTAGCACACTGTATCCCCCATCCAAATTTTCTGAGGTGGTTATCCACAGGACCTTGAATAGTTAAACTTTAACAGCCAACATGTATTTAACACTTACTTGGTGTCAGGCACTTTTGTAAGTGTTCTACATGTATTAGTCTTTCAATCATTTAATCCTTACAATAACACCATTAGGTAGATAACTATTCTGGCTTCATTTTACAGTTGAAGAAACAGGCACAGAGCATTTAGATGTGTTGCCTAAAGTCACAGTCCTGAAGTGGCAGAACTGGGATTTAAATTCTGGCAATCCAGCTCCAAAGACCTGGCACAGTTGGGGCCAATACTTGGCATTGACAGCCCTGCAGGTTTTGCTATTGTGGTGATAGAGTTGTGTGCAAAGCAAAATGGCAGCTAGTGGAAAGAGTTCCTCCACCTCAGCAATCCAAAGGCATTGCTACCCAGAGTTAAAGATGTGCTTCTTCTCAGGATGGTGTCACCAGGATCTAATTTTAGAGCCGTTATGTAGCAGCAGGGATTCTACCCAATATTTACTGAAATCAAGTTAAATGTCTGCACATTATACCGTCTTGGAAATACACTTGCTTTAGTGACATGCTAAGTGGGTACAATGTCAAGGCAAGATCACAGATGACAACATCTTTGTTAGGCATACACAGACCAGCTTTGGTGATATTATTTTTATGGGAAATCATGTGTTTTGTTGTTTGATTTATGTGAACTCCAACTTCTTTTATGCTCTAAATTTTGCTTGTTTTCCTTTCACAAATTTATCTTGTTTGTAGTACAGAGTGTGCTATGGTCTGAATGTTTGTATTCCCCTAAAATTCATACGTTGAAACCCAACCACCAATGTGAAAGTATTAGCAGGTGGGGCCATTGGGAGGTGATTAGGTTTTGGGGTGGAATCCTAACCATTAATGGTTAGGATTAATGTCCTTATAAAAGAAGCCATAGAGAGAATCCTCACTCTTTCCACCGTGTGAAGACACATTTGGTGAGGACCAGAAAGCAGATTCACCAAAATCAAATCTGCTAACACCTTGATCTTGGACTTCCCAGCTCCCCAAACTGGGAGAAAAAAAAATTATATTGTTTATAAGCTATCCAGTTTATGGTATTTTATCATAGCAGCCTGAACAGACTAAGATAAGTGTATTTGGGACTCAAATGAATGTGGTAGCCTAAGACATTTGAGGCCCTAGGAGTTCTGAGATATTTGAATGCTTTTCCGTGACACATAAAGAAACAAATAGCAAAGTAGTAAGAAGCACTTAGGAGAACACACAGCTGCTCAATTTTAATCCGCTCCTTCTCATTTGTAACATAGACCAAGAGAGTTGAGTTATAGTTTAGTATTTTTGTGCCACCGAGAGTGGTTGGGTCCTAGATTGCTATTCTTGACTACAGAAAGCACTGGCATAATCATTTCTACCAAATAGGTAGGTGACTTGTTATCTGGATGACACAACACCAATATTCTGTTACATAGTTGTCATCAGTGCCATGTCCAGGAAACAGCATGAGTTTGGGCAACACTATATTTTATTAGGCAAATCTGAATCTGCAGAGCTTTTCTCACTTGGATTTCACAATCTTGAACTTATGATTGCTGGACCTGACTTTGCCCACTGGAGTGAAGACTTTACTAAATGTACAGATAAATCTAGGCGTGGACAAAATGCAGATGGTGGTGAACATTTCGGTGTTGACTCTTCCCAACTAGCATCCCCTTTGCCTACCATGATGTCCATGGTGAATCATGCCTGTGCCTTCATCTTCTTTCTCTCCTTCTCCTAGCAAACTTGAGACTTGAGAAATAATTTGATAAAATCACTTGCAGTAATAGGTAATTGACTGGCAAGGCTTAATTACTTTTTACTATATTCTGGGATATTTGCATTTTAATATAACTTCAGTTTTTCTACAAATGACTAAATATAATCTTGAGGTAAGGAACTGGTCAAGCAAGTATATTTTTGGAATTGAATGTTTCCTTCTGGTAACCATGAACACATAAATGGCCATTTTTACTGCCTAAAGGTTTGATCTTGCATATTAAATACATATCTTTTAGAGAAATACATAGCTTGTTGTGAAAAAGAAACTGTATACCAAGTCTCTTCGTTATATTATTAAAGACAAGTAATGAGAATAATTATAAATAATTCTAACAGTGTGTCAACAAGATTTGATAATACATGTGCTTATAAAAATTAGCAAAAGTTATTTTATGTATAAATGATATTAAAATAAACATTTCAATAATTTGAATTTTGCACTACTTTTGAGTACAATAATATAGTTATGAGGCCTTATAGATCAGTGTTTTCAAAGTATGTTCTCTGTATTAGCAACTTCAGCATCACCTGGGAACTTGTTGGACCCACACGTTCTTGGGCTCTACCTGAGAGCTACCAAATCAGAAACTTTGGAGGTAGACCCAGAAATCTGTGTTTTAACAAGCTCTCTGGGTAATTTCAATGCACACCAAAGTTTAAGAACTGGGGTTGTAGATGATTATGTTTAAATTCATCCTAATTCACAGATGAGTAAATTAAGGCTCAGAAAGATTAAGAGGCCGAGCTGAGCTGCTGACTTTTAGTAGTGTTCTTTTAACTGTTCTCTGATAAGTCCTCTCAGCTAATCAATCTGAATGAGAGAGGTTTGCTGCAGCATCTTTGATTGACAGGACAGTCAAATCTCTTCCTGATTGTGTGGCTTTACCCTTGTAAAGGCCTGAGGGTGAGACTTGAACAACTTCAATCTCTCAGAGCCTCTTAGGGATCAGGCTGCTCCATATTCACTCTCTTTAAAAAGATCAGCATTCATTTTCCTTTAAAGTTAAGAGTTAGTCTGCCTGAGTTGCATACAAATAAGATGAATGAATTCATTACCAAAAGCTAGATTAAGTTTTGCAGCTGTTCTGCCTGGGGATTGAGTAGAGAGAGGGGCTGGCACAACTGAAAATCCTTTAGTGATCAAGGCAGTCTGAAAATGCAGTCTTTTGTGGTAAGTAGCATTCAGAAATACTGAAATGAAGTGAAAAATTAAAATGACTTTTGCCTAAACATGTGGGAAATGGGGAAATCCTAGGGTGCCACCAAACATGTATCAGAATGTGGAAAGCGAATGCTGTCTTCATCTGGCTCACTGCAACAGGAACGCAACTCAGGAATGTAGGAATAATAATTTGCATTCAAAATTTCAAAGTGGCTTTATACATTTTAGGACAAATTAGATGTTTGCCACTTTACAAGCTCACTTATCCAGCTATCTTTAAATCACAACCTCTAAACTAGGCAGAGTCCTGGAACTGATTTCTTCTTACCTGGTATTCTAGTATAAAAGATGCTAACATGTACATTTATCCATCTTTCCTTCATGAATAATATTCATCACTCAAATATTTTAAAATCACTTCTTTGTTCTAGGACTATTCTGGGACTGTTTTTCTCTTTCCTTTCTTGCCTTTTATTCTTGATTGAATAAGTAATTTTAATCTTTTATTTATCCCTCTCCTAGTTTGAAAACTGCACATATTATTTATTTACATGTTTATTCTAGAAATTTTTACCTAATATGCTTAAATTAGCAAAGTCTAAATTTAATCAAAACCTTGCTCTTCCTCTCAACTGGAAAGATGGTCACTCATTGGTTTCACAAAAGCTGCCGGTAAATGTAACAGGTAAAATTAGGTTTACAATAAAGTCTTGTCTATAAAAAATAACATGAGTTCTTTTCAAGCTTTAATTCCATTTATTCCCCTCTTGACTTACGCGATTGTGTTATATTTTCAAGTCTACTAAAAAACTGACATTATTATTACTCATTTATGCAATCAATATTCATGAATATAAGCTCAGTTTATTCCTACCTACATCTCAAGTTTTACATCTGAAATTACTTTCCTTCTGCCTGAAGTACTGCCTTGAAATTAGTGCTGGTGAAGAACTCCCTTAGGTCTATAAATGTCTTTATCTTTATTCCTGAAAGATATTTTACTGAATATAGACTTCTAGATTGGCAGTCATATCCTTTTAGAACTTGGAAGGTTTTTTCCATTATTATTAGGATTCTGTTGCGATATTGAGAAGTCAGCTGTCTAACATTCCTTTGTGTGTGATCTGCCTTTTCTTTTTTCTGGCTTCTTTCAGATTTTCTCTCTGTTGTTGATTTGCACCAATTTTACTATAGTGTATTTTGTCTGAGGTTTCTTTTAACTTATCTAACTTGGGATATATGGTCTTCTTGAATCTCTGGATTGCTGTCTTTGATCAGTTCTTAAAAATGTTCAGATAACATCCTTTCAAATATTGTCTCTAACTCTCTCTTTTGTTCTGGTACTTCAATTTCAGATCTTGTCATTACATTTTCCACATTTCTTATTCTTTCCTGTATTTCATGCCTTTTTTTCCCTTTTCTTTTCATATGGCATTTAGGATTATTTATCCGGGTTTATCTTCTTAGCACACAATAGACATTCAGTAAACTTTTTGTTGAATGAAATGCAATATTGAAGTTTTAAAACATTTTATTATTACATAAAACTAGTGTTTTATAAGATACATCACTTGAAAAGACTGATCTGACACAATCCTTTCAATTTTCTGTTGCACATACTAAGGTTTATAGTTAAATGATTTGGACAAGACCGTAGAACTAAATATAGTGTCATATCTAGCCCTGGAATTCAGATTCAGATCTTACCCTAAGTTCAATGTTCTCTGTGATTCACCACACAATCTCTCATTCTAATCCAAAATGTTACAATATAGGTGATGACAATATGAATGAGAAATCTCCATTATTTTTCCTTGTGAGAAGTTATATTACTATTTGACAAGTAACATCTATCTTCTATTGATGACCAATGTGTAACATCTATCTTCTATTGATGATTAATGTGAAGAAATAAATTTGGAAGCAAAGTAGGGAAGGGCAGTGAGTGATTTAAGAAATAAGAAAGGCTTTGATTCAATAAGATAATGACTTACTAGCTGAAGAGCCATTAGGCAAATTAGCATCTTCTTATTCTTTCATTTCATAAAAGCTTCTCGTATGTGTCCAACAGGCAAAAGTAGTAGATTTACAATAAAGTCTTGGCTGTAATGAAGTGACAGAGAATATTTAGAGAATGGTAAGTAAGGACTTATGCCGATTCCTGAATAATTAACCCTAAGATACAATTCCAGTAGTTTGCTGGAAGTAGGCTTTTCCATGTAAATGAGAGCAAACCCAAATTTGTTAAGTGAGATCTGTGAATACAAGCTGTGGGGAGACATGAGTGATGGGGGAACACAGAAACATGGAGGAAAGGCAAGAGAAACTCAAACATCTGCAACAAAAAGTCTGTGTGCAAGTGGGGAGAGGGTGCAGACATTAATTCTTATCAGTTATTAAGAAAGTCCACATAGTCCTAGTATTTACATATAGATAAATCAATGCAATAGCCTAACAGCCTTTTATGAAAATTTGGGTTAAATTAAGTAAGTGACTTAGATTACAGTTTTGGGACATTTTGTGTCCTTTTAGCTATTTGGACACATTTTTGAAAATAATATTTACTCATATACTCAGTTCTCCCCATTTGTGTTAGTTCTCAATACTAACTATGGGATGATTTTAAAATAAAAGAAAAAACATCTATTAACTTCATATAGTTACTTTCTTCCATCAAAAGTTCTCTGGCTTTAAAACAGTAATAATTTTCATATATTTGTCCAGTTCCTCCCAATTGCTCTGTATAGTATCTTGCTTCATCAAAACATAATGCATAGCTATGTAATGATAACAAGAGGGAAAAAACTCCTTTCCTGTCCTTCTCTCCTGGTAGCTTTGAAATAGTGACTATTTCTGTAATTGTTATCCTTCCTCCCTGTCAGGACAAATTCATCAGTCCCAAGCTTTGATGTGACATGGCCCTAAAATCAACTCTCCAGAGAGAAGATATTTTCCCCACTTATAGAGCAAACAAAGATGACCAATGGCAGGGGGTGCTGGTGAGAGCAACATCTGAGACTGGCCTTATCTACAGATACGCTGGCCATGTGCTTCCTGCCTTTACCCTCAAAGGGACAAAGCAAAGGATTCAGACCAATATACTTCCTCCTTCCTTTCACTGCAGTGGAGAATGCCATCCTAATCACAAAATGTTGAGATCCGACATGTTCTTTGAAAATCCAACATGTTGTTCTTAGTTTGCATTAAAACCATCTGTCAGCTTCTTTTGCTTGTTTGTCATATGCCAGAAAAACCAGTTGTAGTATCTACTAATACTTAAAGATCATAAAAGAGTATTGATGAAAAATGGAGAAGAAGGACGTTTAGTTGAAAATAGTCTCCATCCTTTCCACTTTGTTTTGGTTATTTGGTTTGAATTAAATCTGTTTTGTGGCTTGAAATTGATTAGAATATTTTTGTCTTGAATTTTCCTACTTTGTTTGCTTACAACATAATTGATGTGAACTAAGAAGTGATAATTTGCCTAAACCATTTATCCAAAACCTTTTCTAAATGTAGAGTTTAATCTGGGAGCAGTTTTGAAATTAGCAACTTAGAAAGACCTATTTGTCAGACAGCCTAACATCTTTGGGTTGATCATTTGACCTTATTTACTTTTTAATATTTAATTTAGAACTAATAACTTTCTAAAACAATAAAGTTTTTTACAAAATATAAAATTAGTTAATATATTCTTCAATTCAGTTATTCCATTATCTACCCATCCATCCCTCCACTATTCATCTAAGCAACAAGCCATCCCATTAACAGATATTCATCACTAACATGCTAGGTGCTGGGGATAAAGCAGCAAGAAAACAGAAAATAAGTCTGATTTAATGGAGCTTAAATTCCAGCAAGGGAAAACAAATGGTTTATCAATAACCAATGCATATTGGTTGGCCATAGGTGTTAGGGAGCAAAATTAAGTAGGATGGGGGCTAGGGAGTTGTAATTTAAAATTGAGTAGGCAGAGAAGACTTCACAGAGAAGGTGGAATTTGAGCAAAGACCTAAAGAGGGCGAGGGAGTAAGCCATGCAAATATCTGGAAGCAAAGTGTTTCAACTGGGCACAGACTAAGTGTAAATGTCCTGAGGCAGGAATGTGTCATATTCATGGAAAAACCAGGAAGCCAGTGTGGCTGGAGTGGTGTGAGGAAGGGCAGAGTGGCAGAAGGCAAGATCGGAATATTCATGGGGATGATGGACTAGGGCCTTGTGGACCACTGAAAGGATTTAGGCTTTTATTCTGGATGAGATTGGGAACCATAGAATATTTGGGGCAGAGGAGTAAAATGATATGACCAGGTTTTGACTTCTGTGTTGAGCAAATGCTGTGTTAGAGTAGGAAGGAAGAGGGTAAAGATGGAAGCAGAGAGGCTAGCTAGGAGGCTATTGCCATTATCTTGGACCACTGTGGCCATGATAAAGTGGTGAGAAGTGATAAATACTGATTTGTTTTCAGGGGAGAGCCAGGTAGATTTTCTAACTATTTAGAAAGGAAAGAGAAGAGAAACGAAAATATCTGGAAGCAAAGTGTTACAACTGAGCATAGAGCATTCATCGGATTACAGGATTTGGCCTGCAGAATTTTAACAACAGAGCTATCATGTGCTGAGATGGTGGAATGGGATTGACTGTGGGAGGGACAGCTTGGTAGTTAAGCTATAGAAGTGGATGTTAGACTGATGAGATTGAGATGCATCTATCTCATGCATAGAATGCCTAACTAGGAGCCAGACCACACTGAATCCTTGGAGGTGGGTAGGTGATGTGCAGAGGTGACTGAATAGCCAGCCAGCTTACTCCCCAGAGTAAGCTTAATTCTATGAGTGCTTACTCCTCACAGAAGGAAATAGATGTGAAGACAGGTAACCACAACAGGAGACAGACTAGCCTAGACTGCAGGAACACAGCGTTGCTTCTACCCAGAACATTCCTTTGGGATTGAAATAAATGGCCTTTTATATGGTTCAAACTCTTAATCACTTATTCAGCCTTCAGACTTGGCATCATCAATCTCACACCTCGTCTGATTACAATCACTTTCTTGATACTTGTAGCAATAAGACTAGAAAAGACCTTTATTGCCCTGCATACACTTGCAAACCACACTTTGATGGGTATGTGATTATATACCTCTTTGAAAAAAAGCCTCAAGTGAAATCAAATCCTCCCACTGATATCTCTGACCTTCACTTATTTTGTTCTGTATATTTTTGCCTAATCTTTTTGCCTGAGGCTGAGAATTGTGCAGGTTAATGTGTGTCTTCACCAGCATGCTAACACAAATAAGTCATATTGCCACTATGCATAATTATCAGTGATTTGATAAACAGCCCCATGAGTTTTCAGAACAATGTCTTGACCAAGATTGATTTTGAATGAAATTAAGCGATATGAAGAATAATTGTTAAGGCAATTTAAAATCAATATATAAGACTAAACACTGTCAGAATTAAAATACTTGTGCTAGGGTGGCAAATTATACCACAAAGCACAAAGGAAAAATTTTTTATTTTTTTCAATATTTTATTATTTAAAAATATGTAGAATAAACTATGATCATAGTTCTATATTGGATTAATATAGTAGGCCTGAATATTTAATTCTTAAAGCAAATCTGTCATTTGAACTACGTTGGAAAGCTAGTGTACAGAATTTTTGTCATTTTTTTCTTGCTTACTCCCACAGTTCAAGTGAGCTGACAATAGGGGCAAGTGAGTACCTTGTCCTAACAGACACAGACATGAACTAAAGCCATTCAGTTGGGCATCTTTGGGTCCCCCACTCAGTTCAGTTTTTTCTGGGAAAAGCTTTAGATATACAACAGGGAAAAGGATGTCCTTGCTTTTGTATGTGCCTGCATGATGCTCAGAAAACAACTTTGGCTTTGTAGACTCAAGGTACCAGGATGGGGTATACTGAAGAGAGAGAGAAATCAGGGTGCTGACCACCTAAGGCTTGCTCCGGGTTCACATAGACTGAACAACTGCTGTTTGTTTCCACACAGCACCTCTTCCCTCTTTTTTATTAATAGCATCCACTCACTCCCCCTGAGGAACTGCTCTTTCACTCTGTGATTGTGCAAGAATTGTTAATCACAGACCCTTACCTCTCTGGTATAATGAGTGGGACTGTGAACCAAGCTCATATAATCAAGGTTCTTCCCTGAAGTTGGGAGTTCTCTGTTTTCATTTGGACTGTCAGCTGCAAAAATATGACTTCAAAGCAACCAGCTCCCTGACAGTGTAGAGTAGAGCTAAGACAATGAAGTCAACGAAGACCAGAGGTTGAGATGAAAAATGTGTAGAAGTAGAGTGGATGAGATCCGGAGCTGGTGGAAGCCAGAGAAGGTGAGTGTGCTTATCTTAAGTCCCGTGACTCATTCATCCCAGGGACACACTATTCCTTCATTTCCATGCTTTGGTTCTGTGATCTAGTAAATCACCTATTTTTTTTTAAACTTAAAATAGCTTAAAATTTGTTTCTGTTATTTTCAGCTGATAATACAGATTAATATGGGGGAATGCATATTTCTTCTTGAAGTCCTAGTCCATGTTTCCAACACGACAGGTAGAAGAGAGAGATTGTGCATATGGGTAGAGATCTTCTGTGTCCCCCTTTCTTTCCTTCCTCCCTCCCTCCCTCTCACCCTTCCTTCCTTCCTTCCTTCCTTCCTTCCTTCCTGCCTTCCTTCCTTCTTCCTTCCTTCCTCCCTCCCTCCCTTCCTTCCTCCCTCCCTCCCTCCTTCCTTCATCCCTCTGTCCCTCCCTCCCTCCTTCCTCCCTCCTTCCTCCCTCCTTCCTCCCTCCTGCTGTCCCTCCCTCCTTCCTCCCTCTCTCCCTCCTCCCTCTGTCTGTCCCTTCCTCCTTCCTTCCTTCCTCCCTCCCTTCCTTCCTCCCTCCCTCCCTCCTTCCTTCCTCCCTCTGTCCCTCCCTCCTTCCTCCCTCCGTCCCTCCCTCCCTCCCTCCTTCCTTCCTCTCTCCTGCAGTTGAGCAAAATAAGATAGAAGGGGAGTCAGAGGTCCACATTACAAGAGGAAAAATACAACTGAGTTAATAAGGAAATTTACTGGAATTACTAATAACCATTTAAAGTATAATGTCCAATTTAAGTGTGGATTTAATGAAGTGAAAATAGTGGGGAGAGGAAGCTATCTCACACTTAACTGTGCCTATTATATCTTCAACTCATGCTAGGTACTTTCTGTTACCTTGTCTTTAAGTTGTTTATGAAAGCCTTATACTATAAATGTATAAATTGCATATACCTTATGACCTAGCTTAAGCAAAAAGATTTATTGACTCACATGACTAAAATGGTTCAAGAGTGAAACTGTTTTTAGAAGGAACTTAATTCAGTACAAAAGTGATGCCATCAGGGTCCATTTCTGAGTGAGAACCCTTATGTTGCATAACTCTTGATACATAGAAAACTGGCTGAGTAGTGTTCCCTTGGGTCCTGCAGCCTCTTCTGTCGTTGTTGTTTTTTTTTTTTCCCCATACTTCCCTTATTCCCAAACTTGCTAGTGGAGCCTGGAATTTAAGAATTATATAATTACAGCATCTATTAAAGAGAGTCTTTTTCCAAGATAGAGAAGCCAAAATTGAGTTTCATTAATTCTATGCAATTGTGAAAACAGCTGAAGATTAAAGTTCCTTGAAGTCAGATCATGCTGACTTTAAATTCCGGCCCTGCCATTTACTGGCTATGTGACTTTAGGTATGTGCTTGGCTTCTCTGAACCTCAGGGATGGCCTGTACAGTCCTGCTAAAATTCGCTACAGAAATTTGCTGCCAGAAATGGAAATAATAACCTAATTTGCGTCCCATGTTTTTCAGAGAGCCGAGAAGCCAATATTTCAGTTCAGGAACTGCAATATGTTTAACTCAGAAAACATAATGCCTTAATTTTTCTTTTGCACTCAGATGGGTTCCTTTTTCCTCTTTTTTCATCTTTAAATTACTTTTGGGATTTACGGTTCGCGGTAGCTGGACTACAATCTTACTGAAAGGGAAAGGTTATGGTCACCTGACTTTTGTTTGAGGCTTTCCTCTGATGGTCTTTTTTCAAGTAGAAAGAGCTTTCATAGATTTTTTTGTTAATTAATTTTAAACTTTACTCCTTTCATCAAAATCTTCAAATTTTTGTGTAATTAAAACTCTTATGAAAAGTTGTAATATCGATCTTCATTGCACTCAAGTTTTATTTTAAAGGATCACTGCCTTTCTTCCCCCTCAGATTTTCAACTTTCTTAAGGGAACATAAAGAGTAACTATGTATTAAAACCCAGACTCATGTTTAGCCTGTGTGAAATTATATACATGAGAGGGAAGGGCTATCTCCTTGCCCTTCCAACCTCTCTAATCTTCACCTCCTGCCCCATAGACATTTTTACCTGTCCTAACCTGTTGTGGGATATCTTTGATGCTCACAGTCTGACTGGGCAAGTATCATAATAGGTAGTAATACTTCTTTTGATATGACTATCAGAAAGAGATATTTAGCACAAACACATATGTTCTTAGAATCCACTTCTGGAAAGCTAGAGGCAATTTAGAATTTGTCATTAACAACCGCTTTGAACTGAGTTTGGGTTATGTGAATACACACTTACGATCAAGGCTGAAATACCCAAAACACACTGTGAAACTGAAAACTTGCAAAAAATTTACGTAGTTCAGAGATTAAGACAGTTTCTGCCCTCTGAAACATCCTAGTGCACAAACTCCTCTGAGAATCCCGTCCTATGAGCTTGCAAGATTATCTTTTATTGTCAGAACTTTCATGTTCTTAAGATGTAATAATATAAAGAGAGGAATTCTTTAGACATCATCCCTCCCTTTGGATAGAATTCTGCTTTGATTTCCATATTGCACAACTTTGAAAACACACACCACCCACTGTGGGAAACAGGAGTGGATTCTTGTAAGAAGCGATAGGTGCTTGATGTTAGATCTTGAGGAGAAGGCTTAGAGGCACCATGAGAGATGTCACCAAATATTTAATGGGTTGGCAGGTGAAGCATGTTCCCAAAGATTGAATTGGAAGTAGAATCATCAAACGGCAGATTTTATGGGGGGCATAATTGGACTCAGTTTAATGAGAAATTTCCTAGGAGTTGTAGCTGCTCAACAAAAGAACAGGCTTCCTTAAGATGCAGCAGTGAGGGCTGTTGAATAGTATTCAGGTTACAGAGTAAGGGCAAGAGATTTAACCTCATGCCCCAATTCCTGAAGTTCATGGGCTCTCAGAATGCCCTAAAAATAAGGAAGCAAACATAATTTCTTGATCCTGTTGAACACACAGAGATTCTGCATTGCTAAGGAACTCTTTCATCCTGCTCCAGTCCCAGAACCACCTCCATGCATTTTTAATTTTCTAGAGTAAGGGTATAAACACTCGAAAGGGCATGGGGGGCATGTAGGAAAGAAACATAAGTGAGCAAAGTGGGATGGATGGGAACTGGGGCAAAAGAGCCAAACCTTGTTTAAAAGTGCACGCACCTATAGCTTCTCTTTGCCATGTGAAAAATGAGACCTAATGTTGCCAGATCTGCTGGTTTCAAGGAAAGCAGGAAATTGATTTTTTAGATGTGAAAGCTCTTGAGTTTTCAAATGTTGGCAACTAAAAGTATTTAAGAACACAGTATGGGATCAAGGGAGGGAGAATTCAAACAAAACTGATCTGCAAATCAAATTCAGCCCTCAGGCTACCTCCTTGTGACATCTGGAACAAGCAAAGAGATAAGAAAATTAATGAATAAATAACTACCTGGTCACAGATGAGAACACAGATGAAAATTCATGATTTCTGAGTCATGTATCACTAACTGTCATGGTTTGTGCCATGTAATGTCTCAGTCATGGGGCTTGGGTCTACTAAACATATTTGCTGTCCTAACAGCAGTACAGATATCGCAAGAGGCAATATGGAAATGTAAAACTATTTTAGATACATGCTAGAGTCTGGGCTCTTCTGAATATCAATGTCAATAATGTACCATATTGGAGGCATAATGGGATAGTGGAGTTGGAGAGACCTGAGTAGAATCCCAATGTCCCACTTACCAGCAGGTGACCTTGGGAAAGTCACTTAATGTACCTACGTCTTAGGTTTTGGGTTTGAAAAATGGGGAAACTGATACCTATTTCATAAGGTGGTTGTGGGTTTGAGTAGAAGAAGGTATGACAAGTGCCCAGCGGAGGGCTGGGCACAAAACTGGAACTCAAGGAGAATATCACCCTAGATCCTTCTCCTGACTCTCTACCTTACTCATTTAAAATGAATTTTGTTAAAGAGTATAAATAATACTCTAAGTTTATTCAGGACAAACTGACAAATAAATAAATAAAACATGCAAACAGTATCAAACATAACCAGTATAACTGACAACCTTCAATCCATAGTACAAGATGTGCAAAACAGTACTTAATGCTTGTGAAAGGTGATGAATTGAGAAGGGACTTCTGTTTATGACATTTGTGTGTCATGAACCTTCCACTCCCCCAAGATCTAAAGTCCCAGAGTCAGAGCCAGGCTTGTTCAGTGCCAAGTGCCTTCTTAGGGTGAGTACATTTAAAATTCCTTGGCTTCACATTGGTTGGTGTGCCTCCAACCAGAAGAAAGAAAAATGACAGGGATGCTGCCCATCAGAGGACACTCTGCTCTTGATACTTCATATTCTGCCAATTCATGAGATGCTCCTAATGTCACAGAGAAAGTCTGCATGTGGAGTTTAGGTGGTTGGTGATTACACTTGCTTACTTGCTCCATTTGAAACTGTGAAAGAGAAACTTCGGCCAGGTGCAGTGGCTCACACCTGAAATCCCAGCACTTTAGGAGGCTGAAGTTGGTGGACCACGAGGTCAGGAGTTCAAGATCAGCCTGGCCAAGATGGCGAAACTGCATCTCTACTAAAAATACAAAAATTAGCTGGGTGTGGTGGCAGGTGCCTGTAATCCTAGATACTCAGGAGGCTGAGGTGCATAATTTCTTGGACCTGGGAAGCAGAGGTTGCAGTGAACTGAGATCACACTACTGCATTCTAGCCTAGGTGACGGAGAAGACTGTCTCAAAAAAAAAAAAAAAAAAGAAAGAAAGAAAAGATGAAAATTTCACTACAGATTACAGTAGAAATTTCATTTGGGCCCACATTGTCATGCTTCATGTTTTATAGGCCTATGCCACCTTTCCCGCTGTTACTGAGCATTCTTTGCTGAACTTTTATCTCCATGTCTAGAGACAATGTCCAAACTTGCATGCTTTCTCTTTCTAGTCCAAGATGAGTGACCCAGCCACCTACTGGCTAGAATTTCATCTTTAGTGGCTCAAAATCCAGGTGCTTACAGGGCTACCAATAAAAACACATCACTTTATGGGACACTTTGGGGAATTGTTATTTCATGCAATCAGTTTCCTATCAACAGTCTGTGAAGATATTTGAAAATTATTTAAGATACGCTTACCCTCTTTTCTTAATTACACTTTCCACCTTTTAAATATGATCTTAAAATTCAGTAGTGCATTGAACAAATGATTGCAGGAAGTGACAGTGATGCTAGTGGAATCTGGTTTCTTCCCTCTGTTCTCAGAGAAAAATGGGTGCTGTTTCACATCCATCTGTAGGAGTCATGGCTGGGTTCCATTGCACACCATATAACCTACAACAGGTGTGGTTTCAAACGCAGATCATTGTTCCCACCACAAAAAGGACTTCACCAATCGACATTTATTCTGCAATTTATGGAGAAATGAGTTCAAAACGTGGGAAGAGATGGAATTAGGATGGGGAAAAGAGAATTCAATTACTTTTCTTTCATAAAATTAGAACAGCCTCTATGGAGAAAGTAGGTGTGTATATACTTAAAGAAAGAGAAAATAAATCTTGTCATGAGCTTTTAAAAAGTCAGAACATGAAAAGAACATGTTGACATAGTCATCACTCTGCACCCCTCGTTGGTCCTTTAAGCTGAGAGAGACTATGAGCCTCTGGATTCTTGTGGAGATTTGGAAAGCAGGATTCCAGAGCTAGCACTCAGGCTTTTCATTTGGAAAGGTGCTTAAAATGTAGTGGGATCAAAGCTCCCTTAATATGATGATGTAAGGTGTTCTGCTCCTAATATGACACTTTCTGGGTTCTCTGAACATGGGATACTCTAGTTGGGATTCATGCTTCTACTAATTGAGGTCTGGTAAATTGCTCCTACTGCCGGTCTGACAGTATCCATTAATGTAAAGCAATGCCTAGTCACCAGAAAGTGTTGTTCTCTCCTCTTTCTTCTTTATGATGTTATTTTCACACAAATTTCATTTCACATTTGTAATTGATCCCTCCTTAATTTCCCCCAATATGTCAAAAATTTTAAATGTTTCTCTTACTTGTTTAATTCCTTCTTTATTTCAATGATATTTCTTTTACTTCAAATATGGTTCACCATTTTGGCATTAGTCTTTATATGCATAAGAACCTACGTCCATGGGGAACAATGATCTACATTCAAATGTTTTCTCATATTTTTTATTTCTTTATAAGACTATAAGAGAAGAAAGAAAATAGTCAAATTTGACATTGTCTCTTCTCCCTCCAAACAAAGCAGAATCCACTTCCTGGGTCTGCAGACCCACTTCTCCTTTGTTTTTCCCCAGGTTCAGTGAATAGCAACCACCAGTCACCAAGTTAACCCAGATAGAATCACCCAAGCTTGCCACCTCTCCCTTATTCTCCACATCCAATGTGTACCCAAGTACTGCACTTTACACACTCCCGAGGATCTCATATCCACCCTCCCTGCTGCCTCTGTCCAGTTTACTCACTCTACTTCATTTACTTCTGCTTTCTGATCTCACCTCCTCTATTCATTCAATAAATATTTATGAGACTTTTCTATGAACTGTGTTGGGTGTACATTATGTTGAGTAAGACCAACATGGTCAGTACGCTAATTAACTGTATAATGTTATAGGGGAGGGAAATGTGAATCAAATGATCACAAAAACAGAATCTCAGCTGCTATACTAATTTTTCCAAAATGCAAATCTCTTCTTAGTGCTTAACATCCCTTGGTATCTTCCCATTTGTTTTTAGAATGAAAATCTCAAACTTAATAAGGCATCCTAGGCAGGTCTTTCACACCCTGATCCATAAGTGTCCTTCCAATCCTCTCCCTTGACACCACCGTCTTCCCACAAACCCTACACCTCAGCAATTCGTCAAACAGGCCACATCAGGCCACAGCTGCATGCCTTTGTGCTCTATCTTCTGCTTGGGTCTTCTTCTCCCTCCACTGCTCTCACTGAGGATCTTTTCTGCTAGGTTAAACTAAGTTAATTTCCCCCAAACTCAACTCAAGCATCAACTCTACATTTTGAAAGCATTCTTGCTGTCCTCTTACCTGCCTTGTCTCTCCAGGTGACATTGATCCACCTTCATTCCCCTCTGTACCCTATTTAGACTTGAACTCACCTCTACAACACTAAATTGCCCTTTCATGTTAATGTGAGCATCTTATTCACTAAATTAGAAATGCCTTGGAATCACAGAATCTGTTTTATTCATTATCTCTTTATACTCAGGCCAGATCTATGGCTGTCCAATGGTAAATAGTTAATTGCAAATGAATATGTGAACGAGTAGGTACAGATTTACTGAGATTTATTGAGTGCTGTTCTGCACACTGTTCTAAATATTTTAAATGCTTTTAATCTGGCTACAAACCCAAAAGTAAGGTTCCATTTACAGATGATGACATCAAATTCAAGAGGATTTGGATAATTTTTCCAAGGTTACACGTGTTGTGAGGGATGGAACTAACACGTTAGTAGGGACAAATGACTGAGAGATTGCATAACTGAGTGGATGAATTCAAAATATTTACTATAACTTTATGTGATTTAGTTGTTCTTTTTTTTGTTGTTATCCTGGAGGAAATGATTTGTGGTTGGGACTGCTCTGAATCTAACCAACCAGAACTTTGAGCAATGTGTCTAGTCTTAATTTTTTCATCTGAGATGGGGATCCTGGAGTACTTCTCTCATAAGGTTATAGAGAGGATTAAGGAGGTATCCCATGTAAAGCACTTAATATAGTATCACGCATGTGGTAAGTGCTTAATAAATGATATCAGTTGCTCTTATCCTTACCACACTGGGAATTATTTTCTTCCCTTTTGAAATTTTCAAAACATTACAAAAATATTTTAAATAGAAAAGTACAGAAAATGACAACATAAACCTCCGGGTACTTATTTAACACCTGGATTTAACATTAATTAACAAGTTACAAATTCCTTTTACGGAGAAAATTATAACATTGTGACAGATTAAAGAGTTGAGGTTGAAACCTCTTCCTTTGCCTGCCTTCCCTAAGGAAATGACTATACAGACATTTGTATTTATTCTTTCCATACATTATTTTTATACTTTTATTAAATACATGGTTATTGGAAAACAATATATACAATTATTTGGTGTGCTATTAAAATTTAAATACAAAGTATTATATATAGATGTTTGCAAATTTTCCACTTAATTACATTATTAAAATTTATTCAGGCACATATATAATTAGCTCATTTATTTTAGTATTACATTGTATGGCTATATTATCTATTAATGTTTCTTATGAATATGTTCTTTTTATTTTATTTTTGACCATTAAAAACAAGCTTATTAGATATCCTAATACACTCCTTATTGAGTACACAAGGAAGAGTTTCTTTTTTTTTTTTCTTTCTTTGAGACAGAATTTCACTCTGTTACCCAGGCTGGAGTGCAGTGGTGCGATCTCGGCTCACGGCAACCTCTGCATCCCAGGTTCAAGCAATTCTTCTGCCTCAGCCTCCCAAGCAGCTTGGACTACAGGCAGGTGCCACCACGTGCAGCTAATTTTTGTATTTTTCTTAGTAGAGATGGTGTACTGGTATGTTGACCAGGCTGGTCTTGAACTCTTGACTTCAAGTGATCCACCTGCCTTGGCCTCCCAAAGTGCTGGAATTATAGGCATGAGCCACTGTGCCTGGCATGCACTCCAGTTTTTCTCTCTCCATGAAAGAGAGCACCCTTCCTAAGAGTTTCTTTTTATCCCTTCTCAACTAGGATTCTGAAAGAGAATTAAACCCTACAGTTCTAAAGCAATCATTATATATATCAATTGTTTATCTCCTATGCATCTAGAATGGAACTAGTTATGCATCCTGAGAGAATTGAGAAGGCAACTGCTCAAAGTATTTTCTGTAGGGCTTAGATTTTTAATGGAATTCCAGTTTAGAAAGGATATACACAAGGAGGAGAAATACTAGATTATAGATTATGTGTTAGTGAACTATATAAAATTGCCAATATCTAACCACTTTTGACCTACAAAAATGGTAATTTCATGTAGGTCAATTTATATGTCTTTAACTTTGAAACATGTTGCTTATCAGATATTTAGGAAATGGCATTTCATTGTTGTTTTAATTTGTTACTAGATTACAAGGAGGATTATATTTCTTTATATGCTTCATGACAATTTGGCTTTCTTTTTCTGTTCATAGTCTTTGCCCATTTTTTCAAATGGGTCTCTTGTCTTTATGTGTAACATATGTGTGTGATAGTAAATACTTTCTCATTGTCTTTAAGTTGCTTGTCAAAAATTTATGTATACTCTTAATTTATGCAGATGTTTAAATTTCACTATAGTCAAAATACTTTATAAAGTATTACCTGTTTTTTTCTCTTTCTTATTTAGGAACTCTTGTGCTATCTTAAGGTCTAATATATATTTTGTATATGTCTCCTAAAAGTTTCAAAGTTTATCACATTTGGGTTCTTAAGCTATTGGCTTTAATTCTAAGTGGATAAGGTAGAGTTCTAATTTTTTTTCAAATAGATAACAAATTCTCTTCATATTGTTTATTGAATAGCACTTTTTCTCACTGGCTTGCAATGGTGCATGTGGGATCCACTCAGTTCTCATATGTGTGCATGCCTTTCTCAGCTCTCTGTTCTGGTTTCATTCATTTCATTGTCTGCTCTCTTATCTAAGGATTTTTTTTTTTTTTTTTTTTTTGAGACGGAGTATCGCTCTTGTTACCCAGGCTGGAGTGCAATGGCGCGATCTCGGCTCACCGCAACCTCCGCCTCCTGGGTTCAGGCAGTTCTCCTGCCTCAGCCTCCTGAGTAGCTGGGATTACAGGCACGTGCCACCATGCCCAGCTAATTTTTTGTATTTTTAGTAGAGACGGGGTTTCACCATGTTGACCAGGATGGTCTCCATCTCTTGACCTCGTGATCCACCCGCCTCGGCCTCCCGAAGTGCTGGGATTATAGGCTTGAGCAACCATGCCCGGCAAGATCAATTTCTTAAGTAAATTTCACCCCAAAAGTATACTGAAATTAAAAAAAATACAGCTTATTATTTGAATGCCAATTAAAAATTGAAACCCTGAATTTCTAGTTTGGTATGTCTCTTAAGTCTGTTTAAATCTATATGTCTTCTCTCCCTCTCTCTTTTTGCATCCCTTGTAATTTATTTATTTACTTGAAATGTACAACCAAAACCGGACTGTTTGTACTGCTCTGTTTCTCACAAAACCACAGTGTGTATTTCCCAAATGCATTTTCAAAGCATTTTTAAACATGTTCCTCTGGCACTTGCATTTCTATAAATTGCTAGTTAGATCTAGGTGATTGATCAGATTTAGGTTTGATTCTTTTTTTCAGTTGCATTACAATATCGAAGACAGTATTATATACTTTAGTCAAGAAATGCAGATGGTTATTATATCTCTGTGTAATGTCAGAAGACTGATGATCATTGCTTGAATCCATTAATACAATAAAGGCTGAAATATGGTGATATTCTAATTGTATCATTCCTTGTTCATTTACTTTCTGGAGTATATCTCCATGGAGAACTTTCCTTTATCAACTATTTAATTACCCTCTATTAAAATTTGTAGAGGAGAGGCAAGATCAGTTATTGATTTTCCTCTTTATCAGTTTCCAAACCATTAGGTTACTTATCTTGCATTCTCCAAAGATGATCTTTAGTATCATTTTAAACTTAAAACATATTTGATTTGTCTCAATCCATTCTAATTTATCATTATCATTTCTGTCTAAACAGTTCCATTTTTGAGCAATCATAAAGGTTGAATCATAAAGGTTCATGTATGTGTGACCTGTGCAGTCTCACAGGGCCTCACATTTGTGGGGATCCTGTATTAGTTTTCTGTGTCTGCCATGATAAGTTATTATGAACTTTGTTGCTTACAGCAAGAAAAATTTATTTCTCAGAGTTCTGGAAACCAGAAGTCCAAAATCAAGGTGTTGGCAGGGCTGTGCTTCTTCTGAAAGCTTCAAAGGAATGTCTTTCTTTGCTTCTTCCAGCTTCTGGTGGTTCTGTGTGTTTCTTGGCTTCTGGCTGCATAATTCCAATATCGGCCTCTGTCTTCACCGGGCCTTGTCCTCTTCTCCTGTGTGTCTCTTCTCTGTATGTCTCTGTAGTGCTCACCTGGATAAGCCAGGATGATCTCATCTCAAGCTCTTTAACTTAATAAGGCCACGTTTGCATGTTCTGGGGGTAAGAACATCATTACATCATTGATAGGGTCCTGTTCAACCACAGGCACATGATTGGTTAATGCTCTTCTGTTTCTGTCATTACATTCTTAATCAAGTTATTTTTGGATTTGTGTTTTCTAAGAGAAGTCTTGATGGGACAATGGAGCATGCATTCACACAAAGGACATATGTGTCTACTCTTCCTTGCTGCTACATTTGCATGTAGTGTTCATAATGCCATGAATACAGAATTCTGGTAGAAAAATGTGTCGGAGTTTAGAGAAACACAGAGCAAATGCAAGGTAGGTATATAGGACCCATGACTAAGTAGGGCACTGACTGTCCTGAGAAGCCATACTTTCCATTCAAACAAGAGCTCGCTTCTAATGCACAGAGAAGGCATTAGCATTCTAAGAAAGATGAATGACCAAAGAACCCTGTGGCGTTTATTTTTTTAAAACTAAAGTTACTTCCCTGTACTATCAAAAGATTTACAACAAAGACAAAATGATGACATAGAAGGTAAGGGAAAGAGGGCAACTCATAGCTGCTTTTCCTTTACTTATTCTTTACTCATCAGTAAGCCAAAGGTGGAGAATATTGATAGAAGGTGCTCATTATCAAGAAGTAAAATAGTAGAAGACTTAATTTTGTGCAGTGTTTACATTGTTCTGTTAAGAATGAAATACATTTGAATGTACCAGCTAGGAAATACAGTAGTTCTGCATATGAGTTAAGTTATTTTCTATTTGCATTTAAAAATAACATTATACAGTATAAAAATTAATGGCAAAATCTATGTTAATAATTCAAAATTTTAATTTTTCATTTTTTATAATGACATTTAATAGCAAATAAAAAAGTCATGGCAAGTCAAGAGACATACTGCAGAAGAAAAAAATGCTTATAGTGCCTTTAGTTGCAATGTTTTCCCTGTGTTTTGAACAAGAACCCCACAATTTTATTTTTCCCTGAAAATTATGTAATTGGCCCTGGATCCATCCTTGGACAATCATGATGACTCTTGAGTCCTTTGGATAGAGGCCTAGTTGTCATGAGTAGCTTTGTGGGTATCTGTTACGATAAGTTGTTCTAGGTTCATCTTGGAAATTTCATACTGCTTGAGACTTGAAAACCTACATTTTCCCAAGGGGTGCTGGGTCCATTTAGTTGAAATTAGTATTTTGAGGCCATAGTCTGGAAACTAGAGGTATTGATTCCTGTTTTTTGTGTTATGAACTGAATGTGTCTCCCCAAAATTCATATGTTGAAATCCTACCCCCTAATATAGTTGTATTAGGAAGTGGGGTTTAGGAGGTAATGATGTCATTAGGGTGGAGCCCCATCAATGGGATTAGTGCTCTTCAAAGAAGAAACATGAGAGAGAGGATTTTTTTTCTCATTCATGTGAGTACACCTGGTATGGCCTTCCGCAAACCAGGAATGTTCTTACCAGATAGGAGGTCTTCTGGTGTCTTGACTTTTGACTCCTCAGCCTCCAGAAATGTGAGAAATAAATTTCTCTTCTTTCAGCCATACAGTCTCTGGTATTCGATAATAGCAGCCCAAAAATTTGGTTACTATTTCTAGATCCTTTCAATAGAGAGTACTAAGAAATTTTCTTTTTTTCTTCTTATCGAAGTAGAATATAACATAGAAATATGCATAAAACTTAAGCTACTACTTGAGAATTTTCACAGTCTCTATGACCAGGAAACAGAGTATGACTGACTAACATTCAGAAGCCCTGCCTTATCCACTTCTAGTCACTGTCCCCCACCAAAGGTATTAAACTGACTTTTAATGCCAGTGATTAATTTTGTCTACTTTTGGACTTTATATAAATGGAATTATACGTTATACTATTTTTGTCTAGCTGCTTTTGCTCAATATCGTATGTATAATAAAAAGCTTTCTAGCATGAATTTACTAATAGTTGAAGTTTATTCATTCTCATTGCTCCCTAGTATTTTATTCTGTGACAACATCAAAATGTCTACTTATTTTACACTTGATGGACATTTACATTATTTCCAGTTTTGGGCTATTACAAGCACTGCTGCTGGAAACATTCTTTACCAGTCTTCTAGTGAATTTATGTATATATTTACATTGAGTATATAATTAGGTATACAATTGTCGGGTATGGTGATGTTCCACTTTCATAGATACTGCCAAACTGATTTCTAAAATGATTAGAGCATTTAAGCTCCTACTAGTACATATGAGAGGACCAGTTGCTCCACATATTTGCTAATATTTGGCACACATTTGCCAATACATGGTACATTTTACCCACTATAATGGGTTTGTAATGATATATTGTGGTTAATAAGTTACACTTCACTGATGATGAATAAAAGGGTACGTTTTCATATGTTTATTAAATACTCGGCTATTCTCTTTTGTAAAGTGCTTGTTCATGTCTTTATCTCTGTTCATATTTATATATCTCTACTTTTTATTTGTAGCAGTTTCTATTTTTGAAATCTTTAGTTGAGTGTGTGTGTGTGTATAAGTACAGTATACATACTTCAATTATATTTTCCCATTTTGTAGGTTGTTTTCATTTTCTAGGGGGTGTATTTTGATAAATAGAAGTATTTACTTTAAATATAGACAAACATCATTTTTTCCTCTCTAGGAATGTTGCCTTTTGTGTTCCAGTTTAAAAAATCCTTGATTACTCAAAGATCATAAATGTATATTCTATGCTTTTTTAAAAACCTTTGCTTATTGTTCACATATTGATCTGCAGTCCATCTGGAATTTTTTTGTTTATGGTAAGAGATTGAACTCTAGATTCATGTTTTAGTGTGGATTAAATGGCTTGGCATAATTTTTAAATAGATTTTATTGTGTATATTTAAGGTATATCACATATTATGAGATATATATAGTAAAATGGTTACTATGATGAAAAAAAGCTCATATCCATCATCTCACACAGTTATCATTTTCTTTCTCCTTATGACAAGAGTAACATAAAAATACTAAAAATAATACACTGTTATTCACTGTAGCCTTCACTTTGTATGTTAGAACTTTAGGGTTCATCCTACATAACTCCTACTTTAATGTCATTTGACCTACATCTCCCCATTTCCTGCTCCCTCTGCCCAGCACCAGTAACAAATTTTTTCCTCTTTGTGCATTTGACTTTTAATTTAGCATCCACGTGTGAGATAATACAATATTTTTCTTCTGTTTCTGGCTTATTTCACTTAGCACAATATCCTCCAGTTTCATCCATGCTGTGGCAAAGGGACAGGATCTCCTCTTTTTAAAGGCTGAATAATATTCCATTTACTCTCTCTATATACTCCAGTTTCTTTATCCATCCATCCATCAACAGGCATAGGTTGTTTCCATCTTGGCTATTGTGGACAATGCTGCAATGAACATTGGCATGAACTGCAATGAACATTGTAAATACTTTTACAAGAGGGTGATCTTGTTTCTTTTGAGGACCTGCTGGATCATGTAATAATTCTATTTTTAATTTCTTTAGGAGCCTCCATTCTGTTTTCAATAATATCAATAATATCAGTGCCATTCTACATTCCCACGATGTACAAAGTTTCCCTTGTCTCCATACCCTTGCCAACACTTGCTACCTCTTCTCTTTTGATAATAGTTATCCTAAGAGGTGTGAAGTGATATCTTACAGTGGTTTTGAATTGGATCTCCCTAATTTTTTGGTGATGTTGAACATCTTTTTACATACCTGTTGGCCATTTAAATGTCTTACTGGGGAAAATGTTCATTTATATCCTTTGCCTATTTTATTTATTTATTTAATTGCATTTTAGGTTTTGGGGTACATGTGAAGAACATGCAAGATAGTTGCATAGGTACACACGTGGCAGTGTGATTTGCTGCCTTTCTCCCCTTCACCTATATCTGGCATTTCTCCCCATGCTTTGCCTATTTTTAATTGGGTTACATGTTTTCTTGCTATTGAGTTGTATGAGTTCTTTATATATTTTGGTTATCAACTCTTTGTCAATTATATGGTATGCCAATATATTTTACTGATTCATAGGTTGCCTTTTCATTTTGTTGTTTCCTTTGCTGTGAAAAACATTTTAGTTTGATGTAGCTTCATTTATTAATTTTTGTGTGTGTTGCAGTCTAAGCTTCTGGAGTGATATTCAAGAAATCATTGACAAGGCCAGTATCGAGGAGCATTTTTCCTATGTTTTCTTCTGGGAGTTTTATAATTTCAGGTCCAGTGCCGTATTTTGATAGAGAATTCTTTCTCCTTGCACTGTTTTGAAATGTCATCTTTAAACATAAGGTGAATGAATGTGTGTGGACTACTTATTGACTTTATTCTATTCCACTGTTTATAGATTCTAATAATTGTCTTTAGCATCTTTAAGTCTAAGTTCCCCAGTGTTCATCTTCTTCAAGATCGCCTTAGTATTGCCAAGGTTCTTTGCATTTTGATATGCATTTGAGAATTTACATGAAATGCAGAATTTTAGAAGCCTGTTAATTTGTTCAATTTGCTGGAATTTGTTTGAGAATGTTTTGAATCTACGGAATAATTCTGAGGTTATTGGCAAATTCACAAGGCTGATTTAATAAATCACAAATCAGCCTTGTGAGTCTGACACATGGTTACTCTCTCCATTTATTTAGGCCTTTAATTTATGTTAGTATTATTCACAGATTTTAGTGTAGGCAGAGGTTTTTTTCAATTTTTGTTAAATATAATCTCAGGTATTGTATATATTTTAGTACAGTAAATAGTACCATTTATAAAATTTCATTTTCACTTATTCACTGTTAAATATGAAGGCAGATTGTCAAGCAGTGACAAAGGGTTGCTTGCCACGTTTCCAAAAATTCTATTGGTAAGGAAGAGCTGGAATGGGTGTAGACAATTTGTTACTCATGGCACAACTGTTTGCCTCAGGTCCACTTGCCCCTGAAGTTTCATGAGGGTCATACAGTGTGGGCCCAGGAGCATGCTGCCCAAGCAGGTCCATGTTACATCTGAGAAACACTAAAGATTAGAAACTTCTTTGAAGAGGCTGCTGCAAACCTGCCCATTCTCCCCACAGGAGATACAGAGATTAGGTTTATTATCCAGGAATGCAAACGAATGGCTCCAGAGAGAAAAGTCTCTAAATCTTTTGAGGATCATATATTATTTCTTGCTTCTGAAGTATTTACTATTCAAATTCACCTTCTTGCTCAGAAAGCCAGGACCATGCAGAAATATGAACATATTCATAGAAGATTTTCTTCTACCCCATATGAATTTACCTAAGAATCCTAATTGTTAGTAGATTTTCAGTTGATTAATTAATTAAATTTGCTACATACACAATTATGTCTTCTGTTAAGAATGTCAGTTTTAGGCTTCAATATCCAATCTTTAAACCTCCAGTTTTAGTTTCTCACCTCACTGGACTTGTTGGAACCTCCAATCAATGTTACATGGAGATGATGATACTATGTCTCCTGGCTTATTTCCCATCTTAGGGAGAATGTGTTCATTATTTATAATATTAGACTTTCATAGGTAACCTATATTAGATTAAAGTTTTTTTTTTCTAATTTGCTGAGAATTTTTGAAAGATAAAAGTGGGTGAATTTTTGTGAAATGCCTTTCTTGCATTTGAGAGATTATTATATGATGTTTCTACCTTTTTGTTATTAATATGGTACATTGTACTGATATGCTTTTGAATGTGAAATCACCTCTGCCTATCTGAAGCAAACTCCATTTGGTTGTGATGTACTATCTTTTATATGTGTTTCTGATTAGGATTTTCTAATATTCTGTTCGAGATTTTTACATCTATCCTCATTAGAGAATAAGGTCTGTAATTTTCCATTCTTGTAATGTCCTTGTCAGGTATTAAAATCCAAGCTAGACTGTCCTCACAAAATGAATTTGAAAACCTTTATTATTTCTTCTCTCTGGAAGTATTTGTATAAGATTTGTGTTAATTCTTAAATGTAATAATTCACCCATAAACCCATCCAGACTTATGATATTCTTTGTGTGAGATGCTTTTACAAATGAATTCAGTTTCTTTAATAGATATCGAGTTATTTAGAATTTCTTTTTTTAAGTTTTGATCAGTTATCTTTTTCAAGGAAAGTGTTCATTTTATCTAATTTTCAAGTTCATTGAATTTTGAACTTGTTTTTACTGTGTTCTTTCAGTTTTTTTTGGAGTTGATTTGCCTTACTTTAGCTTCTTGAATTAAAAAATCAGATTGTTAATTTTTTTAGCTTTTCAAATCTAGTATGTCTTTTGAAGATTATAAGTTATCTGACAACTTAGCTATTCTGCATGTTTAAAATTTTGATGTCATGTTCTTCTTGATTGATGGATATTTACAAATGTCCTTCTTAGTTTTCAAACAATGGAGGATTTTTCTAGTTATCTTTGTGTGATTTATTCTTAGCTTTTGATTTATTTCTAGATTAATAATTATGGTCACAAAAATATGCTGAAATTATTTAAATCCATCAAGATTTATTCAGATTTGCTTTATGGGGCAGCAAAGGACCATTTGTTTTGGGTTAGTGTCCCATATGCAATTCAAAGATTATGTATTTAAATGCGATGATCTACATATGTCAGTTAAGTTAGTTTTAGTAATTGTGTTGTTTTTCATATCTAATGATTTTAAAAATCTGCTTGTTTTATCAGCTATTAAGATAATAGAATGGTCTATTTCTTCTTTATTTTTGTAGATTTTCCCATTACATATTTTAAAGAAATGTTTTTGAATGAATACAGATTTAGAACTCATATCTTTCTGGTGGATTGACAAATTTATTATTATAAAATACATTATATGGTGTGGTTGTGTCCCCATCCAAATCTCATTTTGAATTGTAATCCCCAGGTATCAGGGAAGGGATCTGGTAGGAAGTACTTGGATCATGGGGGCAGTTTCCCCTGATGCTGTTTTAGTGGTAGTGAGTGAGATCTCTTGAGATCTGATGGTTTAATAGTGTCCCCCTCTCTCTTTGTCCCTTGCTCTCACTCTCGCTCTGTCTCTTGCTGACTTGTGAAGAAGGTGCTCACTTCTCCTTTGCCTTCTACTATGATTGTAAGTTTCCTGAGGCTACCCCCAGCCATGCAGAACTGTGAGTCAATTAAACCTCTTTTCTTTATAAATTACCCAGTGTCAGGTAGTATTTTATAGCAATGTGAAAATGGACTAATACAATACACCTTTAATATCTAATAATGTCATGCCTTAAAATTTTCTTTGTCTAATTCTGTGTTTGTCTTTTCATGGTATATATTTTGCCATCTTATTGCTTTCACGCTTTCTCTGTTTTTAGTATTTTAAATTTGTCTCTTGAAGAAACTTACAGTTAACTACTGTTTTTTAAAAAATAGTATATAATCTTAGTCTTTCAATGGTAATATTTAAGCCTTTCATACTTTTATAATTATATATAAATACATATATGTATTATTATTTTATTTGTTTTTTATTTTCCCTTTTTTATGCTCCTTTTGATTTTTCCCTTCTTTTGTTAAATTAATTAAATATATTTTTATTTTTTTATCCTCTATACAATTTATGTTCTTTTCTAATTCCTAGAAGTTACAGCATGGATCTTTGTAATAATATAAGCTAATATTAACTATTATTTTACTACTTTCCAAAAATTCTAGAAATTTAAAACACTTCAATTGATCATTTTCTGCCTATTGCATATTTTTATTATGCCTTTTAAATCTAGATATATTTTAAATCCCATAAAATTTTTTTTAGTCAATAGAAATTTATATTTACTCACATTTTTACTTCTATTGCTCTTCCTTTTAATTTCCTGCCTTTATGTGGTTGGTTACATGTGTTTGACAAATTCTTTGAACTTTTAAAAATACAGGCCTACTGACAATATTTTTTTATTTATAATAAAATGCACTTATTTTGCCTTCACTTTTGAATATTTTTTCTAGACATGAAATTTTAGATTGTCAGTTTTTTTAGTACTTTAAAGATGTCACTCTTTATTTTCTGGTTTTCATCATTGCTGTTCAAAGTTAACTTTAATATTTTATTAGCTTGTTTGAAGATAAAGTTGTCTTTTTTCTCACTAGTTAGTAGTTTGTCTTTGGTTTGTAGCACATATAAAAATAATTAGTCTTGGGATTTTTTTCTTTTTAAATAATTTTTTCAAAAGAAATTTGGTTCTCTTGAAACTAAATTTTATTTTCCAAAATCTTTAAGGAGCATATCTGCAAACCTAAGGTACAGATATGCTCCTTGAAGATTCTGGAAAATAAAAACAGAAATCTCTGAATTTAGTGCTTAATTTGTGAATAGATTTAAAAACTTTTAATTTAATGTCTTTAATTGTTATAAGATGAAATATATTTTCTAGTTATTTGTCAGTTCTGGTAATATCTATGTTTCTATAAAATTATTAAATTTATTTGAATTTTCAGATTTACTGCCAAAAGTATTTTTAGAATTCTTTCCTCCCTTCTTTCTTCCTTTCATTCTTTCTTTTGTTCTATTTCAGTATTGTCCTTTTCTTTCTTTTTTTCTTTATTCTACTTTAGTGATATGACTATAATTTTTACATATATTTTAAAAGAATTTCTATAAATTAATTTTGGAATGGAAGACCATGTAACTTTAGTAATTTATAAATGATATAACTGACAATAACCATGTTACCCAAAAGGCAGATGCAGACAGATCCATGAGGAAATTTTTATACTATCAAGAAACAAGAGATTATTAGTAGGTTATTTCCCTTAGGCAACCAAGCTCCCTTTTTGTGGAATGGTGGTGTTGTATAACTTACTTATTTTCCTATTCTAATTATGTTTTAATGTCTCTAAATTTTAGTCCATTTTTTCCCCTCCATTTTTCTCTTTCCTCATTTTTGGGAAGGATGCAAAACACTTATTATATCACCCACCATTGTAGAAGTAAGAATTCAGTTTTGACTATTTTGATAAATGAAGTAAGAAACAATAAATATGTCAAGGTTAAAAAAAAAACCCATAAATATGTGTCACTCAAACAGATGTACACTATTGAGTTGCCATAGCCCTTCTCTGGCCTATTGCAGTATTTTTAGCAGTTTGTCCTTTAGTTTGAACAACTCCTTCATGTTTGTACATGATAATTTATCTATATTGTCTTTCTTCTCTGAGACTTTTTTAAATGTTCAAAATGGAGCTGATTGTGGGCTGAGGCATAGAGACAAGTGATCCAGTGAGTATTTTCCTTGGCCATGCCATCCTTGGCAAATCTTGCTCTCATAATGATGCAGAAAAAAATTTCTTTCAATAACCATTTAAGGATTACTATATCACTGGAATTTGGGGTATCATATTTTCCTGTTTCTTTGCTAGTTTAATAATTTTTTATTGGATGATGAACATTGTAAATGTTGTGTTGATAAATATACAATTCTTTTTTGTATTCCTTTAAAGAGTTTGGCAGGCAAAATAAGCAACTTGTAAGTCATCCTGATTCTTTAGAGGATTACTTTTGACCTTTTAGAGTGTATCTAAAAGAGGCTTTAGGTTTACCTTAATCCTACTTTTAAGGGTGATATATCTGGTATCTCTGTTGAATGCCCTGCTTGGTCAACCAGATCTCTTCATTCAATCTGGCCAGAATTCAGTCATCTTCAGGTCTGAGCCCTGAGAACTGTTTAACTTACTGCTTCCTAGCCTTTATTCTTTACCCAGCTTTGTGGATTCTCACCCAATGCACACACATCTTGATATCCAACCAAAGACCCAAGGAACTCTATTAAGATATCTGAAGATAATTTTGTGCATAGCTCTCTCTTCTCCAACACTCTGTCTCATTAACCCTACTGCACCAGCCTCCCTAACCCTGCTGTTTCTCAACTCAGTGAGAGCATCAGTCTTGGTTGGGTTTCTCCTCCTTTAGGCAGAAAGCTAGGGATATTTCAAGGCTTATCTCTCTTCTTTCTCTTCTTTCAAGAATTGCATTCTGAGGCTGCATATTGTCCAATGTCTGCATATAATTGCTAAACATATTTTGTTCACTTTTCCAGTTTTTTTATGGAGAAAGGTAAATCTGATATCAGCTACTCCATCAAGGATGGACACAGAAGCACTAACCAGTATAATTAAGTTAACTAAGAATTAAGTTTTCTTTAAATTATGGGAGGAGGCTTCTGATTTTTTCTCAAACTATACTTAAAATGCAAAATGTAATTCAAATATGATAGAAAAATGCATCAACTTTAGCTTATAGACCAAACCCCTTAGTAATGGTTCTTTGCCTCTACATTTTAAAGGATACAAATATTGGATTCTTTCTCTTGTGAAAGATAGTAAAAACTTTTTTTTCTTTTTTTTTAACAGTAGGCCAATTGTTAGCAATAGAATGGATATTGATTGAACTCACTGAGTATTTCCCTGAGAAAACTATCAATGAATTGACAAAGCTAGAACCATGTTAAAAATATACATGTACAACTCAGAGAACAGATGGAATAAATAACATAAATTTAGAAACAATTTTTAAATCCTTGGTGAATGTTTTTCTCATGCTTCATAATTGCCAATCATACTCTTTAAATCACAGTAATATTGAATTTAAAACAAAATCTGGTTTGCATATCTTTACTGTCTGATATGACACACTGTAGTTAACGTGACATTTACCAAAACAAATGTCCTATTAGATGGAATTAGTCATCCAGATAGTATTTGCCTATTTCCTGAAACACTGAAGGAGAGGAAGAGAGAGGAAATGGTGTAAAAAGATAGCGTCAGTGTTTCTGGATCCCTATTGACCTACCATTATTCTACTATACTCCTGCCCATTAACTACTCATCTGTATCGACTATCAACTAAAATGTTAGTGTTAGCTCACAGACTTCTATCAACTGCATGTTGATTATTCAGTTGACTCTAGGGGTACTGGATGCTTATTATTATTATTTTAAGACAGGGTCTCACTCCATCAACCAGGCCAGAGTGCAGTGGTACAATCGCTGCTCACTGCATTCTTGACATCCTGGGCTCAAGTGGTCCTCCCACCTCAACCTCCAGAGTGGCTGGAACTACAGGTGCACACCACCAGGCTGGCTACTTTTTAAAAATTTTTCTAGAGACAGAGTTTCACCACATTGCCCAGGTTGATCTCAAACTCCTGAGCTTAAGTGATTCACCAGCCTTGACCTTCCAAAGGCCACCAGGGATCACAGGCATGAGCCACTGTGGTCAGCCATTTTCTCATATTCTTAATATTTTCCCAAGTAACCCTGTTAAGGGCTTTCTATCATATTGAGGCTAAGAATCCCTATTAAATTGACAAAATGTTGATAATTGTTGAAGGTAGGGTAATGGATTCGGAGAAATAGTTTCCTGTCTTCCTCAATATCAGCCTTTTGCTTTTCCTTTCTTTGATTTGTACCCTGGCTTCAGCCTCAAGGATTTTTCTTTCTCCAGTGAGGCCCTTTATCCACTTAGTTTTGTAATCCTTTCACCTACCGAGCTACAGTCATCTTTTATCTCCATTTATCTCTGTTGACAATTCCTGTCTTATGGCCCTTACTCTTCCACTTATCTCAGGATTATGAACCTAGAATATGCTGTTGCTATGAACTCCTTATTTATTCTCAGAGTTCTTCTCTCCTTTCAGCACTTTTATTGCAGACAAACAGCCTGTAGCTATTTCACAAAGATTTTACCAGGACTTTCAGATCCCTAAGTTCTCACTGGGTTAGTCCTCTGTGCACTGTCTGGCTTCTTTATGCCTGATCTCAATCTTCTGAGTATTTTTGAGGACAATTTGACTGTACATTCATGCTGTCTGGTTGTGGCTAGATGCTTACAGCATCATATTTATTTATTCAACTGGCAACTACATATAGATACTGACCCTGATACTGGTTTCCTTATTCCCAGAAGATGACTTATCTTAAACTTTAAAGATGGCCCAGTGGCCCCTCTTCTAGTTATATACCCAAGGAAATAAAATCACTACTTACTAAAAATATCTGACTCCCATGTTTATTACAGCATTATTCACAATAGCTAAGATATGGAAACAATTGAAATTTCCACTGATGGATGAATGGATAAAGAAATTGTTGTATGTGGTATATATGTTAATATATATATAATACACATATACACACACATGCACACACACACATATAAATATATTCCACTGCACACATGCATGCCTGCACACACACACACACACACACACACATACACACACACACACACGCAATGGGATGTTTTGCAGCCTCAACAAAAGAGATTCTACCATTTTGGAAAACATGGATGAACCCAGAAGATACTGAAATAAGTAAAATAAGCCATACAAGGAAAAACAAAATAGTATATGATCTCACTTATATGTGGAATCTTAAAAAAATTGAATATATAGAAACAGATTAAAATGGTGGTTACGAGACGGGGCAGGCAGGGGTGGTGGTGGTCATGGGAAATGGGTAGTTACAGATGAAAGGGTATCAAGTGGCTGTTACGTAGGATCAATACGTTTAGAGTTCTAATTACAACATGAGCACTGTAGTTAATAATATTTTATACTGGTAATTTGCTAAGTAATTTTAGGTGCTTGATATTATTTGGATTTCTGTCCCTGCCCAAATCTCATATTGAATTATAATCCTTAATGTTGGAGGAGGGGCCTGGTGAGAGGTGATTTGATCATGAGGGAGGGTTTCCCCCTTGCTATTCTAGTGACAGTGAGTGAGTTCTCATAAGATATTTTAAAAACAGCTGTAATGTAATTTAAAAAACAAGATCTGGTTGTTGACAGTTGTGTAGCACCTCCCACTTCACTCTCTTCCTCCTGGTCCAGCCATGTAGGATGTGCCTGCTTCCCCTTCGCCTTCTACCCCATGATCGTAAGCTTCCTGAGGCCTCCTAGGCATGCTTCCTGTATAGTCTGTGAAACTGCCAGCCAATTAAACCTCTTTTATTTATAAATTACCCAGTCTCAGGTATCCTTTGTAGCAATGCAAGAATGGACTAATATAGTACTTTTGCCACAAAAAAGAAGGAGGAGGAGGAGCAGGAGGAGAAGGAGGAGGATGGTGACTATGAGATAATATGATATGTTAATTTTCTTGACTCTAATAATCATTTCACTATGTATATTTGTGTCAAGTATGCCAAAACATCATGCCATACATCTTAAATATATATAATAAAGAATAATTTTAATAGAAGACATCAAATGTAAATTACCTCAACTTTCTTTTTTCCTTATAAAGATATTGCTATATCTTTCCATTTGCTATTTTCTCTAATTGTCTGAGAATTATGGTCCTTCTCATTTCTAAGGATAAACCCTCCATACAATGCTCAAGTCTCTGTAGTCTTAAAAACCCTATCTTTTGATTCAGCTTCAATCTCAAGACATTACTCTACCTTTGCTTCTGGATGTCTGCTTCCTCATAGCCTACTCACTTTTTTACCCTTTAGTCCCTTGGTGGGCTTCCAGTTACCAGGTCTCACAATCTATGATTGTTCTTTGTTCTCCTCATATTGCTGCTAATTACCTTTGCATTGGTCCGTTCTTGTGTTGCTATAAAGAAATATCCATGACTGAATAATTTATAAAGGGAAGAGGTTTAACTTGGCTCACAGTTCTTCAGGCTGTATGGGCATGGCACTAACATCTGTTCAGCTCCTGGTGAGGGCTTCAGAAAGCTTGCAGTCATGGTGGAAGGTGAAGGGGAGCCAGCACATCACATAGTGAGAGCAGGAGCAAGAGAGAGAGAGGTGGGGGGGTGGTACCAGATTCTTTTAAATAACCAGATCTCACATGAACAAACAGAGGAAGAACTCACTTATCACCAAGGGGATATCACCATCCACACAAGCTCCACCTCCATGATACAATCACCTTACACCAGGTCCTGACTCTAATATTCAGAATCACATTTCAACATGAGATTTGGAGGGGACAAAATATCTAAACTGTAGCAACCTCCTCTTTGGAATTTGTTTCCTTCTACTTGTAAATTCCTAAATCATCCCTGACTTAATGAAACTGACAGTGTCCTGGCAAGCCCAAGATGAAAGAGGCTAACTGTGCTCCTTACAGTGGTCGAGACTTGGGCTTGGAGGTGCAGGCTCTTATATAATCTGGAAGCTTACCCAGTAAGGTAAATGCCAAATCTGGAAGACACAAAGGAAAGGTCATACCTGGAGTTATGGAGTCAAAATTTAGAGCTGAGAACACCTTATCACAGCAAAAGCCACTGGAATTAAGGAGGAAATGTGGAGTTGAAGAAGATAGTCCTGAGTGATAGCTTGCCATTTGCTCATGTTTGAGGCTTGCCTCTGAGGGCTGACAGGGGGACATCACGCATTGGTTGGCCTGTCTAGTTTTAAGGCTATGGCTGCATCAGCCACATCACTGTTTTGAAAATCTCTTTTAGGCAGGGTTGATGTGCCCATCTTTATGTTTTCCCAGTGGAATTATGTGATGAGGTCTAGTGAATTCTTAAAATAAGACTCTTTTTTACCAAATAAGTTCTTTAGTATCCATCCTTTCAATTGCTGCAAGAATTGACGCTTCAAGGATGCAAACATTTTTATCACTATCTAATTGGGTTCCCTACTTCTGTCGAATAGGCCGAACATGGGTCTGTATGTTCTTTAAAAGACAATCAGGAGAAACTGAGGACCAGGTTTAAGCATAAGTTGTAGGCAGTTTGTGATAGATATTACTAGCTCAAAATGTTCCCTCTGTCAGCAGCTCAGTTGAGGATGCTGAGTGAATCAGGGAATGTTATCATCCATTAGTGATCTGGGCAGTGGTAAAAGAAATAGATGGATTGGATCAGGTGATTAACTGGGGCAGAGTGAGGCTTTGTTCTGCAAAACTTCCTGATGTTCTGGGTTTCTAAAAGCATGTAACTAGAGGTGGTGGCCTGCTTCACTCAATTCCATAGATACATAAAATCTGACCTCTTACAAACAGGAACTATTAAGAGCATTCACTGATTGCGAGTGTACAATGAGATCCAAATGCTTCACTTCACACTTTGCCTATGGGCAATGTTGCAAACAAGCATGTTTTCTATGTGAGTGTGTGCATACCGTGATTTTCTTTTTAACTTATTGCAGCCATTTTTCTGTATTATCATTGTGCTTTTTGATAGCAACGACCCTGACATTCTCTTTCAGTTGAAGATTTACTGTACTTTGACAACAGTGACACTGCTGTTCCACTGATTAGCCATTTAGGACTGCAATTTGATCAGAGGTAAAGAAAAGAATGTTACCTTCAAGTCAAGCACACAGACAAACCTCCATTGCTGAGCATTCAGTCTTTGCATCAGTTTCTTTCCTTAGTAAATACTATTCACCCTCATTACATTACTCCACCGCACAACCACATTAAAGGATATATCTCAAAACACACTTTCATTGCCCAGGGTTGTTCAGTGGTCCCATTGGATTATTTTACGTACTTGTGTTAATTGTAGTCATTGCTGTTAATGCTATAGGCTCTCCTATTCCCTTGTATTAATTTGATTACCCAAGGTGGCTTTGTTGAGAGTACTATATACAATAAGGTGTATTATTAGCAGTAGTTTTTAAAATCATTTACAAGCAAATTGCTATGTCAATGCCCCATAATAATGTTGACTACTTTTATTCTTCTCAAAGTCCTTTTTATTCCTTCAGAAATAAGTCACACTCTTAAGAACCTGTGCTGGAAACTAAAATATGAACCAGTGTGCATCATAATGGAGCCCCCTCCAGGGTAATAACATTATTTCCATTCTAAGGGGACTGCACATTTAACAGTCATAAGGAAAGGACCCATGCCTTGCTCACAGCTGTGTCGCAGTCTTTTTATTTTGAAGAACACTGAGGTTTGTTCTAACTTGGGAGGACATTTTCAAGGATATTTTCTTTTCTCCCCAATTCCTACATGAGCTGCCTATGTTAGCTGTGCTATTCTGACTCTTGGCTTACTACTCTGATTTGTCCACTCTTGCTCTTTTAGTCTCTTAAAATATCTAAGTCCTTTAAAATAAGTCTCTTAAAATATCTAAGTCATTTCTGATCCAAGCCTCGCCCTCTCCTGCCCACATGATAGTATCAGAAACTTTAAAGTGGAAACATTTTCCTTTCCAGGACAGTTCTTCAGTGTCAGCATAGAATGGTTTTAGCCCTGATAATGTGTAGTCAGGATGAATTAGATAATCTTCCCCTTAGCATTACTGTTTGGGCTGTCTCTTCAAGAACCATTCAGAGAGAAAAAGCAACTTCCTTCCCCAGATCATAAGCCTACATCAGGCAAAAGAGTTTTTTAGCTTTGGGGAGTAGAAACCAAAAGAATTTAAATTTGCCTCAAGATGTGAGCAGCTTGTGCCTAGTGGGAAATTGCATTGTTGACACTTCGATAATGATCAGATCCTGACTTAAGTTCTAATAATAGCTCCTATTCATCAAGCTCTTACTATGAGCCAGATCTATATAAAGGTACTTTAAATATGCAGCAGTTGTAAATTTGAGCCTATAATGCAGATTGTGCAAACATATCACTCCTTTTTTTTCCAGTGTAAAGTGTTTTTTTAATTCTTTTAAAAAAAATTGAGATGTAATTTAATTTGCACTTAAAAGGGTAAAATTCAACTACCATTAGTAGATTCACAAAGGTGTACAGTCATCAACATTATCTAATTCCAGAAAATTTTAATGACTCAAGGAAGAAACTCCATGACCATTAGCAGCCTCTCCCTATTTCCTCCTCTTCCTAGCCCCTGATGTCTAACGATGTACTTTCTGTCTCTGTAGAGTTGCTTATGTTAGGCTTTTATATAAATGGAATCATACAATATATAAACTTTTGTGTCTGGCTTCTTTCACTTAGCATAATGTTTTCAAGCTTCATCCATGTTGTAGCATGAATTAGTACTTCATTCCTTTTTATGGCCGAATGATATTCCATTGTATGGATATACCAGATTTTGTTTATTCATTCATCGGTTGATGGACATTTGGGTTGTTTCCAGTTTGGGGCGATTATGGATAATGCCACCATGAATATTTGTGTACAAGTTTTTGAACATTCGTGTACATATGTTTTCATTTCTTTTGCATGAAATATAATTGCTGGGCCATATGGCAACTATGTTTAACTTTTCAAGGGACTGCCAAATGGTTTTCCAAAGCAGCTGTACCATCTAATTCCCACAAGCAATATACAAGGATTCTAATTTCTACACATCCTCACCAACCTGTTATTATCTATCTTTATTATTATGACTATCCTAGTGGGTATGAGGTGTATCTAATTGTGGTCATGCCTTATATCTTATTGTATATAAGTCAGCTTACTTTCTGTTGTAAGCTTCTATACTGCCAAGGATAGAAGCTTAGAACAGAAAGTAAGATCAGCAAAATAGCAAATTCAGCAAAACCACTGAACTCAGTGATTTTCAGTGTTTGCTATGTGAGGTCATGTTGAGGTCTTAGAAAACTTACACAGTCCTAGATATCAATAGGTCAAAAACGAAGCTGTTTGGTCATTGAATTGTCCACACAGATAATGCCTAAGTCATTGTAGCCAACATGGCCATCATATGTTATCTCTATCCCTCTTAAAACACTCAAGCCTTTTGTGAGATGGCTTGGTGTTCATTGGCATAGGGGCATCGTGCAGCTATGTTTTATTTTTTCTTCTTTTTCTATTGAAAATATAGGTGATTAATTACACTATATACCTGACTCTCAGGCTTCTCATGTGCTGCTTCAAATAGGAAAAGGATAATTGTACTGTGTGTAAAAGCCATCAAATATGGATTTAAAAAATCTTCTAGGTACAGACTTAACCACGGTGGCTCGATTTGCAGAAGGATGCGTTGAACCCAATATTAGGAGGAGGTGTTGAGTATGGCAGGGAACCATTGTTCTTTGTTTGAGGACAATGTCTTGGTTACTGAAGTTTGTTGTGCTAGATTTTTCTGATATATTTACCTGCTTCTGCCCTCCCAAGAGCTGTGTCCAGGTTGGCTGTGTCCCACTGCGTCTGGGTCAGAGACCACATAGCCTCTCTTCAATGCTGATCTCACCCACAGGGAAGTCAGGTAATATAGGCAAACAGGTGAATTTACTTCTTGCAGCTGCTGCCTTTTCTTCCAATGCATTTCTTTAATGTATTAGGTTTGCAGTTTTTGCCATTGAAAATAATTGCAAAAACTGCAATTACCTTTGCACCAGACTAATAATAACACAGACACTCTGCCTGCACTTCTGTCATCAAAATCTGCTCCTCAAAGTGCTACCATCAGTCATTCTTATTCTGTATCAATTCACCTATATTTACCGGGAATCTATTTGTATTTTAAGAAGCTTCATCTTGCATAGTGGTAAAAATACTTTTCTTCATCAACAAAAAAATTAAATTTCAATGTAGCAGACTAGCTTATGGGTTGATTTGCTTAGAGTGGGATTTATGTTGGGGATAATGTTGAATGCTAACATTTAAAGAACACTTAATTCCATGTTAGAGAAGAGCTAATGCTTTATATGAATTATTTCATTTAATAACTGTAACAACAGCTCTTAGATGCAGGTATTATTATGCTATTTTTCAAGAGAGAACATGACACTTAGCAATGTTAAGTGATTTCCCCAGGTTGGTTGGTTCAAAATTGATGGGGCTAGAATTCTGATTCAGGACTGTTTGAATCCAAAGTCCTCTCTTGTTAGCCATGTCTCCTTTCTTGTTTAACTTGGAGATCTCAAAGACAGGTTGAAATGCTGTAACTGGAAATTGTTTCCAGTAAAGACAGAATGACTGTAGATTTGGTAGAAGAGGTATAATGTATTTTAAGTATTATTTAAAAGAAGTTTGATAAGTGCCCCTTCATAAAATATTACCAGTTCCAAACTTTTGTCTTCCCAAGGAATCATTTATAATTATATTCTTTGGATACAGGCTTTTAGATTTCAATAGTTCAGATTCCAGAGGGGTGTGTGTGTGTGTGTGTGTGTGTGTGCATTTATGAAAGAGCCCATTGTACCTTTAGCCATTACTAGTTAGCTAGCTGCCATTTTTAGCAGGGATTGATTTCTGAACCAGTGCTGAAGAATTGGGACATAGATGGACTCCCTTTCTGAACAAAATATATAGAGGGTGGAGGGTACGCAAGGACCAGGGTAAAGTGTGTTCTATAGGAGACCAGTCTCTCCCTTATTAACTTGACTATTGACACAGATAGTGGCAAAGACAGTCTGAAAGAATAGGCAAAATCTGTTGATATGACAAGAAGGGTCGCCTGTATTGTAGTGATGAAAACAGAAATAGTTAGTGCTGTGGTTTATGCTGCAGCGGAGAGGCAGTTCAGAGAAGGCAGGACATTATACTTTCTAATTATATATTATTGTATCGTCAGCCTTTTCCCATTTTTGGCTTCTTTCCTTCCTCTCCCTAACAGACTCAGTTCACCATCCTAAAGGAAATCCCATCATTTTCAAACTCGTAAGAGATTGTGTTCTCCTCCCACTTTCTTATGATGTCTCTTTGGCCTTCTCTTCCCTTTGTAATGAGGCTCTGCCTCCACCATCCCACTAAGACTGTTTTCCTGGGAACATTAAGAAACAAAGCAAAACAGAACTCCTAATTGTCTTGTCCAAAGGACATTTTACTGCCTTGTGCTACTACATTGTTTGCAGCATCTAGCTCTGAAAATTATATCCTCCTCCTTGAAATTCTCTTCTCCCTCATATTGTTTATTATTTTTTTATTATTTTTTCATTTACTACATTTATATATTTATCCAATCAATGTATTCATGTGCTAGGGCTGCTGTAACAAAGTCTTACAATCTGGGTGGCTCAAGCAGCAGAACTTTGTTGTCTCACAGTTCTAGAGGCTGAAAGTGATTGGTTCCTTGTGAGAGCTGGGAGGGAAGGATCTGCTCCAGGCCTTTCTCCTTGGCTTATAGATGGCCATCATTTCCCTGTGTGTTTTCACATAGTTATTCCTGTGTGTGTGTCTGCCTATGGGTCTATGTGTCAAATTTCCTCTTAATCATAAGGACACCAGTCATATTGAATTGAATTGAAGTCTACCCCAATTAGCTCATTTTCATTTGATTACCTCTGGGAAGACCCTATCTCTAAATAAGATCACATTCCAGGGGGATAGGATAGGCATGGGTGGGGGTGGGGATAAGACTCCAGCGTACCTTTTATGCGAATGGCCATAATTCAATCCATAACATTCAACAAACTTTTGTTGATTGTCTGTGATTTACTGGACATTGAGCTAGTTGAGAGTTTGCATACATAGTGACTGAGCAGATACTTTCAAAGAGATTCAAATTTAGTGGGGAGAGAACCCCAGCCTGAGATTGTACCCTGGTCCTCACTGGATGGTGAATGAACGCAACCTGCTGGTTGTCTCCCAGCCCTACCCTAGAGATTCCCCAGTAGTAAAAGAACATGTAGGAGTCTAAAAAGTAAAAGCAAAGACTGTAAGAAACCCTGGGAAGACAGAGTGCAATTGATGAGTGTGACATTATGTGTAGAGTATGACAAGCAGAAGCAGGGAAGCCTGCCACAGTTGGGGAGAATCTTCACTGTGCACTTTTCTCTCTGTTACATTGCCTGGAATGGCTAATGGGCACTTTTCTCTCCATAGTAGAAGAGGAAAACGTTTCAACCCCAGCCCTGTGTGCAGGTGTAGGTGATTGAGATTATACCAATCTAGGAGTAGTAGGATAGCGTTTGGAGAAGACAAGCATGAGGATAGGCTAACTGGCCCACTTTCGGGCATTCCCTCCCTTTAGTTTCCCAGGTGCAGGGTCACTTGCTAAGCAGAAAGCAGTCAGGGGTGATCAAACCCAGATTGTGAACACATCACTAACCACAATAACTGATGCCTCCAAGGGAAGGAAGAGTCACAGGCGAAGTAATCAGAGAGTGAACAGCATACATAGCCAAGAGAAAAGGGAAATCATGAACACCCTAAACAGAACCAGGATGAATAGAACAGAGAGATCAAAAAAATTTGAAATATACACAATAATTATTTTCAAGTTCATAAGAGAAGGTACTATAATGTGAAGCAGAAACAGGTATGTTTGCTTTTAGAGGGAACCTGAGTGTACATCATTATGGGAATGAATGATTCAATGTCATAGATCTAACTATAGAATACTCTATGAGAGGAAAAAACCCACAAATTTGATATAAAACATGAAATAATTCTTATTTTTTAATAAAGAATTAAGTAGCAAAAGTAGAAAATAAAATGAAATTTTAATACAATAGTATTTATCTAAAGGTTTACATATTTATAAAACAAGACCTGCAGGGCACATTGGCTCATGCTTGTAATCCTAAAGGTTAATACTTTAACCCTAACACTTTGGGAAGCCGAGATGGGTAGATTGCTAGAGCTTGGGGGTTTGACACCAGGCTTGGCAACATGATGAAATACCCCATCTCTACCAAAATTAAAAAAAAAATAGCCAGCATGGTGCCTGTAGTCCCAGCTGCTAGGGAGGCTGAGGTGGGAGGATCCCTTGAGCCCGGGAAGTTGAGGCTGCTGTGAGCTTTGATTACACCACTGCACTCCAGTGTGAGAGACAGAGTGAGCCTCTATCTCAAAAACAAAAACCAAACAAACAAAAACCCCACTACCAACAAAAACAAGACTTCATATTACAAGCATATGTAAAACCATATATCAAATATATTATTAATAAATGATTACCTGCTGGGCAGTTGATGAGAATGAGAACATAGGTTCAGAAAAGAAAGAGAAAAATATTAAATAAAACAAGAAAGAATCAACTGTATACCGAGAAACAAAGCATATTTCTCTAACCTCTCTGACCACACTCTTGGTTTTTATTCTAATTCCTTTTCCTCTTTCCATCCCTACAATATTAATATTCTCATCATTGGCTCTTCTGTCTTGTTGTCTGATAAGCAATTTCACTATAGCTATGATATGAACAACGACCTAGTTCCAAATGAACATCTCCAGCTTCCTTGTGTCTTCTGACCTCTGGTCTTTTACTTCTTGCTATTGACCAGATTCCTCTCCTTGAGTGCACCAAACACATCTCCAAGTGCCTGGTGATGTGTTTGCGGTGAACATGGACTATAGAAATGGTGGCTTCCATCTTCTAGAGTTGTCTCTAGCCTAAAATTCATTTTGCCTGCAGGTGAAATAATATGAAGTGGAAGGAGGTACAATAGTGTCAGAGGTCAAACATGATCTGTTTTATAGTTTTCCTGACAATTGGCTCTGAGACATCCTGCTGCCCCAGAAATGGGATTAGAGGTTATACTGATGGGAAAATCCCTTTGGGGCTTTGTAGAGGTGCTCTCAGAATATTATCCCAGATTGTCTTGGGACTGGTATGTCACAACGTGTTTGGCATTGCACAACATGCTGAGCACTTAGGAATGCAAATATTTGGAGCTGAAATAAATATTAAAACTCATGGAATTTTGTGGTTATCAAGCTCAGCAAAGTGCTATTGTTTTCTAGTGAAGCCTCAGAGGTGGGCTTCTAGTCTGCCTACCCCACTTCAGCTAGAGGTGCTTTGGTGAAGAGTAGAGTGGTAGAGAGCACTGACTTTGGGACTGGAGTCCTATCCCAGACTCACTCACTCTGCATGGCTATGTGACCTCAGGAAAGTTTTACTCTCTCTGTTCTTTAGTTTCTTTCTCTGTAAAATGGAATTTATAACCATCCTTGCCTTAGAGGATTTTGTGAAGATCAAGATAAGCAAAATATACATGAAGCATTTAGAACTGAGGCACCTGCAGAGTACATGCTCAAGGAATACTCTTATTGTTGCTGCTCTTAATTTATTTCAGATAATGGAACTTGGAATAAGAATTGATTTGAAAAAAAAGTTGTTTAAAAAAAGTTTAGAACTTCCAATTTTTAGTGTTTTTTTTTCAATGATTTAACAGCTAGAGAGGCCAGAATTCCCCCATAATCATGAAGTTAGTAGTAGAGTGAGGATAAGGTCTTAAGGGCCTGACTCCCAGCCAGGGCTCTGTCCAGCATACCTGTATCAGGTGCTGTGGACATCCCAGCTCCCTTCCTGTGTCAATCAATTCTTCTTGGGGCACTAGCAAGAGAAACTAATTCAAACTGGCTTGACCAGAATAAGACTTTATCTAGCCCTGGTCACACTTGTATTCAGGTCTCCTAGCTCATATCTTCTTAGCTTAGCAGTCTCCCTACCTTTCCAAGGAAAACTCTGCTTATTTATGACAAAACCCAATGACTTGCTCTCATGCTCTTATAGGCCCAGGATGCTTGTGTGTGTGTGTGCATTTCTGAACCAATTATTGTGGCCAAAGTGTCCAACAACTCTTCCTAACCAGTCATGGGTCAAGTGTCTAATCGTGGAGCTGGAGGTGGGTGGGTTAGTCATCCCCTCACACTGCAGTGGTTTTTAGTGTAAGAGGAGGATACTCCCCTAATAACAATTGAGAAAAGAGGAATGATAGTTGGGAAGGCAAAAACAATAGAAGTCTTTATTTCCAAAAATTGACTTAATCTCACATAGAGCTAAATAACTTAAGTAAACAGTCCTAGAACTTAAAAGAATTGTACCATCTCAGTTTATATTATCAACCAATCCACTGCTGATTAAATCCAATTCACCCCTATCCTTTGCTTCCCTTGATGGCTGCTGTCTTGGTACTGCCCACATGACTGCTCATCGCTTGCTCTTTTTATTCAACCAAAGACTAAGATGATCAGGAGGGTGCTTTTGTAAATTAGTACCTGAAGTTTACAATGGACTAGGAAGGTATGGTGTGTAACGTTGTATATGATTTTGCATTGACATCAGTTTTCCCTGAGTCTATCAGGTTTTGGTTACAATTTGAGGATGGGTTTTGTGCCTTTGAGACCCTCTGGGAATATACAGTGTCAGTCTTCGACTGTTAAATATGGTGAGCTATGGGGAGACAAGGGCCCAGCATGCTCAAGCTGCCTTTTCTGTTTCTAGTACAATTCTAAGACACTGGCATCTAACTCCCTAAATAACTCAACTGACACCTCTCCTCATGCGCCATAATCACAATTAGCCTGACTTGAAGCATTCCTCTTACAGTTCACAAATTCAGCCTTTAGGAAAAGAGCAGAAACTTCCCGTGGAGGGTCCTCATTTGTAGAAATTTCTTTGTTTGCCCTGATTGGCAAAGCCCTAGTGAGAAAAAATTTCTTTTTATTATGGCACTCAATGTTGTTTGCTATCTATTTTAATTTAGCATTACTTTGCACTGGCTCCCTGAAGAGACTGCATCACAGAAAAGCACGATTTCATAAATCTAATAAACAACTAAACACATACATGCCTTGTGCATTGACACCACTTGAAATCTCTGCATTTTCATAAGTGTGTGCTGTTATGATTGCAAAGACAGCTATTTGTACTTATTTGTGCATGAGTAATTCTTCCAGTTTCCTTGGATGTAAAGCCAAAGGCAGACATTGGCTGCTTCTCTGCACATTTCTGTGTGTACAGAGGGATCTATAAATATGAATGCTCTTACTTTCAGAGTTTGAAAATAAAACGACCAGATATTTCTTGAATGGAACTGGTCTTGCTTTTAATTCATACCAGCTCTCTGGAAAACATGCTAATAAAACCACTGTAACAATCAAGTGTTTCTTAGGAAACATCAGTATAATTAGCCCTTTCAAGAAGAGAACAAAACTGTATTGGAAACCTCAATTTGAAATACAGTGAAGCCAAATACCTAATTATAGTGATGTATCCCCTTTTTTTTTTCTCTGATATTCTGGCAAAACATTATTTTATACCTTTGTTCCCCTTCAATGGGCATAATAGTCTTGGCATAAACCTTGCAGGTAGGTGGGAAAATCTCCTGAGTATTTCTTGTTCTTTTGGAGGATATTCTTGGAAATAACCAAACAAGTAGTCTGTTTAGAGGCTACCCCTGGAAAGTCAGGAGGAGTCTTTTCTTAGCCACACTCCTGACAAACATTTCTGTTTCTTCTCCCTTCCCATCCCCAGGATGCTCAGTGCCCTTGAATCTTTCCTTCCTCACTTGTAATTCCTTCCTGCACTGAAGGGATTATGAGTGAGGAAGAATAATTCTCAATTTACACAGTAGGCTGGGTTTTCAGAGTCAAGGAAGATCTTTGAGGGTGTTGGGATGGCTTGTGGAGAAGTCTCCTTGGAAGATTTAAACCGGAAACCTTACTTGGTTCAGGAGCATCTGGCTCTTAAGCATTGTATATGGAATGAAATGTTTTGTCCCCTAGTGAAATGAATTTCTCTATAAGCAGGATGGAGAAATATTTGTGTTTTGGGAGTCCTTCCCTGGGGGAAGGGAAACTGGAAGAACAAATAACATAAGCATAATATATACAGCTGGTGAAAGGGGGGGTTTCCAAGTGACTGCTTGGGTGCTCTAACTATAGCCCTTGAGGTTAGAAGTTAAAACACCTCACTTTGCACCTGACTTAATGACTATCCTGAGGGAAGAGTTGTTCTGGTTGATAGGATTAGGTCTCTCTTTACTTCTTGATTGCACCTGAAGCATGGAAGAAGCTGAACAATGAGGATCTTAAAAACTCTGGTGTGATTTCACCGTCACAATACCTAAAACACATCTGATATTATTGGTGTCTTGATTTTCAGCCATTACTATAGCTTCCTAATGAAAGTTCACATTACAAATTAGGGAGTTAAAGAGGAAAGGCAAATTAGAGGGAACATTTGCACTTGAATTTGATTTATAGGAAACCACTCATTTAGTGTTTTATTATTTTTTCTCAAATATGTGAATGAGTTACAAAATTTTAAATGAAAACTATGTTTGAAACACATCTGGAGACACAGGGTACCATCATTAGTAATTATCTTTTCTCTGGAAATGATTTGAAAAGTTGTCAATAAGCCTTTCCCAACTTGCAGCTTTCTGAGGCACTTAGGGTGAAATCTGGAATTACTTCCTCTAGTTTATCAGCACGTCAGCACCTGACACTGCTTAACTCTCTAGCCTCCTCTTATGTTCTCATATTCTAGTTTCTTTGAATTTTTCTGCACCTGGAGTCCAGCCTACTTTGTCTTGGCTCTAAGAGTCAGTGTGCATTTCCTTAGCCTGGAATACTCTTTGCCCCACTCTTCATCTGGTAAACTCTTATTTCGCTTCAAATTTCAGCTTAAACACCATGTACTTTCCTGGACCACAGAAGAGGTTGGTTTCCTTGTTAATTATGCTCTTCATACTCTGTCCAACGTTTGAAACCCTCTTTCCCCACCCCACCAAATATGTAGGGTTTTTTTCAATATCTTTCTTTGTCACTAGAGTGTAAGCTTCCTAAAGACAAGGTTGTATTTTTGTCTTGTTTACCACTGTTAGCACTAGCCTCAGCACATAATAGTCACTCAATAAATATTTCCTGAATAAATCCATGCTGTAAAACTTTTCATAAGAAGCCTCGGTCTCTTTCTCTTTTTCTAGCTCTCTTTCTCTCTCTTGTCTATTAAGGGACAAGAAAAGAGTGAGCAAATCTAACACTAAAAACTGTAGTGCCATTTTCAATGTAAATAGTTGAAAATGGGCTTATTTTTTTTTTAAAAAAGCAGGACCTTAAGAAGCTTTCGAACTGCTCACCATGCTTCTTGGTTGTTACTTCCAAGACCACCAAGTGTGAAACTAGCAATAAAATATTCCAAGAATGGGCTTTAACTCACAGTGGTTCTTTTCTCTGATCTATGCTGGAAACACTAATCTTTCAGCTTGCAACCTCTGGGTCTAGATAGAATGGACCAGAAGTTTTGATCAACCCAACAGTGAAGTTTAGATTGAGCAAAAAATTCTTAGTCTCCTTGTGTTGATCATAATGACTCCAGACAGCCACAAGATATAGAATGTAAGTGCGTTAAACATTAGTAAACCTTTCCTCAAATTCCTATGCCATGAAAAGACTGCCAATGAGTGGTTAAGTACTTCACGTAGGGCTTGCTAGGCAGGTGTGTACATTCTGACCTTATTCCAGCAGTTCACTCTCTAACCCTATGAAATCAGCCTAACTTCCTGTCTTTGCTTTTGCAGGACAAGGAGGCAATTCAACTGCAAAAGGATCCAGCTTACTCTTGATTTAACCTAATTGCTCTCTCAATCTTTGCTATATACTCTTAGTTCCACAAGAACGTTCCATTATTAATGCAGCTTGATTTGGGACCATTTAATTGTTTAAATTGTAATCAGCTTCAAAAAGTATTTTATCAACTTTTTAGCTTCTAAAATGTTTTTAAAGCATGCAAGTCCTGAGTAGTCTATACATAGCCTTAAATCCCTATAGGTGGTGATCACACTGAATCCAATGACATTTTTAAAGGGAAAGTTACCCTTTGAAAATTTACATAGGAAATAATACTTAGATTAAATTAAGGATAAGCATTTTAATTATTTTCTTGCAAAATTTTACAAAAATAGAAACTCTCTTTTTATCCTTACCCCCTACCCCTTCTTTCCCATCAAAGTTTACCCTGGTATTAATAACTTCTACAGAAAGGGTGATATCTGGAACTAATTTATGATAACTTCATCTTTGCAGAATTTCTGGAACTTCCTCAGATAAGTTACAATCTTTCCAGTCTAAGAAAATAAACTTTCAGACAAACATTAATTTATCAGTAAAATATTTCTGAGAAATAAACTCATTTACATACTATTGAATGTTGAACACAAATTTCTTATGCCCTCATATTTTCCTGAATTGGTTCTAGTCATTAAGGGTCAAAACAACAGCTCCACGGAAAACCCAGAGAGAGCAGAGGGTCTACCAACAATACGAGAAGACTTCTGATTGAACGAGCTATCATCTGGATCTGCATAGTTTCTTCATCCTGATCATTGATCAAGTATTGACTCTAGGCCAGATGCTATGCTAGGTTTTGTAAGGCTGTTCTGCGTATAAGACACAGTCCTTGCCCCAGGAGCTCTTTGCAGTATCTACTAGAGGCAGTTAGAGTAATCGCTGTGTGAGTGCAAGTCATAGATATAGAAAATGAGGTCACCTATGGCAGGAGTCTGAGAGTTCCACCTCCCTCTGTTATTGTAAAGTACGTAATGGCATTTTAGAGATGAGGAAAATTTTGGTGTACGACTAGAACCACAAGCATGAGGAATATCTCAAAGTGCACAAAGTTGGCAGCAGTTTGGCCTTTGCTTCAAGTCTCCTGTTGTTTCAGTCTCAGTGCTGATTCTCCTTGAATTCGCTCATGTTACTACACCGTTATGTGGGTTATTACTTTCCCTCTTTCTTCCCGTTTTAATAGTAACAGGGAAAGCATCAAGTGTAGCCAAAATGCAGGGTCAGTTCCTTAGCCTGAGAAGGCCTATTTAGAATAGAAGATTAAAATGTTAAAGAAGTAGGAATGCTTTTTAAAATTGATTTATGAAAACTTCAAGTTGTGCAAGGCCTTCTGGAATTGAATATTTGTGTAAGTTTGGCAGTTCATGGATTTATGTATTTATACCCTGCCTATTCTACAAACGGTTTCAACAGACTAAAATGAAACATGAAATTCCCCTAAATCACATGTGTTAATGTGGGATAAAATAAATAAAAACAGAGGCAAACACAAAGTGGTTCTGGAATAAGCCTAAAGACACCTACTGTAACGGGGGAATGGAGGCGTGGGTGGCGGTAGGGGGCGGTTCTGAAGATGCTCCCAGTTCCCCGATGGGATTCTTGGCCTCTCTTACCACAAAGAATGGGGAAAGGGGCCCCAGAGGCATGAATTTGCCAGTTTGAATAAGTATCGTGGACCCAAAGAGTTTTCTGGAGAAGTTAATTTATTAAGCATGGAGAGAGAGAAAGAGAGAAAGATGGCTTCCACACTGCCACTGAAGGGGACCCAGAGAAGGAAACCCTGTAGGGAGGGAGCAGTGGGATTTTAACCCTTGAGTTATTCCCTCCCCATTCATGTCCTTATCCAATGAGAGGAGTTCTTTCAAAGGTCCTCTGGAGTGATTGATCCTTGATGCTGATACTAGATCGGCTACTTGGTCCACAACTCTTGAGTTAGAGCCCCCTCCTCCTGGAGCTTTTGGCAATGTTTTTTGGACACAGGAGCCCACCTGGATTTTTCTACCTTGTCCGCTTCTGGAAACCCAGACAAAGAACTTTACATTTGAAACCCCTCTGGTTCCTGGATGGAGGGGTGGAGCCTGGAAACTCCTGCCTTTGAAACCACGTCCCTTGTGGACCAGGGAAGGGTCCCTCACTACTATGGAGACCAACATACATCCATGGAAGGTAGACCACAATTGTATCTATGGTTCCTGACACCAAGTTAGCACAAAATAAATGATAGTTACCTTAGGAAAAAACTTATGCATAATTACCATCTCTTTCTGATTTATTGAATTGAGTTGTGTGGCTTGGTGTTCCTCAGGGGTAGCTAAGTCGACAGGTTATTTTCCGTTTTCTGTCAAACTGTTCAAGAGATTGCAGAATCCTTGGACACCAGCTTGTTCTTTATAACTGTGGCATCTGGCAGAGTGCCTAGTGCATACTGGGTGCTCAATAGACACTGGTTGACTGGCTCAGTAAATGAGGGCATTAAGAAATGTGAATCAGGGTGATCTGACAAATTGGGATATGGGTTCAACTTTCCTGAACTGAACCTGTTTCTTGGGATGCTGCTATCAAGCATCTGAAGTTTTGAATAACTGCTATAAAGAGAATCAGCAAAAAAGAAAGTTAGTGATGGGCTTAATTTTGTGTGTGTATGTGTGACAGAGAGAGAGATCAATTCTATAAATTGTTTGTTCAAAGGTGAACAGGGAATGTCTCTAGCTACATTCTGGGACAGAGAAAGTCTTGAGAGTTCACCCTGTCATCTCTTTAGTTGCATCAGTATGTTCAGATCGGTTCTATAAGAGAAGTAGATGCTTGGGTACCATCTCACTCTTTGTCTCCTGGACCACAGGAGATATTCAAAGGTTATTACTCAGCAGCTATACAAAGTAAGGAAGAATTGCTTCCTAAATCCTGCTCTGTAGCTGTGAGTAATATGTGTCTTTGTGTCCATGTAAGCTTGTCTCCTGTGGAGAAGGCAATGTGAGCTGGAGTGCCAGGAATCAAGGGGTGATAATCAAGGGATGATAGTGGTGGTGTGTTTGTTTGTGAAAAAATTCTACTTTCACTTGGAGCTGATTTTCCCCATAATATATCAAAGCCAAACACTTATTCACTTCTTTTCTCCACAACTGAACTTATTCCAAAACTTTGTCTGATTTGTTGAGTGATTCATATTTTTCCCATTAATGTAAGTTTAATCTTTGCAACCTTATTCCCCTGACTTATGCTAAGAAAAATTCGCTTCCTCACTGCCTTGATTTCTAGTTCAAATATTCCTCCATTAACTGACAATGAAAAGCTACTTCTTGTTAATTATAAGATTCCTCTTGACTGTACAAGATAGTGTAATTTTTTTTATTCCACCATATTTACCAAAGCCAGTAATTCACAAGATTATTTTGATAACTGTAACTTCTTTTGTCTCTGGAAACATTGATTCCATCAGGTTTAATAATGTGTGTGTATCTGTTGATCTGAAGACTGAGAACTCTGTCTCTGTGCAGATGACTTGACTTCACCTAGACAGCAATTTTTACATATTCTGGTCCAATTATGACTCCTTTTCTGCTTTCACAATGGTGTAGTCTAGGATGCTTCAGATTACCCTCAGTGAGACAGTGTTCTGAATCAAGAAAACAGGGCCACATGTTAGCAGTTTTCTGAATCTAGAGGGCTGCTATATTTGTATTTGTTATACTATTCTTTAATCATTTAGTATCTTTAAAGTTTTTCACAATAAAAGGGTTGGAAAAAGGCTGTGTACACTCAGGAGAAATGAAATCAATGGGAAGAACACAGCAAGGGGGAATGGGGACTTCCTTTAGGTTTCAATCTGTGTTTAGCTATTACTAGACATTTAATAGCTAAAACGTTGACGAGTGATTACACCTTTACTTCTGAAGCTGATATTAGGGAGACTTAGTGAAACTCTGCAAACCCTCCAAGGGGTAAGAGTGGGAAGTGGGTGAGCTTTTTTCATCAAAATTTTTCCTATGCTTTATCCAACCTGGGGTACCAGGTATGGTGCCTGTGGTGACTGACTTTTGTCAAGAAAAGAAATTAGTCATTGAAAAGTTTTCACCAAATAGAGGATGAGTGTCTCTCCTCATTCCAGAGTGAACAGAGGGCACACCATGTGACTCTTCTGTCACCACTTTACTGAATTTGGACAAAATATGACAACATTTCCCTAGGAAAAACAAGAAACAGAAAAATCCTAAAAAGTATCTGCTTCTTCTTAGATCTCAAAAATAATATAAAGAAAGAGAATACATGGCTATTAGGCCCCTTCAAAAGAAACAGAGAAAAGGTGTTATTAAGAGAGCAAAGGACTATGGAAAGGGCATTATGGGCCCAATGCTATTTATTTCATAATTTTGAAGTTTTAGGGTAGCAAAAAGTCACTATTTAATACATGTTTAATACATGTGGTAAATGAGGGGTTGGCAAACTATGGTCAGTGGGTCAAATACAACTTGCTGTCTATTTTTTTATGACCCGTGGACTCAGAATGGCGTCTGCCTTTTTATATGTAAAAAAGAAGATTTATATGAGAACAGTTGTTTAAGAGTTGAGGATATTGCATCTTGGCTTGCAACATCTCAAATATTTACTATCTGTCCCTTTGCAGAAAAAAAGTGTGCCAACTCCTGTTGTAAACTATACTACCACAGGTACAGAATCACATGTAATCTTCACAGCAATCCTTGGACATAGGCTCATTACTTTTCCCAATTTACAAATGAGGGGATCTTGGCTCAGCAGACTTAAGTAACTCACCCAGCACCAGACAACAAGCATATGGCCAAGTTGGGATTTGAACCTGAGTATGTTAGTCAGGATTCTCCAGAGAAACAGAACTGATAGGATGTTTACATAGATTTATTTTGAGGAACTGGCTTACATAATTGTGGAGGCTGTCAAGTCCAGAATCTGCAGGGTGAGCCAGCAGTCAGCAGACTCAGGAAGAACTGATGATGTAGTTTGAGTCCATAGGCTATCTGCCACAGAACTCCCTGTTGCTTCAGAGAGGTCATTCTTTTTGTTCTAGTCAGACCTTCAACTGATTGGTGAGGTATACCCACATTATAGAGGGCAGTCTGCTTTACTCAGTTAAAGAGGTTAATCTCAGCCAAACATACTTCACAGAAACATGCAGAATAATGTTTGAACAAATATCTAGGCACCATGGCCCAGGCAAGTTGACACATAAAATTACCATCACACTGGGTCTAACTGACCAAGAACATTTGCTTAGCTCTACCCCAGGCAACTCTCTAATGATCTTTTATTATTGTCTCTAAAAAATGATTGTCTTCTAAAACCGATTGGGAATGCCTACCAACTTTCCTCATACATCCTTAGTGAAGTGAGTTTTGATTTGGAATATCCAGAAAAGTTATTCCTCACAGAACTGTGCATCAGGAGAATCAAATGGACTGGTCCTTTTCCCTATGCCCAGTGACTCTGTGAACACCCTTCCCATGTAGGAAAAAAATACACATGCAGTTGACCCTCGAGCAATACGATTTTGAACTGTGAGGGTCCTCCTATATGCAGATTTTTTACAATAAATGTATTAAAACATTTTTTTGAAGATTTGCAGTAATCTGAAAAAATTCACATAAACTGCAGTCTAGGAATATTGAAAAAATGAAGAAAAGGTTCAATATGCCATGAATGCATTAAATATATGTAGATACTATCATTTAGCACTATTGTTTAGTACTATAAGATATACACAAATGTATGATAAAATGTTAAAATTTATTAAAACTTAGGTACATAAACAAAGACTGTACGGGCATTATTTACAATTTAGAGAAATATAAACAAATATAAAGAGCTTTATGATGATCCACTTTCAGTTAATGAATAGTAAATATATTTTTCTTATAATTTTCTTAATAACATTTTCTTTTTTGTAGCTTATTTAGTTGTAAGAACACAATAAATAATACATTTAACATACAAAATACATGCTAACTAACTGTATATTATTGATAAGGCTTCTTGTCAGCAACAGGCTATAAGTAGTTAAGTTTTTGCGGAGTCAAAATTTATACTCAGATTTTCGAATATGTGGGAAGTAGGCACACTCAGCCCCACAGTGTTTACAGGTCAGCTGTGTAGTCTTGGAGCAACATTTAGAAATGTCCGAGAATGCAGAAAGGATTCTGATACGCTTATGTTTGTATAGTTTCTCTTGACAGAAACTTTTGAAGTGACATATCAATGTTTTTGTTTAAATTATGAACTAAGTGGCATTCTTGGAGTCCAGCATATTTTAATTTGCAGTCCTAAGTCTGTAATAAAGATAGATTTCAATTATAAATTGAAGTAAAATATTTCTAGGAATCACTTGGCAATTAATATATAATAATTACTCTTTTAAAATAAAAATATAATGTATATAAACATAGTATTTGAATCTCTTACTGAAGAAGGCATTATGGAGCTAATTTATAATAATTAGTTTTGTTTGTTTTGGTTTTTCATAATTTTTTCTTGTTTTTAAATTATACTTAAGTTCTGGGATACATGTGCAGAATGTGCAGGTTTGTTACATAGGTATACATGTGCTGTGGTGGTTTGCTGCACCCATCAATGCATCATCTACATTTGGTATTTCTCCTAATGCTATCCCTCCTCTTGCCCCCAGCCCCTGACAAACCCCAGTGTGTGTTGTCCCCTTCCCTGTGCCCATATGTTTTAATTGTTCAACTCTAACTTATGAGTGAGAACATGTAGTGTTTCATTTTCTGTTCCTCTGTTAGTTTTCTGAGAATAATGATTTCCAGCTTCATTCATGTCCCTGCAAAGGACATGAACTCATTCCTTTTTATGGCTGCATAGTATTCCATGGTGTATCTGTGACACATTTTCTTATCATTGATGGACATTTGGGTTGGTTCCAAGTCTCTGCTATTGTGAGCAGTGCTGCAATAAACATACGTGTGCATGTGTCTTTAGAGTAGAATGATTTATAATTCTTTGAGTACATACCCAGTAATGGGATTGCTGCATCAAATTATCTTTCTGGTTCTAGATCTTTAAGGAATCACCACACTGTCGTCCACAATGATTGAACTAATTTACACTTCCACCAACAGCATAAAAGCATTCCTATTTCTCCATATCCTCTCCAGCGTCTGTTTTTTCTGAGTATTTAATGGTCATCTTTCTAACTGGTGTGAGATAGTGTCTCAATGTGGTTTTGATTTGCATTTCTCTAATGACCAGTGATAATGAGCTTTTTTCATGTGTTTGTTGGCTGCATAAATGTCTTCTTTTGAGAAGTGTCTGTTCATATCTTTTGCCCACTTTTTGATTTTTTTTTCTTGTAATTGTGTTTAAGTTCCTTGTAGATTCTGGATATTAGCCCTCTATCAGATAGATAGATTGCAAAAATGTTCACCCATTCTGTAGGTTGCCTGTTCAGTCTGATGATAGTTTCATTTGCTTTGCAGAAGCTCTTTAGTTTAATTAGATCCCATTTGTCAACTTTGGCTTTTGTTGCCATTGCTTTTGGTGTTTTAGGCATGAAGTCTTTGCCCATGCCTATGTCCTGAATGGTACTGCCTAGGTTATCTTCTAGGGTTTTCATGGTTTTAGGTCTTATGTTTAAATCTTTAATCCATCTTGAGTTATTTTTTGTATAATGTGTAAGGAAGCAGTCGAGTTTCAGTTTTCTGCATGTGGCTAGGAGTTTTCCCAGTACCATTTGTTAAATAAGATATCCTTTCCTCATTGCTTGTTTGTGCCAGGTTTGTCAAAGATCAGATGGCTATAGATGTGTGGTGTTATTTCTGAGGCCTCTGTTCTGTTCCATTGGTCTATACAGCTGTTATGGTACCAGTACCAAGCTGTTTTGGTTACTGTAGCCTTGCATTATAGTTTGAAGTCAGGAGTGTGATGTGTCCTGCTTTGTTCTTTTTGCATAGGATTGTCTTGGCTATATGGGCTCTCATTTGGTTCCACATGAAATTTAAAGTAGTTTTTTTCTAATTCTGTGAAGAAAGCCAGTGGTAACTTGATGTGAATAGCATTAAATCTACAAATTACTTTGGGCAGTATGGCCATTTTCACAATATTGATTCTTCCTATCCATGGGCATGGAATGTTTTTCTGTTTGTTTGTGTCCTTTCTTATTTCTTGAGCAGTGGTTTGTAGTTATCCTTGAAGAGGTCCTTCACATCCCTTGTAAGTTGTATTTCTAGGTACTTTATTCTCTTTGCAGCAACTGTGAATGGGAGTTTGCTCATGATTTGGCTCTCTGTGTATCTATTATTGGTGTATGGGAATGCTTGTCATTTTTGCACATTGATTTTTGCATCCTGTGACTTTGCTGAAGTTGTTGATCAGCTTAAGGAGTTTTGGGGGCTGAGACAATGGAGTTTTCTAAACATGCAATCATGTCATCTGCAAACAGAGATAATTTGACTTCCTCTTTTCCTATTTGAATACCTATTTATTTATTTCTTCCTCTTGTCTGTTGGCCCTGGCCAGAACTTCCAATTCAATGTTGAACAGGAGTGGTGAGAGAGGGCATCCTTCTCTTGTGCTGGTTTTCAAAGAGAATGCTTCCAGCTTTTGCCCATTAGGTATGATATTACCTGTGTTTATCATAAATATTTCTTATTATTTTGGTATACTTCCATCAATACCTAGTTTATTGAGTGTCTTTAGCATAAAGGGTTGTTGAATTTTATTAAGGGCTTTTTCTTCATCTATTGAGATAATCATTTGTTTTTTGTCATTGGTCCTATTTATTGATGGATTTGCATATGTTGAACCAGCCTTGCATCCCAGGGATGAAGCTGACTTGATCTTGATGGTTAAGCTTTTTGATGTGCTGCTGCACTCAGTTTGCCAGTTTTCTGTTGAGGATTTTCATATTGATGTTTATCAGGGATATTGGTCTCTGCATGTGTGTGTGTGTCTCTGATATCAGGATGATGCTGGCCTCGTACAAAGAGTTAGGAAGGAGTCTCTCTTTTTCTACCGCTTGGAATAGTTTTAGAAGGAATGGTACCAGCTCCTCTTTGTACTTCTGGTAGAATTTGGCTGTGAATCCATCTGGTCCTGGGGTTTTTTTGGTTGGTAGGCTATTAATTACTGCTTCAATTTCAGAATTTGTTATTGGTCTATTCAGGGATTCGACTTCTTCCACGTTTAGTCTTGGGACCATTTATGTGTCCAGGTGTTTATCCATTTCTTCTAGATCTCCTAGTTTATTTGTGTAGAGATGTTTGTTGTATTCTCTGATTGTAATTTGTATTTCTATATGATTAGTGGTGGTATCCTCTTTATCATTTGTTATGGTGTCTATTTGATTTTTTTCTCTTTTCTTCTTTATTAGTCTGGCTAGCAGTTTATCTATTTTATTAATCCTTTCCAAAAACTAACCCCTGGATTCACTGAATTTTTTGGAGGATTTTTCATGTTTCTGTCTCCTTCAGTTCTGCTTTGTTCTTAGTTATTTCTTGTCCTCTCCTAGCTTCTGAATTGTTTGCTCTTTCTTCTCTAGTTTTTTTTTTTTTTTTTTTTTTTGAGATGGAGTTTTGCTTTTGTTGCCCAGGCTAGAGTAAAATGGTGTGATCTCTAGTTCTTTTAATTGTGATGTTAGGGTATAGATTTTAGATCTTTCCTACTTTCTCCTGTGGGTATTTAGTGATATAAATTTCCCTCTGAACACTGCTTTAGTTGTGTTCCAGAGATTCTGGTACAGTATGTCTTTGTTCTCATTGGTTTCAAAAAACTTATTTACTTCTGCCTTAATTTTGCTATTTACCCAATAGTCATTCAGGAGCAGGTTGGTCAGTTTCCATGCAGTTGTGTGGTTTTGAGCAAGTTTCTTAATCCTGAGTTCTAATTTGATTGCACTATGGTCTGAGAGACTGTTTGTTATTATATATATATATTATATATATATAATATATATATGTTATTATATATGTTATATATGTATATATATTATATATATGTAAATATATGTTATATATATGTATATATATTATATATATGTATATATATGTTATTATATATATATTTTGCATTCACTAAGGAATGTTTTACTTCCAATTATATGGTCAATTTTAGAATAAGGGTGGTGTTGGGAATAATGTATATTCTGTTGATTCAGGGTGGAGAGTTTTGTAGATCTGTTAGTTCTGCTTGGTTCAGAGCTGAGTTCAAGTGCTGAATATCCTTGTTGATTTTCTATCTCGTTGATCTGTCTAATAGTGACAGTGGGGTGTTAAAGTCTCCCATTATTATTGTGTGGGAGTCTAAGTCTCTTTGTAGGTCTCTAAGAACTTGCTTAAGGAATCTGGGTGCTCTTGTATTGGGTGCATATATATATTTAAGATAGTTAGTTCTTGTTGCATTGATTCCTTTACCATTATGTAATGCCCTTCTTTTTCTTGATCTTTGTTGGTTTAAAGTCTGTTTTATCAGAGACTATGGTTGCAACCCCTAATTTTCTTTGCTTTCCATTTGCTTGGTAAATCTTCCTTCATCACTTTAATTTGAGACTATGTGTGTCTTTGCATGTGAGATGGGTCTCCCGAATACAGCACACTGATGAATTTTTAGTCTTTATCCAATTTACCAGTCTGTGTCTTTTAATTGGGGCATGTAGCTCATTTACATTTAAGGTTAATATTGTTATGTGTGAATGTGATCTTTCATTATGACACTAGCTGGTTATTTCGCTTATTAGTTGATGCAGTTTCTTCATAGTGTTGATGATCTTTACATTTTGGTATTTTTTTGCAGTGGCTGATACTCGTTTTTCCTTTCCATATTTAGTGCTTCCTTCAGGAGCTCTTGTAAGGCAGGCTTGATGGTGACAAAAATCTCTCAGCATTTGCTTGTTTGTAAAGGATTTTATTTCCCATTCACTTTTAAAGCTTAGTTGGGCTGAATATGAAATTCTGGGTTGAAAATTCTTTTCTTTAAGCATGTAGAATGTTGGCCTCCACTCTCTTCTGGCTTCTGCAGGATTTCTGCAGAGAGTTCCACTATTAGTCTGTTGGACTTCCCTTCGTGAGTAACCCAGTCTTTCTCTCTGACTTCCCTTAACATTTTTTCTTTCATTTCAACCTTGGTGAATCTGACAGTTACGTGTCTTGGGGTTGCTATTCTCGAGGAGTGTCTTTGTCGTGGCCTCTGTATTTCCTGAATTTGACGTTGGCCTGTCTTACTAGATTAGGAGAATTCTCCTGAATAATGTCCTGAAGAGTGTTTTTTAACTTGGTTCCATTCTCTCTGTCAGTTTCAGGTACACCAATCACATAGGTTTGGTCTTTTCACATAGTCCTATATTTCTTGGAGGCTTTGTTTGTTGCATTTGATTCTTTTTTCTGTAATCTTATCTTCATACTTTATTTCATTAAGTTTAGCTTCAATCTCTGATATCGTTTCTTCTGCTTGACTGATTCAGTTATTGATACTTGTGTATGCTTCATGAAGTTCTCATCCTGTGTTTTTCAGCTCCATCAGGTCATTTATGATCTTCTTTAAACTAGTTATTCTAGTTTGCAATTTCTGTAACCTTTTATTAATGTTCTTAGCTTCGTTACATTAGGTTAGAACATGCTCCTTTAGATAGAGGAATATATTACCCACCTTCTGAAGCCTACTTCTCTCAATTCATCAAACTCATTCTCTGTCCAGTTTTGTTTCCTTGCTGGCGAGGGTTTGTGATTTTGTTGGAGGAGAACAGGCAATCTGGTTTTGCGAGTTTTCAGCCTTTCTGGCTGGTTTCTTTGTGGATTTCTCTACCTTTGGTCTTTGAGCTTGGTGACCTTTAGATGGGGTCTCTGAGTGGATGTCCTTTTTGTTGATGTTGATGCTATTGCTTTCTGTTTGTTAGTTTTCCTTCCAACAGTCAGGCCTCTCTGTTGCAGGTCTGCTGGAATTTACTGGAGGTCCACTCTAGACCTTGTTTGCCTGGGTATCACTAGCGAGGCTGCAGAACAGCAAAGATTGCTGCCTGCTTCTTCCTTTGGAAGCCTCATTCCGGAGGGGTACCCGTCAGATGCCAGCTGGAACTTTCCTGTATGAGGTGTCTGTTGACCCCTGCTGGGAGGTGTCTCCCTGTCAGGAGGCATGAGGGGTCAGTGACCCACTTGAGGAGGCAGTCTATCTCTTAGCAGAGCTCAAGCACTATGCTGGGAGATTCGCTGCTCTCTTCAGAGCTGGGAGGCAGGAATGTTTAAGTCTGCTGAAGCTGTACCCACAGATGCCCCTTCCTCCATGTGCTCTTTCCCAGAGAGATGGGAGTTTTATCTGTAAGCTAGGGGCTGCTGCCTTTCTTTCAGAGATGCACTACCCAGAGAGGAGGAATCTAGAGGGGCAGTCTGGCTATAGTGGCTTTGCAGCACTGCAGTGGACTTTGCTCAGTCAGAACTTCCCTGTGGCTTTGTTTACACTGTAAGGGGAAAACCGCCTATCAAGCCTCATTAATGGTGGACACCCCTCTCCCTACCAAGCTCAAGCATCCCAGGTCAACTTCAGACTCCTGTATTGGCAGCGAGAATTTCAAGCCAGTGGCTCTTAGCTTGTTGGGCTCTGTGGGGGTGGGATCTGCTCAGAAAAACCACTTGGCTTCCTGGCTTCAGTCCACTTTTAGGGGAGTTAACAGTTACATCTTGCTGGTGTTCCAGGTGCCACTAGGGGACAAAAAAATTACTCCTGCGGCTAGCTCACTGTCTGCCCCAGCTGCCTAGCTTTCTGCTTGAAACTCAGGGCCCTGGTGGTTGTAGGCACCCAAGGGAACCTCCTTGTCTTTAGGTTGTGAAGACTGTAGGAAAAGCAGAGTATCTGGGCTGAATGCACAGTTCCTTACTGCATGGTCCCTCATGGTTTCTTTTGGCTAGAGGAGGGAGTTCCCCAACTCCTTGCAGTTCCCAGATGAGGTGACACCTCACCCTACTTCTGCTTGTCCTCCATGGGCTTTACTCACTGTCTAACTAGTCCCAATGAGATGAGCCAGGTACCTCAGTTAGAAATGCAGACATCACCTGCCTTCTGCATCATTCTCATTGGGAAGTGCAAAGCAGAGCTGTTCCTATTTGGCCATCTTGCCCAGAGAATCATATTATAATTATTTTTTTATATAGGCTGCTAAAAGCCTGTTTTGCAGCTGGAAGAAATTTCCCATAATACCTTATTTTACCTTCATTGCCTGTGCTTTGCAGATGAAGGGCTAGACCAGATAACTGATGTTTAGCTCCAGTTAATGCAGCATAGTGATGGCACAGTCAGGATGGGAGCTCTGCTGATTTTCGGCCCAGGAGTTTTCTCTTTGATCAAACCACAGCCTGAACTACTGTGTCTTTGTTTCACTTTGGTTAAGTGATAAGGTCATCTCAGAACCAAATAAAATCAGGAATTGAATGAGGTGATATTGAAAATGTAAGAGTCTGTGTAATTTTGTGTTTGGAAAATTTTAGCAATGGCAATATATCAATATTTTAATTTGCCTGGTGATATATCTGTTCACCCATAAGGTGTATCTAGCATGATTCTGATATGATTTACTACTGCTGGTGATCATTTTGATTCAATAGCTTATGTATTTACAGAAATTCAGGAACAGGTGTTTCTGATTCAGCAATGTCTCCAGCATCTAATTTGGTATGCAAGTTAGTAGGTTGTGTATCATATTTATAGGAACTCCATTACATTCATAATAGGGTGAATATTTTCCCTGGGACAAATCTTAAAGTGTATCAGGGAAATTACTATGTATTCAGAGCCATGTACAAAAAAGTTTGTAATTCCGAATTTAAATTTCTTGTTTTCTTTCTTGTTCTTTCTGAATCATCTTTTTGTTTGAGAAGGAAAGCATTGAATAGCTTTTTCTTTATAAATCCCCAGCTTCGTTTCCAGCATCCCAGTTGTGGGAGGTAACAATTTAGGTGTCAGGAAGAGATGTGAAGTGAAAATTCTATTACCTCAGGGGAGGGACCTTATAGGACACTGGGTAGGGCCCACAGAAGGCAGCTAGATGTTGGATAAAAGCTAGTTTAGTCTCTGGGTGTCTGCTGACCTTTTTCTTGCTTCAGGGCTGTGAATAAGATGCTAAAATATATTGCTGATCTTTTGCCTCAGGAGCTACATCAAGGCTTTAACTTGATTTAAGCCCACAACACCTGGAAATATTTTTATCCTCTTCACTTGAGGCTGGATTTGAACAGCTTACTTCGAGGTGAAGTGTTCTATAGCCCAAACCCAATCCCTAGAGTCAATCAAGCTGCTTCTTTATATATCTTCTGTTGTGCTGGGTTGAAAGAAGCAATGCTGAATGTTTCTGAGGAAAAACATAATGTTGGCATTGATAGTAATATTGATGTGTTGTCGTTTGACTAGAGTTTTTTATTTTAGTAAAATAAAGAGTGAAAATTAGCTTGTATAACATAAACTCCAAACAAAAAGGTAGGCCATGATCTATTAAAAGAGGAGAGAGTTTGATTATATATTTCTGCACAAAAGAAGCAGATGCATCTTTTTGAAGAGGCTTGCCAGCACCACTATTCCTAAATGTGTGTGCAACAGATAGTTTAATTGCCTCATTTATAGTAGTAGAGCATACTGATATCCTTTCACATTATTTACTCATCCACTGAGTTTTGGAGTAGACAGGGAGAATGCGTTTCAATCCTGAGGGCTGCTTGTTTTAAACATTGCTTCTGTCTCTGTGACAAGTGTTTTATTGTCACTTCTGACTAGATTCCTATTTTGGTTGTCAGTTGTCTGTCTTTTCAAGGTTCGTGAGTTTCAGTGAAGGTTCTGTGAATATTTTTTAAACCCTTCAGTTATCATGACTTTTCAAAAACCAACTAGTGTATTCTGTATTCCTTTATGAGTGAAGCAGGTAAACTGGAGATGATTCTGTGGCTTGTTCCTGTTTACCATCCTGCAATCATTTATGTCTGTGTAGCATTTCCCTTTCATGCTTATGAACCCACAGGATTGTTACAGTCTCTCAGTTAGATAGATAAGGCTGACTTTTATTCACTCATTTATTCATTCACGCATGTATTTATTGAGCAGTGATGTGTCAGGCATTGGGCTAGGTTCTAGGGTTACAAATAATCAGCCCTTGTGTTCTAGAAGCTTCTAGAAGTTCTCTTCTAGTGGGAGATAACAAAATCTAGTATAGGTGGTCTCTGACTTATGATAGTTTGACTTAAGATTTTTTGACTTTATGATGGTGCAAAAGAAATACTTATCCAGTAGAAATTGTACTTTGAGCACCCATAAAACCATTTTGTCTTTCACTTTCAGTATAGTATTCAGTAAATTATATGAGATATTTAACATTTTTCTCATCAAATAGGATTTACTTTAGATTATTTTGCCCAACTGTAAGCTAATGTAGGTGTTTTGAGCACATTTAAAGCTAGCTAGGATAAGCTCTGATGTTTAGTAGGTTAGGCGGATTAAATGTATTTTGACATGATATTTTCTTTTGAGACAGTCTCACTCTGTCACCAAGGATGGAGTGCAATGGTGTGGTCTCTGCTCACTGCAACCTCCACCTCCTGGGTTCAAGTGATTCTCCTGCCTCAGCCTCTAGAGTAGCTGGGACTGCAGGCACATGTCATCACACCTGGCTAATTTTTGCATTTTTAATAAAGATGGAGTTTCACTATGTTGGTCAGGCTGGTCTTGAACTCTTGACCTTGTGATCTTCCTGCCTCGGCCTCTGAAAGTGCTAGGGTTACAGATGTGAGCCGCCACATCTGGCCTGACATGATATTTTCAACTTGCAATGGATTTTTGAGGATGTGACCTCATTGTAAGACGAAGATCATCTGTACTATATGGTAAGTGACTCAGTTTGTTTGTGGTGCTATAACAACTTAGACTGAGTAATTTATAAACAGTAGAAATTTATTTTCACAATTCTGGATGCTAGGAGGTCCAAGATCAAGGTGCCAGCAGATTCAGTGTCTGGTGAGGGCTTGCTCTCTGTTTCCAAGGTGGGCCTTAGCCTTGCTACTGACAGGAATAGGAAGAGAGGGAAGACCAAGTTTTTACATGGCAGAAAAGAGGGAAGAGACAAGCAAGGTCTTTCAATCCTTTTTATAAGGGCACTAATTCCATTCCGAAGGATAGAGCCCTCGAGACCTAATAGCCTCCCAAAGGCCCCATTTGTTAGTACTATCACATTGGAGATTAAGTTCCAGTACATGAATTCCAGGAGGACACCAATAGCAGATCAAAGCAGTATGTTGACAGTGTGGATAGAGAAGCAAGGAAGGATTATTAAAGTCAGCATGAGGAATGGAAAAGGTTTCACCGAGAAGCAAGAATATAGGGTAAGATATGAAAAGAAAAATGTTTTCCAGGTTGAGTAAGTGAGGATATCAAAGTAGGGGAAGGACAGTACTATTGCCATTGCTTTATAGATAAAGAAACCAAAGTTAACAAGGTCAAAAAGCTGCCGCATGTAAACACAAGTGCTTGAACTGAGATTTTTCATGCTGTTTTTTATAGCCCACTATGCCAATAAGCAACTCATTAGATTGATTTTTCAAATTTTAAAAAATATATTCTATAAGAGCAAGAGTAATGTATTCATGCATTCATCTTAAGTATGAAAAGGCATTGAAGTCTTAGGGAGTGAAAATCCAGTTTGCATTTGTGATTTTGATTTTACATATTATTTTTCTGAAGTACAAATAAAATATTGTAAAGTATTAGTCTTAGAAATTGGACATACCTATGATCAAGAAATAGAACACAAACTCCTTCACAGTCTCCCTCATGTCAATGCATAGTGATTATAGCTCCTACAGATTAGCTACTATTCTAATATCTTCTATCTCAATAAATTAGTTTAACATGTGTTTAGAGTTTTATAAAAATGGAATCATATAATATATATTATTTTGTGTTGTGCTTCTTTTTCTCAAAATTATTCACCCAAATCACAGCACGTAGCCATAGTCTGATGTTCATCATTGTTTTATAATATTCCACTGTAGGAATATACCACAACTTATTTATATATTCTATTATCTATGAAACTTTAGGTTGTTTGCACTGTGCATCTGTGGTGAATTATTCTTGTAAGCCCATTTGTGAAGGTCTTTGGTGGCCATATATGCACATGCTTTTGGGCATACCTCTAGAAGCAGAATTTATAGTTCACAGAATATGCATATATTAAGCTTTAGTAGTTATTGCCACATGGTTTTCAATCCAGTCCAAATACTCAGTGTCTTTTATTATAAATAGTATTTTCTTTGCATCTTGTTTAATCAATCTTTGATTGTTCCAAGGTCATGAATATATTCTCCCATATATTCTTCTAGAATTATTGTTGTTTTATCTTTCAAATAGAGGTCTGTAATCTATCTGAAATGGGTTTTTGTGTGCAATGTATAGTAGGGTGAAAATGCACCTTTTTCTCCCATATGGTTGCTCAATTGATCTAGTGCTGTTTATTGAAAAGGTCATCCTTTCCCTATGGTAGTTAAACTTCTGTCAAATTTCAGGAGACCATGTAAGTATGAGTATAATGATAAATTTTCTTCTCTGTTTCATTGGTTTCTAATTGTCTATTCAGATGACAAAACAATGCTCCTATAACTACTGAAACTTTATTATGTCTTAATATCTGGTACTATAAACCCTCTTATATTGTTATTCTTCTTTAAGATAGTCTTTCTTATTCTTGGCCCTTGCCATTTCCACAGAAAAGCTGGAATTTTATTTGGAATTATACTGAATCAGAAAAAGAAAGCTTTAGAATAATAAATATTTCAGTTTAGAAATGAGATATATCTTTCCATATATTTAGCTATTCTTAAATTTCTCTTTCTGTGTCTTTTGGTTTTTTGTGTAGAGGTTTCATATATCTTCAACTTATTCCTCTACGCTTGAAGTTTCTTTATGCTATTGTAAAATCTCCGATTAAAAAAATCACTTTCTAATTGTATGCACTACTGTATATATATTTTAGTATATATATTTTATTGATTTAAATATTGAGTTTATATCCAGAAACATTATTAGATTTACTTATTAATTTGTTAATTGTAGTTTAAAATTTTTTCAGTGCTCATAATTATGTCATCTGTGAATAAAAACAGTTGAATTCTTTTCTTACTTTCCAAGATATTTTGTTTGTATTTATGTGTTTTATTTATTTGTATTTTCTATTGTACTACCAAAGACCTCCAGTGTAATTTAAAGGGTCAATAATAACTGATACCGTTGTTTTGTTCCTGAGCTTAGGCAAAGTGAAAGCTTTTAATATGTCTCCATTAAACTCCTATTAAATTCCTATTAAACATGACATTTGCTATAGAAGTTTTTCATAGTCTGTAATCAGATTAAAGATGTGCTATTCTATTTATAGTTTGCTAAAAGTAGAGTATCTACAGGGTAGGTAAATCACCCCTCCTTTTTTAAGTAGGAACAGTTAAAAGTTGGTAAGAATTTCTGGAAATGTTATTCCAGTATAGCTCCTCCCTGGACAGTGGCACATGGGAAAACAGGGAATTTTTCTACAAAAAAAAAAAGAAGTAAAGATGAGCGGGATAGGCAGAAGAATTTCTGCTCTTTCTTTTTCTTTCCTGGGTTACCTTTCTCCTACTATCAACTTTTTCCTTAATTTCCACTGTAGATTTCAGTTCACATGTTCCTTGATATTTGAATCAAGAAGCATTTTTGTAGCCATTTCATAGTCTGTTTTAGCTAAGAAACCACTTTTAATATATAGTGTGTATGATTGGTGACCGGCTCAACCAATACTGTTTCATGAGCCACTGTGGCAGATGCCTGTTGATCTAACATCCAAGGGAACAAGGTAAGCTCTGATGCTTCACAGCTCCCCTCTGAAACATTCTGCCCCAACCCCTCACATTTTTGAGTAACATCTGTGCTGTTGAAGTCTCAGTGATTAACAACATAACAAACCATTCCCCTGGAACTCTTCAGAACTGCCTCTCATGGGGCACCTGATGGATCTCTGCTTCACAGATGGCTTATCAGTACATCAAGTTATTACTTGCTCTTCTCTATCCATTTCTCCTGTGTATATTTTAGGAGGAAAAAATCTCCAGGTCATATGATAGGTGTTTCATCTTTGTTAACACAGCACTTGGTAATGAATCTTTATAATATTAGCTGCGTGCTGAACTAGCCCTATCCCTGGATTCACTTTGAGACTCTGTAACTCCACATTTGCTTTCTTAGAAAAGCTCAAGATTATTTATTTTCTTGGTGTATATCCTTGGCATATTTCTGCCTAGAGGAAGAGCAAAATCAATATGTCCTACAGTTTTATTAAGTTTCTTTAAGGACAGGGTATCTGATCTGTTGGCTGGAGTTGGTTAATCACCATCCTGTACAGATTCATCTTGGATGGTGGCTTTCCCACACGTTTTTCAGTTGTCATTAGTAGAATCCTGTCTCATTTCTTAACCCTATTTAAAGAATAGTTGTTGCTCCTAGCTACACATCAATATCTTTTGGTATAACCCCAAACCAGCCAAAGTTAAAGAGTATTTTCTTACTCATTCTTATGTCTTTTTAGCCTGCCATATACTACAGTTCAATCTCTCTTTTGTTTCTTCCTATGAGTCTAATTGTGTTAATTGTATCTGCCATTCAGCACATACCAGTTTGCAATAAAAGTCAAATAAGATTTCATGGCATGTATCCAGTGTCACCGTAGTGAAAACCATGTATGCAAGTTTTGGGACAAACTGAAACAGGCTGGCTCAAATTTCAATGATCTACTGGGGAAAATCATCCAGCAGTTTGGACAATCCCTTCCACATTAGGCAGACTCTCAGTGCTGCCTAGAATCATTCTTCATGCAGCTAGTCAGCTGCTTCTCTCTTTTATCTCGATGGCTATTCCCAACTTTGACTAACACTCTCTTTCAATCCCTTCCTCTGCCATATCCTCTCTTACTCTCAGCATATGTCTTCCTTCCTTATTTGCCATTTATTGCTCAACTGATAATAATTTGCCTTCTATCCCCCCAAAAGCAATACAATTATTTCTAACAATCACCTTTATATTACTAGATAGAGTGGACATATTTTGTTGTCTTTAATTATTTAACACTGATAACAATTTCCTCCTCCTTAAAACTGGTCTTTTGACTTTCACAAAAGTCTTCTTATCTAGATTTTTGGCTCTGTCTCTTGACACTTCTCTCAGCATCTCTCACTGGCTCCTTTTCTTGTGATCTCTCTAAAATGAGGGTTTTCCTAGTTTCTTCCCAAGGATGGGTACATTTTTCTACACTGGCTTCTACGACCACTTATATATAGATGACTATTGACTACATATATGGCTCATTCCTTTCTGAGAATTTCAGACTCATATTCACTTGACAATCTCTTAGTCACCAGAACTCAACATATCCTAAACTAGTCTCATTATACTTGGCCCTTGACTGCTTTGGTATTTATGTTAAGGAATAGTGGTGCCCAGAAGGTGTTATTGTGCCTACCTTTCCCCTTTTAGTCATTATGTCTTTGTATGTTTTATCTCATAAACACAGCATAAATCTGTTCATTCCCATTGTCATTACCTTATTTCACCTAAATGCATGTACAATTTTCTACTTAGGATTTTTATCCTTCAGTTTGACCTCACCAAACTGAATGCACTCACCATTATTAGAATGGTTCTTCTAAAATGTGAATCCATGTTAATTTTCAAAACATGTATCCATTGATTTGATGCAAGTGTAATAAAAATTATGACCATTTCTAAAGGAATTTGACAAGGTGACTCCAAAGTGGGTATAGAATAGCAAAGAGCTCAGAACAACCAAAGTGTCTGTGAAGAAGAAGAATAGGGTCACCTACTGCTATAGCAGCATAACCGAGAGTGGGTAATTTATGAAGAAAAGAAGTTTATTTATCTCTTAGTTATGCAGGCTGAGAAGTTCAAGGGGCAAGGCCCCAGAATCTTCTTGGCAACCAGGAAGTAATCCATTTCTGAGACAGCTAATCTAGTTTTGAGAGTGAGAACTCACTACTGCTAGAAGGCACAAGACCATTTATGAGATATCCACCTGCTATGACCAGAACACTTCCCACTAAGTCCCACCTCCCAACACTGCCACACTGGGGATGAATATGAGTTGATTTCAACATGTGTTTTGGTGGGGACAAACCATATTCAAACCATAACACTCGCCCTAAGAATACTTACATTACTGATGTCAAGGTTTATTTAAAGCCATAACTAAGGCTCTATATAGCCTCAGGGACAGTCAAAGCAACAAATGATGCTTCATAGAAAACCCAGGAATAGACCTGTTCATAAATGAAACTATTATCTTTGACAGAAGTGGTCTATTTCTTAGGTGCAATGAAGAAACCAGAAATCACTCAGTATTTCAAGTATAAGGGATTTAAAACAGGAAAATAGATATGCACAAATTATTGAAGGGCTGAAAGGACAAAGATATAGGAGAAGAGGTGCCATTAGCTTTGTGATTCACTGCCACAGCCATCCAAAGAGGCTACTTAGAGGTCAGCAAACTGTAGGACACTGCAGCCGAGGTCACAGCATCCCCAAACTGCAGCCCCAAGAATGTGACTACCATACCTGTAAAACCTCACACCTACTGAAGTCTGTATTTCCTCTGCAATTATTGCTGGGAGTGGATTGTTTCTACCCCTCTACTGTCTTTAAAATTTTTGTAAAATTTTCATTTCTCTGATGGCACTTCATCTTAAACCTTACTGGCAAAGAAGTTTGGAAAATTCAATCCCAGGGTTTCTAGCACTTGTGATATAAGGGAGATAAAGTACAGGAAAAAAGTAGGGGAAATTAATGGGTCCTAAGGGCCACAGAAAACATATGGCACAGGGATGTTAAAGATCAATGAAGAAAGGAAGAATTGTTCAATAAACAGTGCTGGGACAACTGGGCATTCATTCCAAAAACTGAAATTGAATTCCTGTCTTATGCTATACACTAGAGTCAACTTAAACAGATAAGGGCTTTTGCTAAAAAAAAAACTTAAGGAAGAAAATATAGAAAAATATTGTTCTAGTTTTGGAATAAGGAAGGTTTTATTAAAACAAGGTAACAGGAGAGGGGCCAAGATGGCTGACTAGAAGCAGCTGGTGTGCCCCACTCTTATCGAGAGAAGGAAGAGTAGGGAGTAAACACTAGCTCTTCAACTGGACCATCCAGTTGAATGAACTAGCTCATTCAACTGGACATTGGGATTTATTAAGGAAGCAACATGACCTATGGAAAATGGAGAAAAGTGAAACAGGAAAACTACCCACTTCGAAGTGGCAAGAGGTGTCAAGGGAGACCTCCCAAGACAGGGAAATGGTGAGTGAGTGAGAGTCCCCAGGGACCCACATTTCTGCCATGGACCTTTGCAACCTTTCATTCAGGAGATAACCTGTGCCATCTTCCACCCCTTCCTCCCTCCATCACTGGGGCCTCCACTCTGACCTGGAAAGCTACACAGAGTCTGGGCAGAGCCACTGCAGAGGCACACACAGAGTCCCAGGGTTCTTGGATCCCCAGGTACCCCAGGACCAGCAGCTACTGCTCTGGCAATGGGGGAGCAGTGCTCCCCCATACACACCCAGAATAGGGACTGAGCAGTGGATGGATGGCAGGCTTTGTCTCTACTGTCCTTCACTGAACAAGGCCCATTGGCCTGGGACCCTAGCATGGCCACCGCAACACCATCTGGGCTCTCTGGCTGGCAGCATCTCTGCACTTTCCTGGGATGTGGCTCCCAGAGGTAGCAGGCACACGACCATTTTTGCTGCTCTGTATTCATTGTATGGAGAAGAGCCCAGCCTCTCTTCCCTGTGAGTCCCCACCACTCAACTTGTCACTGGCTTCGGACTGCAGAGCAGCTGCCTAACCCCTTGCTGAGCATACCCACTGGTACTGGCTCTGGGTTTCCCAAGAGTGGAGCTCCCAGAGGCAAGTGACAGTCCCTCTGCTATTGCCAGTGCAGCACTTCTTGCTGCCCTTGGACTGGGGAAAGAACACAGAGCCTGAAGTCTTCATTTGCGCTTTTAGCACGACATGGTCACCACCCAGAGAGGAGTGGTTCATTAAGGCTAATATCCTTAATGAACATAGATGTAAAAATCCTCAACAAAATGCCAGAAAACTGAATCAAGTAGCACATCAAAAAGCTAATCCAGTACAGTCAAGTAGGTTTTATCCCTGGGACTCAAGGTTCAACATATACAAACCAATAAATGTGATACATCACATAGACTGATCTGACCACATGACCATCTCAACAGCTGCAGAAAAGGCTTTTGATAAAATTCAACATCCTTTTATGTTAAAAATCCTCAGTAAATTAGGCATTGAAGGAACAGATCTCAAAATAATAAGAGCCATCTATGAAAAACCCACAGCCAATGTTATACTGAATGGGTGAAAGCAGGAAGCATGCCCCTCGAGAGCTAGAACAACACTAGGTTGCTCATCCTCACCACTCCTATTCAATATAGTAGTAGAAGTCCTAGCCAGAACAAAACAGACAAGAGAAAGAATTAAAAGGTATCCAAATGGGAAGAGAAGAAGTCAAACTCTCTCTGCAGATTACATGATTCTACATCTAGAAAAGCCCACAGTCTGCTCAAAAGCTCCTAGATCTGATAAGCAACTTAGTAAAGTTTTAGGATGCAAAATAAATATGCAAAAATCAGTAGCATTTCTGTATACCAATAATATCCAAGCTAAGAGCCAAATCAAGAATGCAGTCTCTTTTTCAATAGTCACAAAAAGAATAAAACACGTAGGAATACTGCTAAACAGGGAGGTTCAATATCTCTATAATGAGGATTACAAAACACTGCTCAAAAAAATCAGAGATGACACAAACAAATAGAAAAACATTCCATGCTCATGGGTAGGAAGAATCAATATTGTTAAAATGGCCAGGCTGCCCAAACCAATTTACAGATTTAATGCTATTCCTATAAAACTACTAATGACATTCTTCACAGGGTCAGGAAAAACTATTTTAAAATTCATATAGAACTAAAAAAAGAGCCCAAATAGCCAAAGCAATCCTAAGCAAAAAGAACAAAGCTGGAGGCATCATATTTTCCAAATTCAAACTATGCCACAAGGTAAGAGTAACCAAAACATCATGGCACTGGTACAAAAACAGTTGCGTAGGCCAATAGAACAGAATAGAGAACCCAGAAATAGTGCCACATACTTAAGACCATCTGATCTTTGAAAAAGTTGACAAAAATAAGCAATGGGGAAATGACTTCCTATTCAATAAATGGTGCTACAGAAGATTGAAATTGGACCCTTTTCTTATACCAGATTAAAAAATAAACTCAAGATGGATTAAAGACATAAATGTAAAAATTACAAACACTTCGGAAGATAATATGGACGATACCATTCTGCACACTGGCCTTGGCAAAAATATGACAAAGATGCGAAAAGCAATTGCAACAAAAAGAAAAATTGACAAATTAAACTAAAGAGCTCTTGTGTTGCAAGAGAAACAATCAACAGACTAAACACACAACCTACAGAATGTGAGAAAATATTTGCAAACTATGCATATGACAAAGGTCTATTATCCAAAATCTATAAAGAACTGAAACAAATTAACAATAAAAAACCAAGCAACCTGCTATCGTTTGGATCTGTGTCCCCATCCAAATCTCACGTTGAAGTGTAATTCCCAGTGCTAGAGGTGGGGTCTAGTGGGTGGTGATTGCATCATAGGGTTGGTTCTCATGAATGGTTTAACATCATCTCCTTTGTGCTGTCCTCACGATAGTGAGTTCTCGAGCGATCTGGCACCTCCCTCCTCACTCTCTTCCACCTTCTCTGGCCATGTGATGTGTCTACTTCCCCTTTTCCTTCTGCCATGATTGTAAGTTTTCTGAGGCTGCTCCACAAGCCAAGTGGATGCCAGTATCATGCTTCCTATACCTCCTGTGGAACTATAAGCCAATTAAACCTCTTTTCTTTATAAATTACCCAGTCTTAGATATTTCTTTGCAATGTGAGAACAGCCTAATACACAATCTCATTAAAAAGTGGGCAAAGGACATGAACAGACACTTTGCAAAAGACATACATATAACCAATAAACATATGAAAAAAGTTCAACATCAGTAATTATTAGAGAAATGCAAATCTAAATCACAGTGAGATACCCTCCCATACCAGTCAGAATAGCTACTATTGAAAATCAAAAAATAACAGATGGTAGAGAGGTTGCAGAACAAAAGAATGCTTATAGACTGCTGGTAGGAATATAAATAGTTCTACTATTGTGGAAAGCAAAGTGGTATTTCCTCAGGAAACTTAAATCAGAGTTACCATTCAACCTAGCAATCCCATTACTGGGTATATGCCAAAAGAAATATGAATTCTTCTGTCATAAAGACTCATGTGTACATATGTTCATTGCAGCAGTATTCACAATAGTAATGACATGTAATCAACCTAAATGCCCATCAGTGGTAGACTAGATAAAGCAAATGTGGTACATGTGCACCATGGAGTAATACCTAGTCATAAGAAAGAATAAAATTATGTCCTTTGCAACAACATGGATGAAATTGGAAGCCATTCTCCAAAGTTAAGTAACACAGGAACAGAAAACCAAATGCTACATGTTCTCAGTCATAAGGGGGAGATAAACATTGAGAACACATGGACATAAAGATGGAGACAACAGACACCACAGCCTACTTGAGAGTGAAAGGTGGACAAAGTGGGAGAACAAAAAAACTACCTACTGGATACCCTGACTATTATCTGGGTGACAAAATAATCTGTGTACTAAATTCCTGTGACACACAATTTACTTACAGAACAAACCTGCATATGTACCCCTGAACCTAAGGTAAAAGTTAGAAAAAAATAGCAAAATATGACAACTTCTAATCATAAAAGAAATGCTTGACTAAATCAGCTATAAAATTAATAACTTCTATTTATCAAAAAACATTGTAAAGAAAGTAGAGAGACAAACAACAAAATAGAACTTATTTGTCATGCATATAACCAACAAAGTTTTAATATCCAGAATATATAAACAATTCCCACTGTTCTACAGGAAAAACACACACACAAACAAAATAGAAAATAGGCAAGTAACATGTAAGTGTATGATCAGTAAACATATAAACATGTTTAATCTCTGCCATAATCAGGAGAATAAAATCACCAATCATAGTCAAATTAAAATATAATATTGGTAAATATTGAGAAATAAATATTCAGTCATCTTTGACTTCTCCTTACCTATTATGTCTTTCAATGTTTTAGCTCCAAAGTGTAGCCTGAATCTGTTTTTGTTTTCCATTTTCATTCTTCCTGTCATTGCTGTAGTTCACAAAGTTTTGGAGAGAATATGGATCAATAGGAATTATTCAATAGTAATCTTTGAAGTGTAAATTTAAAAGGACTTAGGAAAACAATTTGGCATCATCTTGGAAGTGTGAACATGGAGACATACCACAACTCAGCAACTCTGTACCTAATATACACACCCAGAAAATTCTTGAACAGATATTTAGGAAACAGGCTCACAGCAAAGAGTTTAAAATTTCTTACATTTACACAATGAAATATTATACAACAGTGAAAATTAGTGATCCATAGCAACACTCAGTAACATATGAATCTCAGAAATCTAATGTGGAGTTATAAAAAAAAAAAAGAGGTCCCCAAAGACTGTAAGTAATATGACACCATTAGGATAATGTTTAATCCACAAAAATTAAGCAGTATATTTAGATGTGCTTACCCTTTTACCAAAGCTATTTTTAAAAAGTAAAGAGTAACACAAAACTCAGAATGATGCTACTCTCTTTTACATGTAGGTGGTGACATGAGATAGGAAAGAAATGAATACATAGGTAGATGTATCTTATTCCCGATATGTTTATTGGATAGTAGGCTCATGGGAACTTAACATATTATTACACTTTATGACATAAATATATGTTAATAAATTATTTTGTAAATGTCAGACATAATATTAAAAAATATACAAAATGATCTATATTCTAAGATGCTCAGCTTACTCAAGAGTAAGCACTATCATTGTTTTTCAATAGCTGTTTTATTTTTGATGTTCAGTAAATGTCATGATACTAAAAAAAACCTCGTTCTCTATCTAGCATCTGTGTCACACATGTGACCACACTATTGCTAAAAACATTAACTTTCGCTCAGTGCCAGAATGGCTGACTGCCCACTAAGGCACAAGGCAGTGTAATGAAAGCAAATAAACTCGCTGATTTACTAAACTGGAGGAAATGTAACATACTTTGAAAAGCACCTGGGGATTTTATATGGCAACATCCAACAGGGGAAATAAACCTGCAAAAATGATAAAACAGAGCTGGGATCAGTCACTCTGAGTTTTTGGATTTCTTTTGAAATCTTAGTACATTTCACTGTTGGAGGTAGTGGGAGAGAAAGGAAAACAAAACAAAAGAGGAAATCATTTTCTATCTCTCTTTTTAATCTTTGATTATCTCCCTGTTCCTTTTTGGATAAGGTTCCAATCCTCAGCTTTACACTCAAGGCCTCTCCTCTTAGAATCTCTAGTTTTTCTGCCTGTCCAGCCTCATCTCCCATCTCATTCTTGACCTCCATCTGCTCACATCCTGCTCATAAGCCAAACTCAACTTCCTGTGGCTCCCTGAGGAGGTCATGCTGTTTCATGTCTCTGTGCCTTTGACCAGGCCCTTTGCTATTCCTGGAAATCCCATCCTCCTGGCCTTCCCCTCACTAGGATGTCTTGCCTGATCCTCTAGCCTGAGACTCCCTTAGTTCCTCATGCAAAGCTTTCTCATGGTAGTTATCACATTCCCATAAAAGTCAATTTCCCTGTCTTCTGTATTAGACTTTAAGCTCTTTGGAATCAAAGATTATATCCTTTTTCTTTTTTTGAAGGGACACTGTGTTACTCAGTATTTATCAATGTGCTTTATAGGAACTCAATAATGTTAGCTAAATCAATATGAAAGGAGAAAATAACATTTTGAACCTAAATGTCTTCACTTCCTTGAGGACTGTCACTAGGGTGCCCCTACCACTGACCTCACCTAGTTCACTTTCTAGTGACTTTCTCAGGCATGTTCTCATTCCATTAACAGAAGGATTCCCTCTCTCTGCACTTTTTCTAGCAGCATATTTGCTCTTACTGCCATTGTACGCTTACCTCAATTCGTATCATTCTTTGAATAATGTGTGCTTTCCACTAGACTGTAAGCTCTATGAGAGGAGGGGCCAGATTTGCTTTTGTTTATTATTACATTTCCACTATATGACATAGGGTAGACTTCTAATGAGTATTTGCTGACTCACTGAATGACCGAGTGAACTGTGAGGACTGGTGGAATTCAGGATGCAAGGACCATGTCTGATGGGCTGGTAGGGGATGCACAGCCCACTCTGTTACCTGTTTACATGTGCGAGGGGGATATGGCCTGTTCAGAGATTTCCATGGGCCCTTGTGGGACAGATGGGAATGGGGAAGACAGCACTATGCTCATTACACCCACTGCTCTGCCTTCCTGGCTCATGGACTTCTGAGTCTAAAGGAAAGAAGGTTTATAGGCATAGAGAAAAGGAGTCCTTTCCAGGAGGAAAGTTCAGGTGTATAAGATATACTGCTTTGTGGTCTGGGTGACAAAGTCACACATGTCAACAGTGGGGAAAGATTTCCCTGCCCTTGCAGAATCCAGTGTGACGCTTTTGGTACAGGGTGACTGAATGGCAGTATGTCTGAACTGTGCCTGAACCTCAGTATTCCCTCTTTGATGTCAGTCCCTTTGTTACCTGCTAGGCACTGCTCTCAGGTGGCTTTTTCTGGCAATCATCAACAGTGAAGAGGAGCTAGAGGAAACAAAAGACATGTGATTTTATAAGCCAGCCTAAGGCAGAAATAACAGATCCGAAAGGCCTATGGACTCCAATTTGTGCATGGGGAGTAAAAAGTGGTGGAATAGATGGTTTTTAATGTTTGTGTTTTTTTTTATGTTACTTTCTTTATATCCATAGGTTGCTGATGTCTGGGAAAGTCAGGTGTGTCATTGTTCTCAATTTGTATCATTTTGTCAGCTAAGAATTTGCTTCTGAATTATTTGAAGTTTTACACTGGATATGGTCTCTTGTCTCAAGCTTTACTGATGTGTTTTACTGACCAATTTACATAGTTTATAGTTTGACTTGTAAAAGATGCCCTATAGTTTGACCATGTGGAAGCAGTACAGATTATTGATGTTAATTACTCCTCTTTCATATTCTATTTTTGTGATCCTCTCAGTTTTCAGTTTTTGGTGATACATAAGATGATCATTAATATTTCGTGTTACATGAGATGGCCTCTAGGTCTTCATTAAGTCAGCTTATATTGGTGAATGAATATGTTAAAACTGGAAGAGCAAAAGCATTTATTGCCTCAATGTTTTTGTCTTAATTGGGTTATATTTTCTGCATCTTCTTCACATCAAACCTACTTTTATATTTTGGGCTTATAATTACTTTATAAGAAACCAGAAATCTGTAGACTTTCTTTCACATATGAACTTCAGTTTAATTGCCACTAACAATGCCTCCATCTTTCAAACAAGGAGCACTTCATCTGGATATAGTTTGTAATGATGGGAAGGCCCCATGTTGCATGTGTGGAGAGGTCATGCCTGTTCCTGGCTCTTCTGTGACTCCTTGGCCTCAGACTTTCTTGGTGAAATAAATAAAGGTGGTTAACAGAATGCAATCAGGCAAGGAGAGCAGACAAACACTCTGTGGTGATGGGAGGGTCAGGGCAGATATTTCAGTAACTCAACAAACACACACTGAAAAAGTGAGGAAGGCCTGATGCATATCAGGTGGAGGAAGAGGCTGAATCAGATGGTCCAGGCTGGAGGATTTCTTCTGCAGGGTTATGTGGTCCAGGCAAGTTTATTTTTTCAGCTGACTTGTCCTACAACTTCTATCTGTAGAAAAAATCTTACTCAGCCTAGTTTTTCATACCTCTCCATCACTGATCTGCTTTCCTCCTTTGACATCCCTTTAATAAAATACTTTCTGCCTGTTGGCTTCCCAGCTAAAACAGACTTCTCACTGCTCACACATCAGACTGTTTGGAGGATCTTACCCTGTATGAGTCCTCCTCGGTCCCTGTGGCCATCTCTTTAGTTCTATCAATTCAAGAAGCCCGGAGCCTACCTTCAGAAATTGCCATCCAGCCATAGACAGACTTTCACATTTTGGTTTGCTCCTGAGTGTAGCAGCCTAGAATTTGGCCTTGGCTTCAGGTAGATGGAAGCGAATGTTTCTTAAGAATTAGATTCATGGACCTGAAGAAGGGTTTCAGTTCCCAAAATAGAATAATTCCTCCTATTCTAGTTCAATCAACTCTCCACCAGGGAGAACTTCTGACTTGCTGCTTGTCGGATTAGGGGACTTTTAACTAAGTGTATCTGAAGACACACAACTTTGTTATAGATCATATAACTGAAATACATGCTAAAGAAATTTTTTTGTCCCCTTACCTGAGTTCTTTAGAGATGTTGATCTCTGGTATTGTTCTGAGGTTATTGGTTTATTGCATCCTCGTGTTGAATCTAGAAGTATCAGCAAAGTCTCACAGTTGGTTCTAGTTACATTATCTTAATTTTAAGCCCCACTTTGAAAGAAGGAGATTTATTAGTACTTTACTTTTATTAATTTCTTTATCTTTGATTTTCTTTATTTCTACCTATCAGCTAATGCTTTTCTTTCCAACAAATGGAAACATACTGTAAATACTAGTTTGTAACTAGCTTGATTTTTCATATTGAGATAACTTCATTCTAACAATTTTCAGTGTAAATTATCATAATAGTCTGTTGAATGGGGTTTTTGCATTTATTCATCAAATTCTTGTCTGTGGATCATTTAAGTTCTACTACATCATGAAATCTATATTCAGATATACAATTTTCCAGATGGAGGCTATCCAACAATCAAGGTTCCATATTTTGGTAATTGATATTTTTTATATTTTGTTGTTCTTGTGTTTGACTTTGGCAAACATTCTGAGCTGTATCATCTTATGGCCTTAACTGGCCCAGTGCCATCACTTTTATAGAAAAAGCCATCCTCAGGTGACAGGCAGAGCTCTTGCCTCACAACATGAGATTCTTTCCCTTTCTTGGTCACCTCCTTAAGAGGGAAGCCAATAAATAGTGAAAAATTTCCAGGAAGGCTTGGGTTCTGATATATCTCTAAAGCTAGAAATGGAAACTAAATTTTCTTAGTGTTCATCAGACAGTTTCCCATTCTTGCTACATGGAATGTAAACATACATTTTTGCAAATCAATAGGAGACAAACCAATTGTGTTGGTTTCCTGTGGCTGCTGTAACAAAGTACCATAACTTTGTGGTTTAAAGGAGCAGAAATCGGCTGGGCGCGGTGGCTCAAGCCTGTAATCCCAGCACTTTGGGAGGCCGAGGTGGGTGTATCACGAGGTCAAGAGATTGAGACCATCCTGGTCAACATGGTGAAACCCCGTCTCTACTAAAAATACAAAAAATTAGCTGGGCATGGTGGCGCGTGCCTGTAATCCCAGATACTCAGGAGGCTGAGGCAGGAGAATTGCCTGAACCCAGGAGGCGGAGGTTGCGGTGAGCCGAGATCGCGCCATTGCACTCCAGCCTGGGTAAGGAGTGAAACTCCGTCTCAAAAAAAAAAAAAAAAAAAAAGAAGGAGCAGAAATCTACCCTCTCACAGTTCTGGAGGCCGGAAGTCTGAAATCAAGTTATTAGTGGGATTGGTTCCTGTTGGGCACTCTGCAGGAGATTCTGTTCCATGCCCCTCTCCTAGTTGCTGGTGGTTGCCTGTAATACTTGGCCATTTTTGGCTTGTAGATCTCCAATTACTCTAATCTCTGCCAATGTCTCCACACAGCATTCTCCTCTCTGTGTCTAAATTTGCCTCTTAGAATTTTATCAGTCAAATTGGATGTAGGGACTCCCTCATAGAGTATGACCTTATCTTAACATGCTTACATGTGCAAACACCCTGTTTCTAAATAAGGTCTCTTAGAATCTGAATGGATATGAATTTCTGTAAAACATTATCCAACCCAGCACATAAACTGACAAACAAACTTTCATTGGACTTCTCTCTTTTTTTTGGTGGGGTGGGGTTAAAGGAAAAGGAGAGGATTTTACTTCTCCCAGTTTTTAATGCATACCTTTCTATATAAGTTGGAAATAGATTGGATGAAGTCACAGAAAACCCAAAGAACATTTTTTTTCCTTATTCCTTTTCCTTTTTGTGATAAAAAGCCTGGAGACAGATGGTACAGGGTGGGTACTGTGGTTCACAGTACCAACTGGGAGCCAGGTGCTGTATCTTCCGGTGCACTCACCCTTGGCATGGGGATTTTGACCTATGCTTGCTGCCTCCTGGACACAAGATGGCCACTCCACTTCAGCATCACATTTGGGCAAAAGAGACGTGCTGACTGACTGACTGACTGACTGCTCCTTTTTACAGAGATTTCCTAGAAGCCCTCTTCAGTGCCTTCTGTGTAAACCTCGTTGGTCAGAGCCATCTCATATGCCAGGAGAGTGGGTAAAAAAATGTTTTATCAACAATTTTTAAAGTAGGAAAAATTGCTGTACTAGAGCAAATTAGATTTTAGTTAGTAAGGCAAAAGGAAAAAATAGACATTGCAGAAGTAAACTGGTACTGTTTGCTGAATCTCCCCAAATTTATCAGAATCAGGATTCATCCTCAGTGAGGAATTAGGGTTAATTGTTTTAAGTGACCAATCAATATCTGTGTTCATGCAAACACACACAGTCACAACATAGATCCAAGGACTGACTCTTCTGATCCTGCCCAGAAATCCAAAAATACTTCTACTTACTATCAACTAAAAGTTTGTTTTATAAGCTTTATTTTATTTTATTTATTGATTTTTGAGATGGAATCTCACTCTGTTGTCTAGGTGGAGCACAGTGGCATGATCTCAGCTCACTGCAACCTCCACCTCCCGGGTTCAGGCGAGTCTCCTGCCTCAGCCTATCTGGGTAGCTGGGACTACAGGCATGTACCATCGTCCCCAGCTAATTTTTGTATTTTTAGTAGAGATAGGGTTTCGCCATTTTGGCCAGGCTGGTCTTGAACTCCTGACCTCAGGTCATCCACCTGTCTAGGTCTTCCAAAGTTCTGGGATTATAGGCATGAGCCACCATGCCTGGCCTTGTTTTATAAGCTTTAGACACTCCTATACCACAACAGCTTCTGTATGAGGCTTGTGATTACTGGGTCAGAAAATACAGAGCTGAATTCCTTGTTGCATAGTATTCTAGTAAATGTATATTTTATGATTTATTGAACCAGCTCTCTATCATTGAACATTTAGTTTCTGATATATTTTTAATCAGTTTTATTTAATTTTTTAATTGAGTGACCTTAAAAATGATGTTAGTCCCTAAGTCCCATAGGACTAAGTTGATGGAGAAAGCTGAGATGTTTAGTAGTGTTATTGGTGTTATTAAGACTGATTTAAAACAGGGTAGGATATATTGAATTATTCTATGCTGGGTATAATGACATGCTCTTTTGACTAGGCAAGAGAATGATAAAATAAAATATCAACTGACAGATAATATGAGAGGCTAGGGAAAAGAATATTGAATAGTTTTTCTTTTCAATTGTCCTTTATTGTGGGGCCCTATGTGCTTGGCTTTGGGTCGAGCTGCCTTTTCCTATTCTTACTGTTTTACTTACCCCTAACATTAGCCCAAAGACCTTAGTGGGCAGTTAATTCTTTAGGATGGATTAAAAACATCAGTCTCATTCTCCAGTGGCATCTTATCTCTCTACTGTTCACCTGTCCTTGGATTCTGGCACAACCATCTAACCCCGTTCTTCAGACAGGGGTGCTGACATCCAGCAGAGGCTCAGCTTTTCTGGGTTTCTTTTCCCTTTGTTCCTGGGCATGTCTGCTAGGAACTTCTAAGGCAGGAAAAAGCCCAGCATTACACCTTTCCCCAGACCGTATGCAGCATAATAATGCTTTCTCCCTGGGCACTTGAAAGTGCAGATATGGACTGTTTATGCCAGTGATGAAAGTGGGTGAACAGCTGAGGCTGCCGGACAAAAAATAATGCAGGAATGAGAATGTGAAAATGGGTATCTCCAGACTTAAATTAACCTTGCTTGTTGCTCTTCTTTTTCTCTCCCTTTCCATTCAGTTTCCCATCTCAGGGTCCCCAGCATCTTCCTCAAGACTTTCATCTATTTTGCCATAATGACTGAGTTGGCTGCTCTGGTGGATGGATGATGGCCCTCAAAGGAGGGGAGATTAGAGGGTTGGTAGGGGGAGAGCTTAGAGGCAGAGACAGGGGTGAGTAGACAAAGCAGTGGGGTGTTGACAGAAAGAGTTTTATCCTGTGTCACAGCTCCTCATTATAAGCACTGATTAAAGCATTTCTGAGTTTATAATTCCATCCAGTGTTCTAATTCTTAGTGTGCTAAAACATATGTATATTACAAGGTTAGTGATGTTATGCCCACCTCACTTTATAATTCTGGATAGTTCTGCCGGCCTGTAGGGATTAAAATGATGATGAATTCTACATGCAATGAGTAGTTCTGCATCCTCCTGCTCTGCACAGTTGGAGCACAGCTCATTTGTGTGCCCCTGGCCTGCCAGTCTTTTATTTTTCCTTTGGCATTCCTCTTCCTCCCTTACCTTGCAGGAATGCAAGTGGCTATTTGTTCCTCTCTATGCCTTGCAGCTCAGCTCTGAGATAAGTCATCCTTGCTCCTCTATTGACAGATGCAGACATCACTCAAGGCATAGAGGACAGAAATAAGCAAGCTGCCCTTTGCCTGAGAGTCTGACCTGGCTCCATGTGGGAGGCCAGGTGGAGGCAGCTTTGATACGCTCCTGTGGGGACTGCATCATTGGTGGACTATCCATTGGCACTTCCAATGTGTGCACTCCCCCATGACCTGGCCCTTTGACAATACCATTTGTTATCATTGATTTCTGGATGCTCAGAAGGCTGGTGGAATCTGCATGCAGTTTCTTAAATCTTAATGGAGGAAAAGCTGCATACTAACACTGTTGGGACCTGCCCATCTCTTTTCTGGCTGGAAAGAGCGTCATCTAGGGAATGATAAGTGCTCAACAGTCAATTCCATTTAAATTCGACAGATATTTGATGAGAAGCTGCGTGGAGTCAGATATGATGCTAGACAGGACAAGGGATAAAAGGTTAATGGGATCCAGATCCTTGCCTTCATGGGGCTTACAGTCTTGGGAGAGTTGTAGTTATGTGTAATTGTAACAGGAGTGTGTGTGTGTGCATGTGGTAGGAAGGGGGTTAATATGAGAAAGAAAGGATACTCCAGATGGGAAATCAAGGCAGAAGACTGGTGAGTTGCACAACAACAATCTGGGGTAACAATGACTTATTTTCTCCCACTCTTCAGTTTACTTCTTTGAGTCTCAGTTGTCTCATTTGCAAAATGAGAGCATAATGCTAGATGATTTCAAAGGCAGTTTATTCCCTTTCTTCTTCTTCCCCCGTTCTTCTTCTGCCTCTCCCCCACTCATGCCTCCTCCTTTTATTTCTTCCAAAAAATGTTTGTCTGCAGGAACAGAATACCAAATACCACATGTTCTCACTTATTTTTTTTTTTTTTTGAGACGGATTTTCGCTCTTGTTACCCAGGCTGGAGTGCAATGGCACGATCTCAGCTCACCGCAACCTCTGCCTCCTGGGTTCAAGCAATTCTCCTGCCTCAGCCTCCCGAGTAGCTGGGATTACAGGCACACGCCACCATGCCCAGTTAATTTTTTGTGTGTTTTTAGTAGAGACAGGGTTTCACCATGTTGATGAGGATGGTCTTGATCTTTTGACCTCGTGATTCACCCGCCTCGGCCTCCCAAAGTGCTGAGATTACAGGTGTGAGCCACCACACCCGGCCACATGTTCTCACTTATAAGTGGGAGCTGAATGATGAGAACACATGGACACATCAGGGAGAACAACACATATTGGGACCTGTCAGAGGGTGGGGGTCGGGGGAGGAGGGAGAGTATCAGGAAGAAGAGCTAATAAATGCTTGGCTTAATACCTGGTGATGGATGATCTGTGCAGCAAACTACCCTGTAATGTTTACCTATGTAATAAACCTGCACATGTACCCCTAAGCTTAAAATGAAAGTGGAAAATTAAAAGAAAATGTTTGCTGAAGAGTCAAAAATGTACTGATATTATGTGATATACATTGTGATAACACTACTGTGTTAACTTCTTGGTACTTGATAACACAGAATACAGCTTGAAGAAAGGACGATTACTCCAATCTCCGCCTCTCTCTCCACATAGCATTCTCCTCTCTGTGTCTGAATTTTCCTCTTATTCTATCAGTCAAATCAGATTTCAGGACCCCGTTATTCAGTATGACCTGATCTTAATGTGTTTATATCTGCAAAGACAGTATTTCTAAACAGGGTCTCATAGATTCTGAGTGGATATGAATTCCTATGGAATATTATCCAACCCAGCACATGAACTGACCAACAAACTTTCATCTGGCTTCTCTTTCTGATCACCTCCAGTTCATGTGCGAAAGTTGCTAGGCCCATTTTCTTCTTTATCCACACCTTCTATCCCTCCATCTTACTCCTTCTGTGTCTCTGACTAGGCAGAATTCTTGTCTAGGCCAAAAAGAAGATGGTGGGAGAGTCCTTTTCTATACACTTAGCTTTTGTAGATTGGGAGACACAGCATCTCTTCTGATGATCTGTGTGTTTTCATTGAGTGGAAATATTCAGTTTCTCCAGCTACCTAGTCATTATCCACCACCTACCTATTCATGATCTGATGGCAAGTTTATGCCAATGACTATAAAATATTTCATAATGAATAGATACTTCTCAAAGGAAGACATACGACCTGCTGTCAAACATGAAAAAATGCGCAATATCACTAATTATCAGAGAAAGGCAAATCAAAACCACAATGAGATACCATCTCACATCAGTCAGAATGGCTATTATTAAGAAGTAAAAAAACAAAAAAAAACAAGAAACAGATGCTGATGAGGCTGCAGAGAAAAGGGAATGCTTACACATTATTGGTGGGAATATAAATTAGTTCAGCTGCTGCTGAAAGCATTAAACAGAACTACCATTCAACCCAGCAGCAATCCAATTACAGGGTATAAACCCGAAGGAAAATTAATCATTCTACAAAAATGGTACATACATTTGTATGTTAATTGTAGCACTATTCACAAGAGCAAAGACTTGGGATCAAGCTAAGTGCTGCTCCACAAAGGACTGGATAAAGAAAATGTAGTACAAATGCACCATGGAATACTATGCAGCAATAAAAAGGATGAAATCATGTCTTTTGCAGCAACGTGGATTCAGCTGGAGGCCATCATTCTAAGCAAATTAGCATAGAAATAGAAAACCAAAGACTGCATATTCTCACTTATAAATGAGAGATAAACATTGAGTACTTATGAACATGAAGATGAGAATAATAGACACTGGGAACTATTAGATGGGGGTGAGAGGGTGGGAGGCAAGGCTGAAAAATTACCTGTTGGGCAATTTGCTTACTACTTGGGTGATGGCATCATTTGTACTTAAAATCCAGTGTCACACAGTATACCCATGTCACAGCAACCTGCACTTATACTCCCTAAATCTAAAATAAAAGTTGGAATTATTAAATATTAAGAAATATAATCTTTACGGGACAAAATGTACCTATCAAGGAATGGAACAAACATCAAGAAAGAACCTACTATGTGCTACTGGTGAGGCCCAGTGAGGCCTGTCAGAGTTAAATCTAGCAGTGGCTGGCATCTTAGAGTCTTCTCTAGTCTCATAATACTCACCTCCTAGACCTAAGCGGGAGATACTTAGTTTCCTGAATGTGAGGTTTCTAAGAAGTTCTGTTTCTGTGAACTTGAGTTTCTGGCCTCTTAGAAATTTTTCTTACTGCCAAGAAGAGGTGACTATGCTGATTATTACATAACTTTTCTAAAAATGGATAGTACTAAATAAATTAGTGCAGTTTTTTCCTTTGTTTAGATAAACTGATCTCCATTGCAAGGATGAACTTGATGTTTCCAAGATATGTTTCTTACCAGTTTTGGCAAACCAAGTGGAAGAGCAAATCCACTTGAATTAGTCCATGATGCACCTCTATTAGGCTTTTTGTCCTGGCACTGCCCATCTTCTGGAAGCTGCCCCTACAAGAGCAGGCAGCCATTAGAGGTTTCTCTATTTAGATTCTTCTTGGGGAAGGGAGACTCTAAACAGAGTTGGGTTTAGTTGCTGAGAACTTGTGATTAACTTTAGACTGTCAATCACCTGCAGCCAAGTCTATTTCGGCACTGCTGTAGTCTTGTTTCAGATCACTTCTCACTGCCTAAGGCTACTATGGCTTCCCATTACTGATAGTCAAGCTATTTCCAGCTTGCCTTATTTAATATCCACTCTTTCATGGCTATTTTAAATGTGCAGGTACTGGGGAAAAAATAGGTAGCTTTGAGCTATGATATTAATGTCAACACTTCACCTGGCTTTCACAGTAATACAACCATCCCTACCTAGCAGAGTTATAGGTTCTGTTGTGATAATGTGGTTTAATTTGATTTATTTCAGTTATTTGAAATTTTATGCTACATACACACACGTACACACACACACACACACTCACACACATGCTCTTTTTTTCTCGGGGGACTGAAACAAAGGCAAATTTTAATTAACAAAATAGAAATTGCATCACACCTCAATGTCAATATAACAGTGAACAAAATCACCCACCAGATAATTTAAAATAGTTTATATAGAACTTGATTATTTTTTCATCATCATCATAATAATAATCATAATACCTGATGAGAATGTACCCTATGTCAGACACATTCCTAAGCATTTAAAATGTATTAATTCAGCCGGGCACGGTGGCTCAAGCCTGTAATCCCAGCACTTTGGGAGGCCGAGGTGGGTGGATCACGAAGTCAAGAGATCGAGACCATCCTGGTCAACATGGTGAAACCCCATCTCTACTAAAAATACAAAAAAATTTAGCTGGGCATGGTGGCGCGTGCCTGTAATCCCAGCTATTCAGGACGCTGAGGCAGGAGAATTGCCTGAACCCAGGAGGCGGAGGTTGCGGTGAGCCGAGATCGTGCCATTGTACTCCAGCCTGGGTAACAAGAGCGAAACTCCGTCTCAAAAAAAAAATAAATAAATAAAATAAAATGTATTATATTCATCTAAAGACACACTAAATTAGGCTGCAAGGATATTTAGGATAGTTCTTGTTGTTGAATTAAACCCTTAACCGTTATGTAATGCCCTTCTTTGTCTTTTTTTTGGTCTTTGTTGGTTTAAAGACTGTTTTGTCAGAAACTAGGATTGCAATTCCTGCTTTTCTCTGTTTTCCTTTTTTTGGGTAAATTTTCCTCAATCCCTTTCCTCCTGCACCTCAGATGGGTCTCTTGAAGACGACATACCAATGGGTCTTGATGCTATCCAGCTTGCCATTCTTTGTGTTTTAATTGGACATTTATTTATTTATTATTATTTTTGAGACAGAATCTTGCTCTGTCACCAAGGCTGGAGTACAGTGGCATGATCTCGGCTCACTGCAACCTCCATCTCCCGGGTTCAAGTGATTCTTTTGCATTTAGCCTATTTACATTTAAGGTTAATTTTGCCATGTGTAAATTTGATCCTGTCATCACGATGATAACTGGTTATTTTGCAGTCTTGTTTATGTGGTTGCTTCATAGTTTCATTGATCTGTGTACTTCAGTGTGCTTTTAGTAACAGTTTTTCCCTTCCATAGTTAGAGCTTCTTTCAGGAGTTCTTGCAAGGCTTTCCTGGTGGTGGCCGATTTGCTCAGCATTTGCTTGTCTGAAAAGGATCGTATTTCCATTTGCTTATGAAGCTGAGTTTGGCCAGATAAGAGATTACAGTTTGGAAATTCTTTTCTTTAAGGGTGTTGAATATTGGCCCTCAATCTCTTCTGGCTTGTATGGTTTCCACTGAGAGGTCTGCTGTTAGAGTGATAGGCTTTTCTTTGTAAGTAACTTGGCCTTTCTCTCTGGCTGCCATTAACATTTTTTCTTTCATTTTGACCTTGGTGAATCTGATGATTTATATCTTGGGGTTGATCTTCTCATGGAGTATCTTAGGGAGGTTCTCTGGAATTCCTGAATTTGAATGCTAGCCTGTCTTTCTAGGCTGGGGAGATTCTCCTGAATGATATCCCATAGTATGTTTTCCAACTTGGTTTGTTCTCCTCATCTCTTTCAGGTACTCTAACCAGTCATAGGTTCGATCTTTTTACATAATTCCATATTACTCAGAGATTGTATTCATTTCTTTTTACTTTTTTTCTCTATTCTTGTCTGCCTGTCTTATTTCAGAAAGATAGTCTTCAAGCTCTGAGATTCTTTCCTCTGCTTGGTCTATTCTACTATTGATACTTGTGCTTGCATTGTAGAATTAATTTTCATGTTGTGTTTTTCAGCTCCATCAGGTCAGTTACGTTCTTCTCCACTTGTAGAGTTTTTGGAAACTTCTTTTACCCCATCACTGGGGTCTCCTCTTCTGCAGTTCACTATTGATATGGTTTGGCTCTGTCTCCACCAAGATCTCATCTTGAATTGTAGTTCCCATTATTTCCACATGTTATGGAAGGGACCTAGTGGGTGATAATTAAAGGCTGGGAGCAGTTTCCCCCATACTATTCTCATGGTAGTGAATAAGTCTCATGTGATCTGATGATTTTATAAGGGGTTTCCCCTTCAGCTTGGCTCTCATTCTCTCTTGCCTGCTGCCATGTAAGGTGTGCCTTTTTTCTTCTGCCATAATTGTGAGGCCTCCCTGGCAATGTAGAACTATGAGGCCCTTAAACCTCTTTTTATTTTTAAATTATCCAGTCTTGGATATATCTTCATCAGCAGTATGAAAACCAATACAGCCATGATAATGATAAATAGATTCCTCAGAAGAAATTACTTCTTATTCTTTCTTCAGCCACTAGGCAGCAGTAATATACTTCCAGCGTCTCACTACTAAGATCACTTTACCCCTCCACCTGGCCTTTAGAGTAGGATTTAGGATAAATATAAGACAGCTCTTCCTTTTGCATAGACAACTTGTGGTTGAGAGAAATCACATGCATTCTTTGTACCCTCGAACTTATCTTCTGCCTGAAGACTGGCCAGCTATCCATAGTAACTGCTGTTTAAATTTCTCAGTAGTGATTCAGACTTCAGGCTCCTTTGTCTCCAAGCTCCACCCAACATTGTTCAAGTTATAGGTTGGGAGGAGTTATCTTTAATGTCTGTTTCCCTGATTTTGATAAAGAGCAATGTATCTTCTACTTCTAACCCCCTTCTATCTCTATACCCCTTCTATCTTTCTCCTGAATTCCTTTCCAGTATCTCTTGTCTTTCTCACCCCTCAATATTAATTTATGGATTTGGAGGTAGGTGCTCATCAAAGTATGCCCATACTGGTTCCTAGCCATCTGCTTTGAAAATCCTGCTTTTAATTTCTCATAGCTCATTTTGTAATGTTGATGAGGCTGATCTCATGTTCTATGGCCTCAGTTAAAACTGCGCTGCCATAGTTCCATTTGAACGTTTTTGTTATATCTGCAACAAAACAGAAGATGTGCAAAAGTTATGAACAATCAATGTGAGATGCATTCATAGAAACAGATATTACACATATTAGAAGATGCTTGACATCATTATGAAATCTTGGAAATGCTATTAAAGCAATTAGATATCATGTTTATTGTATTAGTGAAAATATAAATGATTGATAGCTGTTAGTAATAATAGGATAGATTGCTGATGGAGTATACATTGGTGTAATCTTTTCTTGAGAACAATCTGGCAGTCTCCATTAAAATAAGAAATGTGCACATTCTTTAAGTCATTTATATATCTGACTTTCTACCCTAGAGAAATACTTGTCCATGTTCTTACAAAGGCAGGCATAAAACCATTCACTGTAGCATTACTCATAAGAACAAAGACTAGAGATAATCCATCAGTGGCAGAATAATTAAATTAGCAATTTCTAAATCTCCCTTGAAATTATTAGTATAAGATTAGTGTAAGTAATGTGTGTCACTTATAGGCCATGTCTTAAAAAGTAGATGTACCTTCTCCATCCTCTTCGGCTGACTGAATGCAGATAATCAGAAGACCCTAGGAAGTGGCCAAAAACCATATGGAAGGAGTTGGGTTCTTGAATGAAGGAAAACTGCCAGTGGACCTGTATCACCCTCACTAGACTGGTATGTGAATAGGACATAAGCTTCTCCTGTTTTAATCCATTGATATTTTGAGATTTGCTTGTTGAAGTAGCTAATATTACCCTAATACAAATGATATGTAGAAGTTAAAAAGGAGAAAGTAGATTGGAGTGCTTGAACTTACCGATATCTCAAGGGTATGTTAAGTTAGGAAAGCATGTAATATCATGTACATTAAGTAACACGCAGACTATGCCTGTACATGTTAAACAAATAGAAAAAGTTCTGGAAGGATAACCATCGAAGTAAATGAGTACCTCCAAAGAGGGAAGTAGGATTGAATATTGTGGTAACTGGAGACTTTTGCTTTTATTATTGGAGTTTCTATGAGAAGAATATTGCTTGAATTACTTGCGTAATTAAAAAGTATAAAAGAAATTAGATTGGCTCTCTGGATAATTGCTTGGCTTGAAGGGATCCTTTTTTGTTTTTGTCCATATTTATATGAAGAAAATAGATAAAAACTTTATCTTTCCCTTTTTACCAATATCTCATCATCATCATCAATTATTGGGAATAATTCCTGAATTCTAGTTTTTGGCATAAATTCATATGAGGAAATTTATCAAAGATTTTAAAAACGTTACAGAATCCTCTAAAAGAACTTGAGAAGAATATGCTCATAAATCAATTATGATAGCAAAAATAAATATATACAGACTTAGACATATTTTGGTGGAACTGTTGATGTAGTGTTACTGAATTTATATATATGTCTTGTTAAGAAAATTGAATTCATTCAAATGTCTCCTTTGATGACTAGAAAAGTGATAATATGACTTTGCTTTCATCAAGTTATGACGACCTAACTTCTAACTTTGACTTCAGTATGACAATTGCATGGCACTAATGGGGCACATATGCTCTCTGCACTGCTTTTAACATCCAGTGAGTAATCTGGGTGTTCCTTCTGAGAGAGTAAGAATATCTAAAAGTGCCCAGCCATGAATGACCAGAAAACAACAGTACCATGATGCCTTATCTCCCACCCTGCCTCTATGCTTTTTATACGCTGCTTCCTTTAGGTCCATTCAGTTGGGCTGGGCCATGGACACGTTTACACAGCTGAAATCAATGCTCCTTTGGTTATAAAGGCAACTGCCTGTCCTCACGTCCTCTGAGGAAAACCACCATGAAGGACTCTCTCTTAGGAGATCTACAGGTTGGACTCACCAGACCATTCTCCCTCACACACTTTCATATGAAATGTTTCATCTTCAGATCATGCCTTGGGTACCACTTCCCAAGAGGGATGGAAGCTGTGCAGGCTTCAAGATTCACCCCTTTCTTCACACCTTTTTATTTCACTCTCCTAGACTAGATCAGATTGGACCTTGTATTTCCCATTTCCTTCTTCAGTTCAAGGACCCTACACGACTTTTATTCTGTAATTCGTGTTACAGCATTTAGCAGTATTCAGATAAAATAGAAATAGCAGTGTCTAGCTCAAGGAGTTTTTGTGAGAAAAAGAATGTGTATCAATGTGCTTAGCAGGGACACCATAATGTTGGTTTCCCTCCCTGGGTTTCACAATTCTTATATTCTGCAGGTGCTTGCCAGTGTTGCAAAATACCAAGTAGGTAGGGCTGTAAGCTTGGAGCTTTAGGATGAAATACCATGAGACAAACTTCACAGGAGATGGAAATGGTTCAATCTGGGAATAATAAAGTTGGTTCAGGGTGGAGGCAGTTACAGGGTGACTTAGAAGCCAGGGAAGCCTGGAGAAGACACTGCTGCCTGCAGATACTATGCCAAGGACCTTGTGCCATCAAGTATTAGAATCTCATGGAAGCTTAACTTTCATTTGATCCTAATACATTAAAGCTAAAATAAGGGTAAAAGAAAAGCAGCAGAAAAAAGCTTAACTCCTACCCCACTGTGTATATGATTGTTTTCCAGTGTGAATTCTGAATGATGGAGGGAGCATTAATGAGAAGACAGATGATTGTATTTTTGTAAGTTGAACTCTCCCCATTGGCTGAGGAGTCTCTACTCTATCCCCCCGCCCCCACTGCTGACCTCATTCTCTTTCCAGCAGCAGGCTGCTCATTCTTTCCTTGGCTAGTCTGAGGCCCATGTGGATCCTGTATACTAGCAGCTCACAGGCTCCACTTAATCTCTCCAGCATGTCTCTCTGCTACGGCCCCTGTGACCTTCATCGTACTGCAGAGAGGCCACCCTTTATTCAGTAGCTCCATTCCCTTTTACTATTTTTAGAGAAACCCTGCCTCCCTTCCTGTGTGTGTCCCCTTGCTTTCCAGAGCCACTTCTAAACCACTGGCTGATTCTTATAGTTCAAATACTTAAAATGATTAAGCTACTGTCTCCAGTGCCTCTGCTTTCCTTTTCCTAAGTAATTTTAATGCCTTATAAAATTCCTTCTCTTCTGCCATCTTGAGATTGTGTTAATGATCTTCAATCCCATCCTCTTTGACTAGAGTGAATATCAATTTTGTCCCCATCTTCATTCCTCCAATCTCATTCACCCCAGGTCCAACTCAAAACTATCGTCTCTTCACAGCCTTTCCTGATTTTTACAGCAATAACTACAAGTTACCTATTTTTTTCTGGACAACCATATTCCTTTATTTTATTTTATGCATTTTGAAAACTGTATATAGAATAATAATGAAAGGTGAGTTATTTAGGGAAAAAACGTGAAATATTTAGAGGAACTGTGTTTTTATTCATGTTTACATTTCTACCGGCCCTGCTTCAGCTCCTCATTTTGCACTTGGCATGCAGACTGTGCTTAATAAACGTTAATTTGAACACCATGACAACACCTGCCTCCTTATCCTTTCCTGTTTTGGTAATGCTTATTAGAATGCCATAAACTACAACTCCTAAACTTCAAGAATTCTAGGAACTCTCTGGAATAGCATCTACAAAGCTATTTTTAATAATATTCAATAATATCGAGGGACTGTGTTAAAGAAACTTCTCTTCTCAGTCCGCTAGGGGAGGGGTTTCAAATGCAGGAATTTCCTGGCTGCATGCCAGCATCCGGAGACCAGAGGGGATTCAAAAGCAGGAATTTCCCGGCTCCCTGCCCCAGTCGGCTGGGGCTTTTTGAGCCCCTCCTCCACCTGGGCCAGGTAAAATTCTTTGATCTTCCCCATGTTGGGGAAAGCCAGGTGGGGCTCTTTTGTCCCAAATTCCCACAGAAAGCTCTGGGAGGAGGGGGCTTTGTAATTGTTGTAGAATAAGTAGCCAATTCGGTATCAGAGTCAAAGATCAATCACTCCAGAGGTAGTTTGAAAGAACTCTTAACTAACTTTCCTGCCCCTGGTCCTGTAGCATCCTTTAGAGTAGAGTAAGTTGCAACTCCAAACAGGTTCTATTTTGTTTCACAGCCTTCAATAGCTTTCAGCGTGAAGTTCAAGTGCTCAGCTTAGCCTAGAAGGCTTTCCTGAGCTGCCTGCTTCTGAAGCATCTTGCACTAAGCCACATGCATGCCCACCCTTTAATCATGAAGTCTTCTTTTAGTTTTTAAACCTGGCAGGCTTTTTGAGCATCTGTGGTTTCTTCACATTCTATTTTTTCTGTCTAAAATGGTTTCTTTTCTTCATTTTAACTCAGTAAACGCCTTTCCACTTTTTACCTCGGTTTAGAGATCACATGTCTTGGGACTCTCTCTTGACTTCCCTGTTTTGTTTAGAAATCCCCTCTGTTTTTGTAGCATAACGTGATTCACTTTGTCACAGTGCTTATCACAGCCTCCATGATGATGAGTTTACATGTCTGCCTTCATTTTGCTATGTGCTTTTCTTACTGTTTTTGCATCCACTGTACAGGCTGGGGTACATAGAAGGAACTTGGTAGCTTTAAAGATTAACTCCCAGCACTTTTCAGGCTCCATTAAATCTAAAGTAAATACTTGCTTTATTTATTTACCTACTTCACTTTCAGAAGTGTTTATATTGAACAAACTTATTATTCAATTCTAGAATTTTGTGAAACTTTCTATTTAGACAAATATTCTGTTTCTAGTTGGATGATTATTCTAGTTGGTTTATGCTACTATTGAAGCACTTCTAACATTGAATTATATTAATTATTCATTTGCTTTTCTCTATCCTTCTCTCACTCTGTTGTGAAGTCCCAGAGGTGGGGTCCACATTCTATTCATTATTGCAGAGCCAATCGCGGCACAGGAAAAGTACAGCGAATGTTTATTGAATGAATACAAATATGTATCTTCTGGTTCTAACTTGTCTCTTACTTCTGAATATGATCTCTTTTTTTTTTTGTATTCTTGAGCCTCAACTTTCAGTACTTTTTAGGCATCCCTGATTTTACATTTATCACCTCTCTTCCAACTAGGAAAAGCAGCCACTCGGAGAAGGGTTTGCTACTGCTTGGGATGCCTCCAGCATCAGTGGGTTCTAATTGAAGAGCAGGGGCAGCCAAGTGAAAGATAAGTGGCAGAAATCCCACGTGACAAAAGTATGGCGACTTTGTGAGTTGCACGTGAAGACGCAGGCCTGGCGGCACAGCACAGGGGCCTCAGGAAGTCTGTCCCTAGCTTGACACCACGGGTAGCAGGGTTATTTGGGGAAAGACTATGGTTATCACTGACTCCACTGTTAAGGGTTAGGAAATAATGAGAGCAAATAGAAAGGGCAAGAGAATAGAAATCTAAAGGACAGAGTCCCAGTGTCAGTTTCTTTTTTCTGCTTACATGCCAGACTTTGAGGAAGTCATGAGCACCGTGAGCTTGGTTTCTGTATCTCTGCTGTGGAATAATTATACTTACCCTTTTTACCCCACAGAATTGTTCTTAGGACCAAATGAGACCAAATCAACCACACACTGTTAATTTGTTTACCAGTGTGTGGGGTTATTATTCTTACTCTGATTTGATAGAGGCAATGGTATTCTCACCTAGTTCTCAGATTTGCGGAAGTAATTATGCAGATTTTGTTGTATTCTGTTTAGAGAGAATGTTACTACAAGCTAGCTTTTCACTTTGAAAAGTAGAATTTTACCTAACTTAACAATTCCAGAGAATAATTCAGGTTTGCACCACAGCAGGTGGTGGTAACCCCTGTTGTGGGGATTTTGCTCTTTGTTGAGAGGCAAGGAGAAGGAAAGGGATGTGAGAGAAATATGGAAACCAGCGGTCTTCTCACGGCATGGCTTTACTTGATTTTATTTTGTGGACAGGCCTTGCTGACTTGTTGGCAAGTCACAGTTTTCTTCCATGACCCACTGTCAGAAGCTTCTCCTCTCAGAAGTCTCGATGATCTGTCCATTAACAGCTACTTACTGAGTGCCTTCAGTGTGCAAATGAGCCAGATCATAGAAATGCAAGTGTGAACAAAACAGACATGGCCTTTGGGTTTACTGAGTTCATATTCCAGTGGAGAAAATGGACAAAAACATTTGCAGATGTTGAGGAAATATGATTAAAAACAGAATCTTCTTCAACCCAGGAAATTTCTCCACAAAGGCAGAAGAAACAGAAAATGCTTTTTATTAAATAAGCATTAAACCAATATGTGATGTGCATCACAGACAATTCAGTAAGAAATTGTGAAGACAGAAAGAAATTTTACTTTTTTATATAGCCAAGCTGATACAACCCATTGTGCACGTGTTCTTAATAAAAACAATACCTAGTCCTGGCCGGGCACGGTGGCTCACACCTGTAATTCCCGTACTTTGGGAGGCTGAGGCAGGCAGATCATCTGAGGTCAGGAGTTCAAGACCAGCTTTACCAACATGGCGAAACCCTGTCTCTACTAAAAATACACCCAAAAAAATTAGCCAGGTGTAATGGCGGGTGCCTGTAATCCCAGCTACTTGGGAGTCTGAGGCAGGAGAATCGCTTAAACCTGGGAAGCAGAGGTTGCAGTGAGCCGAGATCGGGCCATTGCACTCAGCCTGGGCAACCAGAGCAAAACTACGTCTCAAAAAACAAACAAACAAAACAAAACTAAACTAAAATACCTATTCCTAAAATAAGAGGACTGACAGCATCATTTGTCCCACATGATTCATCTTAACTTTACCTGGTATTGGGGGTTACTCTCTATGCTAGCATATTGTCTTATTCAGAAGAAAAAGTTCTGATGACAGGTGGTAGTTTTGCAATTTGGGGCAAGGTTCCCATCTAAGTTAGGGTGCTACCCTCACATAGAAACTGAGATATAGGGGTGCTGGTTTCCCTTGATGTTTATATTTCAAAGAGATGGCTCCCAGGTTTTTGAGGTATATTTTCCTGCGCCATCAAGCTATTTAATTTTCAAAAGAATTGATATACATTTCAAAGAGAGGAGAAAGTATTTCTATAAGTTTTCTAAAGTAAATGGTCTAAGAAGGAGGGCAATATCATTCCTTCTCCTGTTTTCAACAGGGAGAATGAAGTGTCTTTTAAAAAAATGATTTGTCCTTACACAGGTGACTGCTTTAAGGCCCTCAAAGGTGCAAAAAATTTTCAACTCAAGAAGACTGAACTTCAGTTCATTTTTTCTTATTGATTTTTCAATTGATTTCTTATTCAGTTGACTGAAATGGTTAAAGTCTAAAAATTCATTATGTAAGCAAATAAGGACTAAAAGTTGGAAGTTATTCCCGATCCTGGAGTTTATCTGTCTCTGGTCTTAAGGATTATTGAAACAGTTGGAAGATGATTATAATCACATTTTAACTTGATAGTATTTCAACATTTTAACCTCAGCACCTTGCAAATCCTGGGACATAGCAGGTTCTCAGTAAACCTTGGCTGATCATGAATAGCTGAATTGTCTAAAAGCAGAACGTACTAGCCATGTAGAGAGAGATGTGTATCATACCAGGGCCAGGGAATTCCTCTGCAGATTCCCCCAGATAATTAGCTTCATAAATATTGATGTCTCAGCATTTCCCACTCTTATTTGCCAGCCCTCCTGGGAATATCTGAAAAGCACTTTTAACACTGACTTAAGTTTAATGAACATAAAGCAATATTAATTAAGCTGGCTAGGCTTTTCTTCAGATGCTATCTCAAATTCTGGAACTTCTGCTGGATATATCCAGGCTGAATAAAAGGGGAGCTTTTCTATTCTACTTTCCTCATCCAAAGACATGTCTTCCTGATACTTGAGTTTGATTCTCCAAATCTCCAGGGTTAATTTGTCGATGGTAGTGGGTATTCACCACTGCAGGTGTGGGTTGCAGGTAGAAGAGAGCTTACTTCCTTTTTTTTTGCTTATCACTATCATCTTTCTCATTTCCCCCAGATGCCTTTCCTTTACTTGCCAGGGTCCATTCTGATCCCTTCCGTAGTTCCCCCCACCCCCTCAGGAAGACTTTCTCTTTCTCATCAGTCCTCTGATCACCAGCTTCCTCTGTCTTGTACATCTTGATTGCAGCCATACATACAAGACATGCTTTTTACTATGCATTTGTATACAGAATAATAGAGTCACTTAGTGGCAATCACTGATGTAGAATATGGCACTATGAGTCAGCAGTTTTCTCTTTCTTCAAGAAATTCTCAGTATGCAATTGTGCTTTTTTAGTTTCAACCAGTAAAATGTTTGTAATTAATTTAATCTTATCAGTGATCATAAAAAGGAAAGTGATTTTTCACTTTTTGAAGATAAAAACTCTTTTGAACTAGTGAGAAGGAAGAATTCCCTAAACAACAAGAACATCATTTAATACAAGGAAATTGCAATTCATTTAAAGCTACCTTAGTAGCTATAAAGACTTAGGTGATGGCCAAGCTTTCAACATTTAAGCATTTAGTGAGTTAGTTATTTGGCATTATGCCACTTAAACATGCCGATGATTGATTTCATATTTAAAACACTTGACCACATCCTCCTGATGTTTTGGCATGTTGCCAGCAGCCTGCGTGCAGTGCTTTTTAAGAGAGCTCTCTACTGCCGTCTCATGGTGACTGAATGAATGGCTGGGAGTCAGGAGGCAATGCTGGCTCCTCCACTAAGCAGATAAATTTGTATAATCTTGGATAAGTTTATTTGTGTGTGGGTCTCAGTTTCACCTTTTGCAAACTGCAAGTTAAAATGATACAAAAATTTGTAAATGTGGAGCTGTCTGACCGGCAAGGAAAATCTTCAGGACCCTATGAACAACTTTTCATAAGTCACGCACTCTGGCCTCTGCTGTTTTCATTGTGGCTTTTAATGTACTCACTAACTCACAGGTTCAAGCAATTTACAAGGGGTTCCTTGTCATTCTTATGAATTAATACACCCTGACATACTCTTTTTGTTCCTGGGCTTAGAAAGGACTTAGTTTTTGGAATCCAATAAGAATGTTCTTCTTGGAGATAATTAAAGGCCTCTGCCCTCAACCAACAAAATAGGCTTTAATCAAAATGAATGTGGAGATTTTTCTTTTGAAATTATATAAATCAGGTACAAACCAGGATGCAGATTTGGAAGATCAAAGTGGAAATAACCTCTGTTGGTCCCTTCAAGAGTAAATGGTTTTATTGACTTTTCTTCAACATAGTTCTTATTCTGCCTTGTAAGGGTTTTTCTTCTTTGCATTTTTTAAAAAAATAGAATTTGATGATTTATAAGAAACACAATAAAGAACTTTGACTAATATAGCTTCTGTCTTGCTAGAGGCAGAGCCAACTTTGAAATTATACTATTTAATTACAGTGAAGGTTTCCATGGCCTCATGAGTAAAAGCCAGCTAATGCTTTTCCTTTCAGAAAGCAGGCAAGAATGCAGGGAGAGCAGCAAGGGTATTTTGGTTCTCCTGAAAATAGGATCCTGAGGTGTTTATATGAGGAGGAAGTGCTTGGGCAATGTCTGTTCCTGTTTAGACTTTATCCCTTTGGGGACTGGCAGAGATGTGGTAAATCTCTCTCCTGAGAATTTCTGAGCAATACACAGGGCCTGGACAAGCTTCCTTTAACAACTTAATCAGTTCAAGGAATATGAGCCACAATTCTTTGCCTGGTAGTTATGTAAGATGAAAGGAGTCTCAAAGTCGAATGAAACTGTATTATTCAGCTCTGTGTTATTCACTCTGAAGACATCCTACTCAATAGGTTATGCATGAATTTCTCCCATTTGGAGTAAAGCACAGTAGCCAAAAGTCATCAGTATTTTATAAACTGTGACTAATCCTCTACATAGTCGCTCTCTTTCTTTTTCTACTGATCAGATTTTTGTTTTGTATTTGCTGATATTTAGGTAGTACTTCTCTGCACTTTTATTATTATTATTTTTTAAATCACTTGAGATCATGGCAGACTGTGGAGTTGAGGATTGATAGGGTCATTAGAAAAGTCTGCTCTCCCAAGCCTTTAGATTGCTTTGAAATGTTTTGCTTCAAAATAGCAACAAATAAATCTGAAGCTCTGCCTTCCAGAGCAGCAGCACAGTGCATTTCCAGGGTCCTTCTGGCTTTTTACCAAGCTGTTGCCACCCCAAAATAGTGGTGATCTCATACATGTTTAGCAAATCATGGCAATGAATGTGGTAAGGGCGGACATAGCCAGTATGTGTGTTTTTTTAATCATGCATCATTTAGTATGAAGATGACTCTTGGATGTTTTGGCAAATTAATTTGTATTGCACTTCAGAGAAGGGAGAGAGCAGCTGGGCTCTAGCCCATGAAGCTGCACTAGCTGTATCTTCTAATTAGGTTGCTGCTTCCACGGCTTCATATGAAAGCACAAATGGAACCACAAGGCATGGAGCATTCTTTGCTGTTTCCCCCAAGGTTTTGAGTGAATCCATGTCAGTCCTTCTCCAGTGAGTCCACGTTCTTGTTGTGCAATGTCAGCCACTTCAGTGCAATGATAGAGCAACTATTTCTAAAACAATGGTGCTGTACAACTTAAAAGTCAGCCACAATGCCATCTTCTAGGAAATTTGATTGAAGATGTACTCCTGGACATTTATACAAGTCAAATGTTCCTCCCTCCCCATCACTCTTTTATGTTTGATATTTTATGTAACCCTACAAGAAAGGTCTTACATGGCCTAGGTCTTTGCTAAGTGTTGAATTAAAAACAAATGGTCTGAAAGAAAAATTAATTTGGAAGAAGGCCAAATTTAGGTACTCTTCTAAAAAGAGGGCAAGGGAAATTGATTTACATGCAAAATATTCAACAGTTTCCCCAATCTTCATCATTCTAATAGGCTCTACACTAAAGACTGCTGTCACTCCAATCCTCTCCTCATGAAGTCTCATCTCCCAGTGGGATTCTGTCCCTGATGCACCAGCATAACTGAGCTGCTAGATTTTCTTTTCTTCTTCCCACACCCGCCCTCTTTTCTGTTCTGTTGTCATTCAGTCTTTTTTAAAGAATTAGGAATCTATCTTTTCAGATGCAAATCCTCTTTCCCCCAATATTTTTCTATTCAGTCTCTTAACGATTGCCAGAGTTCTGCAACATGAACTCCAGGAACCATCCTTGCTTCTCTGCTTAGTGGGCAGAGAGACAGGAGAAGCCGCACAGGCAAAACCAGAATTTTCTCTTTAACAGTCAAGAAAAAGGAAGACTGAGAATATGCATATTTTAATAATTTTTAATGGCTATCGTCTTGTCCCTGGGTATACATGATTTTCTTCTAAAAATGCATTAAAAAATTATGTCTTCAGCCTTTCAGAGGAGCTGTGGGACACCAAAAAGTAGATGGGGCCTGGGTTATTGTTGGGTATTTTGTTATGGTGAAGTGTGTCTATGGAGACTTTTAAGACATTACTTGAGCTGAGTTAACAAAGAAACGTACCAAGAATAAAGGCTTTTTATGTCATTTAATAATAAAAAGTTTAAATGTCTTTATTGCTGGATAGCTCTGTGACTATCTTCATGTGTAAGAGTTTAACACTCAACTGAATTTATACCTTAAGCAGATGTGTTTAGTTATTTGGTTGCCAAATGGTTTCACGAAGCCCTGAAAATGCTGACACGTAAGTGCTTCATGTTCTGACGCACTTCAATAGCTTTGTGGTGATGGTAGCAATGATGGTGATGATGATTATGATGGTACCTATATTTGTGGAGAGCTTCATTTGTGCCCGATGTGTCCAAGAACTTTAAATGTGTTGAATAATTTAATATTCACAACACACCCGTTATGTAGGAACTTAATGTATTTCTATTTTTCATGTAAGGGAATAGAGGCACAGAGAAGTGAAGGAGCTGGCCTGAGCTCAAGTGCTATGTGGTGCAGTCAAGATTTAACCATCACATCCTGTCTCCAAAGCCCACACTCTTAGCTACTACTTTACATTGTTACTGCTGGTATCATTTTCTATTAAATAAACTGGATTTTGATTACAATTGGCTAGCTCAAGTCTGCATACCTCCCTCCTGTATTACTGCCCCAAACTATCAAAATTAGGATACCTATGCTGCACATGACCACGCCCAAAATGCGCTAAGATTGACTGGACCAGGTGACAGGAAAAACATTTAACTTACACTTTCAGTCTCATTCAGATTTTCAGCAATGGCTTCACATTACCAAGAAAAGGAGCTGCTTCTTCTAAAGAAGAGTACAATGGCTAGGGCTCACAAGGGACGGAGCTGTGGGCTAACTCCAACCTACCTGAGCTCTGGTTGTCCTCATGCTAATCACTCACATTTATTTATAGTGTCTGCCAGGGGTCACAAATTCAAATGCTGGTAGTATGATTTAGTGATGTGAGCTTGGTGCCAAGTTGCTTGTATTGACAGAGTGCAACCTACACCTAGCTATGTTGCCTTTAATAAATGGCTAAACAGAACTTGCCCTTGGGCTGCCTTTGGTAGGCACTCAGCCAGTTTGCCACCTCTGCTACACATTTATCTCTACTAGTAGCACAGATTGGAAAGTTGCCACTGGCTTCTGATGTCAGATAATGTGCCATCCAACTACACACTAATAAATAAGGACAGAAAGTAGAATCACAGCTTTTGGCCTATCTATGGCGGACAGAATATGGCCCTTAGGGATTCTAGTTTCTGAAGAAATCAAATAAATTTTCATAGCATTATGGTTAGCAATTTAAATCTGGGCACTTACTATTTTGTACCCAACACTGTGCTAGGCAGACATAATACATACAAGAAGCAGGAAAAACTCTTAGCAGTTTTAGATGGCCCGCAATCTTGTAGGGAAAACTAATGAACAGTATGTGACATAATTAAGTAAGGTTTAAGGTGTGCATTTCAGACAGTGAGTATTAGAGGAGGTTTCTATTGCAGAATGGAGACCGGACCAAACACAGGAAGTTCATGTAGCTGCTTCAACTCCATTATCCACGAGCCCTGTGAATTGTAAAATGTCAGTCCAGGTTCACTATCTCAAAGCCTTGAAATGCAGTAGGTCTGCCAGGATTAAGTAGAAAATTGGCTAGCAATATTTTGCTACATTGACTTTGGATTCGTAGATATGCAGATGGGTGTTAGAATCTGCTCTGAAAGGTATACTAGACTGCTAGAAATGGCTTTGCCACTAGCTGGGAGGCTTGGATCATTGTTCTTCCTGAATACCCCCAAAATATATTGCTCAACTGGCTAAGTCAATCAATCATTCATTCATCCATCCAGTCATTAAATAATTAGAAGTTGCTACTATGTGCCAGATTCTATTCTAACTTTATATTTCAAATTCCAGGTAGATTAAGCACAGATTTGATATCAGAACACCTAGATTATATTCATGTCTCTCTTCTTATTTATAGCGAGGCAGAATAAAGTCAATTTAATTACTAATTACCTTGGTTTTTATTTCATATATGTGAATTAAAAGTTGGCTATATATGTTGTTTATGAACTGTGCCCTCTGGAGTTGTGTGATTTCTTTCTTAGGATTGCATGGGGATATTCTAGACCGGTGGTTCTCAACCACAGGCAAATTTGTATTTCCTTATGCCTAGAGGACATTGAATAGTGTCTGGAAACAATGTGTTTGCATCTGGCATCTGGTGAGTGGAGGTCACGAGTATTGCTAAATATTCTACAATGCACAAGATGGTCTGCCACAACTGTCTATACAAAGTATTATTTCATCTAAAGTGTCAATAGGAGCCAGGTTGAGAAACACTGCTGTAGAAGACGGGCATGAGGCTGAGCTTATTGGGCCCCTGTGATCCCTAATCCACTAATACCAAAGTAGATCCACATTTATTTTCTGGAAGTAGCCAGCATAAATTTGACAGGTGATAAACCCAGTGTGTAAACTTTGTTTTCCATAATTGAGCTTATGTATTAATTTCCCAGCCATGGTTTTCGGTTGATTCAGAGTTTACATACAGATACTTCCAGGTTACAGTGTCCTTTCTTCTCCTCTTCAGTCCTGAATCTACCTCTGTGGCTCTTACAAGCCATCCTGGCATTGAGGGGAAGTTGAAGCCTGGGTTTGCTCCACCCTCAAGCCTCCGCTCTTGTCTGCAGCCACGCATCTCTCTTTATTGGTCTTTGTTCATCAGTTTTTATTCTTACTGCTCTTGTCCCTACCACAACTGCAATAGCGTGCTCTAATCACAGCTGTAACAAGACTTCTGGCTGTATCCCTTGGCTACTTGTGTTTCCATTTTGGAGTCACTGGAAGTTTTCCTATATGCTTCTTAATCCCTTGGGGCTGTGGAGTCTCAGGGTACAGCTCTGTTAGGCCCTCTCTATGCCTGACCTGCTACTGTTTCTATTCACAGTTAAATTCCTGTGCTAGAGAGGTGCACCTTTTTGAGAGGTTCTCTGGCACCCCTGATGACACATTTCTTTCCTGCTCTCAGACCCCCAATCCTATGTCTCTTTTGCAGAGATTCCTACTGACATCGCACTCTATTCGTTACTCTTTCCTTCTCCCAGTTGGTTGAAATTTATCTTCTTTTAAGAGTGGAAAATGGCATCTACAAAGTCTGCCATTATTTCTAACCTTAGTATATATAGTATAAAATTAGTATCCTTAATTTTATCAAAACTGCCATTTCAATGAATGCTTTATTCTTTCAAAATCTTGGCTCTTTAAATATAACATCTTTGTTTTTTTAAACTATTATCTCTGACATAAATTTCAAAACCCTAAATATAAGGATTGACTTCTTTGTAATCCAATAGCCACTAGCCTTTCCTAATGATAGGAACGCCACTGGCGCAATGGGTAGTGGATTTTACGATTAATCATTGTAGTTTCAATGGGCTTTTAAACTGTGATTTGCTGCTTAAAAACTAGATAATTAAAGAAAGAAGGAAGGAAGGAAAGCTGAGCTGGTCTCTGTTCTCATTCTTTCATAGTAAATGATCGGAATGTGTGAAAAGCCAGGGTCTGTTGTGTACGCCTACTAATCTCCCTTCCTTGATGTATACTTATGGGAAGAGAGGCAATATGGTTTGGATATTTGTCCTCTTCAAACCTCATGTTGAAATGTGACCTCTAATGTTGAAGGTGGGCCTAATGCAAGGTATTTGTGTCATGGGGGCAAATCTCTCATGAATGGCTTGGTGGTATCCTTGTGAGTCAGTTCTCACTCTGTGAATTTACATGGTATCTGATTGTTTAAAAGAGCCTGGCACCTCCTCCCTTTCTCTCTTACTTTCTGCTCTTACCACCTGATGTGTCTGCTCCCCCTTTGCCTTCCACAATGGTTGGAAGCATCCTGAGGCCCTCACCAGGAAGAGATGCCAGTGTCATGCTTTCTCTACAGTCTGCAGAACCATGAGCCAAATAAACCTCTTCTCCTTATAAATTACCCACTCTCAGGTATTCATTTACAGTAATACAAACAGATTAATAGCAGAGGCCTTTGCAATCCCCATAAGGAAGCAAAAAAATCTACATATAATTTTTTCTTTGAAAGTCATTGTCAAGGGGAAAATTGGATTAGATAATTAGAAACATTTTACACAGACACTTGGCTAGACATTACTTACATTATTTCTATCCAGAGTATTTGTTTTTGAACACAAAAATTTTCAGAGATAGCAAAAATATTCCCTATTCCCTAGTGGGAAAATAATAAATATAATTACCAAATTTAGGGATTGGGAATCTCTCTTCTCTCTCATCTCTCTCTCTCTCATCTACCTAATTTTTAGTATAGTTGGTAATTTCTGCCTATTATTTAGGAGAATAAGATTTAATTTCCTAATGGCAGGGAAAGGATTTATTTGAAAGGCATTGTGCATAATTTATTGATTCAAAGAATATTTATTGAATGTGCATTCCATAGATAAACTCCCTTATCAAACCTACTTTTTAAAAGACCAGGTCCTGATCCTGCATGCATTGTTAACTAATAATGTGACTGAAAAAGCCACAGTCTTTTTATTTTATTTTTTTTATTTTTATTTTTTTTTTTTTAGGCCCACCTGTTTATTTGATTTTGAAGAGTTTTACATTTGAAGTACTGGTTTTTTTTTTTTTTTTTTTTTAATTTTTTATTGGATTATAGGTTTTGGGGTACATGAGCGGAGCATGCAAGACAGTTGCGTAGGTACACACATGGCAGTGTGCTTTGCTTTTCTTCTCCCCTTCACCCACATTTGGCATTTCTCCCCAGGCTATCCCTCCCCACCTCCCCCTCCCACTGGCCCTCCCCTTTTCCCCCCAATAGACCCCAGTGTTTAGTACTCCCCTTTCTGTGTCCATGTGTTCTCATTTTTTATCACCCACCTATGAGTGAGAATATGCGGTGTTTCATTTTCTGTTCTTGTGTCAGTTTGCTGAGGATGATGTTTTCCAGATTCATCCATGTCCCTACAAACGACACGAACTCATCATTTCTGATTGCTGCATAATATTCCATGGTGTATATGTGCCACATTTTTCCAATCCAGTCTATTATCAATGGGCATTTTGGTTGATTCCAGGTCTTTGCTATTGTAAACAGTGCTGCAATGAACATTCGTGTACATGTGTCCTTATAGTAGAACGATTTATAGTCTTTTGGATATATACCCAGTAATGGGATTGCTGGGTCAAATGGAATTTCTATTTCTAAGGCCTTGAGGAATCGCCACACTGTCTTCCACAATGGTTGAACTAATTTACACTCCCACCAACAGTGTAAAAGTGTTCCTTTTTCTCCACATCCTCTCCAGCATCTGTTGTCTCCAGATTTTTTAATGATCGCCATTCTAACTGGCGTGAGATGGTATCTCAATGTGGTTTTGATTTGCATCTCTCTGATGACCAGTGACGATGAGCATTTTTTCATATGATTGTTGGCCTCATATATGTCTTCTTTCGTAAAGTATCTGTTCATATCCTTTGCCCACTTTTGAATGGGCTTGTTTGTTTTTTTCCTGTAAATCTGCTTGAGTTGTTTGTAAATTCTGGATATCAGCCCTTTGTCAGATGGGTAGACTGCGAAAATTTTTTCCCATTCTGTTGGTTGCCGATCCACTCTAGTGACTGTTTCTTTTGCCGTGCAGAAGCTGTGGAGTTTCATTAGGTCCCATTTGTCTATTTTGGCTTTTGTTGCCAATGCTCTTGGTGTTTTGTTCATGAAGTCCTTGCCTACTCCTATGTCCTGGATAGTTTTGCCTAGATTTCCTTCTAGGGTTTTTATGGTGCCAGGTCTTATGTTTAAGTCTTTAATCCATCTGGAGTTGATTTTAGTGTAAGGTGTCAGGAAGGGGTCCAGTTTCTGCTTTCTGCACATGGCTAGCCAGTTTTCCCAACACCATTTGTTAAACATGGAATCCTTGCCCCATTGCTTGTTTTTGTCAGGTTTATCAAAGATTGTATAGTTGTATGTATGTTGTGTTGCCTCTGGTGCCTCTGTTTTGTTCCATTGGTCTATATCTCTGTTTTGGTACCAGTACCATGCTGTTTTGATTACTGTAGCCTTGTAGTATAGTTTGAAATCCGGTAGTGTGATGCCCCCCGCTGTGTTCTTTTTGCTTAGAATTGACTTGGCTATGCGGGCTCTCTTTTGGTTCCATATGAAGTTCATGGTGGTTTTTTCCAGTTCTGTGAAGAAAGTCGATGGTAGCTTGATGGGGATAGCGTTGATTCTGTAAATTACTTTGGGCAGTATAGCCATTTTCACGATATTAATTCTTCCTAACCATGAACATGGAATGTTTCTCCATCTGTTTGTGTCCTCTCTGATTTCGTTGAGCAGTGGTTTGTAGTTCTCCTTGAAGAGGTCCCTTACGTTCCTTGTGAGTTGTAGCCACAGTCTTTTTATATGGCTCAATGCTCTCGTCTTTAAAATTAAAGACTATTTCTATGTTCTATTTTAATGGTTCAAAATCGGTACCTTTTTCTCCCACAAGGTATCCTGGGCATATACAGTTTTCTTAGAATCTAATGTACACACGAGTATAATTCCTACATATAATGCTTTAAACAGTCTACGATTAAATATTGTTTTATTTTACCTAAGTTATTGTATCTAGTAATCATTACCTAATAAAATATACAACAAATAACAATTACTGATTGAATGAATGTAAGCCATTAGCAATCCAAAAAGTAAAATCCATTTAGACAACAAACTTTCAGATACAATCTATACTATAAGATATAAATTCTTATTCAAAGTAATCTCAGAAAATAAGACACATTGACTGAAAACAAAGTAAAACCAATTTTATTCTCTTTCTTCTTTCCATTTACTTCTCTGAGTTTGGATAAAATTTAATCAATAGAAGGTCATGTTGAAAGCTAACACATTTGTCTGTGGGTCAGATTTCTGATTAAGGACTGAACATTGAACTTTTAGTCAGGACAACATTCTGGGAAATGCAGCTATTCAGTCATGTTGCATTTGCTACTGGAATCATTTATTATAAACTTTCATTCATTTAAAAGAAAATGTAGGCAATTAGAGTTTCAGCTCAAAGCTTTGCTATCTGGTGGGAGCTAACATTTTAAATTAAGGAGACTCTTGGAAAGACACATTTCTATGGTGGTTACTACAGAGCCCTAAGGAAAAAAATCATCCATTCACCATTGCTAAATGTCATGACATGTTACCAAAATGCACCTCTGGAGATCTTCTATCTAGGTCAGTGCCTATATTTCTAACTTCTCTTGAAAATGGAGTATCTTGTTATTGATATTAAATGATAACTCTGGATTCACATTTACCTTTGAATTAGAGTTGCTGATAACTCTGGTATCAGCTGAGTGCATGACTCATTTTCCTTCAAGTTCTGGTTGAAGATAAGACTTTATTTGTGTTCCAGTCTCCAGATGGAATATATGCTTGTGTATAAAAGTGTGCATGTGCATCCAGATATGTAAGAGGCAAAAGTCATGTAGGAGTCATACAATGTAGTCTGTAGATCCCTTTCTTGTCCCTCCCTCAGTATGAGAGATTGCAGTTTTGGCCCTGTTGGCTCTGATGCTAATGCAGTCTCTATATTGAGTAAGAACAAAATGCTAGGTAAAGTATTCACTTACCCCAGCTTTCTTCATGAAGGTGAGTAATTGATGAAGACAGAGATGGGCTTTGAAGCAGTTTCTGTTGCTATTAGTCAACATATCTGAAAGGCCTAGCCTACTACATTTTCTATAAACATTAACAAGCCAAGGTTTTTGCCCTTTAAAAATTTCCATGGCTTAAGTTGAATAAACAAATAAAAATAACTCTGCTGTGTGCCACAACCATCTGAAATTTCATTCATAGCAGATAGAATTATGGTGTTTCTATTATTATGGATTCAATATTGGCTGGAGTTGTATATAGATCCCTATTCCCTAGCTATTAAACAGGTGAAAAATATAATACTTGGCTAATTCACTTAGATGTTTTTGCCTTACATATTCTGGTCTTGCAAAGATCTCTGAATGTCCCAACATTCAAAGTGAACACAATCAAGAATTATCTTTTGAACTAATAAGATCTAATCTATAGAAGGATCTGTCAATTTTTTCTTTCTAAATGTTCATTTATTGAGAAAAACATAGGACAGAGTTTACTGCTCATTTGAAGTATATCAGGATCTATTTAATGAAGAGGCAGTTGAGGCTGCATATTTTCAGTTGTGAAAAAAGAAAACTAATAAAAAAGAAAGACAACCATGGCTTCTGTGGAAGCTGTTTTGGCTTGCAGTCCAGGTTTGACTGCTTCTTACTGAGGTTTACACAGCAAGATAAACCCCACTGCTGACTGTCTTATGATTTTTTTTTTGCCGAGGCCTGTCACAATACAATGTGATGAAGATGTATCAAAGCACCATCCACCCCTGCAGGACAAAAATATTTGAATACCTTGTATTTATGTAGCACCTGACTCCAGGGACCTCACAGTGCCGACACACAACATTACTCCCTGATTACATTTCACAAGCCCCTGCAGCGACTGGGTGACTGCTGTGCAAGTCCAGCCGTAACTGCATTCTCTGAGTGAGAAAACAGAGCGGGACTTGAAAATCCAGCTCCAAGTCTGAACTTTTAAGTGCAATGCTGCATGATGAATTAAAGGCAAGGAGGCTTGGGCTGGCCATCAGAAAGGACTTTGTCTCCAGAGAAACATTAAATATAAAATTAAGTTCAAGGATAGAGTGGTCATGGCTGGTAACATTTTAAAAAAAATAGCTTGGCATTATGGATTATTACTAAGAAATAAAATAAGAGGCCAGTTATCAGAGAAATATTGTCTGACTCATTGATTCTCTCCAACTACCATTTGTTTCCTGTGTGCCAGTGGTTCGTCAATACACAGTAAAAGAACTATGCTTATTGAAATCTATATCATGTCACAGCTCAACTTGGAGGAGAAAACTGTGACAGAGACGGGAGAAATTTGTGGCCAAAGGAACATCATATGCATCCAGGCTATCTGGGAACTGGCAAACCTCCCTGTTTGGCAATTTAGCACATTTATTGGGGGTAATGGAATATACCTCTATATCAGGGGCATGTGTTTAATCTTTCTCACTGTGTTTTCTGGATGTGTCAGTGTTTTCACTGGCCATGCTATAGAGCATATGGGGTCTCCAGAGTTCAGAAAAACATGTGGTCTTGGTTTTCACTTAACAATAATGTCCCCAGTATGTTTTCCTTCCCTGTCTCACTTCCTCCTGATGTGTTTTTGGTACATGGGCTATGGACAATGATTATTTCTCTCTGTCATTAGCTTGGCCTGACATTTACAGGCAATATAATAATAAACTTATTTTTATATGTGAGAAAACTCAACAAAATCCTCAAGAAACTGCAATTAGGAAACTGATTATCATATTGTATAACTTACCAATTATACTGTCATTATTGTCAGAATGAAGGAAAGGAAAAAAATATAATAACTATGGGTCACCAAGACAGGTGTAAGGATATTTTGTTCCTTTTCTTCCATACTCAAAATGAATAAAAGTACAATAGACCTAGGTCCAACTAAGACCTAGAGAATTGGGACCCCTGCCCTGGCTCCAGTGCTTTAGTGGAGGCATCTTTTGTCCTTCTCTGGTTGTTTCGCATCCATGGGGAGAGGAATCCCTTGGGAACCAAAGGAGCATGCCCACTTAGAACCCACTCTCCTCTGGAAGACTATACTGTAGGTACTCAAGACCTGGATATTTCCTAATAATTTCCCCCCAAACAACTTTCAATGATTTTGTGTGTCTTTTCTACCAGTTCTCTCTGAGTCTGAGGACAAGGGACAATTGTTTCTGGGGTGTGTGGATGGAACTTGGGTCTCTGTGCTGTGTGTCCCAGGTATGCTTGTGAGGTCCTTCCCTAGGTGGGTAGGGATGACACTGGGAAGTGGTTGCCTTGTGAGCTGGAACTGCTGATTGTACTCCTTTCTTGCGCCTTGCAATGTTAGATGTGGGTCTATATAGATATATGCCAAACATTCCCAGTATCATCTTCTACTGACACAACCACAGAGTGAATCTTACGTTTCTGGCTGTAAAAGTAATTTTAAAATTTTCCCTTGAATTACTACAAATCACTGTCCCTTGTTCTTCTTGTTAAATTCCAAAGGCCAACACTCAGTTTAAATCCTGCTTTTTGAATTTTCTCAATTTTTGTGGAGGCAAAGAATGCCAGAGGCAGTGCACCTATATTCAATCAGCGAAATTATGATCTACACAAAAGGATAAGACAATTAGGGAAAATGCTGGTAGAGATGGTTTTAAAGCTCAGGGTGAAACTTTGTTGAGGGACTTTTTTAAGGTAACTGATCGCCCCTCGGCCTGCCTTATTCCTGCTTCTTAGAAATGATTTTTATATTCTCCAATTTTACATCAATTATTCCTTTTATTCTGTATAAAGCGTATCAGTCTGGCAAGGCCCAGAAGCAGCAAGACTTTGAAGTGAGTAGCCAGAGAAGCTGATATGGGTTTAGCTCACTGTGCAACCTTTCAGAGAAACTAGCAAGTTCTATTCTCTTCCAGGTCTAACACTTCCTTATACTTTAGTACATAGCTCATACCTTAGGAAGGGCCTAGGGAGACAGCAAAGAAATAAGCAATGAAAGACAGTGAGGGCTTGAGAGAAGGGAATAGGAATCAGTGAAGAAGTAAAAGACACACACAAGAGATGCTCTATAAAAATTGGTATTTAGTTAAGGAGAGGCTTGGCACAATGAATAGGCACTGAGAATTATGTCTTAGAATAGATTCACCAAAATGAAAATAGATGGGTCTCTACTAAAAATACAAAAAAAAAAAAAAAAAAACCAAAACCAAAAACCAAAACAAAACAAAAAAAATTAGTTGCATGTGGTGGCAGGCACCTGTAATCCCAGCTACTTAGGAGGCTGAGGCAGGAGAATCACTTGAACCTGGGAGGTGGAGGTTGTAGTGAACTGAGATTGTGCCACTGCACTCAGCCTGGGTGACAGAGAAAGATTTTGTCTAAAAAAAAAAAAGATTTCCTATTTCCCCTATTTAATAGATGAAAATAGATTAGGTCTCTTGATATCTGTGGCAAATTGTAATCTGCACTTCCACCAAAAATGTCTGAGGATTCCTTAGTTACTGGATGTTTGCCAATGTTAGCAATCATTTCTTATTGTTGTTAAAAATTGCTTAATGGATAACTGTTATGTTATTCTTTTAATGTATATTATTAGAAATCAAATGGTTTTCAATATGCCCATTGCATTATATTTCCTCAGTGAAAATTGTTTTTTTTTTTTTAACTTTTAAGTTTAGGAGTACATGTGCTGGTTTGTTACCTAGGTAAACTTGTGTCATGGAGGTTAGCTGTACAGATTATTTTGTCACCCAGATATTAGGCCTAGTACCCATTAGTTATTACTTCTGATCTTCTCCCTTCTCCTAGCCTTCATCTTCTGATAGGTTTCATTGTCTGTTGTTCCCCTGTAAGTGTCCATGTGTTCTCATCATTTATCTCTCACTTATAAGTGAGAACGTGTGGTATTTGGTTTTCTATTTCTGCATGAGTATGCTAAGGAGAGTGGCCTCCCACTCCATCCATGTTCCTGCAAAGAACATGATCTCATTCTTTTTTTATGTCTGCATAGTATTCCATTGTGCATATGTACCACATTTTCCTTATACAGTCATTTGATGGACATTTAGGTTGATTCCTTGTCTTTGCTGCTGTAAATAGTGCTGCAGTGAATATACACATACATGTGTGTTTATGACAGAATGATTTGTATACCTTTGGGTATATACTCAGTAATAGAATTGCTTCTAGATCTTTGAAGAATTATCATACTGTCTTCCACAATGGTTGAACTAATTTCACTCCCAATAATGATATAAAAGCATTTCTTTTCTCTACAACCTTGCCAGCATCTGTTGTTTCTTGACTTTTTAATAATCAGCATTCTGACTGGTGTGAGATGCTACCTCATTGCGGTTTTGATTTGTATTTCTCTAATAATCAGTGATGCTGAACTTTTTCATATATTTGTTGGTGGCATGACTGTATTCTTTTGAGAAGTGCCTTTTCGTGTCCTTTGACCATTTGTTAAAGGGGTCATTTTTTTTTTCTTGTAAATATGTTTAAGTTATTTGTAGACTCTGGATATTAGATGTTTGTCAGATGGATAGATTGCAATTTTTTTATTCCTTTCTGTAGGTTGTCTGTTCACTCTGATAATAGTTTATTCTGCTGTGCAGAAGCTCTTTAGTTTAATTAGATCCCATTTGTCACTTAATTTTGTTATAATTGCTTTTGTTGAAATTGTTTTTGGCATTTTCATCATGGAATCTTTGCCCATGCCTGTGTTCTGAATGGTATTGCCTAGATTTTCTTCTAGGGTTTTTATAGTTTTGGGTTTTACATTTAAGTCTTTAATCCATCTTGAGTTAATTAATTAATTATATAAGGTATAAGGAAGAGGTCCAGCTTCAATGTTCTGCATATGGCTAGTCAGTTCTTCCAGCAACATTTATTAAATAGGGAAAATAGGAATTTTTAAAAATTTCATTCTGTCACTCAGGCTGAGTGCAGTGGCACAATCCTGGTTCACTGCAACCTCCATCTCCCAGGTTAAAGCAATTCTCCTGCCTCGGCCTCTTGAGTAGCTGGGATTACAGGTGCCTGGCACCACATGTAGCTAATTTTTTTGTTTTTGTATTTTTAGTAAAGACAAGATTTGACCATGTTAGCCAGGCTGGTCTCAAACTCTTGACCTCAAGTTATTCACCTGCCTTGGCCTCCCAAAGTGCTGGGATTACAGGCTAAATAATCTTTCCTCATTGCTTTTGTCAGGTTTGTCAAAGATCAGATGGTTGTAGGTGTGCCATCTTACTTCTGAGTTCTCTATTGTGTTCCATTAGTCTATTTGTCTGTTATTATGAGTACGATGCTGTTTTGGTTACGTATCCTTGTAGTATAGTTCGAAGTTGGGTAGCATGATGCCTCCAGCTTTGTTTTATTTTTGCTTAGGATTGTCTTGACTATATGGGCACTTTTTTGGTACCGTATTAATTTGAAAATAGTTTTTTCTAATTCTCTAAAGAATGTCAGTGGTAGTTTAATGGGCATAGCATTGAATATATACATTACTTGGGGCATTGTGGCCATTTTCACAATATCGATTCTTCCTATTCATGAGAATAGAATGTTTTTCCATTTGTTTGTGTCCTCTCTGATTTCCTTGAGAAATGGTTTGTAGTTCTTCTAAAAGAGATCCTTCACTTCCCTTGTTAGCTGTATTCTAGGTATTTTATTCTCTTTGTAGCAATTGTATATGGGAGTTAATCCATAATTTGGTTCTCTGTTTGCCTATTGTTGGTGTATAGGAATGCTAGCAATTTATGCACATTGATTTTCTATCCTGAGACTTTCCTGAAGTTGCACATCAGCTAAAGAAACTTTTGGGCTGAGACAGTGGGGTTTTCTAGATATGGCATTTTGTTATCTGCAAACATAGATAATTTGACTTCCTCTCTTCCAATACTATGTTGAATAGGAGTGTTGAGAAAGGACATCCTTGTCTTGTGCTGGTTTTTGAGGGGAATGCTTCTGCTTTTGCCCATATAGCATGATATTGGCTGCAGGTTTTTTATACATGGCTCTTATTATTTTAGGTATGTTCCTTCAATATTTAATTTATTGAGAGTTTTTAACAATAAAGGGATGTTACATTTTGTCAAAGGCTGTTTCTGCATCTATTGATCATTTGGTTTTTATCTTTAGTTCTCTTTATGTGATAAATTACATTTATTGATTTGCATATGTTGAAGCAACCTTGCATCCTTGGGATGTAGCCAACTTGATCATGGTGGATAAGCTTTTTGATGTCCTGCTGGATTCGGTTTGCCAGTATTTTACTGAGGATTTTTGCATCACTCTTCTTCAGGGATATTGGCCTGAGATTTTCTTTCATTGTATCTTTTTCAGGTTTTGGTATGAGGATGATGCTGGCCTCATAACATGAGTAGGGAGGTGTCTTTCCTTTTTAATTGTTTGGAATAGTTTCAGTAGAAGTGGTACCAACTCTTTTTGGTACCTCTGGTAGAATTCAGCTCTGAATCCATCTGGTTCTGGGCTTTTTTTGGTTGGTAGGCTACTTATAACTGCCTCAATTTCTGAAGTTGTTATTGGTTTATTCATGGATTTGATTTCTTACTGGTTTAGTCTTGGGAGGTGTCTTTGTTTAGAAACTTACCTATTTCTTCTAGATTTTCTAGTTTATGTGCATAGAGGTATGTACAGTATTCTCTAGTGATTGTATTTCTGTGGGGTCAGTGCTGATATCCTTCTTCCCATTTCTGATTGTGTCTGTTTGTTTCTTCTCTCTGTTCTTCTTTATTAGTCTAGCTAGTGGTCTGTCTGTTTTATTAATTTTTTTCAAAAAAAATCTCCTGGATTTGCTAATTTTTAAAAGGAGGTTTTTGTGTCTTTATCTGGTTCAGTTCCACTCTGATCTTGCTTACTTATTGTCTTATGGTAGCTTTGGGGTCTGTTTGCTCTTGGTTTTCTCAGTCTTTAGTTGTGATATTAGATTGTTGATTTGAGATTCTTTCTAGCTTTTTGATGTGGGCCTTTGGTGCTATAAATTTCCTTCTTAAAGCTGCTTTAGCTGCATCCCAGAGATTCTAATACATTGTTTCTTTGTTGTCATTGGTTCCAAATAACTTCTTGATATCTGCTTTAATGTTATTATTTACCTAAGAGCCATTCAGGTAAATAATTGATTGAGCAGGTTGTTCAATCTCCATGTAGCTCTGTAATTTTGAGTGAGTTTCTTAATCTCGAGATCTAATTTGATTGCATTATAGTCTGAGAGACTGTTTGTTATGATTTTAATTCCTTTTCATTTGCTGAGGAGTGTTTTACTTCTTATTAGGTGATCAGTTTTAATGTAAGTCCCGTGGGCAATGAGAAAAAATGTATATTCTGCTGTATTTCAGGTAGGAAGTTTTGTAGATATCTATGGTTTACTTGATCCAGAGCTGAGTTCAGCTCCTGAATATCATTGTTAATTTTCTGTCTCAATGATCTGTCTAATATTGTCAGTGGGGTGTTTATGTCTCAGCTGTTATCCAGTGGGAGTCTAAGTCTCCTTGTAGGTGTTAGAACTTGCTTTATGAATACGGCTAATCCTGTATTGGGTGCATATATATGTAGGATATTTAGCTAATCTTGTTGAATCAAATCCTTTACCATTATGTAATACCTTTCTTTGTCTTTTTTGATTTTTGTTTGTTTTGTGTCTGTTTTGTCAGAAATTAGGACTGTAACTCATTTGCTTGGTAAATTTTCCTCCATGCCTTTATTTTGAGCCTATGTATGTCTTTGCACACATGGGATGTGTCTCTTGAAGACACTGTACCAATGGGACTTGACTCTTTATCCCACTTGCCATTCTGTGTTTTGTAATCGGGGGTATTTAGCCCATTTACATTTAAGGTTAATATGGTTATGTGTGAATTTGATCCTATTATCATGATGTTAGCTGGTTATTTTGCAGACTTGTTTATGTGGTTGATTCATAGTGTCACTGGTCTGTGTACTTCAGTGAGTTTTTGTGGTGGATGGTAATGGTTTTTCCTTTCTCTCTTTAGTGCTTCCTTAAGGAGCTCTTGCAAGGCAGACCTGGTGTGATGTATTCCCTCAGCATTTGCTTGTGATTAAAGGATCTTATTTCTCCATAGCTTATGAAGTTTAGTTTGGTGAGATATGAAATTCTGGATTGGAAAATCTTTTCCTTAAGAATGTTGAATATTGGCTCCCAGTCTCTTCTGGCTTGCAGGGTTCCTGCTGAGAGGCCCCATGTTAGTCTATTGGGCTTCACTTTATAGGTGACCTAGCCTTTCTCTTTGGCTGCCCTTAACATTTTTTTTCTTTCATTTCAAACTTGGAAATCTGATAATTATGTATCTTGGAGTTGGTCTTCTCATGGAGTATGATAGTGGGGTTGCCTGGATTTTCTGAATGTGAATGTTGGCCTGTCCTGCAAGGTTGGGGAAGTTCTCCTGGATGATATTCTAAAATATGTTATCCAACTTGGATCCAATCTCCTCATCTCTTTTGGGTACCCTAAATCAATCATAGGTTCAGTCTTTTTTTCATAAACCCATGTTTCATGGAGATTTTGTTTGTTCCTTTTCACTCTTTTTTCTCTATTCTTGTCTGCCTTTCTTATTTCAGAAAGATAGTCTTCAAGCTCTGAGATTCTTTCCTCTGTTTGGTCTATTCTGCCACTGATACTTGTAATTACAAGTACTATGTGATCAATTATGTGATCACATAATTGTAATTACAGTGCTTATAATTGATACTTGTAATTTTGTCATTGATACTTGTAATTACAAGTACTATGTGATCACATAATTGTACTTACAAGTATCAGTGGCAGAATAGACCAAGCAGAGGAAAGAATTGTGAAGTTCTCATGTGTTTTTCAGTTCCATCAGGTAAGTTATGTTCCTTTCTAAACCAGCTATTCTCATTATCAGCTCCTGTATTGTTTTATTATGATTCTTAGGTTCTTTGTACTGGGTTTGAATATGCTGCTTTAGCCCAGTGAAGCTTGTTATTACCCGCCTCCTTAAGCCTACTTCTGTCAATTCAGCTACCTCCACCTCAGCCCAGTTCTGTGCCCTTGCTGGAGACATGTTGTGATCATTTGGAGATGAAGAGCCACTCGGGCTTTTTGAGTTTTCATTGTTTTTGCATTGATTCCATCTCATCTTTCTGGGCTTATCTACCTTCACTCTTTGATGCTGAGGACCTTTGCATAGGGTTTTTGTGAGTATTTGTGTTGATGTTGTTGTTGTTGCTTTCTGTTTGTTTGTGTTTGAAAGTCAGGCCACTCTTCCATAGGGCTGCTGCAGTTTGCTGGGCGTCCACTCCAGACCTCAGTTGCCTTGGTACCTCCTGCACCGGGAGGTATCATCAGTGAAGGCTGTAAAACAGCAAATATGACAGACTCTTCCTTCCTCTGGGAGCTTGGTCCCAGGAGTGCACTGACCTGATGCCAGCCTGAATGATTCTGTAGGTGTCTGGAGATGTCTGTTGGAAGGTCTCACCCAGTCTGGAGAAATGCGATCAAGAACACACTTAAAGATGTGTTTGGCTGCCCCTTGGGAGAGTAGGTGTGCTGCACTTGGGGGAACCCCTCCTGTTCAGACTGCCTGGACTCTCCAGAGCCAGCAGTCTGGTAAGACTAAGTCAGCTGAACCACAGAGACAGTGGCCGCCCCTCTCCCTGGGGTGGCTCTGTCCCAGGGAGAGATCACAGTTCTGTTCATATAACCTTGGCTGGAGTTGCTGAAATTCCCACAGGAAGGGCCTTCCCAGTGAAGAGGGATGGATCAGGGTCCCACTTAAACAAGCAGTCTTGCCCCAATTTGGCACAGCAGCCATTCTGCCTTGTGGGGGAAACTCTTCCTGGCAGGGACCGCTGGACTTTCTGGAGCCAGCAGGATAGAAAGGCTGACTTGAACCACAGAGATGGTAGTCACCCACCCCCTGGGAACTCAGTGCATCTCAGGCAATCTCTAGCTTGTTGCCACTGGCTGACTAAAATTCCAAGCCAGTAGGTCTTAACTTTGGATGTGCCATGGAAGTGGGACCTGCAGAATGATGCTACTTGGTTCCCTTGATTCAGCCCCTTCTTAGGGGAATGCATGGACAGATTTTCCACTTTGCTGGAATTCCCAGGGCCAGAATATGCAAAATTTCTGAGTCTCTGTGCATGCCTGAGCTGCTCTGCCAAGACGCTGCACAGCTCTGTGTTTTGGACCCAAGGTCCTGGTGGTGTGGGCTCATGAGGGGATTTCCTGATCCATGATTGGCAAAGATCCATGGGAAAAGCGTAGTTTCCCAGGTGGGGTTGCACAATCACTCACCACCTCCCCTAGGTCTGTGCCACCTCCAGGTCAGCCATTGCTTCACTCTGCTTTTCCCCATTCACCTGTTCATTACCAATGCAAGGACCTGTATACCTCAGTTGAAGATTCATAATTCACTTGCCATTTTCATTCCTCTCTTTGAGCTGCAGACCACAGCTGCTTCTAATAGATTATCTTGGCCCAGTCCAAGTTAAAGTCTCTTTGAAGATCTCTAAGAACTTGCTTTATGAATCTGAGTGCTCCTGTGTTGGGTGTCCTGTGTTAGGACATTTAGATCTTCTTGTTGAATTGAGCTTTTTGCTATTATGGAATGCCCTTTTTTGTCTTTAATTTTTTATTGCTTTAAAGTCTGTTTTTTTCTAAAATTAGAATAAAGTCTGTTTTTTTTCCATTTTCCATTTGCTTGGTAGATTTGTCTCCATTTCTTTACCCTGAACCTGTGGCTGTCTTTACATGTGAGATGAGTCTTTTGAAGACAGCATACAGTTGAGTCTTGGTTATTTATTTAGCTTACCATTCTGTGTCTTTAATTGGGGCCTTTAGCACACTTATGTTCAAGGTTAGTATTGATGTGTATGGATTCGATCCTGTCATCATGATGTTAGCTGATTATTAAGCAGGCTTGTTTGTGTGGTTATTTTATAGTGTCACTGGTCTGTGTACTCCAGTGTGTTTTTGTAGTGGCTGGTAATGGTCTTTCCTTTCCATATTTAGTGCTTCCTTCAGGAGCTTGCAAGGCAGACCTGGTGGTAATGAATGCCCTCAACATTTGCTTGTATGAAAAGGAACTTGTGTCTCCTTTGCTTATGAAGCTTAATTTGGCCAGATATGAAATTATGGGTTGGAATTTTTTTCTTTAAGAATGTTGAATATTGACCCTCAATGTATTCTGGCTTGTAAGGTTTCAGCTGGGAGTTAGGCTGTTAGCATGATGGGCTTTCCTTTGTAGGTAACCTGATATTTCTCTCTAGCTGCCTTTAAATATTTTTTTTTCTTTTATTTCAATTCTGGAGAGTCTGATAATTTTGTGTCTTGGGGATAATCTTCTCTTAAGTATCTCACTGGGGTTCTCTGCATTTCCTGAATTTGAATGTTGGTCTCTCTAGCTAAGTTGGGGAAGTTCTCATGAATGATATCCTGAAATATGATTTCCAAGTTTCTTATACTCTTCCCATCTCTTTCTGGGACACCAATGAAACATTGATTTGTCCTCTTTATATAATCCCATATTTCTCAGAGGTTTTTATTGTTCCTTTTTATTCTGTTTTCTATATTCTTGTCTTTTTCCAGAAAGCCAGTCTTCAAGCTCTGAGATTCTTTCCTCAGCTTGGTCTATTTTGCTGTTAATACTTGTGATTGCCTTATAAAATTTTGTACTGTGTTTTTCAACTATATGAGCTTGGCTATGTTCTTTTCTTTACTGGCTATCTTGTCTTTAAGCTCCTGTATCATTTTATTGTGATTCTTAGCTTCACTTGATAAGGTACTCCTGCATCTCAATGATCTTTGATCCTATTCAATGGACAGAATTTCATTTCTGTCCATTCAAGCATCTCAATCCAGTTCAGAACCCTTGCTGGAGAGGCAGTGTGGTAATTTAGAGGAATTAAGGCACTCTGGCTTCCTGAGTTATCAGAGTTCTCATTCTAGTTCTTTTTCATCTTTATGGGCTGATTTTCCTCAATCTTTGAAGTTGCAGACCTTTGGATGGACTTTGTTTTTTTCTTTTATCCTATTTGATGACCTTGAGAGTTTGATTGTGGTATCAGGTGGGTTCAGTCAACTAACTTCATTTTTGGAAGTTTTTATTTTTATTTATTTATTTATTTTTGGCGGGGGAGGAAGGGAGGAAGGCAGGAAGGGAGGGAAGGAGGAAGGGAGGGAGGAAAGAAGGGATAAAGGAAGGAAGGGAGGGAGGGGGGAGGGAGGGAGGGAGGGAGGGAGGGAGGGAAGGGAAGGAAGGAAATCAAGCAATGAGAGAGACATTGCCGACCTGGATCTAGAGGTTTACAAGTTGATTTCTTTTTTTTTTTCTTTTTTTTGAGAGAAGGAAAGAAAAAAAATGAGTAAAGGAGAGGAAGAAAGAGGGAGAGAAAGAGGGAAGGTGAATGGAAATATTGCTTTATTCTGCAAAAAAAATGGGTATAATAATGGCCAATGAATGTTTCATTTAAACCTATGAGTAGGTGTGATGTGGTATTGACAAGAATGTATATTTTGTGTATTTGAAGTGGAGAGCTCTGTAAATATTTATTAAGTTTACTTGTTCCAGTTCTGAGTTCGAGTCCTTGATATCCTTATTAATTTTCTGTCTCATTGAATCTAAGTCTCTATGTATCTGGGTGTTAGGATCGTTAGCTCTTGTTGTTACACTGATCCTTTTACCACTATATCTTTGTTGCTTTAAAATCCATTTTATCAGATACAAGAATTGCAACTCCTGCTTTTTATTTATTTATTTATTTTTGCTCTCCATTTGGTTGGTAAATCTTTCTCCATCCCTTTGTTTTGAGTCTTTGTGTATCCTTACATGTGAAACAAGTCTGGATGTAACATGCCATTGGGTTTTGGTTGTGTCTTTTGATTGGGGGATTTGGTCGATTTAAATTTAGGGTTACTGCCATTTGATGTTAACTGGCTGTTTTATCCATTCGTTGATGTAAATTCTTCTTTATGTTGGTGCTCTTTACTTTTTGGTATATTTTTAGAAAGGCTAATACTGGTTGTTTCTTTCTGTGTGTAATGCTTCTTTCAGAAGCTCTTGTAAAGCAGGCCTGGTGGTAATAAAAGCTCTGAGTACTTGCTTGTTCATAAAAGATTTTACTTTTCCTTCAGTTGTGAAGCTTAGTTTGGCTGGATATGAAATTCTGGGCTGAAGGTTCTTTTCTTTGAGGATGTTGAATATTGGCCCCCACTCTCTTCTGGCTTGTAGAGTTTCTGCTGAGAGATCTGCTGTAAGTCTGATAGGCTTGCCTTTGTGGGTAACCTGACCTTTCTCTCTGGCTGCCCTTAGTATTTTCTCCTTCGTTTCAACCCTGGTGAATCCAATGATTATGTGCCTTGGGGTTGCTCTTCTTGAGGAATATCTTTGTGGTGTTCTCTGTATTACCTGGGTTGAATATTGACCTGCTTTGCTAGTTTAGGAAAATTTTCCTGAATAATATCCTGAAGGGTATTTTCCAGCTTGGATTCATTCTCTCCATTGCATTCAGATACACCTATCAAACATAAATTTGGTCTTTTCACATAGTCCCACATTTCTTGGAGACTTTGCTCATTCCTTTTTATCCTTTTATCTCAAATCTTGTCTTCTTGTTTTCTTTCATTAAGTTGGACTTTGACATCTGATATCCTTTCTTTTGCTTGAACAATTCGAATGTTTAAACCTGTGCATACTTCTCGGAGTTCCTGTATTGTATTCTTCAGTTCCATTAATTCACTTATATTCCTCTCTAAGTTGTCTATTCTCAATAGGATTTCATCAAACTGTTTTTCAAAGTTCTTAGTTTCTTTACGTTGGGCTACAACATGTTCTTTTAACTCACAGAAGTTTCTTATTATCCATTCCCTGAAGCGTGATTCTGTTATTGGGATGCGCTCGTTCTCCATCAAGCCTTGTTCCATTGTTGATGTGGAACTGTGATCATTTTTAGAGGGAGAGGCGTTCTGATTTTGAGTATTCTCAACCTTTTCACGCTGGTTTCTTCCCATCATTGTAAATTTATCCTCCTGTCATCTTTGAAATTACCAACTTTCATATTAGTCTCTTGAGTGAATGTCCAAGTTGTTAGTTCCCAGGGCCAGAACAGTGGCGTTAAGACTGATGGTGCTTTTCTGCCCAGGATTCTCCTGTCTGGCTTCCTTCTTGTGTTCGTAATGGGCGACTCTGCCTTCCCAGGGCTCCAAACCTCGGTCAGAAGGGGAACCAGTCTCTTTTACTCTGCGCTGAGAGCTGCCGTGCTGAGGTGCCGTCACAGCCGCTGCCCCCGCCTCAGGAGTCGTGCTGGGGACCCGTGTGGGTCCTCCAAACCTCAGTCAGAAGGGGAGCCAGCCCTGTTTACTCTGTTCTGAAAGGTGCTGCGCAGATGTGCCGGTGAAACTGCTGCCCCAGCCATAAGAGTTGCGCTGGCGACCCGTGTGATTCCTCCACTGGGGATCTTCTGCTCCGTGAGTGACCAGAATTTGTTTGAAAGTGTGGCATCCTCTAATTCTTTGTGCTTTCACTGAGAGCTGCAATCCCGAGATGTTAGCAGTCGGCCATCTTGGATCATTCTTCCATTTTTGGAAGTTTTTAAAGGGCCAAGGCTCAGCTCAGGACTCTTGGACTTCATGCTTTAAATCCAGGGGACGTGTATCAGGCCCCAGCTATGTTCTCTGGCTTCTTGAAGTTAGAAATTCACTGCTCTGGGGAGATTGAGGTGTTCCTAGACTACTGGTCACTACAGTCTAATGAGTGGTACCAACCAAAGTATTTTGTATTGGGTGGTAGTAGGATCCATTCTCATTTACCTGTGCTAGCAGCAGCATCATCAGCAGCTAGGTGGGGGGCAAGCTTGTTGGCTGCAGTAGGGTGCTAGTGGGTACTGGGGTGCCTGTCTTCGTGAAGGCATTTACAACAGTGGCAGAGTCAGCACAGTTCGGGGAGTGGGGGATGAGAATTGTTTGTTTAGGCTATTTAGCCACATGTGTATGTTAGAATCTTAGTATTTTAGTTAGGTAAGCCTTTCTCTTAGGTACCAAATGGCACAACTACTGTATGTAAAAAAGTGATCTGCACATGTTTTCAACTCAGTTTTTTGTTTGTATTATATCCAGGAATGCTCTTTTATTTTTCTTATTTTATTTTAAAATTTTTTGAGATTTTATAGTAGTTGAGAGATTTAGAATGAGAATAAAGTTGATTTTGTCCCATTAAAAGACTGTTTTTACGATCTGATCATTTTAACTCCAACTGGCAGATGCTGTGGGTCATCAATTGAATCATATTGTAACTGATTCTAACTCATTTTTTAATCAGCCGACAACTGTTTTTCATGTAAGCACTGAAATGGGACACATATAAGGCAATTTTTCAGCAGAGGGAAAAAATTCAAACAGCTTTTGCTCCCTTGAGAAATACTACAGAGGGATCTGGTAAAAGAGAAGGAAGCTTGTTGCCCAAAATTTTCCCTTTATCCCCAAAAACAGTAGAAATGAAATGGCCACTTCAGTCAGAGTCTCCATCTGCTACAGGAGTATAGCCTGAAGGCTTTCTTCACTTAATTTTCTGGACTAGATTATTTATAGGACATGTTCTCACTTTAAAAAATAGCATATATGCCATGGGTAAGAGGTGGGAATGGAAAATGTATTTGCCTCTCAAATGAAATCAAACCTAGCTTAATTTTGGGGGGATGGTTCATAAAGTTGTTTTTTCATTCATTTATTCATTTGCTTAATTAGTATTTATTGAACTCTGTTGTTATGGCATCAAGCTAGGTGCAAGGCAGATACATAAGAAAATTGCACTCCATCCCACTTCACAAGAGTGTGTGGTTGATTAGGAATGATGTAACACATGGTTAAATGGATGTAATCCAAAAAGAATGTGACCAATGACATATCAGAGGCTCAACTAAAGTGCCATGGATATTCAATGTGGGAGAGAGCATCCAAATAATCCTACCTTGACCAGACTTTGAAACTGCTGCTCAATGTTCTGTTTCTTCTGGCCTGTGCAGATAGGATGACTGCAGTGCAAATAACAGCGCTTTCTGAGAGCCCAGATCAGGACTGCCTTTTTAGTCCCCCAGGGACTCCTTCCACAGTTTACGTGGACAATTGCTGTTTTGGCAAAACTACATAGCATAGTTTTTTTCTTTAGATAGCACTCTAATTTCCATTTTGAGTACTGCTTCTTTTCCATTGGGACTAGTCTTATGGTACAGAATCAGGGGTCCTGTCTTTTTAAACTGAATTTGCACATGATCGAAGCTAGATAAACCTCTAGTCCCAAGCTTAATTTGAATCTGGAGCAAAATAACAGAGTTTGTCCTCACTGCGTTGTTTCTGCAGTTCCTATTTCTTGGCTTGCTTCTGCTCATTTTGGAGTTTGGTTCTCTAACCTCCCTGAGGTAAGATATTTTTCAAAATCTTCACTGTATGGAAGTTAGTGAGAGATGGGTTTTTGATGCTTGTAGAACATCTGTTGTTTCCTATCCTATTCCCATTTTCTACCCATCTCCACCCTGCTCTCTGTGCAGGAGGTTGACCTGAATAGACTAGGTCAGCAGGTTTCTCTCATCCTGTGATTCATGGTTGGGTTTGGACAAGAGAAATTCCTATGAGAGATCAGAGCAAGGAGGAGAGGGAGATCATATCTCTTGGTCTCTTCATGGTGAGGCCAACCTCAAACTGACTGTCTCTCAATTGAGCTTGAGTTCTGATTGTAGGGGATGAATATTTGCCATGCTAATTAAATATATGGCAGTGCCATGTTCTTATGCTATGGTAGGGGGTTGGTAGAGATGGCATGAGATCCTGAGAAATTGAATGGTGTTAGATATGAACAAGGCTGATAAATTTTTACTTCTGAATTCCTTTGAACTTGTCTTGATGGGAAAGGAGCCTGTTCCTGCTTCTTTTCCCTATGAGGTAACCAGCTCTCCTCTGCTTAAAGCCTCTCAATGACTGTGCTTGAGACAGTTGCTGCAGTTGCCTCGGAAGTTAACAAAGTCTTTAGCATACACCCCTATCACATGTTCTCATGGCTCATAAAGAGAGTCAGAGATTCTCATTGCCCAGGACTGCTCCAGTTGGAAGTAGTTTATGTGCTACAAGAGTAAATGATCTCATAAAATGAGTTTGGAAGTGCTCCCCCTTCTTTTTTTGGGGGGGGAATTTAAGAAGGATTTGTGTTAATTCTTCCTTAAGTGTTTGGTAGAATTCACCAATGAAGTCATCTGATCTTGGGCTTTTCTTTGTTGAATGGTTTTTGATTAATTGTGCAATCTCTTATTAGCTATTGGTCTGTTTAGATTTTCCATTTCTTCATGATTCAGTCTTGGTAGATGTATGTTTTAGAAATTTATTCATTCCTTCTAGTTTAACCAATTTGCTAGTATATAAGTATTCGTAGGAATGTCAGCATTATCCTGATATAAAAGCCAGATAAAAACATTACAAGAAACAAGAACTATAGGCCTCATATCCTTGATAAACATAGATGAAAAAATCCTCAACAAAATGCTAGAACTATATTCAACCACACATTAAAAGGCTCATGCACCATGACCAGGTAGGATTTATCCCTGGGATGCAAGGATGGCTCAACATACACAAATCAGTTAATGTAACATACCATGTTGACAGAACGAATGACAAAAATCACATGATTATCTCAATAGATGCAGAAAAAGCATTTGATTAAACCCAACACACTTTATGATAAAATCTATCAGTAAGTGTTGGGGAAGAAATTTGTCTCAATGTAATGAAGGCCATATATAAAAAGCTAACATTGTATTCAATGGGGGAAAACTAAAAGATTTTCCTCTAAGATCAGGAACAAGGCAAGGGTGCATATAAACCAATGAAATAGACTAAAGAATCCAGAAATAAACCCATGCATACATGGTCAATTGATCTTTGACAAGGGTGCCAAGAATTCACAGTAGGGAAAGAATAGTCTCCCACAAATGGTGTTGAGGAAACTAGGTATCCATATTCAAAAGAATAAAATTAAAGCCTTATTTTATACCATAAACAAAAACAAATGCAAAATGAATTTAAGATTTCAGTATAAGACTGAACACTCCTAAAGAAAATATAGGATATCAATAGGGTATCAAAGTGGCAGGATCAAATTCACACATAACAATATTAACTATAAACATAAGTGGTCTAAATGCCCCATCAAAAGACACAGACTGGCGAATCGGATAAAAAGTCAAGATCCATCAGTGTGCTGTATCCAGGAGATCCATCTTATATGCAAAGACACACATATACTAAAAATAAAGGGTTGGAAGAAGATTTACCAAGCAAAGGGAGAACAACAACAACAACAAAAAAAGCAGGGGTTGCAGTCCTAGTCTCTGATATACCAGACTTAAATCAACAAAAATTAAAAGAGACAAATTACATAATGGTAAAGGGATTAATGCAACAAGAAGAGATACCTATCCTAAATATATATGCACCCAACGGGAGCACCTAGATTCATAAAGCAAGTTCTTCATGACCTACAAAGAGACTTAGACTCCCACACAGTAATAGTGGGAGACTTTAACACTCCACTGTCAATATTAGACAGATCAATGAGACAGAAAATTAACAAGGATATTCAGGACTTGAACTCAGATCTGGACCAAGTGGACCTAATAGACATCTACAGAACTCTCCACTCCAAATCCACAGAACATACATTCTTCTCAGCACCACATCGCACTTATTCTAAAATTGACCACATATTTGGAAGTAAATCACTCCTCAGCAAATGCAACAGAATGGAAATCATATAACAGTCTTTCAAACCACAGTGCAATCAATTTAGAACTCATAATTAATAAATTCACTCAAACCTGCATAACCACATGGAAAATGAACAACCAGCTCTTGAATGATGACTGGATAAATAATGAAATAAAGGCAGAAATAAAGATGTTCCTCAAAACCAATGAGAATGAAGACACCATGTACCAGGATCTCTGGGACACATTTAAAGCAGTGTCTAGAGGGAAATTTATACCATGAAATGCCCACAAGAGAAGTAAGGAATGATCTAAAATCGACATCCTAATGTCACAATTAAAAGAACTAGAGGAGCAAGATCAAACAGACTTAAAAGCTGGCAGAAGACAAGAAATAGCAAAGATCAGAGCAGAACTGAAGGAGATAGAGACACAAAAAACGCTTCAAAAAATCAATGAATCAAGAAGCTGGTTTGTTGAAAAGATCAACAAAATAGATAAACCTCTATCTAGCTAGAAATCAAAAAGAAAAGAAGAATTGAATAGATGCAATGCAAAATGATAAAGGGGATATTGCCACTGATCCACAGAATGCAAACTACCATCAGAGTACTAAAAGCACCTCTATGCAAATGAACCAGTAAATTTAGAAGAAATGGATAAATTCCTGGACACTTACACCCTCCCAAGACTAAACCAGGAAGTAGTTGAATCCTTGAATAGACCAATAATAAGGTCTGAAGTTGAGGCAGCAATTAGTAGCCTACCAACCAAAAAAAATTCCAGGACCAGTTGGGTTCACATCCTAATTCTACCAGAGGTACAAAGAGGAGCTGGTACCATTCCTTCTGAAACTATTCCAAACAATGCAAAAGGAGGGAATCCTCCCTAACTCATTTTATGAGCCCATCATCCTGATACCAAAACTTGGCAGAGACACAACTAAAAAAAGAAAATTTTAGGCCAATATCCATGATGAACACTGATGTGAAAATCTTCAATAAAATGAAAACTGAATCCAACAGCACATCAAAAAGCTTATCCATCACTATCAAGTCGGCTTCATCCCTGGGATACAAGGCTGTTTCAACATATGCAAATCTATAAATGTAATCCATCACATAAACAGAACCAAAGACAAAAATCACATCATCATCTCAATAGATGCAGAGAAGGCCTTTGACAAAATTCCACAGCCCTTTATGCTAAAAACTCTTAATAAACTAGGTATTAATGGAATGTATCTCAAAAGAATAAAAGCTATTTGTGACAAACCCAGAGACAATATCATACTGAATGGGCAAAAACTGGAAGCATTCTCTTTGAAAACTGGCACAACACAAGGATGCCGTCTCTCACAACTCCTATTCAACATAGTATTGGAAGTTCTAGCCAGAGCAATCAGGCAAGGAAAAGAAATAAAGCGTATTCAGTTAGGAAAAGGGGAAGTCAAATTGTCTATTTGCAGATGACATGATTGTATATTTAGAAGACCCCATTGTTTCAGCCCAAACTCTCCTTAAGTTGATAAGCAACTTCAGCAAAGTCTCAGGATACACAATCAATGTGCAGAAATCACAAGCATTCCTATACACTAACAACAGACTAAAAGAGAGCCAAATCAAGAACGAACTGCCACTTGCAATTGCTACAAAGAGAATAAAATACCTAGGAATACAACTAATAAATGAGGTGAAGAACCTCCTCAAGGAGAACTACAAATCACTGCTGAAGGAAATGAGAGAGGACACAAACAGGTGGAAAAACATTCCATGCTCATGGTTAGAAAGAATCAATATTGTGAAAATGGCTATACTGCCCATGGTAATTTATGGATTCAGTGCTACCTCCATCAAGTTACCCCTGACCTTCTTAACAGAACTGGAAAAAAAAAACACCTTAAACTTCATATGGAACCAAAAAAGAGCCCACATAGCCAAGACAATCCTAAGCAAAAACAAAACAAAACAAAACAACAACAACAACAACAACAAAAAACAAACCTGGAGGCATCATGCTAGCTGACTTCAAACTATACTACAAGGCTACAGTAATCAAAACAGCATGGTACTGGTACCAAAACAGAGATATAGACCAATAGAACAGAGGCCTTGGAAGTAATGCCAAATGCCTACAACCATCTGATCTTTGAGAAACCTGACAAAAACAAGCAATGGGGAAAAGAATTGCTGTTCAATAAATGGTGTTGGGAAAACCGGCTGGCCAAATGCAGAAAGCTGAAACCGAACCCCTTCCTTACACCTTACACAAAAATTAACTCCAGATGGATGAAAGATTTAAACATAAGACCTAACATCATAAAAACCCTAGAAGAAAACCTAGGCAATACCATTCAGAACATAGGCATAGGCAAGGACTTCATAACTAAAACACCAAAAGAAATGAGAACAAAAGCCAAAATAAACAAATGGGATCTAATTAAACTTAAGAGCTTCTACACAGCAAAAGAAACTATCATTCAAGTGAATCTGCATCCAGCAGAATGGGAAAATTTTTTTGCAAGCTACCCATTTGACAAAGGGCTAATAGCCAGAATCTATAAAGAAATTAAACAAATTTACAAGAAAAAAGTGGGCATCAAAATGTGGGCAAAAGATATAAATGGACACTTTTCAAAAGAAGACATTTATGTGGCCAATAAACATGAAAAAATGCTCATCCTCACTGGTCATTAGAGAAATGCAAATCAAAACCACATTGTGATACAATTTCATGCCAGTTAGAATGGTGATCATTAATAAATCTGGAGACAACAGATGCTGGAGAGGATGTGGAGAAATAGGAACTCTTTTACACTATTGGTGGGAGTGTAAATTAGTTCAACCATTGTGGAAGACAGTGTGGCAATTCCTCAAGGATCTAGAAATAGAAACAGTATTTGACCCAGCAATCCCATTATTTGGTATATATCCAAAGGATTATAAATCATTCTATTATAAAGACATATACACATGTATGTTGATTGTGGCACTATTTACAATAGGAAATACTTGAAACCAACCCATATTCCCATCAATGATAGACTGGATAAAGAAAATATGGCACATATACACCATGGAGTACTATGCAGGCACAAAAAGGGGTGAATTCATGTCTTTGCAGGGACATGGATGAAGCTTGACACCATCATTCTCAGCAAACTGACACAAGAACAGAAAACCAAACACTGCATGTTCTCACTCATAAGTGGGTGTTGAACAGTGAGAACACATGGACATATGGAGGGGAACATCACACACCTAGTCCTGGTGGGATTTGGGAGAGCTAGGGGAGGGATAGAAGGGGGTGAGGGGATTGGAAAGGGATAACAGGAGAAATACCTAATGTAGATGACGGGGAGACGGATGCAGCAAACATCCATGGCATGTGTATACCTATGTAACAATCCTGTACGACCTGCACATGTACCCAGAACTTAAAGTATAATTAAAGAAAATAAAATTTTTTTTAAAAAGAAAATATAGGGGAAATTTTCATGACATTGGTCTGGGCAATGATTTCTTGGATATGACATGAAAAGCACAGGCAGAAAGCAAAAACAGGGAAGTGAGACCACACCAAACTGAAAAGCTTCTGTACAGTAAAGGGAATAATTAACAGTAAAAGATAACATTCAGTGAGACTAAATATTTGTAAAACATATATCTGAAAAGGGGTTAATATCTGATATATATAAGGAACTCCTACAACTCAATAGTAAGAAAAACATAACCCAATTGAAAATGGGTGAAGACTTGAACAGATGTTTCTCCAAAGAAGATATATAAATAGCCAACAGGCATATGAAAAGATGCTCAACATTACTAATCATCAAGGAGATGCAAAATGAAACTATAAGAAGACATTACCTCACACCTGTAAAAATGACTGTTATAAAAGAAAACAAAAGACAAGTGTTGGTGTGGAGAAACTGCAACTCTTGTACGTATGAAGAACTCTTGATTCTTCCTAACCATGAGTATGGAATGTTTTTTCCATCTGTTTCCAGCTAAAGAAATTGTATGTTGTGCATGGTAATGTAAAATAGGCAGTCACTGTGGAAAATAGTATTGAGGTTTCTTAAAAGTTAAAAGAATTGCTATATAATCCAGCAATCCCACTTTCTGTGCATATATGCAAAAGGATTGAAGTCGGGATCTTGAGTTATTTACATTATTATTTATAATAGTCAGGATATGGAAATAATCTACTGAGGTAAGAATGAATAAAGAAAAATGTGATATATGTATGTGTGTATGTATATATATATATATACAGATATATACATACATATGTGTATGCATACACACAGTAATATTCCAATATATGTAGAATATTATTCATCCTTAAAAAAAAATCTTGCTATATGCAACATGGATGAACCCGGAGGACATTATGCTAAGTGAAATAAACCAGTTATAGAGAGACAACAACTGCATGATTCTACTTTCATGAAGTATATAAAATAGTCAAACTCATAGAAACAGCATGGTGGTTGCCAGGGACTGAGGGTAGGCAGAAATAGAGAGTTGCTATTCAATGAGTCTAAAGTTTCAGTTACACAATATGTGTAAGTTTTAGAGATCTGCTGTACAACATAGCACCTTAGTGCTTATAGTTAATAATACTGTATTGTGCACTTAAAAGTTTGTTAAGAGGTTAAATCTCATGTTACATTTACTTACCACAATAATTTTAAAAGATAGAAAAATTGACTTACAGATAAATCTCGTGCATTATCTGGGAAAAATAGTTTTAGAGAACATTATTGGGATAAGAATAGTGAATTATATAACACTATTGTAATCCAACTTAGATTGTCTGATTTTAGTGATTTTATGGTGGTTACATGAGTGAGTGTCCTTGTTCTTGGAAAATACATTTTGAAGTATTTTGGGATAACAGTGCTTGATAGCTGTAATTTGCTTTTAAATGATAAATTACTCAGAAGAAAAGTATATGAGGATGTGTGCATATAGAGAAAGAGAAACATAACTCCAATATACCCTTTACCCAGATTCAGTAAGTACTAACCTTTTGCCTTATCATTTACACCTTTCATGCAACTTTAAATTTATGCAACTGTATTTTTGAAATTGTATTAAAATGAAAAGCTTAAGAAATACAATTCTTAAAAAAAAAAAAAAAGAGTAAATGACCTTACCATTCTACATCATTAGGAGCCTAAAAGTTAGCATCGGAGAGGTTTTCTGGGGTGTTCAAGCAAGAGGATGAAAACGTAATCAGATATGGCTGAATTCATTGAAGGAAGCGCACTCATCTGGGATTCAGAATTTACTGTGTCGGCATGAACACTTGGTAGAGGCATGAATAGTTTGCTGGATTGGCTTATCTAAACCTGTACCCAAAGTTGGCTGACAGCTAATAAGTCTAAAAGGCTAGCATTCCCTCTGCATTCTGAAAAGGCAAGAGTTTGATGCCTCAGGAAGTGGGAATGTTGGAATAATTTATTATGTGCAACCTGCTCATTTGTCTCCAATTGCACATTCTGGGAAAACATGGAGGGAATTCCTTCATTAAACCAGTGGTGAGGATACCACCATCCTTGAAGACTCCTGAGTTGCCAGTTCTCTTTAGGCCAGATAGAATGTAGGGACATTTCAGTGCAATTGAGTTTCTGATCTCCATGGGAATAATGTCATGTGGAGTTATAGAGAACAGGTGGTGATGCAATTACTACAATAAAATCATGTTTTAAATGGTGATTAGAGGATTCTGACCTGTAGGGATCTCTGGCAATGGCTCCTTAGAAATGAAATAGATGGGTAGCCTAGTAAAGTGCTTCTTGAAATACATAGGCAAAAAAAAAAAATTAGGCTGGCTGAGAAGAAAACTAATTTGAATTGCCTTAAGTGGGATTTACAACCTCTTAGCCAGTCCTTATACCTAAATCAGTGCCCAGACCCTGATTCCCTGGAGTTAAGGGGAAGTAAGATCTCTTTGAGGAAAAAATTGTGTGACAAAACCCCAAGCCTTCTCCAAATGTTCCTGAGGCCATTTACCAGGGTGACTGTGCACAGGGGAGAAAGGAACTCAGCTCTTAGAGGGCTTATTGAAACTTAAGATGATATGATACGATACTCAGATGCTTCAAATGACACTGTTGTCCACAAGTCATGAAAGGATCTCAGATTATAATTAGAGTTCTGGCCAGTGACTGTCTAGAAGTGTGTCAGATGAGAACACTAACATCCTCAGGTTATTTCTTCAGTTGTAATGTATTTAATATATAGTATACTTAGCAATTGGAAAATCTTACATATAGGTTCCCTGACTTGTGGAATGAGGAGAAATTAGCACAAGCCCACTTTATAGATTTATCTGCATACTATGTCAGTACCAGCTGGAAGAGTTTGGCTGCTTCACCGCAGTCCTACCCAGGATAGCCTGAAGAACATTGGTGGGTAGAAACCCTCCTTGTGAGCAGAACTTGACATAGAACATCTGGTTGCATGTTTTGTGTGGAAAGAGAGAGAGACTGAAGTATGGACCTGCAGTGAATCATGGGCTGTAGCTAAAGGGCTGGCTGACTGGTCAGGAATTTGGAAATAGAAAAGTTGAAAAATTCATGGCAAGGTTGTCTGAGAGAGAGATATGTGAATGGACCTCGCAGGGTGGGTACAGCATGTGAAGTCACCCATGTCTCACATAATGCCTATCAGAGGACATCAACTGCAGCGATGGGCAAAATGTTCTTTCCATTGGATGTCAGTCTTTTTTCCACAGCCACTTACCACTATTTCAATAGGTCCAAGTACAAAGAATCCAGAGTGGCAGGGTTTTAACTATGCATGGTTTCAAAATCATGCCCTTCCCCTTAAATGACTGTTGCCATTGCTGACTGCTCAGACTACCAACAACATAGACCAAAACAGAACTCCTGACAGAGCACCACTTTCAAGGAGGTGGGGGGCAGGGAAGTGCCTAGTGACATATTAACTGTAATTGACCATTCTCTAGATAGGCATAGCTTTGTCTTTATAGTGGTAGATTTGTACTCCAGGAATGATGAAACCAACATTCATGTATGTTAAAAATGTTTTCTTCATTGTCACAATATACTACGTGACATCACCTATTGTCAGGGGCACTTTTTACCACAAAGTAAGTGCAGAAACACAGGCACACACCCATGGTCTTGTCATGTGCCTCATTGCTGAGAAGCACCTGGCTTGATCAAGGCTGAAGTGGCAGCTGAAAGCTCAGTTATGTTTATGGTAGGAAACACCTTGTGAAGCTTAGTTGCTGTCTGATAAGAAGTGGTACATACCATAAGCAAGCATCTATCTTAGCTAGTTTCTTTCTTAGCCAGAATACATAGCTCCTGGATCAAAAAAGTGAGCAAAAGTCGTGATTATATTTAACAGTCTACTTGGGAAACATTTGTTCTCTGTCTCCGCAATTTTGGGTTCAGTGGTTTGGAAGGCCTAGAGTAAAAAGAATGAATCATTTTCCCATTGACCAGTCATTGTTCTGATGTGCTGAACACTCTAGCCAATTTGGGTTCCTTGTGGTAGAGAATGGGGTCACACTTCTATCTTAGGTGTCTTATTCCAATTACCAGGAAGAATATGATTTCTGCTACTCAATGGGAGCAAAGAGTACAAAGGAACTCAAGGGATTTAATGGGGAAATTTTTTACTTATATAGTCAATGGTTCAGGTCAATGGAGAACTGCAACAACCCAATAAACATAAGACCATGAAAGTCTCAGATTTTGTGGAAGTAAAAGTTTGGAATACTCTATCAGGTAAACTGCTTTGTTTAGCTGAAGTCTTGGGAAGAGATAATGGGAACGTAGGATAGGGTGGCAGAAGATTATCAACTAAGGTATCACTATTAACTGCAGAAGCAGATACTCTAGAAGTTAGGTTTGTTTTATGATTTTTCTCCCCCTTTTCCCTTTTCTTCCTCATATGATGGACATAAATGATGACCAGTGTTTTAGGCTTCAGTGGGAGATGATCAAATTGATATCAACCTGTTCTAAAGCATTAAGTGATGAAACATAATGTAACTTCTGTATTGGGGACACAAATTCTTCATCTGGATAAAAGACAATAGTACATAATGAAGGGAAACGGAGGGGGGCCATACTAGATACCTTCTGATAGCACTCCAGAGCCTCTTTACCATTCTTCATCCTAATCTCCACTTGAGAAGGCTGACCTATGTTGATAATCAATATTCTGTACATTCTGATTGGATTTGGCCACGGGGAGTCCCCATAGGATTAGGTTGTCTGTGTCTCTTGACTGAGGGTGGCCTCTTTTACACAACTCTGTTCTTCTGGGTTCTAGTAATCCCTCCTTCTTGTTATTGCAGTGTCTTCAATACTGACTCACAGATTTGACCTTCCTTGAATTTTCACCTTCATTGGCATATCCAAATGTGGATGTATAAGATCTGTTTCTTGTTAGGACCCTGACTGATAAAATTGTTTACTGTTACAATACAGTGACCAAAAAGAAAAAAAAAAGAGTCAAAAGCTCTGTGTGCATTTACTACCATTTATCCATATGTTGGCATTTTACTGCCCTTCTGAATCATCAAAAAGATCAGATTATGTGTGGTAAAAGTTTAAGATGTATAGTACTTTATCATATTCCACATTTAACACATATGACATCATTTTAGTACTATAATAAACTTTAGAAATATTTTAGACCAGCCCTTCATTTAAGGGCTGAAGAAACTGAGAGCCAGAAATATTAAGAGACTTAGCCAAAATTTTAAAATAGCAGCAGGATTATGTTTAGAAACTAATACTTTTCTTAGGATATCTTCTATTCTTTGACTTGAGTGGTATAACAAGGCTGGTGAATCCATTTATCCTCATTATCATGGCCTTTCCATAAATCATTGAGCTCAATATATCCTCTCTTAATAGATATAGTACAATTTACATGGTTAGTCACCGGAGATGTCTTTTCAGAATTTTGGCCGAATTTGGTGAATTTTATGTTGTAAGTTCGCAATTATTTGTTTTCTAAGTATACACTGAATTTCTTGAGGTCAGAACTTTGATGTTTTATTTCTATATGCTTAATGCTTAGCACAGCATCTGGCACCTGGTATGCATCCAGCAAAATAGATTCATTTAATAAACACCTGTTTATCACTAGCTGTGTGAAAAGTCAGATAGGTCTTTTCTGAATGGTTCGCTTTTTCTACTTTGGATGATTTAAATATAATGGATAGCTTATAAATTTGTTTCTCTGGACATGCTGAATATGAAGCCAGGAGTCTGTGATTTCATAAAATGTCTTTTTTTTTTTATCATGAAAGTTTATATTACACAGCTATAGTCAACATTATTTTGTAATAAGAAGCATATCTTCTTATTTAAGTTTCTCCTTGCTCCTCAGGAGCCTTCTGTGACTTAACCATCAGCTCTGTAATTAAAGAGTAAGGAAGCAGGTCTTTAAAATCTAGAGCTTGCTCTTTAGGGATCTGTTGGGGCATCCTTAGGTATTTGTGTGGTGACATTTATTGACAGTATCCCTTTCTACCTTCATAGACAAACTGAGGGCCTGGCCAGGGTTACATAGCCCATGTACTACTATGTCAGGGACACTAGGGACTAAAGGCTGACAAACCAAGAGCATCCTCTGAGGACATGTGTTCTTAGCCAAAATCTAAGCCAAGGTCTTTTTCAGCATGTCCCTTCCCGCTGTTGGTGAAATTGAAGCCCAGGAAGCTTCAAAACTGTCATTGTTGGAGTAATGATGTAATATTTAATATAGTTCAGATAATTTAGTTATTGAACTCTTAATCAGACCTTCTTCCTGTTTTTGGAAGAAAGAGAACAAAATTAACCTTCTGGACCCTGTGAACTGGGCTATCAGATGCAATTTAATTTAGTGACATCATTTATTCCACACAAGAATTTGTGTGTGAACATATGGAGGAACCAGCATATTATTATATTAATGTCATAATATAATCCAAGAGGCTGGAACAGCACACAGGTTTCGTTATCTTTTTCTAACCCTCTCTGTGCTGCCTCTTACTTACAATAAATAAGCTTGCTGTCTTCTCAAAGCAGCTGCCTAAGTATTGTTATATTTCTACAGAGTTCTAAATAAAGGAATTTCTCATTCTTCTCAGTTTTCATGTTCACCTGCTACATTTCATCTTCAATGAAAGGGAAAATGGTGCTTGCTAAAAAAATGGTCCAATCCTTTGACTTCTTACTTTTTTTAGCCTGGTACCATTTTGAAGTTGGGCAAGTGAGAGTGGTGATACTAGAGGGCACAGAGACAGGAAGAGCTAAATGTTTCCAGTCCTATTGGATTTTAATCATCAGATGGGTGGATAATAACCCCTGGAGAAAACCAAATGACCCTAAGCATTTCCATAAATATGTATGAAGAATTAATGAAGCCAGAGAGGTGATTCATGGTTTAATATTTGATTACAAAAGTTGTCAACACATGACTTATATCCACTCGAATTTTGGACACCCCTCTCACATCATTTGTGGAGGTATGAAAGGACTATGGCTACTCTCACACCAGATTGATACCTACAATTCAGATAATCATGACTAATTACTTTCTTATTTGCATCTGTTGCTGTTTGCTTGGTTTGCTTGTGATTTCTGGTAGCCAAAGGAATTGGGTGACTTAAAATATATGATGCTCTTTTGTGTTGGAAATGAGGGGAAAGGTAAAGAATAAAAGAAGAAGCTTCCATGGTGGCCAGTCTCTGGAGAAACTTTACTTTCTCTTCTACTTTCCAGAGACATTTTTGTCTTATATGTTCTCCTCACGTTTACAGCTGTGCACAGTAGAAATTTGTAAACAAGAGCATGTCTACATCTTCTTTGGAGATTTAGGGTTTCCTTGGAATACCAGTGGTGTCAGGGGAATAGCTAATGCTGACAGATTTCTGGGCTGGTTACTATTAACAGACACAAATAATTAGGTAGGTGTCACAACCTACGTGGTTAAAATATTGTCTCAGAAAATGTTCCTGCCCAAAAGAGAGGATGGCAAGTCAGTGAATGTCTTTCTCTGCACACATTCTGGAGACTGTCAGATGGTCTTCGTGGGCAGGAGAGCACATTCAGTCCTCTGTGGTTTGCAGAAAACAGCTGTGATGTCATTGCCTAGTAAATGAGAATGTTACTTGTGAATGAGTCAAGGATTACACATCACTCAGCTCAACCAGGTAAAAGCTGTGCTCTCTAAAGACTCATACATTCCAGGCACAATTTCTTTCTTTGCTGTAAATCAGTCACTATGTGAAACTGTGTTAACTCTTCCTGGCCCCTAGAGTAAGTCAGCAGTACTAACAGAGTATTAATAGAGCTTCACGAATTACCTATCTTATATTGAGTGAGTGTTTTTTAAGAGAGGATTTGGGTATTTCTCTATGTAATAGAGAATCAGGGCTTCTTAGGTGCCTTCCACTTATTCTTTATATATATATTTTCAATTATTCTTTTATTGATTTAACATTTACTGAGAATCTACTCTAGTCAGGCCACTGTGCTAGTCACAGGATATAGAAAGATGAATATTATACAAATAGAACTTACTATTTGCCCTTCCCGAACTCACAACCACACACCTGCTTATTCTGCATCAAGGATGCTTAACTTCTATTATGTGGATGGCCAACTCCTGAAGAATCAGGTAAGGTTGTGTATATGTGTGTGTCGGTATATATATAGAAGACCTGTGTCTTGCATTGCATTTGCAAAAGAGCCTAGGAATAAATCTTTTACAATTATTGCTCCTGGCAATTTGAATAGATATGGGGATGCATTTGATTATGATAAAACTGGCAGACTTTAGACACATATTATATATGGGAACCAAAAATTGACAAACTTTAGAGCCAAGGGAATAGACCAAACAGTTGTGTAAGAGTTTCTAACTTCCACAGAGCAGAGAGAATCTTGTTAGCATATTTCATCGGGCATCTGGGGCTTTTTACAAGAAGTGATTGCTCAACACATTGCACACATAAATGCTGAAAAACAAAAGAATTTGATTTGCCATCAGCTACTGGTCTGCTTTTTTTTTTTTTTTTAACAAATCTGGCTATTTTTGCTCATTGTGTAACCCTACTTTGACTTTTTATAAAGTAAGATATTCTCTGTAGTATGAGAAAGTATTTTGCTACATTTTACCATTTTAGAGATATTTATAGATGTAATTTCCTTGCACTACTTAAAATATCATGTGTTTTAAATTTTGCAGTATAAATAATGTAATTTGGAAAGACAATTACCACATTTCTGAGTTGGATACTGCTATTACAAAGAATAATTGTTGTTGACTCAGTAGTACAAAGAGCTCAAAACTCATAAAATATTCGAAATTTTACTTAGCACTTTTATTGACATTATCTTATATAGTGTTGCAACTGCTCTATTAGATTTGCACTACTATCCCCATTTTAAAGATATGAAAACTGATACTAAGAAAAACTCTTTGTCTTAATTGTAATCTACCTTCTTTGAAATTATTAGATGTGTGTGAATATAAGGTAAGCAGAACATATATGTAGAAAGTCCTCTTATTTTTAAGGTCTAAATTTGACATTTGCTGAATATTTTATCTGCTGTTTTAAAGACAGATGGTTTAGTGCATGCAAAAATCATGAGTTTCCAATAGCTGTGTGAACATAATTTTTGATCAATAAGTTTGTAGTCAGTGTTCCTTGCTGAGCACATTCACCTTTTCATGACTTTGTTCTGTTAGATCAAAGTGTATGTAGATTTGGCAGTTAATCTAACACAACGTCATAAGGTGAATGGAAATGCTAACAATGCTTTGTAGGAAATGAACTGCTACCAACTATGATTCGCCAGGCCCTCTGGTAGGTAATTTACATACATGAACACAAACTTATAAGAACAGGTTTTTGTTATAAAAAATATTCAAGATAAGGAAACCCATTTGGAAGGTTGCTCAACTTGTCTAAAGTTACTTAATCCATGGGCTATCCACCTGGGCTTCCAATTTAAGTCTTTTTGATTCGAAAACTCATCACATTACCGATGGCATGCTTCTAGGGGCAAATTTGAACAAGATACTGAGAAAATGAAGTTAACTACTGTGACTCTCAAATTAGTCATTTGCCTATTGGGTCACATGTTCTCTTGAAGGCCAGTGATAGAAAGGCAGTGACAACTGAAACTGATAGGATCTGACAAAGGTGATGCCCGTCGCTGATTTGTTTGCCCATTTGTTCCCAAATAGTCAGTTTAATGGCTGCACAAGCATTATCCAAGTGCGAAGAACTATTTAGGGTCACTCAAAATGAATAGCACTATTAGTTCTGACTGGATGTAAGTATAATAAAGTTGCCAAGTATCTCTGCTGCTGTTCTTTTCCTCTCTAAGTCATCAACCCAAAGTCACTGAAGTCTCATTGAATTTTTGTGCTACCTTCTGTTTGCAGAAGGTAGTGACACTGTAGCATCTCTTGAACAACCCTGAATAATTTTCTGAGATTATTCAGAAAGGTCAATAGTTCCACCTTTGAGTATCTCAGTAGGTCCTTTAGATAATTTCATTTTTGTGCACATATGCATGTTTATTTGTGTGTGAGTATATGTGTGTCTAGATAGCATTAACAAGAACATGCCATATAAAAAGAGTTAACATTCACTGAATACTAAATGTCTCTAGATACATTATATTCATAATCTCTAATCTTGATATCAAATCAGCAAGGCAGAGTTATCCCAATTTTACAAAAGAAGAAACTAAGTCTCATGAAAACTGGATAATATGCCCTAGATCTATTATGGTGTTTTAGTCTGCTTGCTGCCTCAGAAACTAATATGTTGTCTGATGTAGACACATGCATATAAACATATCTATGGATAATCTGATGATCAAGAAATCTTAATTTACATTCCAGCCTTTCATAGAATTGATCCCAGAATAAATGATAGTACTATATAAGTAATTTCTGTTTCTGCAATTAATTTTTATTTAACTAGTTTTTCCAAATCCACAGTAGATTATCCAAAATATTTTTGTTAAATTACAGTGTTCATTTGACACAGAATAGTTGAAGAATAGATGAATTATTTTAATGAAAATTAACCTCTTCAAAACAAGTTATTTTCTTTTTAAAAGGCAGGAAGAATAAGAGATCTTTTGCCCTGAATCTATTCCACTATCTTTGTGGTCACCACTGAAATGTAAAGGCACTATGTGACATTTACAGTGAGCAAATGTACTGCAGATGCTGTGACAGACCCTATAATTACATGTTCCCCTCTTATTTCTTTAGAAAGAGAAATATAGATAGCTTTTGTGTGTGAAATCAAGCAACAAGTGAAACGTTGAACTGGAGATCTAAGCATAGGGAGAAAGCATTTGATATTGAGTGTGGAAAGAAGGCTTTTAATTTTCACTTATTCCAGGCTTAAGACCAAAGGGGAAAAAAGTCCTGCAAGATAGAACGGAAAAAGAAACAGTTTGGCCTGTAGTGGACAACATAATAATTCTGTCATCTGATTAATGTCACGAAAGAGACAAACTCCTGATTATGTGAGCATATACAATTTATTTCTCTTCCTCCATTGGGTTGGCTGTGGAAAGGTGTTTGTTTCCAATGCAAGCCATAGATTTCCTGGGCTCCAATGTGCAAGGTGCTGAAGTGACAAACCCAAGAGCACAGAGTGAAGACAAGAAGCAGGGCAGCAATAGCTCAGAGGAAGCTGGAAACAAATTCCCTGAGCATCCCAGTGTGCCTCCTTCACTTCTCTTTATTTCCCTCTTGTTTCCTTTTTGAAAAGAAAATTAGTTTCTAGCCCGTGTCTGGTGTAGGAGTTTTCCAGAAGCCTTGCTGTTTTATCCATCTTTATCGGGTGGTTATTGTTTATAAAAGGGTTAGTTGGACTGTTACTTCTTGATGTGAATATTAAAACAAAACAAAACAGATACACTCTGCCCAAGTGGCACCTGATTCTGTTGCATGCATCTCTTCTTTTCAAAATATCAGTGTTTGGTTTTTATAGCTTTGAGTTGGACATACAAAAAGAAAAAAAGAGAAAATAATAGATTTGGTTATCATGAATAGATATTACATAACAAATCATAAGAATGTTATAAAGATTAAGATATATTGGCACTGCGACTGGTGCCTATAACATGTCTTAGTCTTTATAATATTCTTCTTGTTTTTTTTAAATGGAGTCTCACTTTGAGTTGGACATACAAAAAGAAAAAAAGAGAAAATAATAGATTTGGTTATCATGAATAGATATTACATAACAAATCGTAAGAATGTTATAAAGATTAAGATATATTGGCACTGCGACTGGTGCCTATAACATGTCTTAGTCTTTATAATATTCTTCTTGTTTTTTTTAAATGGAGTCTCACTTTGTCACTTAGGCTGGAGTGCAATGGTGCAATCACAGCTCACTGCGACCTCCGCTTCCTGGGTTCAAGCAATTCTCCTGTCTCAACCTCCTGAGTAGCTGGGACTACAGGAGCGCACCACCACACCTGGCTAACTTTTGTATTTGTAGTAGAGGTGGGTTTTCCCCATGTTGACCAGGCTGGTCTCAAACTCCTGACATCAGGTGATCCACTGTCTAAGCCTCCAAAAGTGCTGGGATTACAGGCATGAGCCAATGCGCCTGGCCAATCTTTATAATATTATTGTGAGATAGGTATTATTATATAATGTTATTTGGTGGTAAAGTATTGATTTTGTATCCTACTGTGCAGCCCTTTGGTGAGTGACTTAGTTTTTCTAAACTTCAACTTTCTCCTCTATAAAATGAGGATATCTGTAGCTACCTTGCAGAGGCAGCCTCTAAAATGCTTAGCACAATGTCTGGTGCATTGGAGCTGTTCAATGTTAGCTTTTTTATGTGTCCAGAAAAGATTAAGCAATTTTTTCAAGACCACAAGGTAGTGTGTGGTAGAGGTGAGAGCCACATCCAGTTTGGGTTGGCTCCAAAACTCCTTTCTCTGGTGCAACACAAATTGTATTTATTTCTTTATGTTGAAAAAGAGAATGACTTTTTTTTCTGAAAAAAAAAAAAAAAAAAAAAAAAAAAAAAAAAAACCCTGAAAAAGAAAAACAAATCCTACATGCTGAGTCATGTTGGAGATAGATGTTTTCATATGGTTAGATATCAAACAAATTCTGATACATGGTTAGATATCAGGTTCTCTAATTGGCCCCAATACCAGCCAGGAAAGAATGGAGGAAGGAAGAAAGAAAAGAAGGAAAAGAAAGAGAGAGAATGAAAGAAAGAGATAAAACATGTAAACCTCTGGCTTTAAGAGTTCGAGTTCAACCAATCCTAACCTAGGTTGCAAGGACACATTAGGAATGACTTAAAAAGAACAACCCAAAGCAGAGTCCTTTCAAATAGGCAGAATCCTTAGGAATATTAATCCTGACTCTTATAGTTGCAATGAACAGAAATATACTTCTAACTACCTTGGGTGAGAAGAGGAGTCTTTTGGGGGGTAAATAATGTGCTCATTTGTGGAACTGAAAAGGGTAGTGATACTTCTGTGCTCCAGCAACAACTGGCACTAGATAATCAAATGACACCTGAGCTCTTTTAGGTTATGAAAGACTTGCAGAGATATGGCTAGTGACAGTTTCCAGCTTTAATTGCTACAGATTCTGATTAACTTCCTCAGTTACCATTTCAAATCCCAAAGAAGAGTTCTGACTAACTCCATGGATCCCCAAAAGATATGGGCTGTGGAAACAGCAGAACTCTTAGAATTGGGAGAGGAGCAAATCTATTGAGAAAAATTTATGGATAGATAACTCCAGCAATATCAGGAAGCTTGAAAACTTAGAACATAAGATCAGTTTTCTTCAAAAGAGGTTCATCAAAGTGTGGACTTATGATTCATGAGGCTTAAATATGGCCATATATGTTTCAAGTGTGTATGTGAGGCACTCTTCTCTAGGAAAATTTAACGCCACCATCCTAATTTTAGGCAGATTTTCCCCAAATGCATAACAATCAGACCATCCATTCTCATTTCATCTTGCAATTTTCCATTCTTCTAAGGAAACGGAGTTCTACAAGAACTAGGATATTTGGGAGGTGCTTTAATGTTTGAGGTTAATGGTAAAAAGCACAGTTAAAATTTTTTACATGCCACTGAAACTCCAAATCTTAAACTGGATTGATTCCAGAAGACAGTTCTTAAATTTTTTCTATTTATTTGAAAATTTAACACAAATGGCCCTCCTTTTCTTTTTCCTTTTTTTTTTTTTAAATTTCCATCACTAATACTTCTATTGTGGTATAAACTGCTGTTTTTAGAAGCTTCAATTTACTCCAAATCTGTCATGTGTTTTTAAATGGGCTTTCTCTTAATAAAAAAAAAAATGGTGTTATAAGGGGATTGCCCCTTTTTCATCTTTCTCCTAAATGTGAATATTCCCAGTATCTGTTTTCATCCTTTTCTTCTTCTCCTCTGGTAAATATATTCACTCCCTTGCTCCAATGTCACCTGTGGTGGGTGACTCCCAGACCTTTAAATCTAACCCCACATTTTTCCTTTCTTTCATATCCAGTTCCTGTGCATCTCTACTGGGATACTCTATTAGCATCTACAATTCAACATGTGCAAGATAGAACCCACTACGCCTGCTGGAAAATCTACTCCTTCCCTGAACTCTTTCAAGTTAAAAACTCTGCAAATTGCTCAGTCACTGAGGCTTTGCCAGATTCTCATTGACTCCTCGCACTCTGCAAACCCCGGTCAGTTTCTAACCCTTATAGATTCTGCTTCCTCTTAACTCCATTATTTCTCAGAGTGACTACTCTGCTTCAGGCCCTCATCCTCTCTTGCCTGGACTTAAAATTTTTTTTTTTTTAATTTTGAAATAATTTTAGACTTACAGAAACTTTACAAAAATAATGCAGTGCAGATAATTCTTAAATACTCTTCACTCAGCTTTCCCAATGTTGACATCTTGCCTAACTGTGAAACACCTATGAAAATTACTATTGTTACAATATTATTAAGGAAACTATAGTCTTTGTGTGAATTTCACTAATTTTCCCACTAATATCCTTTATCTGTTGCAATATCCAATCCAGAGTCTCACATTGCATTTAGTTGTCATTAATTATTAATTCTCGACAATCGATGATACCTTCTCAGTGTCTCCTTGTTTTTTTGTGACCATGGCACTTTTGAAGAATAGGGTCTGATTATTTTGTAGAATGTTCCCTCATTTGGATTTGTCTGATTTTTTTATGACTACACTGTGAGTATATCCATTGTTTTCTGGCCCTGTTCTCCTGCAGTCATCCTTTAAATGGCTTCTTCCCTTCTAGTTTTCTCCTAGGTTCTCTATCAACATTGTATGTGAAGTTATTCTTTTGAAATACAGATTTATCCATGTCTCTATACCTGCATGAAAGTACTTTTAGGGTTGCTCCTTGCCTATTAAATAAATTCTACATTCCTTAGTCTGCCATTCAAGGCCATGCATAATTTGTTCCACGTTTCCAGACAGCTCATCACTCTGGAGACTGACTGATCTGACTGACTGTTGTGTTCTCCGTGCTGCCCTACATGGCTGTCAGTCTCTTCTTCCTTATACTGCCCTGGATGATAAATGTTATTATTATCATCTCCACTATATAGACAGGTAAAGCAGATTTCAGAAAAATTAATACACCTGCCAAAGGTTAACAACCAGACCTGATTAGTTTTCCTTTCTGAAGCCAAGGGATTTAGCCCCCACAATGGTAAGCCCTTTGAGTAAAAGTTTTGGTTTGGTTAATCCTGAATTTTCTCACAGAATCTGGCACATTGCCTTGTACATAGTATGGCTTTGATATGTATTAGCTGAAGAGATGAAGGAATCAATAACTTTAGGATAAAAATGTATAATTGTGATGGTAAAGAATGTAGAGATAGAAGTTCCTTAAATTAGAATTATACTTTGATGAAGATTTATTACAACACGTATTACACAATAATTTTGTTTTTTATTAGCAGGATGGAGTCCAAAGATGGGTTTATACTCAATTATTTCTCTGGTCAGTTCTGGAATTTAAATTATTTACAGACGATTGTGCGTTTTCTTTTTTTTTTGAGACAGAGTTTTGCTCTTGTTACCCAGGCTGGAGTGCAATGGCGTGATCTCGGCTCACAGCAACTTCTGCCTCCTGGGTTCAGGCAATTCTCCTGCCTCAGCCTCCTGAGTAGCTGGGATTACAGACCTGCGCCACCATGCCCAGCTAATTTTTTTTTTTTTGTATTTTTAGTAGAGACGGGGTTTCACCATGTTGACCAGGATGGTCTCAATCTCTTGACCTCGTGATCTACCTGCCTTGGCCTCCCAAAGTGCTGGGATTATAGGCGTGAGCCACTGCACCCGGCCCGTGTGTTTACTTAATCTACCTTTCACTCTAATCATATTTGCTCTCAACACAATCTTTGGTAACTAACATAGCCTGGTAACTAACATAGCTACCCATTTCAACAAAGCTCCATAAAGGAAGCTGGAGAGGAAAGGAAGAACCAATGGTGAGCTTCTAGAACTCAAACAGAAAGATCCCTAAACCTCTCTGTGTGGGCAAGGAGGCAGGGAGTTACTAGAGGGAGAAGGGCTTGAAGGGAGAAGATGTTGATACCTCTATAGGGAGTTGACCCTCTGTCCTTTCCCTTGCATGCTGGCTTTGTGTGAATGTCCTTTCTGAGTTACTGGCCTGAGGCCTGCAGGGGCTATGAGCCCCTGTATGTGCAACGTGTATGTGCAGCTCCTCAGCTGCTGGAGGGCACTAATGTTCAACAATTTTGATTTGTGTTTTAATTTTCCTGCAGAGGGCACATAATATATTTTCAGAGCTGGTTAATTTCCAAAACCTCTGGGTACTGTTGAAAAAGTGGCTTTAAGTGCTCTGCCTCTGCTTTTCAAAGTGCAGTGCATTCTCATTTTCAAACTCCTTTAGGTATCAAAGACCTAGTGAGAGCATTATAAATGCTCCTTCTCTACGGTACCTTTGAGGACTAATCTGCCCCCAAAATCAGCAGCATGTTGACACTGGGTGAGAGAAAGCGTTGTAAAATACATTTTACATTTGTTCAGTGAATCATTTATTCGGTTTTATTTTATTTTTTCTCAAAGAGAAACTCGTTTGAGAGTCTTATGGCTGTGACATTTTTAATCGACTAAAATCAAATTTTCAGAAGTTATTCCTTTCGAGTGGGGAAAGAAAGGTCATAAATCCCTATTTAAATGGGATTTGGTTTTATGCTTGAGGGAGAATAATACTCTTTTCCCTCCATTATCTTGAATTTAGAAGCATGAAATATTTTTAATAACAAAATGGGCAAGGTACGTTCATAATCAATCTACATATAATCACACCATTCGCCTAAAAAGGTGAACTGCAATTGATGACTCAGCTGTCAGGGCTACATTACTCCAAGAATTGAGAAGCAAGGATAGATGTGCTTCAAATAATGTCTAATGACAATTTTGCATTAAGCTAAATCTAATAGCGTTCAGTAATCATGTGCTGATTCTTATAAATATCTGTCCCTGTCAGCCTCTTCTTTTTATCTCATGGCTGCTTTGGTGGTCCAAGTTCTCATCTCCTCTTCACTGCACTCTGTCAGAGCCTCCTAACTGGTCTCCCACTTCTGTCCTTGCTTGTTCTTGAACTCTTTTTCCACTCTCCAGCCCTGCTTTCCTAACAAAATGCAATTCTGCTCCATGTCATCCCTGCTTAAAATCTTTCAAGGTGCTCTCATTGTTCTAAGAATAAAGAACATAGTTCTTAACACAGACAACAAGGCTACTGTGGTCTGAATCTACCAACCTCTCCAACCGTTTCCTGTTCCCCAGCCACTACAGTCTTTTTTACTTCTTTGAAGGCACCATAGACTTCTTGATGTGAGACCTTTAAACATACTGTTCCTCTGCATGGATTATTCTTCATCTTCCCCTACCCACAACAGTGAACTCCTCCCATATCGCAGCTTAAAAGCTATGTTTCCAAGGAAGCTTTATGCTAACAGAGCAGTTCAGAGCCCCTCCTCATACTCTTAGAATACCATGCATCTTTTCTTCTGAACTTATCAGTGTAGTAATACTCTTTCATGTATTTATTAATTTTTCTATTTATTTTTTCTATAAGCCCATGAGGGCAGGTATCATGTGTGTTTTGCTCAACATTGTATTTCCATAGCATAGTACAGGTACAAAGTAAATGTGCAATAAACATTTATTGAATAAATATCTCATTGTCATTTTGGTTTGCATTTGTCTGATGATCAGTGATGTTATACACCTTTTTATATGCCTGTTTGCCATTTGTACGTCTTCTTTTGAGAAAAGTTTATTCAAATCTCTTGCCTATCTTTTGTTTGGATTATTAGATTTTCTCACATATTCTCATTATAAATCCTTTGTCAGATGGGTAGCTTACAAATATTTTCTCCCATTCTGTAGATTGTCTCTTCATTTTGTTGATTGTATCTTTTGCTGTGCTACAGGCTCTTTACTGGTAAGGAGAAAGTAAGAATATGGATTTCAAAAACATCCACATTATTGTAAAGCGTATAGCCCAATGACAGAACTAAGTTAAGTGCAGAAATGGCTATAACATGAAGAAGAATTTAAGTAGTTCCATAGTAAGATTTAGAGTGCAAAAAGGGAGAGCTGTAGAGTCATGTCAGGGTCAAGATATAAAAAGAGTGGGCTTATTAGATAGACAGTAAATATTTATTTTGAGTCTTTGAGGAGAGAAATGAAGACAGTGCACCTGAAAAAGGTTTGTCTGTAAAAAGAAAACTTTGCAGGCAAGGGGACCAATTAGAAAATATAACAATACTTTAGAACAAAAGTACTAGAGGCTTAAAATATACTTATGGTAGTAATCCAAGATGGAGAGACTGCTGTTAATGAGACTGTGGGCGGGGGGGGGGGGTCGTTACTAGATTTTGTTTCTTTGGTTAATGTGTCAATCTGTCTTGTGTTGATATAAAGAAATACCTGGGGCTGGGTGATTTATACAGAAAAAAGGCTTATTTTGGCTCATGGTTCTGCAGATTGTACAAGAAGCATGGCACCAGAATCAGTTTCTGGTGAGGGCTTCAGGAAGCTTACAATTATGGTGGAAGGTGAGGGGGAGCAGGTATGTCACATGGCAAGAAGGGGAATAAGAGGGAAGGAATGAGGTACCAGGCTCTTTAAACAAACAGCTCTTCTATGAGCTAGTAGAGCAGGCACTTACTCATTACTGTGAAACGGGCATCAAGCCACTCATCAGGCATCTACCTCCGTGACGCAAATCTTTCCCACTAGGCCCTACCTCCAACATTGATGATCAAATTTCAACATGAGATTTGGAGGGGACAAACATCCAAAGTAAATCAATTGGTTACTTGATTAGGGCCTAATGACAGGTGGCTGTTAAATATGACTTCAAGTTTTTGAGCTTGTATGCTTGAGAAAACAATGCTGTTATTAACAAAAGTATAGAAATCAATGAAAGTTACAGCTTTGAGATTATATAATAAATTTCCTTATGTATATAATAAAAATAACACCGTGTTTATATTTAAATCAACTCCTCCAGGAGTGGGTTTGGTGCTTTGTGTATTTAGGGCTGGAGTGAGATATCAGAATCATCTACAAAGAAAGGAATGAAATTATCAAGGGAGGAAGGGTAGAAATGGAGAGAGTAGGGTCTAAAAACAGATCTTGAAGATATCCTACTTTTAGAGGTGAGAGAAGAGCTGAAAACACAGCAAAAGTGAAAGAGAATAAAGAGAGTAAAGAGAGAGGAGAGTTATATCACAGAGGTAGGAGACCTGCCACAGGAGTTCACAGGAACTAAACAAGGAGATGAAAGGATAAGACTTGCTTGAAAACATGCAGTGTTTCTGTGAGATGATGCAAGGTAACAGCTGAGAAAAGACAATTGCATCTAATGGAGAGAAGTGACTGGAGGCATCTGAACAGAAGTTAGGGCTTGTGGCAGAGAATGCTGACTGCCAGTCAAAACCTGTACTATTTTCTTACATTTGGGCAACGGCTGGCCTAATGTCACTGTTTCCCATGTAGTTAGGTGTGACCACTGAAAGCAATCAGTGAGGTAAATAGACAGAACATGGAGAGAAGTTATATACACTGCTCTCAGGCCTAGTCCATCTTGACATCCCATGCATGCTCCACCCCACACTTACTGCTTTATGATGGATTAGAAGAAAGAAAACCGTAAGAGTAATTTTGGAAGCCACATCTGAAAATGTTAGAGTTTACATTAGTCTGTGTGGTAGATATCTCAGGCACTCATCAAAATATTATCGATGTGTTTTTTTTTTTTGAAAGATAATGTTGGTTAGCATAGATTTCTAGGGTTGACATTTTTTTTCTCTCTGTAGAATTTGTTTTTTTATATTAGGAATTTTATTCCATTGTCTTCTAGCTGACATAGTTTCTGATGTAATTCTGATATTTATTCCTCTGTATGCAATGTATTTTTTTCTTTGACTGCCTTCAAGGTTTTCTTTGATTTTTTTTTTTTGTTGTTGTTGTTGTAGGCTAAGTTTCTTGGATATATGTGGTTTGGTGTCTTTAATTAATAATAACTTAGGGAAACTCTCAGCTATTATCACTTCTGCCCAGCTGTCTTTCTGCCTCATTTTACAGTGAATCTAATCTCATGTATGTCAGGCCCATTTTGATATTTTCTGGTTTCTGTATGTTCTGTTCTTGCTTTTCTTTTTTTTTTTAACCTTTTACTTTGGGTAATTTCTAATTACCTACTTTCAAGGTCTAAGATTATTTCCTTGGCTGTGTTAAATCAACTGATGAACTCATTCAAATATTCATGTCTTTTACTATGTTTTGCATTTCTGATATCTTGATTGGAATCTTTTGTAGAGTTCCAGCTAGGGTCTGGGTACTTATGTTTAGAAATTGGCATGTGTTATCTACCAGCAGACCACTGGCATGTGGGGCTGAGACAATGTAGTCAGAAGTTGAACTCAGTGTGGATTTAGTTGTTGCTATATTTACCTTGTGTGATAACCAGCTTCAGATTCCTCTTGTGCTTAGAATATGGGGTTGTACCTGGTGCAGTGGCTCATGTCTGTAATGCTAGCACTTTGGGAGGCTGAGATAGGTGGATCACCTGAGCTCAGGAGTTAGAGAACAGCCTGGCCTTATATGGCGAAACCCCATCTCTACTAAAAATACAAAATATTAGCCAGTTGTGGTGGCACAGGCCTGTAACTACAGCTGCTTGGGAGGCTGAGGCACAAGAATCTCTTGAATCAGGGAGGTGGAGTTTGCAATAAGCCGAGATCATGCTACTGAACTCCAGCCTGGGTAACAGAGCAGGACTGACTCAAAAAAAAAAAAAAAAAAAAATAGAATATGGGGTTGGATGTTGGAGCTGTTTCCTCCATGTTCCTGCTCTGTTTTTGGCTTTCAGATTTTCCTCCATGCCTGTTCTACAGTGATGTCTCTCTCTGTACTCTTGCCTTCCACAGAAGTAGATTGCCTTTGTTTGTTACTTGGTGCTTGCTTGCCTGATGGTGGGGTTCAGGGAGTGTTCTCAGTTGTCCTGGTCTAGCCTGATGCTTTGACATGCCTTGTGTACCTAGCCTTGGGAATGGGGTTTTCTTAGTGTTCTTCCTCCTCTTCCCTGTGTAAGCAAAACTATATTAGGACTCTTGAAGTTAGATCTGGTAATGTGATTTTTTTTTGGCCCAAGAAGCATCCACAGAAGTCACATATATCCCTTCTGAGTGAAAACATTTAAAAGTCATTGCACAGGTCCCATAATCTTTTTTTTTTCTGCAGTTTTTTGTTGGCGTCGTGTTGTCATAACAGGGTGGTATTTCCATTCACATAAGTGCTTGAGTGACTGTAATAGCATAACTGCCCTGCTCCACATGGTATATATCGATTAAATAAGAAACAAGCCATTGTGGTTTTAAGCCAGTAAGATTTTGGAGCTATCTGTTACCAGAGCATAATCTACTTTATTTTGACTAATATAGCCTGAGTTCCTGAATGACTGTTTGTAGAAAGTATGCCACATTGACCTATTTCCCTGCTCCGTACTATTGTTGAAGCAATAAATAAACTTCTATTATGCTTGAACCTTTATATGGTTTTGAATCAAATATGATAGCAATTATCTAGCCTAAGTAATAAAGAGACTAGGTGGTGGTAAGCATGCTGTACTTTCAAAAAATTTGAGGTAGAAGTAAAGAAACAATGTTTAAGGGAAGAGCAGTATTAATGCAAAGTATTAAAAAAATGGGAAAAATATGAACATAATTTTAGGCAGAGTAGAGGGTGTATGTTGAAAAAATGTAGATGAAAAAGAGAAAATGATTGCTTAAGCAAGGAGTACATACATATCTTTTTCAGAGTGGAGTAGAAGAGAAGAGAGATAGCATAAGTGACTGTATGAAGAGATGATGAGCTGGAGAGAGCAGAAATGGAGCCAAGTCCCATGGAAGCTTTGATTTGCCCTCAGCAAAGTTAGAGTCATGTTTCTGTCCGCACAGCACAAATTTCACCCTTTCTTCTAATAGTTATGCCGACTTCTCAACCACAGGCATGGACATCTGATCCAGGCCAGGCCAATTATAGTATTAAATTCCTCAAGTCCCAGTGATTTTTTTCCCTGAGATAAATATATTGTCTGAGCAGAGCCATCAGCAGCCTTCTCTCTGATTTTTCTAACTGCAGCACATGGAGAACAGTGTCTTTCTCTTTTCACAAGTGATTCTGGAGTTGCCCATGGTACTTTCTCCCACTGAGAAAATGAAGTCAGTAGGACAAACAGACAGAAGGACAGATGAGAGGTAGAAAGGTACAGATACTATTTTTAAGAAGTTACTGTGCGATGGAGGAAATCTGATCCACCATAGCCATCAGCTAATTTAAGAGAGTGATGGATACCAAAAACAAAGATACAGAATTTCAAAGAATGAAAGGATGAAGAGGTCATAGCCATTGTTTACATGTTGTAGGTTTTATGGGTAAGGATGCATTTGAGCTTTTCCTAGAGGAATGGGTAGGATGGGAATGAGATACTTTGAATAGTGAAGAATAACATGAATGAAGGCTGGAGGAAGAAAATCACATGTAGTCAATCTGGCTATAAGAGGTTAGAGGAGATATTCTCAAACTCAGCTGTACTGGAATTACACGAAAAGTTTATTATTATTTTGTGAATACTACTTCTAGGCTCCACCTATGAGAGATTTGAGGGCAATTCCTCTGAGGGACAACCAGGGCATCAGGATTTTTAAAACTTCTTCAGATAATTCTAATGGGCAACCAAGGTGAAAACCCACCGTTTTAGAATATGGAAAAGTAAGAGAAAACATTTTAAAATTATAAATTAGGATCACATGCTGGAAGAAATTACATAGAACACTCAAGATTGGGCTCTGTTTTATAAACAGAAGGATTCCTTCCTTCAATTTTTTATTTGTATTTTGTAATTTGTTTCTTAACTAAGTGAAGGAGAACATAGTGACCTAGAGGCCGAAAGTGCTAACTGTGGATTCAGACTCCCTGGTTTCAATCCTGGTTCTGCCACTTGCTCACGGAGAGCCCATGGGCTTTTGACTTGCCTCAGTCTCTTTATATGTAAAGTGATGATGCTAATATTAGCTGCCTTGGAGCATTGTTTTGATTATTACATCAAATACTCCATTTGAACATTCTTAATATAATACTTGTTCTATACAAGCCACTTAATTGAAGTCACTGTTTTTCCCCTCCGGTTATTGAACTTCAGGAAAATGGGTCTGACTTTGATGTGTAAGATGGGATGTATTTTGTTTAATTATTTGTTTATTTGACACATGTTTAATGAATACCTACCATATGCAAGGGACTATCATGAGTGCCCAAAAAAATATAGCAAAATTAAAAACAATGTCTATACAGCACTTTAACACTTTAAAATTGCTTCCACATCAATGAACTTGTTTGATCCTCATTACAATTACTAGAGAGGAAGCAGAGACTTCTGAGATGATAGCAAGCTCAGTATTAGAAATATTATCTTCAGGGGTGAATCTGGAGAGAGATGCAAGTTAATACCAGAACCAGAGAGATGATGTGGGATCACTTCGAGGGATTCAGACTAGAAATTATAGTGAGGACAAGGAGGAAAGAGGTGGGAGAGATGTGACAGCAGTGGTCAGAGAGGCGAATGTATCAATCTAACTGAATCTCAGCAGACTGTAGACTCCAAAGTCTCTCTGCTTTAGTGGCTCAGGCTCCCTGGTAACCAAGTGGCATTTCTGTAGTGATGCTGTGATTACTTGTACTCTTCACTCCTAGATTTCTGGAAGCCAGAGTATCAGGGGATTCTGGTGTCCCACGTGATGTATGGCCTGCTTCACAGTTTACTTCTTAGTCCAGTCTTTTTATAAGCTCTGAGAATTGAGACATAAATATTAATATGGTAATGGATTTTATTGGTGTTTCACAAAAACTGGAAATCGAACAAGAAAAATTGCAAAAAGCAGGCTAACCTATCAACTTGCTTTCATTTTAAAATCTTATATAACCTACTTTTCTCAATTGACAGAAAGGAATTCCATTTTAAAGCTTTCTAGGGAAGCTCTTATGAGTGGTGGAGAGAAGTAACTTTCTTGAAATGAACAACAGTTTTTTCCCATGACTCTGTGTGAGAAAGCCAAATAATACTCTGACATCCAAACTCAAGTAAATGACAAAACACTATTCTAACAATGTTACCTGTTACCAATATCAATATACATTCATAAGTTATTGGCTCTCCCAGGTTGATACTGACCTACTGATAAGAATTTGAATTTGTTTTCAGGTTTCCGTTTGTCCAACCCATGGTTGCATAATTCAGGTGCCATTTTCCCAGTTTACTGATGAGTATGCCATAGAGGATGACATTAAAGTCTCAGTAAAGTCAAGATATATTATCTCAGGATGTGTCAGTCTTTCTGAGAAATGAGGTTAGCTTGATCAAACATATTGTAAACATTATCCTTACTTTTCTTTAAGATGTCCAAAAGTGGATCCTATGATGATCTTTCTCAGTGTCTTTTCAGGCTAGACCATCGTGCAAATACAATTTACTTTGTCTTTTAAATACCTGAGCTTTCGTTCAACTCAGGGAACCCTGGAGGAAATTTCTAACCTAGAAAAATAAGATTTAGCAGAGGTTTTATTGGAATTTCTTCTGTCAGCCAAGAAATGCGATAAATTTCCTCAGTTCCTAAATCAAAACTTTAATAATAAATACTGCTCTGCATCTACAAAAATGACTCTGCTGAACCTTTATCTGTGGAGCCTGAACTCCGAGTTTGTTTTCTCAGGACTGCAGTTGCTAACTTTGCTCTGATCTAGACTACATTTCTTGCTCAGTACACTTGTGATCATCATGTATTGGTATGAAATGGTTAGCTGGACTTTGAGGTATCATGGGTAACTGTCATGGTACAAGTATTAAGGCTGCAGAGAAGACAGCCTGCGATCTAGCCTTTGCTCTCACAGCTAGACTGATGCACTGACCGTGTAATCACAATAGCAATGCAAAGCTAGGTTAGGAAAGGATGATGGAAATGTTTGTCCAGTAAAGCATGTCCATCTCCATTACTCAAGCATCTGTAAAGGGTCAACATTTTTATACAGTATTCTAAAAATAAGTGTTTACAGCAAAATGCTTAGAATCAAGTGAATGAGACTGGCATTACATACATGAAACCGAGAGAAACATCATACACAGAGTAAAATGGCATGCAGAGAGTAAGGTGGCATGCAGAGAGATTCTAATAATACTGGCCATCGTTATTCAGAAAATGTGAACTGACTGGGGATGGGTGTAATGAAGAAAGTTTCCCGAGGCAGTGAGACTTAAATTCCCAAAGAGAAAACAGAACTCATTCAAATGTGAGCAGGTAAGAAGAGCCAACATATTTTACTGTGGAAACAGTTTTGTTTTTCTTCTTATTTGCTTCCTCACCAGCATCCAACCCATTCTAGGGGAATGCAATTGACTGCACACACCCCACCAACAGGGACAGAATGCAAATATTTTCCCTCACCTCAGGGGAGTGTTTGAAACACTCTCTTGGAAAGGAAACTAATTTATTTGGTTGCTAATTATTTTGGCTCTGGTTTTAATGAGCCATCCACTGTAAAAGATGAAGAGGATAAAAAGGCTTCTCTCTCTTTTTTTGGCAAAGTGATTAAAAGGGTATGGAAGAGTAGCATGTAGTAGTTAAAATCATGGGTTCCTGTGCGGGCTGTCTGTGTTTGTACCCCTGCCTATTAGGTGTGTGACCTTTGGCCAATTGCTTATCCTTTCTAATCCTGAGTCCTCATCCATAAAATGAGGAAGAAAATGGTACCTAACTCAAAGGATTGTAATGAGGGTAAAAGATACAAACAGTGGTTATTGTTACTGTTGTCATTATTGTTATGTTATTATTGGCCTGGAACACTGGGAAGACATGAAGAAGAGATGATATGAACAGGTAGGACACCAGGGCTTTCCAAATGGTTCTAGGGAAATTGCTTAGGAAATGTGTGTGTGTGTCTGTGTCTGTGTGTGTGCTTTAGAGAAGAATAAACTGGGAATCAGGTAAACTGTTGCTTAGAGAATGCCTGTTGAGTATAACACAGAAGGACCCCATAAAGAGTTTTTTGTTTTTTGTACCCAAACAATCAGATTTCTCTCCAGCGTCTGACTGTCCCATGTGTGCATAATGAAGAACCTGTGTTTGCCTGTACCCAGTGCCCAGCCAATTGTTCCTGAGGCCTCTGAGTGCGGTTTTATGATTGTTGTAGGACTATCTCCTTACTTCAGCTGAGAGCCGGTTTCTTGTCACACAGCCATGAGAGATTAGGCTCAACTTTGAAGGGTGAGAATAAATCCAATTTATTGGGCAAAAAGGGAATGAAAGAGAAACAGGGACACTCCGGAAAGCCAGAGTTCTGCTAAAGTGCTTCCTGCCTCCAGATTGAATCCCAGGCACCATTCAGGAAGAGGAGGGCCAGGTTCCTCCCTGCTGCAAAAGATGTGAACTTCTGTGACTTCACCCCAGTGTGCAGGCCAGTTGGAGTTTTCCCGGGGACCTCCTTCCACTTGGCTGTCTCATTATCCTCTCTACCTCAGTGTTTTCAAAAATCAGTTGATAAACAACAAAAGCAAAACTTGTTAATGCTATGGGAATTTTGTTTTTCTCTATGAATTTAACCTAGCGTGAACAACTATGAACAAACGCTGCAAAATAAACAACAATGAAGAAACAAAAAATTCTAGAATACCTGTCTAGAAATAGAGGCCCCCTAAGTATTATGATTAGGATTGGTGTTGGAGGAATTTTTCTAAACCTGAAGGTCAAAGATGCCTGAATCAGAAAAAGTTATACTCCTCCTGTTACATTAGCAGTCTCAAGATGGTAGAGCTCCTTTGAAAAAACCACTCCTTCCATAGAAGCAGCTTCTTAGATGAGCAGTCTGGGGCAGGACTACGCAGTGCTGTCCTTGAAACTGTAGGATCAGGATCACCTGGGAGTTCATAAGAAATACAGGATCTTGGGTTCCACTCCAGACCTGCTAAATCGGAGCTTCCTTTACATGTGCTTCATGTGTACATTCGAGTTTGAAAAGCTCTGCTCCAGGGGACTCTAATGGGTTACACACTTCTTGGGATGCCTAACTCACCACTCAAGTGGTAAAACATCGTGAGAGACTCTGGTTGAACATTTCCCCATGTACAAGGAGAAGGATTTGTATTTCCAGAAAGTAGAGAGAATGCTAATGAACATGGCAATTACAAATAAACCCTCTATTTTGAATTAGCAATTGAAGAAATATGCAAAAAATAGTGTGAAATTTTTCATTTTGAAATCTCTTAAATCCTCAGACATCTTGAAGTAAAAGATGCCTCTGAAATGCGGCATAACATTTAGATTCTTTAGAAAGCTAGATCAAAGGTGAGAGTCATCAAAGTGTTTGTAGGTTCAAAGGCAAAAAGATAGCAGTTCTGAAATACAAGAGTTACGTTGAGACGGTTTTTGTCTCTGTGCATCTTTATGAGGAAGAGTGCTTCTTGAGCCTTTTAACCCTATAGACTTGCCAATTTGAGTGGAAGAGGTGACATTTTCCTTTAAGCCACAGGTTGCATTCTGTTCAGATCCTCCAGCATCAAGGTCAGGCTCTGTTCGGAATAACTGAATGCTAATTGACTTGCTGGGAATTAATGTGCATTATCTTGTTTACACCAATGTTCTGTTGGCAGTTTGTAAATCATTCTCTCTGGCAGGCTCTGACATGGATTTGAAGTTTGTTTCTGTTTTATAGGAGTTGGGTTAATCTCTAGCTATGCTAGAGGGTTAGAGAAATTAGACAGAATGAGAGAGGGGGGACCTCTCCCCTGCACATTTCTATATCATGAATGATTGTCAAAATTGATGGTGATTGTGCAGCCTGCATTTACCTCCAGGTAAGAAACAGGCTGGCTATATAATTATGCTAATGCTTTCCAGGGAATTTTTTTTTGTTCTCTATCTTTGCCAAGTGTACACAGGCTCCTGCTTGCTTGAGCATTCTCTCAGCAACCACCAACACACACGCACACACGCGCACACATACACACGCACAAATAGGCACAGACTGGCTGGCACGCTCACAAAGACCATGCAAGGTGACCTCAGTGATTTGTATGGCTACTCCTCACTGTGGTCATTTCTCAGTGCAGTGGGCATTCATCCAAATGCACAGCAGCTCTTTGTGCAGTAATCACTTTGCCTTCTATTGAAACCCCAAGAAAGAGGTATACAGTTTCCCTACATATTGCTCTGCTTTGGGTCCATATTGCTCTGCTTTGGGTCCAACTCCTAACCAAGACAGAGTTGCTGTGGAATAACTGAATGCTAATTGACTTGCTGAGAATTAATGTGCATTATCTTGTTTACACAGCAACTCTGTCTTGGTTAGGAGTTGGGTAAAATGAGGCTGAGACCTACTGGGCTGCATTCCCAGATGGTTAAGGCATTCCAAGTCACAGGATCAGATAGGAGGCCGTCACAAGATGCATGTCATAAAGACTTGCTGATAAAACAGGTTGCAGTAAAGAAGTTGGCTAATATCCACCAAAACTAAGATAGCCATGAGAGTGACCTCTGGTCATTTTCACTGCTACCCTCCCACCAGCATCATGAGTTTACAGATGCCATGACAATGTCAGGAAGTTACACTATATGGTCCAAAAAAGGGAAGCATGAATTATCTACACCTTGTTTAGCATATTATCACTAAATAACCATAAAAATGGGCAACCAGAAGCTCTTGGGGCTGCTCTGACTATGGAGTAGCCATTCTTTTATTTCTCTACTTTCTTAATAAACTTGCTTTCGCTTTTGATACTCACCCTGAATTCTTCCTTGTGTGAAATTCAAGAACCTTCTCATGGGGTCTGGATTGGGACCCCTTTCCAGTAACAGTCCCACTGTTGTTCACTTCTCTTCTCACTGGCTAGCTATGTAATCTTGAGCAAGTCACTGTGCTTCAGTCTCCTTCTCTCTAAAATTAAGGAGTTATACTCCTTAGCTGTATCCTGGGTGTTAGTCAGGCTTTTTTTTTTTTTTTTTGGCTTTAGTTCCAGGAAGCAAAACAGTTGCTAGCACCAAGAAATTGCTCATCTTGGTCTTTAAGGTCAGAGGAACCTGTAGTGCTATAGTGAAAACTACAGTGTCTATAGAGGCTTTATTTGGAGTTCCAGAGCTGCCTCTGACTTAATGTGCATCTGACCTTTGCCAAGTGTCTTGGATCTTCAGTTTTCTCACCTGTAAATTGGAGATAAATAGAGTTTCTTGCCTGTCCTGCAGGGCTGTGATGAGAGTGCATTGCACTACATGGTGCAGAGGATGATAAATTATCCAGGTTTGTCTGACCAGTGCTTTTAACTAGGGAGAGCAAACTAGTATCCTCACTAGCTGCAGCTACAGTGCTCAGCCTAGTTCCATAGCAGAATCCTTTAGAGACGAAGACTCCTGGACTGTACCTCGACACCACCCAATCAGAATTTTTAGGGGAAGTCTCAGATGTAAAATAAAATGCATGTGCAGCCAGGTTTGAGAACAACTGATTCAAAGACAAGGAAATCTTATCACCCCCTCAGTCTCAAATCCTGATATTCATCATATGTGACAGGATGTCCCTTCTCACATCTGATGCCTGAGGTGTTGTGTAAGACAGAATAGAGTCTGCAGGGGACTGCCCTGCTGTAGCCTTCTTATTAAGCTTGACAGATATACCTTCTAGTCTTGATTCATGATTTTCTTCCCCATATATTAAATGGAAGGAATCTCTCACACTACTATTGGAAATGAACTTTCTGAGCACTGTGTTTCTTTTGAGAATGGGGCAAGGTTCAGCTTGAACTATATTTAGCCCTGTCTAAGCCCCTCTTTTAAGTAGTAACTAGGGCACAATTGAACTTTATCTTTTGCCCTTTGGAACACCAAAATAGTAGAGGATGATAGGGAAAGGCAAGAACAAAACAGATGGGTTTCTACTTATATACTTTTGTTACCTGTTAGAGTCTGTTTGGAACTGGACACTGGTTCAGTTCTGTCCCTGAGGAACAGCTGTGGGAATGAGTATCTGGAGTTTATGCAAACTGCTTCACAGGTAACAAAGGCTTAGGCTAAATCTTTCTCTTTACTGTTCTGTAAAATGCTAGATATTTCAGAGCCACAGTCCTAAGCAGTGCCATTAAGAACCTCAAAGCAGGTGGCAGGTGGAGGGAGGAAGAGAAAGAAAATAACCCCATCCAAAATATGTGATTTGAAATAAAAGATGCAAAGCAAATTCTCAGGAGGTGGCCTTTTTATTTGTCTTTATTATTTCACTTTAGTTTGTCAGTGAAATGAGATAAGAACACCTGTCTCCTGCTAAATAGGGGCCATGTTCTTTTAGGTTAGAATGTAAAGCTGGAGGAATGCATTTCTGGAAACTTGCTTTAATCTATTTCTGGGGTAATGGACTTGCACAGCGACCTCGGGTGCCACCGTTAATAGCTTCTTGCTTCTTCCAGCAGAAATCCACTAGAGCTGTGTTTAGATGTGTGTTCACTTTGAGGGAAAGAACAACAGAAACTTCTCGGTGGGAGGTCGGGGGGCGTTGCAGGGAGGGGGTGAGAGAGAAAGACAGAGAGAGAGAGAGAAGATTAAGCACATTCTTTAGCAAGAAAAGAAATTACCTTAGTGCATGCTCCTAAGCAGCAGCATTAGGGAAAAAAGCTAGTTTCTTCATGACTGAATAACATTTAGAATGTAGAACCTGAGCTCCAACTTCTCTATATTTCCCTGGTTACTTTAATCCTGTGAGCTTTGGGCTCGAGGGAGAAAGTCTAAAAATACTGCAACCTATTCGTTCAAAAGCAAGTAACAAAGGTGGAAGGAGACTGCTTTCGCCTTAAACAACAACAAAAAAATGAAATCTTAATGTTAGTATTTTAAAACTCTAAATCAAATTCAGGCTTTGGAATATTGTTTTTTATTTTTATTTTTATTAGGCAGTGTGGAGGCATGTAACACAAATTCAAATGGTGCAAAAGGAAATACATTGGGAAGTTATTCTCCCTTCTAGCTTTATCCACCAGCACTCCAGTTCCCCTTCCCTGAGGCAACCTCTGATGTCAGTTCTTATGAATCCTTTCAGAAATATTCTTTCCATATCAAAGTGTGCATGTGTGTGTGTGTGTGTGTATGCACAGATTCACATGGTCTTTTCTTCCTTCATTTAACATAAATAGTTGCATTCTACACATACTCTCCTGCCCCTTGTGCTACTCACTGATAAAGTTTTCTGATAGATTAATTTTCTGTTAGGACATAGAGACCATCTTTTTCATTATAATAGTTGTAAGAAGTTCACTGAGGCATGTATTGTAATTTTTTAAACCAGTTCCTCCAATATGAATTTAGCCTTTTTTGATTCATTTGCTCCTATAATGTTGGAATGAATATTTTTATACATATACGTAAGTATACAATATTTTTGAATCTTAAGTTGCCACAGTGTAAATTGATTTGCACATCTCTCTTCTTCCATGGTTGCAAGCTTCTCCCAGGCTAAGCAGAGATCTTTGGCAGATATAATTGCATTTAATTTTTGGAATATCAACTGCAGGTCAGAGGGCATTGATGTTTTCTGGATGTGAGATTTCCCCTGGGTTTCATTTAGCTCTTACCAACCCAGCCAGGGAGGACAGAAGTTTGAATTTTATGTTTCTACACAGCTACTAGATCAGTTATTGAGCAAATATGACCCTTTCTGTTACAATGATAAGGTCACAAAAGTCACTTGAACAGCCTGAAGAAATCAATCCTACAATGGTCTCGGAACCACCTCTGACTTAGGGCTTTCTGGATGCATAGAATTTCTGACTCTGCATTGATAAGGTCATGCATATGTATGTACCAGACCTCAGGGTTCCCTAGGGCTCTGGTTTTCAAAACTGAATAAATAGAAACTGGAACTCATTTGGAATGAGACTAAAGGCTCTGGGAATTCTGGATCTTTGTACCATTATATTTTGAGTAGCAAGTATGTTTGTTCAGTTAGATAAATTACAATGTAATCAAGTAGAGATGGAGAGAGAATCCTTCCATTCATCAGATGCAGGGCCATGCAAAGACATCAAGGTTGTCATTAAAACGTGGAAGCTTACTACTTCTGGGTAAAATAGGTAGAGGAGGTTTGTTTTTAAGTTGATAAAGGAGAAGGAAAGCACTAGCAGCAGGGTGGAGACAGGCAGTATCAAGAGGAAAATAATACAGGTTGAGTTACAAGACCTATGCTTAGTTCAAATGCTGCATGATTTTTAGTTAGGACCAGGTCAGAAAACTGAAGTTAAGCTTAAAAAACAAAAAAACAAAAAACCAAAGTAAACATTTCTTCTACAGATTGTCTTGATTTGGGAGTATAAGAAGCCATAGCACCCTCGGCCTCTGTTCACCTCTCAGCTTTGTTGTTATTCTCAGGCTGCACGTAGTGGTATAATGGCTGCCAGTAGCTCCTGTCCTTCCAGGCTCAAGACTGGCAGATAGAACAGCTTCTCTTCCTCTGAGAGTTCAAACAAAAGTCCTGGATGATCAAGGATCCAAAGTCAGAGAGCTCTTAGCAAACGAATGAGGTTATAGGTGCTTGGTTCCCCCAAATTCGTAAGTGTCCAAAACAGCCTCTCAATAGGTATAAAGCTTTGGCTCACTTAATTTCTCATTGTTTTACTTTTCTCATTTGTAAAATGTGGTTGAACTTTATAATCTTTGTGGCCTCCTCCAAATCTGTACTAATTTCCCTTCTTCTTCTTTTCCTTTACTTTTCCACATTTATTGAGAATTTACTCTAGGCAGGCATTCTCCTAGTTCCTATTCTTGCCTATTTATATTTTAATATGTATAAGAATAAATGTGTGTCTAAAGAAGAAAACATATGTAGTCTAATAGAGATAAGTATAAAGAGGAATAGAAACACAGAAGAGGGAAGAATTCTATTGCTTATGGTAATAATATTTGAATCCATTTGGAAACTTGACCAGAGTTCCACAAGTTTGTGATATATACATGTTTGTGCTTGTACACAAGGAATAGAAGTGTGAAGCAGAAATGACTGAAAATGAGAAAAGTGCAGTGGTAAATTCACCCATGCTTATATATTGATTTACTAGTGCTATCTACAGTATTCTAGTAGGACAATCAAATGTCACCAATGAAATAATTAAAGAGTAGACAAGTATGGTTTCTGAGATAGTATCAAGGAACTAAGTAAATACTGAAGGATGATTAGGAAGTAATAAAGGAACAAAACAAATTAACTGAACCAAACTAAACCACATCACCATCATCACCTCCAGAAAATGTTCATAGTGATTTATAGTACGTAGCCCAGTGAAGAGAAATTAGGGAGACTGGGTTGTTTTTTTTTAAATCTTGAAACATGGAGGTCTCTCCAGTGATGGATTGTGTATACATATTCTAAGTCAGAGGAATGAATTAGAAGGCCTTCTAAAGCCCTAGAGTCCTCACATTCTCTAATATTTTTGTTTTACCTAATGGCTATTCTCTGAGGTGACTTTATCCCAAATGAAAAATTGCTGCTACATAATAGTTGGTAAGAATTAGATGACAAATGTGGTGGTCCAGGGAACTATTTTAAATAATACAAAGAGAATTCCATTTTTTCTAAATTGGGGAGGAAAAGAACCAGAAATATCAGGAAAGAAACAGGTATGTTCTCCTCCAGAATGCCAAAAGGCAGCACAGAAATGATCATTGCAAGGACAGAAACTGTTGGAGCGGGAGGGAGTCAACCAGGAACCAAAGACTGAGTTTTCCTTTTCTACCTTTCCTTCCTACCAGTTTTTCCTAAAGCAGATTCTTAAGAGAATATATGTACTCACTTTTCTAGGCAGAAATAATTACAGTCTTATTTAGAAATAAGAGAGAGGTCTACTTTATCCTTTAAAGTTCCTTCTAGGAGTAGTGTATTCCCATTAAAATGACTTGGGCATTTAGTTTCAGAAAACTAAATATGTAGTCTGTTCTAACACAGAAAGGAAAAACATGTTTCAAAAAGAAGAAACGGGATGAGGGTGGGATCAAGGAAGTCTTTTCCCATTTAACGTTCACTTTTCAGAGGAACACAAATATTTGTGATTAACATGATTTTCACACTGCTGATGAATGCCAGTTTCTGCAATGATGTGAATCAATACTTGAAGTCGTCTAACAAACAATAAAAATAATGTTTGAACACATTAGGAGAAATAAGTTGCGCTAGGCACTGTGGAGAATATTAGAGACATAGTCACTACCCTCAAAGGGCTTCTAGGCTAATGGAAGATGTGATTAGACTGAAGCCAGCATTTGCTTTCCCTACCAAAACCACCATTCGTAGCCTTTAGGCATGTCCTATTCATGCCATGCTATATAAATCATCAGTGATGCATAACAAATTACCACCTAATCATCAACTTAAAACAACCCACAGTTATTATCTCACAATATCTGTGGGTCAAAAGTGTGTGAATTATTTATGTGTTATCTCAACAGGGCTGCAATCAAAGTGTTGTTAGATTCTATTCTGGAGGCTTAGATAGGGAAGAATTGGCTTCCAACCTCATACAGCTTATTATTGGCCGTAATCTGGAGAACACCTTCAGATCCTAGAAGCCACCTGCAGTTCCTGGCCATGTGGTCCTCTCCATAGGCAGTTCCAAATATGGCTGCTTACTTTTACAATGCCAGCAGGAGAATCTCTCCCACCAGCCTGTTAAGACGGAAACGTCTATAATAAAATATGACCATGAAAGTGCATCCTATTACCTTTGCCATATTCTATTGGTTAGAAACAAGTCACATGTCACATATTGTTATGGAGAGACTATATAAGGGTGTCATTCATGGAGAATCATCTCAGGATGTATTCCACATACATGGTATTCTACCAAACTTTGCTTCTGACAAGAGAACTCATTTTACAGCAAAAAAGGCTGCCAATGGGCTCATGCCAATGAAATTCACTAGTCTGACACTGTTCCTAATCACCCTGAAGCAGCTGGCCTGATAGACCTGTGGAATCATTTTTTGAAGACTCAGTTACAGCATAAATTGGTTGGCAGTACCTTGAGGGTCTAGAGAAATGCCCTCCAGGATGCTGTATATGCCCTAAATTAGACTTCTGTGCTGTTTCTTTAATAGCTGTATTCACGGGTCTGGGGGATCAAGGGCTGTAAATGGGAGTGCCTTCTCTATTAATCCTCATATTCCACTAGTGATATTTCCATTTTCCATCTCTTCATCCCTAGGATTTGCTACTCTAGAAATTTTAGTTAACAATGAAGAAATGCTTCTGGCAGGGGACACAGCAATGTTTCCATAAACTAGAAGTTGAAAATCTCACATGGACACTTTGAGTTCTTTATGTCAATAAATCTACAAGCAAAGATAAAGTTATTTTACTGGTTCAGATATGTGACCTCAACCAGGTAGAGGAAATTTTCTTGCTACTCCACTATGGAGTAAGGAGGAGTATATCTGGGCTGTGGTGGGCTTACTTAGGACACCTCTAAGCATTTCCATGTCCTATGATTTAAGTCAGTAGAAAACTAAATAGGCCAATATATACAGGACTTCTAATAGCCCAGACCTTTCAGAAATGAATGTTCAGGCCCCTCATAAGAAAAAGGTGCTTGCTGCGGCCAAGAAATATTGAGTAGGTAGAGGAAGGTGATTGTAACTATGTAGTATGACCCCACAATGAGTTAGAGAAACATGGGCTGCAATAGCATATAGATTTCTTTGTTAATTTATATATCATAATTTTTTCCTCCCTTCCTATTTTCTTACCATACAATACATGATATATTAATATCAGTTGTATGTGTTTTATTGCTGCTGCAGAAATCACCACGTATTTAGTGACTAAAGCCAAATTTATTCTCTTACAGTTTTGGAGATCAGAAGTCCAAAATCAGTCTCCGTGGGCCAAAATCAAGGTGTTGGCAGGACAGGTTCCGTCTGGAGGCTCTGAGGAGAGAATCTATTCCTTTGCTTTCTCCAGCTTTTAGTGGCCACCTGTATTCCTGTTTGTGGCCCTTTCTTTCATCTTCAGAGCCTGTCACTCCAATCTCTGCTCCGCCATCCGATCACCTTGTTCTCTGCCTCTGTATCCTTCTGTGTCCCTCTTATAAGGACTCTTGTGATTGCACTGAATCCATCCGGACAATGTTGGACAACCTCCACATTTCAAGATCTTCAATTTAATTACACTTGCAGAGTCTCTTTTGTCATATAACAACGTTCACAGGTTCCAGGGATTAGGATGTGAACACATTAGGGTGTGTGTGTGTGGGAGGTACTATTCAACCTACCACAATTGTTAAACTGGATTTCTCAGTATTTAAGTTCCGGGTATCAAAGCAGATATGTGACTCAGGTAAAAGAGGAATAAACATTACCCAAAGACAAGTGGAACTTCATGTTCTTTTATGGGAAGAAAGTCTGTTGTTGGCTGTATGAGAAATAGTTCCATTAGTTAGTTCCATTACTTTCCTTTTACTTTCTCTTTTCTCATTTACAAATGCTTTTGCAATTGTTTTTGTTCAGAAGAGAAAGTAAGTTAAAAGACACATATAGATGGTAAGTGTATATAGATGTCAAAGTAGATTTTTGTCTCAGTTTAGCTAAAATAGAACTACATTTCCCAGAACCTTCTTTGTGCATAGTTTAGAGATGGTGTGCAACACAAGAGATGTTGTGTGAGATTTGACAGGCAGCAGTGGAGAGGCCATAATACACTGAATGAGGACATGAGCTAGGGCATGAGGTGCTGCATTCATGCTTACCTGCTAGTTCACCCAGTTGGCATGGGGCAGAAGACTAGCACACTGCCCTTGCAGCTCCTGTTGGGCATTTTGTGTTTGCTTCTCTAACTTCTTGGCTAGGTACGTGTTCATCTCCATGACAAAGGAAACAAACTCTCCTAAAGGACACTCCCATTATAAAAGTTAATGTCAGATGCTGTAAAGACCAATGTGGCTTCTAGTCCATCACTGCAGGTTCCAGCTCAGTCTCACAAGCTGCAGCTTGTTCCTGCTTCACATTCTTGATAAATATCTTCTTTTCCTGATTGCCACAAGTATATGAGGTCCTATCTCTATATCACATTTTAATTTATTTATTAGGATGCATCTATATTAATATATACACTCACATGCTGCTCAACAATGTTTCAAACATCAAATGACCACTTATATGATGGTGGTCCATGAGATTCTAATCTCGCATTTTAACTGTACCTTCTCTATAATTAGAAAAATACCATTGTGTTACAATTGTCTACAGTATTCAGTCCAGTAACTGCTATACATGTTTGTATCCTAGGAGCAAAAGGCTATATCTATAGCCTAGGTGTGTAGTAGGCTATACCATACAGGTTTGTGTAAGTTCACTCTGATGTTTGCATGATGATAAAATCACCTAATGACACATATCTCAGAACATATTCCCACTGCTAAGCAATGCATAACTATATAGTAATATGTTAATTATATACATCTTCTAGTGGTTTTTCTTTAATCCTGACTCCTTGAGCAGAGGATACTTCTCTGCTTGGGACTGGTTTAGTCATATAAATGGTGTTGGTGTCTGGAATGTCAGTGGATATTATGCTAGAAGTTTTAAACATGCTTGTATAGTTTGGCTTGCTCCTTGTACCCCAGTAATCCTCCATGACAAGTACATGTTCCTGTACTCTGTATCTTTAGCTCAGGCCCCAAAACAAAACACTTGTTGTGTAGACATGAGCTGAATTCTCAACCTGGAGCTAAAGTTCAGCCAACCATCAGCCTCAGATAGAGCTTGTTAGCTAAGTCCAGCTATATCAGCAGAAGTACATTCATTCTGCAGACCTGTGACTATGAGAATGAACAAAATTCTTGTTTTAGGATAATGGTTCTCAACAAAGGATGAGGGGTAGGTTTTGTCTTCCAGCGAACATTTGACAGTATCTGGAAATATTTTTGGTTATCACAGCTGGGCAGAGGTGTGTTAGTTTCTTATTGCTTCTGTGAACGAATTATCACAAACAGAGTAGCTTAAAACAACTAAAACTTACTCTCTTTCGGCTATAGAGATTAGATGTCTGAAATGAATTTTAGAATCTAACATCAATGTGTTGGTAGAGCTGCATTTCTTCTGGAGGCTCTAGGGGAGAATCAGTTTCCTTCACTTTTTCAGCTTCTAGAGGCTGAAAACATTTCCTTGGCTTGTAGCCCCTTCCTCTTCCATAAAAATGTATTACTCTGATTTCTCTTTCTGTTGTCACATCTCCTCTCTTTGACTGTGACCATTTTGCTTCCTTTTTGTAAGGACCTTTGTGATTATATGAGTCTGCCTGGATTGTTCAGAATAATCTCTCTATCTCAAGATCCTTAACAGAATAACATCTTCAAAGCCCATTTTGCCATGTAAGGTAACATATTTCTAGATTCTGAGAGTTAGGATGTGGATATATTTAGGCAGCCATTATTCTGTTTATCATAGGAATTCCATTGGCACCTAGTGGGGAGAAACATGGACTGCTGCTAAATATCTTACCACGAAGAGGACAGGCCCCCCAATAATTATCTGACGTGAATGTCAATCCTGTTGAGGTTGAAAAACCCTGTTTTAGGGCAATTTTTATAGAGCATTTTTAGCACATTTGCTGAATAATACACTGATAATGATGATTCTTTAAAATTACCTCCATGAGTGTTTAAGAAAAGGCAAATAACCGAATCAGGCTTGTTTTTTGGAGTGGGGAAAATCTACCCCTGAGCATAAACATTTTATAAATGTTCCCGTGTATAAAATGGGAACAATAGTACATTAGCTCATGGAGTTGCTCTATGTTGTAAGAAAACTTACATGTGCCAAATATCTCTGTAAAGAGATAGACAAAACCAACATATGTTTTTATTATTAGGGTATCCAGAATTCTATTTTGATAAAAAAATTACATTATAATAATAAAACATTGTGGGACTTAAAAACAGGTCACAATATTTACCACAAGATTCTATGGATTTCCTAAAAAATAAATTGTATTGTATATGTTGAAGGTACACAACGTTATGAGATACATACATACTAAAATGGTTACTGTAGTGGAACAAATTAACACACTCATCATCTCACATTGTTATCCATTTTCTCACCTTTAACTAGCCTACTACACTTTGACACAGGTGTGCATGCAATTTTATAACAAAAATTGGTCATTGATTTTTAAAAATTGTTTAATTTTTGTGGGTGCATCTGAGTTACATAAGATGTTTCAATACATGTAGGCAATGTGTAATAATCATGTCATGAAAAATGGGCTATCTATCCCCTGAAGCATTTATCATTTGTGTTACAAACAATCCATTTATATAATTTTAGTTACTTTACAATGTAAAGTTAAATAAATTATTATTAGCTATAGTCACCCTGTTGTACTATCACATATACTAGGTTTTATTTATTTTTGTAACTTTTTTTGTATCCATTAACTATCTCCACCTACCTCCCCTAGCCCCTACTACCTCTGCCAGCTTATGATAACCATTTTTCTACTCTGTACATCCACGACTTTAATTGTTTTGATTTTTTAGATCTCACAAATAAGTGAGAATACACAAAGCTTGTCTTTCTATGCTTGGCTTAAGTCACTTAACATAGTGATCTTCTATTCAGTCTATGTTGTTGCAAATGACTGGATTTCACTTTTTTTTTTTTTTTTTCTTCAGAGGGAGAGAAGGGAAGGAAGGAAATCAGGCAATGAGAGAGACATTGCCGACCTGGATCTAGAGGTCTACAAGTTGATTTCTTTTCTTCTTTTTTTGAGAGAAGGAAAGAAGAAAAGAAGTGAAGGAGAGGAAGAAAGAGGAAGAAAAAGAGGGAGAGAGAAGGGAAATGTTTTATTCTTAAAAAAATGGGTATTAATAATGGCCAATCAATATTTCATTTAAATCTATGAGTAGGTGTGATGTGGTATTGACAAGAATGTATATTTTGTGTATTTAAAGTGGAGAGCTCTATAAATATCTATTAAGTTTACTTGTTCCGGATCTGAGTTCGAGTCCTTGATATACTTATTAATTTTCTGTCTCATTGAGTCTAAGTCTCTATGTATCTGGGTGTTAGGATCGTTAGCTCTTGTTGTTGCATTGATCCTTTTACCACTATATCTTTGTTGCTTTAAAATCTATTTTATCCGATACAAGAATAGCAACTCCTGCTTATTTATTTATTTATTTTTGCTCTCCATTTGGTTGGTAAATCTTTCTCCATCCCTTCGTTTTGAGTCTTTGTGTATTCTTGCATGTGAAATGGGTCTGGATGTAGCATACTGTTGGGTTTTGGCTGTATCTTTTGATTGGGGGATTTAGTTGATTTAAATTTAGGATTACTGCCATTTGATGTTAATTGGCTCTTTTATCCATTCGTTGATGTAAATTCTTTATGTTGATTCTCTTTACTTTTTGGTATATTTTTAGAAAGGCTAATACTGGTTGTTTCTTTCTATGTGTAATGCTTCTTTCAGAAGTTCTTGTAAAGCAGGCCTGGTGGTAATAAAAGCTCTGAGTACTTGCTTGTTCATAAAAGATTTTATTTTTCCTTCAGTCGTGAAGCTTAGTTTGGCTGGATATGAAATTCTGGGCTGAAAGTTCTGTTCTTTGAGGATGTTGAATATTGGCCCCCACTCTCTTCTGGCTTGTAGAGTTTCTGCTGAGAGATCTGCTATAAGTCTGATAGGCTTGCCTTTGTGGGTAACCTGACCTTTCTCTCTGGCTACCCTTAGTATTTTCTCCTTCGTTTCAACCCTGGTGAATCTAACGATTATGTTCCTTGGGGTTGCTCTTCTTGAGGAGTATCTTTGTGGTGTTCTCTGTATTACCTGGGGTTAAATATTGTCCTGCTTTGCTAGTTTAGGAAAATTTTCATGAATAATATCCTGAAGAATATTTTCTAGCTTGGATTCATTCTCTCCCTCACATTCAGGTACACCTATCAGACGTAAATTTGGTCTTTTCACATAGTCCCACATTTCTTGGAGACTTTGCTCATTCCTTGTTATCCTTTTTTCTCTAATCTTGTCTTCTTGTTTTATTTCATTAAGTTGGACTTTGACCTCTGATATCCTTTCTTCTGCTTGAACAATTCGAGTGTTTAAACCTGTGCATAGTTCTCGGAGTTCCTGTTTTGTATTCTTCAGTTCCATTAATTCACTTATATTCCTCTCTAAGTTGTCTATTCTCATTAGGATTTCGTCAAACCACAGAAGTTTCTTATTATCCATGTTCTGAAGCCTGATTCTGTTAATGGGATGCACTTTTTCTCCATCAAGCTTTGTTCCCTTGTTGATGAGGAACTGTGATCCTCTTTAGAGGGAGAGGCGTTCTGATTTTGAGTATTCTCAGCCTTTTTACCTGGTTTCTTCCCATCACTGTAAATTTATCCACCTGTCGTCTTTGTAATTACCAACTTTCAGATTAGGTCTCTCGGTGGACGTCCAAGTTGTTAATTCCCAGGGCTGAAATATGATCAACCCACTGTGCCAGCCAAAACAGTGGTGTTAAGACTGATGGTGCTTTCTGCCCGGAATCTTCAGTATGGTTTCCTTCTTGAGTCCATAATAGGTGACTCTGCCTTCCCGGAGCTTCAAACCTCGGTCAGAAGGGGAACCAGTCCCGTTTACTCTGCACCAAGAGCTGCCATGCCAAGGTGCTGGCAAAACTGCTGCACCGGCCACAAGAGTCTCACTGGCGACCCGTGCAGCTCCTCCGAACCTTGGTCAGAAGGGGAACCAGTTCTGTTCACTCTGCACCAAGAGCTGCCGCACCAAGGTGCCGGCAAAACCATTGCGCCGGTCACAAGAGTCACGCTGGTGACCCGTGCGGCTCCTCCACATGGAATCTTCTGCTGCGTGAGCAACCAAAATTTGTCTGAAAGTGTGGCATCCTCTGTTCTCTGTGCTTTCACTGGGAGCTGCAATCCCGAGATGTTAGCGATCAGCCATCTTGGATCATTCCCTGCATTTCACTTTTTTATGATCGAATAGTACTCCATTGTGTGTAAGTAACACATTTCCTTTATCTATTCATCTGTTAAGGAACATTTTGGTTGCCTCCAAATCTTGGCTATTGTGAACAGTGCTGTAACAAGCATGGAAGAGCAGATAACCTCTTAGATATATTGATTTCCTTTCTTTTTGGTGTATGCTCAGCAGTGAAATTGCTCGATCAAATGGTATCTTTATTTTTAGATTTTTGAGAAACTTCCAAAGTGTTCCCCATAGTGGTTATACTAATTTACATTCCCACCAACAGTGTATGAGAATTCACTTTTCTTAACATTCTTACCAGCATATGTTATTGCCAGACTTTTGGATAAAAGCCATTTTGAACAGGGTGAGATGATTTGCCATTGTAGTTTTGATTTGTATTTCTCTGATGATAGATTTCACCTTTTCATGTGTCTGTTTGCCATTTGGATAGCTTCTTTTAAAAAATGTCTATTCTAATCTTTTGTCCATTTTAAAATAAGATTAGATTAAAAAGCAAAGGTGTTTGAGCTCTTCATATATTCTGGTTATTAATCCCTTGTCCGATATGTAGTTTGAATTTTTTTTCCGTTCTGTGGGTTGTCTCTTCACTTTGTTGATTATTTCCATCACTGTGCAGGAGCTTTTTAACTTGGTGTGATCTCACTTGCCCATTTTTGCTTTGGTTGCCTGTGCTTGTAAGTTATTACTCAAGAAGTTTTTGCCCAGACAAATGTCCTGGAGAGTATCCCTAATGTTTTCTTATAGAAGTTTCATAGTTTGAGGTCTTAGATTTAAGTCTTCTATCCCTTTTGATTTGATTTTTGTATGTGGCGAGAGATAGGGCTCTAGTTTCATTCTTCTGTATGTGGATTTCCAAATTTCCCAGCGTGATTCATTGAAGAGACTTTGTTTTTCCTGTTGTATTTTCCTGACATCTTTGTTGAAAATGACTTGAGTGTGGGTGTGTGAATTTGCTTCTGGGTTCTCTATTCTGTTCCATTGGTTGATGTGTCTGTTTTTATGCCAGTACCATGCTGTTTTGATTATTATTGCTCTGTAATATAATTTGAAGTCAGGTAATGTAATTCCTCTAGTTTTGTTCTTTTTGTTTAGGATACCTTTGGCTGTTCTGGGTCTTTTGTGATTCCATATAAATTTTAGGATAGCTTTTTTTTCTTTTTTTGAAGAATGGCATTGGTATTTTAATAGAAATTGTGTTGAATCTGTAGATTGCTTTTGGTAGTATGAACATTTTAACAGTATTTGATTTTTTCAATCCATGATCATGGAATATATTTCTATTTTTTGGTATCCTCTTCAATTTCTTTTATCAGTGTTTTATAGTTTTCATTGTAAGGATCTTTTACTTCTTTGGTGAAGTTAAGTCCTAGGTATTTTCTTTTTGTGGCTACTGTAAGGGGGATTACTTTTTAATTTCTTTTTCAGATGGTTCACTGCTGTCATATAGTAATGCTACTGAGTGTTGTATGTTGATTTTGTATTCTGTCACATTACTTAATTAATCAGTTCTATTACTTCTTTTTGGTGGAGTTTTTAGGTTTTACCAAATATAAGAGCATATCACCTGCAAACAAGAATAATTTGGCTTCTCTCATTCCAATTTGGATGCCATTTATTTTTTCTTTTGTCTGACTGCTCTAGCTAGGACTTGCAGTACAATGTTAAATAACAGTGGTGAAAATAGTATCCTTGTCATGTTCCAGATCTTACAGAAAAGCCATTTGGATTTTTCCCAAGCACATGATACTAGCTGTGGGTCTGTCACACATGGCCTTTTTTTATGTTGAGGTATGTTTCTTCTATACCCCATTCTTTTAAGGTTTTTATCATGAATGAATGTTGAATTTTATCAAATGCATTTTGGCATCAATTGAAATGATTATATGGTTTTAGTCCTTCATTCTCTTGATATGATGTATCACATTGATTGATTTGCATATGTTGAATGATTCTTGCATCCCTGGGATAAATCCCACTTGTTCATGGATGACTGATCTTTTAAATGTATTGTTGAATTCAGTTTTCTAGTATTTTGTTGAGTATTTTTGCATCAATATTCACCAGAGATATTGAAATGTAGTTGTATCTTCACTTTTGATATTAAGATAATACTGGTCTCATAAGATGAGTTTGGAAGTATTCTTTCCTCCTTTATTTTGTGGAATAGCTTGAGTACGACTGGCCTTAGTTATTTAAATGTTTGATAGAATTCAACAATGAAGCCACAGGGTACTGGACTTTTCTTTACTGGGAGACTTTTTATTATGGCTTCAATGATATTACTCATTATTAATCTGTTCAGGTTTTAAATTTCTTCTTGATTCAGTCTTCGTAGGTTGTATATGTATAGGAATTTGCCAATTTCTTCTAGATTTTCCAATATATTGGCATATAGTTTCTTATAGTAGCTACTAATGACCCTTTGAATTTCTGCAGTATCAGTTGTAATGTCTCCTGTTACATTTTTGATTTTATTTGTTTGAATCTTCTTTCTTTTTTTTCTTAGTCCGGCTAAAGGTTTGACAATTTTGTTTAACTTTTCAAGAACCAACTTTTTGTTTCACTGATCTTTTGTATTGTTTTATTCATTTCAAATTCATTTATTACTGCTCTGATATTTATTATTGCTTTTCTTCTACTAATTTTGGGTTTGCTTTGCTTTTGCTTTTCTAGTTCTTTAAGATTCATCATAAATATTTTTATTTAATGTTTTTCTTTTATTTCAACATAAGCACTTGTAGCAAAAAGCTTCCCTATTACCACTGCTTTTCCTTTATCCCATAGGTTTTGGTTTGTTGTTTCATTATTCATTTCAAGAAACATTTAAATTTCCTTTTTAGTAATTTTTCATTGACCTATTTGTCAGTCAGGAGCATATTGTTTAATTTGTACCTCTTTGGATAGTTTCCAAAACTCCTTTCATTGTGGTTTTCTAGTTTTATTTCATTGTTACCAGAGAAGAGGCTTGATATTATTTTAATATTTTAAGAGTTGTTTTATGACAAAACATATGGTTTATTGTTGAGAATAATTCATGTGCTGAGGAAAAGAAAATATATTCTACAGTCATTGGATAAAATGTTCTGAAATATCTATTATATCCATTTAGTCTATAGTGCATTTTAAGTCCAATGTTTTGTTGTTGATTTTCCATCTAGAAGATTTGTTCAATGCTGAACGTGTGGTGTTAAAATCTCTAGGTATTATTGTATTGGAGTCTATCTCTCTCTTTAGCTCCTATAAAATTTGCTTTATGTATCTGGGTTCTATAGTGCTGGATGCATATATATTTAAAATTGTTGTATCCTCTTGCTGAAGTGACTCATTTATCATTGTATAGTAACATTGTTTGTATTTTCTTACAATTTTTTGTCTTGAAATCAATTTTGTCTGATATAATTATAGCTACTTTTGCTCTTTTCCTCATCTTTTATTTTCGGTCTATGTGTACGAAACAGATCAGTGGGTCTTGTTGCTTGTCTTTTGATTGGAGAGTTTAGTTCATTTATATACAATATTATTACTGATAAGTGAGTTACTCTTTACATTTTGTTATTTTCTTTTTCTGGTTGTTTTGTGGTTTTCTGTTTTTTCTTTTTTTCCTTTTTGTCTTCCTTTTAGTGAAGGTAATTTTCTCTGGTGATATAATTTAGTTTCTTGCTTTTTATTTTCTGTGTGTCTGTTGTATGCTTTTTGGTTTGAGGTTACCAGATAAAGTTTACAGTGGTTTTCTCCACTTCTGTGAAGAAGATCAGTGGTAGCTTGATGGGGATAGCGTTCAATCTATAAATTACTTATGGCATTATGGCCATTTTCATGATATTGATTATTCTTAACCATGAGCATAGAATGTTTTTCCATCTGTTTGTGTCCTCTCTTATTTCCTTGAGCAGTGATTTGTAGTTCTTGAAGAGGTCCTTCATATCCTTTGTTAGTTGTATTCCTAGGTATTTTATTCTCTTTGTAGAAATTGTGAATGGGAAATCACTCATGATTTGCCTCTGTTTCTGTTATTGGCATATATAAGTGCTTGTGATTTTTGCACATTAATTTTGTATCCTGAGACTTTGCTGAAGTTGCTTGTCAGTTTCAGGAGATTTTGGGCTGAGGCAATGGGGTCCTCTAAATATACAATCATGTTGTCGATAAATAGAGACAATTTGACTTTCTGTTTTTTTAATTGAATACCTTTTATTTTTCTTGCCTGATTGCTCTAGATAGAACTTCCAATACTATTGAATAGGAGTGGTGAGAGAGGGCATACTTATCTTATGCCAGATTTCAAAGGGAATGCTTCCAGTTTTTGCCCATTCAGTAGGATATTGGCTGTGGGTTTGCCATTAATAGCTTTTATTATTTTGTGATATGTTCCATCAATACCTAGTTTTTTGAGGGTTTTGAGTGTAAAGGTCTGTTGAATTTTGTAGAAGGCCTTCTCTGCATCTACTGAGAAAATTTTATGGTTTTTGTCTTTGTTTCTGTTTATGTGATAGATTATGTTCATAGATTTGCATATGTTGAACCAACCTTGCATCCCCAGGATAAAGCCTACTTGATCATGATGGATAAGCTTTTTGATGTGCTGTTGCATTTGGTTTGCCAGTATTTTATTGAAGATTTTCACATCAATATTCATCATGGATATTGGCCTGAAGTTTTCTTTTTTAGTTGTGTCCTGGCCAAGTTTTGGTATCAATGATGTTGTTCTCCTAAAATGAGTTAGGAAGGATTCCCTCTTTTTGTATTGTTAGGAATAGTTTCAGAAGGAATGGTACCAGCTCCTCTTCATACCGCTGGTAGAATTTGGTTGTGAACCTGTCTAGACCTGGGCTTTTTTGGTGGGTAGGCTATTAATTGCTGCCTTAACTTCAGACCTTGTTATTGGTCTAGTCAGGGATTCAACTTCTTCTTGCTTCAGTCTTGGGAGGGTGCAAGTGTCCAGGAATTTACCCATTTCTTTCAGATTTGCTGGTTTATATGCATAGAGTTGTTTGTAGTAATCTCTGATGGTAGTTTGTATTTCTGTGGAATCACTTGTGATATCCCCTTTATAGTTTTTTATTGTATCTGTTTGATTCTTCTCTCTTTTCTTTTGTATTAGTCTGGCTAGTAGTCTATTTTGTTGATCTTTTAAAAAAAAACCGGCTCCTGGAATTATTAGTTTTTTTGAAGTTTTTTTTTTTGTGTGTCTCTATCTCTTTCAGTTTTGCTCTGATCTTAGTTATTTATTGTCTTCTGTTAGCTTTTGAGTTTTTTTGATCTTGCTTCTCTAGTTCTTTCAATTTTGACAATAGGGTGTCAATTTTAGATCTTTCTTCTCTTCTCATGTGGGCATTTAGTGCTATAATTTCCCTCTAGACACTACTTTAAATGTGTCCCAGAGATTCTGGTACATTGGTTTCAAGGAACATTTTTATTTCTGCCTTCATTTCATTGTTTATCCAATCATCATTCTGGAGCCAGTTGTTCAGTTTGCATGTAGTTGTGCTATTTTGAGTGAGTTTCTTAATCCTGAGTTCTAATTTGATTGCACTATCGTCTGAGAGACTGTTTGTCATAATTTCCATTCTTTAGCAATTGCTAAGAAGTGATTCATTTCAAATTATCTGGTCAATTTAAGTGCAAAGTGCAAAGTGGTCCTGAGAAGAAAATATATTCCCTAGATTTGGGGTGGAGAGTTCTGTGGATGTCTGTTAGGACTGCTTGGTCTGGATCTGAGTTCAAGTCCTGGATATCCTCGTTGATTTTCTGTCTCATTAATCTAATGTTGACAGTGGAGTGTTAAAGTCTCTCACTAGTATTTTGTGGGAGTGTAAGTCTCTTTGTAGGTCGTTAAGAACTTGCTTTATGTATCTGGGTGCATGTATATTTAGGATAGTTAGCTCTTCTTGTTGCATTGATTCTTTCACTGTTATGTAGTGCCCTTCTTTGTCTCTTTTGATCTTTGTTGGTTTAAAGTCCATTTTATCAGAGGCTAGTATTGCACCCCCTGCTTTATTTTGCTCTCCATTTGCTTGGTAAATCTTCTTCCATCCCTTTATTTTGAGTCTATGTGTGTCTTTGCATGTGAGTTGGGTTTTGCGAATATAGCACACTGATGGGTCTTGACTTTTTATCGAGTTTGCCAATCGGTGTCTTTTGATTGGGTCATTTAGGCCATTTACATTTAATGTTAATATTGTTATATGTGAATTTATTCCTGCCATTTTGTTACTGGTTGTTCTTTTTTGCCCATTAGTTGATGTAGTTTCTTCATTGCATCATTGGTCTTTACCATTTGGTACATTTTTGCAGTGGCTGGTACTGGTTGTTCTTTTCTATGTGTAGTGCTTCATTCAGGAGCTCTTGTAAGGTGGGTCTGGTGGTGCCAAAATCTCTCAGCAATTGCTGTTCCTAAAGGATTTTATTTCTTCTTCACTTATGAAGTTAGTTTAGCTGGATATGAAATTTGGGGTTGAAAGTTCTTTTCTTTAAAGATGTTGAATATTGGCCCCCAGTCTCTTCTGACTTGTAGGGTTTCTGCCAAGAGATCCACTGTGAGTCTGATGGGCTTTCCTTTATGGGTAACCTAGACTTTATCTTTGGCTGCCCTTAGCATTTTTTCCTTCATTTCAATTCTGGCAAATCTGATGATTATGTGCCCTGGGGTGTGGCGTTCTCTGTGTTTCCTGGATTTGAATGTTTTCCTGCCTTGCTTGGTTGGGGAATTTCTCCCAGACAATATACTGAAGAGTGTTTTCCAGCTTGGATTCATTCTCCCCATCACATTCAGGTACACTGATCGAGCATAGATTAGGTCTTTTCACATAATCCCATATATTTTGGAGGCTTTGTTCATTTGTTTTCACTCTCTTTACTCTAATCTTGCCTTCTCATTTTATTTTATTTAGTTGATATTCAATCTCTGATAACCTCTCTTCTGCTTTATTGATTCGGCTATGGAAACTTGTGTATGCTTCATGAAGTTCTCATATTGTGTTTTCAGCTCCATCAAGTCATTTATATTCTTCTCTAAGCTGATTTTTCTAGTAAGCATTTCATAAAACCTTTTTTTCAAGGTTCTTAGTTACTTTGATTGGGTTACAACATGTTCCCTTAGCTCAGAGAAATTTTTTATTACCCAGCCTCTGAAGCCTGCTTCTGTCAGTTCGTCAAACTCATTCTCCATTCTGTTTTGTTCCCTTGCTGGTGAGGAGTTGTGATTGCTTGGAGGAGGAGAGATGTTCTGGTCTTTGATAATTTTATCCTTTTTGTGCTGGTTTCTTTCCATCTTCATGGATTTATCTACCTTTGATCTCTGAAGTTGGTGATTTCAGATGGGGTCTCTGAGTGGACATCCTTTATGTTAATGTTGAATCTATTTCTTTTTGTTTTTTAGTTTTCCTTCTAACAGTCAGGCCCCTCTGCTATATGAGGCATTTTGTTTTTGGTTATACAGGAATCAAGGAGCTGCTTGAGGTGGCAGTCTATCCCTTGTCTGCCTGCAGAGGTGCTGCTGGGCTGCCTTGGACTCAGCCTGGTTGCTATGTAAACTTCCCTTGGCTTTTGTTTACATAGGTGAGATTAGACCTGCCTTTGCAATGGCAGATGCCCTTCCCCCCACTAAGCTTGATCGTCCTGGGTTGCTAGCTGCAAAACTCTCAAGGCTTTAGTTTACTGGTCTTTTGAAGTTGGGACCTGCTGAGCCATATCACCTGTTTCCCTGCTTTCAGCTCTTCCTATTTCTGGGAGGCAGATTGATCCATCCTGCTGGCACTCTCACTGCTAGTCAAAACTTCTGCCCAGTTTTGTGCCGAAAACATGCAGCATTGGGCAGCTGGAGCTGTTGCTAAGATCTGTGTTGGTAACTTGTGGTGCTTTTCAACCTGGAAGCATTCTCCTGGACTATGGATTGCAACAGCTATGGGAGAAGCACAGTATCTGAACTGGAGTGCTGAGGGGGTAAAGTCCCTGATATTCCGTTCAGATGCATGTCTGGCTAGCAGTCTATCTATTTTGTTGATCTTTTCAACTAAGAGCTCCTGGATTCACTGATTTTTTTGAAGTGGTTTTTTTTTTTAATCTCTATTTCCTTCAGTTCTGCTCTGATCTTAGTTATTTCTTGTCTTCCGATAGCTTTGGCATTTGTTTATCTTGCTTCTCTAGTTCTTTTAACTGTGATATTAGGGTGTTGATTTTAGATTTTTCCCACTTTCTCCTGTAGGCATTTAGTGCAATGAATTTCTCTGTAAACACTGCTGTAGCTGAGTCCCAGAAATTCTGGTACATTGTATCTTTGTCCTCATTGATTTCAAAGAACTTATTTATTTCTGCCTTAATTTCATTGTTTACCCAGTAGTCACTCAGGAGCAGGTTGTTCAGTTTCCATATAGTTGTGTGGTTTTGAGTGAGTTTCTTTTTTTTTTTTTTACTTTTTTATTGGATTATAGGTTTTGGGGTACATGAGCAGAGCATGCAAGACAGTTGCGTAGGTACACACATGGCAGTGTGCTTTGCTTTTCTTCTCCCCTTCACCCACATTTGGCATTTCTCCCCAGGCTATCCCTCCCCATCTCCCCCTCCTACTGGCCCTCCCCTTTTCCCCCCAATAGACCCCAGTGTTTAGTACTCCCCTTTCTGTGTCCATGTGTTCTCATTTTTCATCACCCACCTATGAGTGAGAATATGCGGTGTTTCATTTTCTGTTCTTGTGTCAGTTTGCTGAGGATGATGTTTTCCAGATTCATCCATGTCCCTACAAACGACACGAACTCATCATTTCTGATTGCTGCATAATATTCCATGGTGTATATGTGCCACATTTTTCCAATCCAGTCTATTATCAATGGGCATTTGGGTTGATTCCAGGTCTTTGCTATTGTAAACAGTGCTGCAATGAACATTCGTGTACATGTGTCCTTATAGTAGAACGATTTATAGTCTTTTGGATATATACCCAGTAATGGGATTGCTGGGTCAAATGGAATTTCTATTTCTAAGGCCTTGAGGAATCGCCACACTGTCTTCCACAATGGTTGAACTAATTTACACTCCCACCAACAGTGTAAAAGTGTTCCTTTTTCTCCACATCCTCTCCAGCATCTGTTGTCTCCAGATTTTTTAATGATCGCCATTCTAACTGGCGTGAGATGGTATCTCAATGTGGTTTTGATTTGCATCTCTCTGATGACCAGTGACGATGAGCATTTTTTCATATGATTGTTGGCCTCATATATGTCTTCTTTCGTAAAGTATCTGTTCATATCCTTTGCCCACTTTTGAATGGGCTTGTTTGTTTTTTTCCTGTAAATCTGCTTGAGTTGTTTGTAAATTCTGGATATCAGCCCTTTGTCAGATGGGTAGACTGCGAAAATTTTTTCCCATTCTGTTGGTTGCCGATCCACTCTAGTGACTGTTTCTTTTGCCGTGCAGAAGCTGTGGAGTTTCATTAGGTCCCATTTGTCTATTTTGGCTTTTGTTGCCAATGCTCTTGGTGTTTTGTTCATGAAGTCCTTGCCTACTCCTATGTCCTGGATAGTTTTGCCTAGATTTCCTTCTATGGTTTTTATGGTGCCAGGTCTTATGTTTAAGTCTTTAATCCATCTGGAGTTAATTTTAGTGTAAGGTGTCAGGAAGGGGTCCAGTTTCTGCTTTCTGCACATGGCTAGCCAGTTTTCCCAACACCATTTGTTAAACATGGAATCCTTGCCCCATTGCTTGTTTTTGTCAGGTTTATCAAAGATTGTATAGTTGTATGTATGTTGTGTTGCCTCCGGTGCCTCTGTTTTGTTCCATTGGTCTATATCTCTGTTTTGGTACCAGTACCATGCTGTTTTGATTACTGTAGCCTTGTAGGATAGTTTGAAATCCGGTAGTGTGATGCCCCCCGCTGTGTTCTTTTTGCTTAGAATTGACTTGGCTATGCGGGCTCTCTTTTGGTTCCATATGAAGTTCATGGTGGTTTTTTCCAGTTCTGTGAAGAAAGTCAATGGTAGCTTGATGGGGATAGCATTGATTCTGTAAATTACTTTGGGCAGTATAGCCATTTTCACGATATTAATTCTTCCTAACCATGAACATGGAATGTTTCTCCATCTGTTTGTGTCCTCTCTGATTTCGTTGAGCAGTGGTTTGTAGTTCTCCTTGAAGAGGTCCCTTACATTCCTTGTGAGTTGTATTCCAAGGTATTTTATTCTTTTTGTAGCAATTGCGAATGGCAGTTCGCTCTTGATTTGGCTTTCTTTAAGTCTGTTATTGGTGTAGATGAATGCTTGTGATTTTTGCACATTGATTTTATATCCTGAGACTTTGCTGAAATTGTTTATCAGTTTCAGGAGTTTTTGGGCTGAGGCGATGGGGTCTTCTAGGTATACTATCATGTCGTCTGCAAATAGAGACAATTTGGCTTCCATCTTTCCTATTTGAATACCCTTTATTTCTTTTTCTTGCCTGATTGCTCTGGCTAGAACTTCCAGTACTATATTGAATAGGAGTGGTGAGAGAGGGCATCCTTGTCTAGTACCAGATTTCAAAGGGAATGCTTCCAGTTTTTGCCCATTCAGTATGATATTGGCTGTTGGTTTGTCATAAATAGCTTTTATTACTTTGAGATACGTTCCATCGATACCGAGTTTATTGAGGGTTTTTAGCATAAAGGGCTGTTGAATTTTGTCAAATGCCTTCTCTGCGTCAATTGAGATAATCATGTGGTTTTTGTTTTTGGTTCTGTTTATGTGGTGAATTACGTTGATAGACTTGCGTATGTTGAACCAGCCTTGCATCCCTGGGATGAATCCTACTTGATCATGATGAATAAGTTTTTTGATTTGCTGTTGCAATCGGCTTGCCAATATTTTATTGAAGATTTTTGCATCTATGTTCATCATGGATATTGGCCTGAAGTTTTCTTTTCTCGTTGGGTCTCTGCCGGGTTTTGGTATCAGGATGATGTTGGTCTCATAAAATGATTTGGGAAGGATTCCCTCTTTTTGGATTGTTTGAAATAGTTTTAGAAGGAATGGTACCAGCTCCTCCTTGTGTGTCTGGTAGAATTCGGCTGTGAACCCATCTGGACCTGGGCTTTTTTTGTGAGGTAGGCTCTTAATTGCTGCCTCAACTTCAGACCTTGTTATTGGTCTATTCATAGTTTCAGCTTCCTCCTGGTTTAGGCTTGGGAGGACACAGGAGTCCAGGAATTTATCCATTTCTTCAAGGTTTACTAGTTTATGTGCATAGAGTTGTTTGTAATATTCTCTGATGATGGTTTGAATTTCTGTGGAATCTGTGGTGATTTCCCCTTTATCATTTTTTATTGCATCTATTTGGTTGTTCTCTCTTTTATTTTTAATCAATCTGGCTAGTGGTCTGTCTATTTTGTTGATCTTTTCAAAAAACCAGCTCTTGGATTTATTGATTTTTTGAAGGGTCTTTCGTGTCTCAATCTCCTTCAGCTCAGCTCTGATCTTAGTAATTTCTTGTCTTCTGCTGGGTTTTGAGTTTTTTTGATCTTGCTCCTCTAGCTCTTTCAATTTTGACGATAGGGTGTCAATTTTGGATCTCTCCATTCTCCTCATATGGGCACTTATTGCTATATACTTTCCTCTAGGGACTGCTTTAAATGTGTCCCAGAGGTTCTGGCATGTTGTGTCTTCATTCTCATTGGTTTCGAAGAACTTCTTTATTTCTGCCTTCATTTCGTTGTTTACCCAGTCAACATTCAAGAGCCAGTTGTTCAGTTTCCATGAAGCTGTGCGGTTCTGGGTCGGTTTCTGAATTCTGAGTTCTAACTTGATTGCACTATGGTCTGAGAGGCTGTTTGTTATGATTTCAGTTGTTTTGCATTTGTTGAGCAGTGCTTTACTTCCAATTATGTGGTCAATTTTAGAGTAGGTGTGATGTGGTGCTGAGAAGAATGTGTATTCTGTGGATTTGGGGTGGAGAGTTCTGTAGATGTCCACCAGGTTTGCTTGCTCCAGGTCTGAGTTCAAGCCCTGGGTATCCTTGTTGATTTTCTGTCTGGTTGATCTGTCTAGTATTGACAGTGGAGTGTTAAAGTCTCCCACTATTATTGTGTGGGAGTCTAAGTCCTTCTGTAAGTCATTAAGAACTTGCCTTATGTATCTGGGTGCTCCTGTGTTGGGTCCATATATGTTTAGGATCGTTAGCTCTTCTTGTTGTATCGATCCTTTTACCATTATGTAATGGCCTTCTTTGTCTCTTTTGATCTTTGTTGCTTTAAAGTCTATTTTATCAGAGATGAGAATTGCAACTCCTGCTTTTTTTTGCTTTCCATTAGCTTGGTAAATCTTCCTCCATCCCTTTATTTTGAGCCTTTGTGTATCCTTGCATGTGAGATGGGTTTCCTGGATACAGCACACTGATGGGTTTTGGATTTTTATCTAATTTGCCAGTCTGTGTCTTTTGACTGGTGCATTTAGTCCATTTACATTTAGGGTTAATATTGTTATGTGTGAATTTGATACTGCCATTTTGATTCTAAGTGGCTGTTTTGCCTGTTAGTTGTTGTAGATTCTTCATTATGTTGAAGCTCTTTAGCATTCAGTGTGATTTTGGAATGGCTGGTACTGATTGATCCTTTCTATGTGTAGTGCCTCTTTTAGGAGCTCTTGTAAAGCAGGCCTGGTGGTGACAAAATCTCTGAGTACTTGCTTGTTCGTAAAGGATTTTATTCTTCCTTCACTTCTGAAGCTCAGTTTGGCTGGATATGAAATTCTGGGTTGAAAGTTCTTTTCTTTAAGAATGTTGAATATTGGCCCCCACTCTCTTCTGGCTTGTAGTGTTTCTGCCGAGAGATCTGCTGTGAGTCTGATGGGCTTCCCTTTGTGGGTGACCCGACCTTTCTCTCTGGCTGCCCTTAGTATTCTCTCCTTTATTTCAACCCTGTTGAATCTGACGATTATGTGCCTTGGGGTTGCTCTTCTTGCGGAATATCTTTGTGGTGTTCTCTGTATTTCCTGCAATTGAGTGTTGGCTTGTCTTGCTAGGTGGGGGAAATTTTCCTGGATGATGTCCTGAAGAGTATTTTCCAGCTGGGATTCATTCTCTTCGTCCCCTTCTGGTACACCTATCAAACGTAGGTTAGGTCTTTTCACATAGTCCCACATTTCTTGGAGACTTTGTTCATTCCTTTTTGCACTTTTTTCTCTGATCTTGGTTTCTCATTTTATTTCATTGAGTTGGTCTTCGACTTCAGATATTCTTTCTTCTGCTTGGTCAATTCGGCTATTGAAACTTGCGTTTGCTTCGCGAAGTTCTCGTATTGTGTTTTTCAGCTCCTTTAATTCATTCATATTCCTCTCTAAGGTATCCATTCTTGTTATCATTTCCTCGAATCTTTTTTCAAATCTTTTTTCAAGGTTCTTAGTTTCTTTGCATTGATTTAATACATGATCTTTTAGCTCACAAAAGTTTCTCATTATCCATCTTCTGAAGTCTAACTCCGTCATTTCGTCACAGTCATTCTCCGTCCAGCTTTGTTCCCTTGCTGGTGAGGAGTTTTGGTCCTTTCTAGGAGGCGATGTGTTCTGGTTTCGGGTGTTTTCCTCCTTTTTGCGCTGGTTTCTTCCCATCTTTGTGGATTTGTCCGCTGGTCGTCTGCGTAGTTGCTGACTTTTCGTTTGGGTCTCTGAGTGGACACCCAGAATGTTGATGATGAAGTATTTCTGTTGCTTGGTTTTCCTTCTACCAGTCTAGCCCCTTCGCTGTACGACTGTTGAGGTCCGCTCCAGACCCTGCTTGTCTGGCGTGCACCTCTAGTAGCCGTGGCACAGCGAGGGATGCTACCAGTTTCTTTTTCTGCTCTCTTTGTCCCAGGATGATGCCTGTCTAATGACAGTCTTTTGGATATAGAGGGGTCAGGGAGCTGCTTGAGGAGACAGTTTGTACTTTATAGGGGTTTAATTGCTGAGCTGTGCACTCTGTTGTTCATTCAGGGCTGTTAGGCTGCTATGTTTGATTCTGCTGCAACACAGCTCATTAAACAACCCTTTTTTTTTTCTCAAATGCTCTGTGTTGAGGGGTTTCGGCTTTATTTTTGGATGTCCGATCAGGTGTCCTGCCCAGCTCAAAGGCAGACTAGCCACTGTTTGGCTGCCGAGGCTCCGCCCTACTGTTGTGTGATTCGCGCTGTTCCTGCCGGCTCTGCTGTGGTCTCCGCCACGCCCTGCGGCGGAGTCTCTTCGTTGTAGCGTGTTGCCTCAGCAACGGCAGGCTGCGTCAGCAGTGGGTGTGTATCTCAGTAGGGACGGGTTGCCTCGGCAACGGCTGGCTGCATCAGCAGTGGGCGTGTATCTCAGTTGGGGCGGGTTGCCTCGGCAACAGCTGGCTGCCTCAGCAGTGGGCGTGTATATCAGTTGGGGCTGGTTGCCTCCGTAGTGGTGGACGCCCCTCCCCCACAGAGCGTCTCGGACCGTCTGCCCGGGATAGTTTGAAATCCCGGTTTTGTTCGTCCCACTGGGTATCCCAAGCGATCTGTCCCTGCAATCCCCTGGGCTGGGCTACTGTGCAAGTCTCGTTCAGTCTCAAGTCCAGCCCTCTCAAGTCTCAGGTTGCCGGTTCAACAAGGCACCCGGACAAGCGCGCCCTGTGGGGATTGTTGGGTAGGGCCGGCGGCCGCCGCCCCGGCTGCCGGCTTCACCAGGCAGACCTACTGCCTGGCGTCCCGTGTCTTTTTATACTTGGGAGTTTCCCCGTTCTGTGGGCAACAAAGATCAGTCTGGAAATGCAGCACTGACTCACCGTTTGCGAATTCAACGCGGGCTCCAATCCTGGGTTGTTCTCACAGCGCCATCTTGAGTCCCCTCCTCCTTGAGTGAGTTTCTTAATCCTTAATTCTAATTTGATTGTACTGTGGTCTGAGAGACTGTTATGATTTCCATTCTGTTGCATTTGCTGAGGAATATTTTTCTTCCAATTGTGTAGTCAATTTTAAAATAAGTGCATTGTGTTGCTGAGAAGAATGTATATTCTGTTGATTTGCAGTAGAAAGTTCTGTAGATGTCTATTAAATTTGCCTGGTTCAGAGCTGAGTTCAAGTCCTGAATATTCTTACTAATTTTCTGTCTCATTGATCTGCCTAATACTGACAGTGGGGTATTAAGGTCTCCCAGTATTATTGTGTGGAAGTCTAAGTCTCTTGTAGGTTTCTAAGAACTTACTTTATGAACATGGGTGCTCCTGTATTGGGTGCATATATGTTTATAATAGTTTGCTCTTTTTGTTGCATTGATCAGTTCATCATTATGTAATGCCCTTCGTTTTCTTTTCTGATCTTTGTTGGTTTAAAGTCTGTTTTATCAGAGACTAGAATTGCAACCCCTGCTTTTTTTTTTCTTTCCATTTGCTTGGTAAATCTTACTCAATTTTTTATTTTGACCTATGTATGTTTTTGCACATGAGCTGGATCTCCCAAATACAGCACACCAGTAAGTCTTGACTCTTTATTCCATATGCCAGTCTGTGCCTTTTAATTGGAGCATTTAGTCCATTTACATTTATGGTTAATATTGTTATGTGTGAATATGATCCTGTCATTATGATGCTAGCTGGTTATTTTGCCCATTAGTTAATGCAATATCTTCATAGTGTTGATGATGTTTACACTTTCGTATATTTTTGCAGTGGCTGGTAATGTTCCCTCCTCAATATTTAGTGCTTCCTTTAGGAGCTCTTGTAGGGCAGGCCTGGTGGTGACAAAATTCCTCAGCATTTGCTTGTCTGTAAAGGGTTTTATTTCTCTTTCACTTATGAAGCTTAGTTTCACTGGTTATGAAATTCTGTGTTGAAAATTATTATTTTTTTTTAAGACTGTTGAATATTGGCCCCCACTATCTTCTGACTTATAGGGTTTCTGCAGAGAGATCCATTGTTAGTCTGATCAGTTTCCCTTTGTGGGTAACCCGACCTTTTTCTCTAGATGCCCTTAACATTTTTTCCTTCATTTCAAGCTTTGTGAATCTGACAATTATGTGTCTTGGGGTTGCTGTTCTTGAAGAGTATCTTTGTGGTATTCTGTGTATTTTCTGAATATTAATGTTGGCCTTGCTAGTTGGAGAAGTTCTCCTGGATAGTATCCTGAAATGTGTGTTCCAAGTTGGTTCCATTCTCCCTGTCACTTTCAGGTACACCAGTCAAACATTGGTTTGGTCCTTTCACATACTCCCATACTTCTTGGAGGTGTGGTTTGTTCCTTTTATTTTTTTTTCTCTAACTATGTCTTCAGGTTTTATTTCATTAAGTTGATCTTCAATCTTTGATGTCCTTTCTTTTGCGTGATCAGCTTGGCTGTTGATACTTGTGTATGCTTCATGAAGTTCTCCTTCTGTGTTTTTCAGGTCCATCAGGAAATTTTTGTGCTTCTCTAAACTGGTTATGCTAGTTAGCAATTCCTGTAACCTTTTATCAAGGTTATCAGCTTTCTTGCATTGGGTTAGAACATGCTTCTTTACCTTGGAGGAGTTTGTTAATACCCACTCTCTGAAGCCTACTTCTGTCAATTTGTCAAACTCATTCTCCATCCAGTTTTGTCCCCTGGCTGGTGAGAAGTTGTGACTTTGGAGGAGAAGAGGCATTCTGGTTCTTGGAATTTTTAGCATTTTTGCACTGGTTTTTCCTCATCTTCCTGGATTTATCTACATTTGGTCTTTGCTGTGGGTGACCTTCAGATGGAGTTTTTGCATGATCATTTTCTTTGCTGATGTTGATGCTATTGCTTTCTGTTTGCTAATTTTCCTTCTAAAAGACAACTCTTCTGCAGGACTGATGGAATTTGCTGGGGGTCCACTCCAGACCCTGTTTGCCTGGATATTACCAGCAGAGGGTCCAGAACACACAAAAAAATGCTGCCTGCTCCTTCCTCTGAAAGCTTTGTCCCAGAGGGCACCCACCAGATGCCAGCTGGAGCTCTCCTTTATGAGGTGTCTGCCAACCTTTGCTGGGAGGTGTCTTCTTGTCTGGAGGTACAGGGGTCAGGAACTCACTCGAGGAAGCAGTCTGTCCCTTAGCAGAGCTTAGCACTGTGCTGAGAGATCCACTGCTCTCTTCAGAGTGGGCAGGAAAGAACATTTCAGTCCGCTGAAGCTGTGCCCACAGCTGCTCCTTCCCCCAGGTGCTGTGTCTCAGGGAGATGGAAGTTTTATTTATAAGTCCCTGACTGGTGCTGCTGCCTTTCTTTCAGAGATGCCCTGCTCAGAGTGGAAGAAGCTAAAGAGGCAGTCTCACTATAGTAGCTTTGTGGTACTGAGGTGGGCTCCATCCAGTCCAAACTTTCCAGTGGTTTTGTTTACACTGTAAGGGGAAAACTGCCTACTCAAGCCTCAGTAATGGTAGATGCCTCTCCCTTCATTAAGTGTCTCCCATCGACTTCAGACTTCTGCGCTGGCAGCTAGAATTTCAAGCCAGTAGATCTTTGCTTGCTGGGCTTCATGGTGGTGGAATCCACTGAGCAAGACCACTGGGCTCCCTGGCTTTGGCCCCCTTCCAGGGGAGTGAATGGATCTGTCTCACTGGCATTCCAGGTGCCACTGGGGTATTAAAAAAAAAAACCAAAACTCCTGCACTAGCTCAGTGTCTGCCAAAATGGCTGCCCAGTTTTGTGCTTGAAACCCAGGGCCCTTATGGTGTAGGCACCTGAAGAAACCTCCTGGTCTGTGGGTTGCAAAGATCATGGGAAAGGCATAGTATCTGGGCTGTATAGCACCATTCCTCATGGCATGGTCCCTCATGGCTTCCCTTGCCTTAGGGAAGGGAGTTCCCCAACCCCTTGCACTTCCCGGCTGAGGCAATGCCCCACTCTGCTTCTGCTCACCCTCTGTGGGATGCATGCATTGTCTAACCAGTCCCAATGAGATGAGCCAGGTACCTCAGTTGGAAATGCAGAAATCACCTGCCTTCTGCATTGGTCTGTCTCCTAGCTGCAGACAGGAGCTGTTCCTATTCAGCCATCTTGCCCAGGAATCAATTTCGGTTCTTTTGCATTTGCTTAGGAGTGTTTTACTTCCAATTATGTGATCTATTTTAGAGTAAGTGCCACGTGGCACTGAGAAAAATATATGTTCTGTTGTTTTGGGGTCAAGAGTTCTGTAGATATCTATTAGGTCCACTTGATCCAGAGCTGAGTTCGAGTCCTGAATATCCTTGTTAATTTTCTGTCTGGATGATCTGTCTAATATTGCCAGTGGGGTGTTGAAGTCTCCCGCTATTATTGATTCAGAGTATAAGTCTCTTGGTAGGTCTCTAAGAACTTGTTTTATGAATCTAGGTGCTTCAGTATTGGGTGCATATATATTTAAGATAGTTAGCTCTTTTTGTTGAATTGTTCCCTTTACCATTATATAATGCCATTATTTTTTAATCTTTGTTGGTTTAAAGTCTGTTTGTCAGAAACCAGGATTGGAACCCCTGCTCTTTTCTGCTTTCCATTTGCTTCATAAATTTTCTTTCATCCCTTTATTTTGAGCCTATATGTCTACATTTGTACTTGAGATGGGCCTTTTGAATACAGCACAACAATGGGTCTTGACTTTTTATCCAATTTTTCAGTCTGTGTTTTTTAATTGGGGCATTTAATCCATTTACATTTAAGGTTAATATTGTTATGTGTGAATTTGATTCTGTCATCATGATTCTAGCTGGTTATTTTGCCCACTAGTTGATGCAGTCTTTTCATAGTGTCATGTGTCTTTATACTTCAGTGTGTTTTTGCAGTGGCTCATACCACTTTTTCCTTTCCATATTTAGTGCTTTCCTCAGGACATCTTGCAAGGGAGGCCTGGTGGTGATGAATTTCCTCAGCATTTGCTTGTCTGAAAAGGATGTTATTTCTATTTCATTTATGAGGCTTAGTTTATGTAGAAATAACATTCCGTGGTGAAAATTCTTTTCTTTAGAATTTGTAATATTATCCCCTACTTTCTTCTGTCTTGTGGGGTTTCTGCTTAGAGGTACTGTGTTAGTCTGTTGAGCTTGCTTTTGTAGGTGACGTGACCTTTCTCTCTGGATGCCCTTAACATTTTTGCCTTCATTTTGACCTTGATGGAATGTCTAACTGGGATTCTCTGTATTTGCTGAATTTGAGTCTTAGCCTGTCTTGCTAGGTTGGGGAAGTTCTCCTGGATGTTATCCTAAAGTGTGTTTTCCAACTTGGTTCCATTCTTACAGTCCCTTTTAGGTACTCTAATCAGTCATAGGTACGGTCTTTTGCATAGTCACATAGTTCTCAGAGGTTTTGTTTATTCCTTTTTACTCTTTTTTTCTCTAATCCTGTCTGCCTTTCTTATTTCAGCAAAATCGTCTTCAAGCTCTAGTATTCTTTCTTCTCCTTGTGCTGTGTTTTTCTGCTCCATCAGTTCATTTATGTTCCTCTCTAAATTGGTTATTCTAGTTAGCAGCTCCTGCAATCTTTTATCATTGTTTTTAGCTTAGTGAGCTTTGTTATTACCCACATTCTGAAGCCTACTTCTGTCAATTCATCTATCTCATCCTCTGTCTAGTTTTGCATCCTTGCTGGAGAAGTGCGAACATTTGGAGGAGAAGAGGCACTCTGGCCTTTTGAGTTTTCCACATTTTTTCATTGATTCTTTCCCATGTTCATGAGTTGATCTAGTTTTGATCTTTGAGGTTGCTGACATTGGATGAGGTTTTTTATGGGGATTTTTGGTTGATGCTGTTGTTTTTGGTGTTTGGTTTTCTTTCAATAGTCAGGTCTCTCTTCTGCAGGGCTGTTACACCTTTCTGGGGGTTTAATTTGGGCCCTATTCACCTGGATTCCTCCCTTACCTAGAGATGTCACTCAGGGAGCCTGGAGAACAGCAAAGTTGGATACCTGCTTTTTCCTCTGGGATCTCTGACTCAAGGAGCACTGACTTGATGCCAGTAGTACGTTCCTGTATAAGGTGTCTAGTGACCCCTGTTTGGGGTCTTACTATGTTGGGGAGCACAGGATCCAGGACCTGTTTAATGAAGCACTTTGACTGTTTTTGATGGAGGGGATGTTCTTCACTGGAAGGAAACCCATTTGTCTGGGCTGCCTGGATTCCTCAGAGCTATCAGAGGTAAAGACTAAGTCATCTGGTTCATGAAGACCATGGCCACCTCTCACCCTGAGGCTCGAGCCCATGGAGATCAGAGTTTTGTCTCTAAGCCCCTGGCTGGAGTTGCTGGAGTTCCTGCAGAGAGGCCCTGCTCAGTGAGGAGATATGGCTCAGGGTCTGGCCTAAAGAGGCAGTCTGGCCTTGATCTGCCATAACCAGTGTGCTGCACTTTGGGGAATACCTCTTAGGACTGACCAAGCTGTTCAGTCTCCCCAGCACCAGCAGGAAAAAAAAACCAACTGATTTTGAGCTACAGTAATGGCTGCAACTCAACCTCCCCTGACACCATGCCCCACACCGCTGAGTTTACTGTCTTAGGTGGCTTGCAAAGCTATAACTTGCAGTGAATGCAAGAATAAAGTACTCAGATAATTCCAAGTGAGTAGGGTAAGGGGGTAGCTCTTCCAGGCGAGTCTGCCCGAGAACCCATCCACAAAGTATTTATTGAAAGGGCTTGTATTAACTACAAACATCAACTAGATGTCCATGTGAGGTGTGTTGCTGAAGTACCTGTGACCTTATACACACTCAAACTGCATTCTCAGGAGGCTGTTTTCAGCATTCCTTATCACACCACATACTCTACTCCCTGTCCTGTTTCCCGGGTCAAGGAGTTTCATTCCCATGCACAAATAACATACACACCGTGCCTCAGTATTTTTCCATGCCCTAAACTCAGATGCCTTGTACATAAACTTAAATGTGTTGCTGTGCACCCCCCACATCTCCTGCTTATTTAATTCTCAGAGCATGCTGGTCATCCAATGCAAGGTAAGCTTCTAGTGTTCTTCCCTGGTTGTAGATGTGTCAGGTGGCAGCACAGAGCCATCTGTAGATGCCTAGCAAACAGATACTAAAAAGAATGTAAGTATAGTGGCTGTCACCCAAGTGCATATGTTTAACTCAGACAGCCAAGTGTTTGGGTTTAACCATTGAAAGCCTTCTTGTAATTGCTGAAGAGTACTTGTTTGCAATTGCTGCTACCATTCTTCAAGTTATTTCTTTAATTCACACACAAGAGTGGAAATTTGAGAGGACAAATGGTCATGATAAGCCCCTTGCATATGTGCTTTTCTAAATAACTGCAAGGTGCAATCTCCTTTCCAGTTCCAGGTTAAATTTCCAGGCAGCCACAATTCTGCTCACTGTATTAAGATCATGACATAGATTATATTTAACTATATAATGTTTTGATGAGACAAGGATGAAGTATACCAGCTACTGGAAGAGACTTTAATACTACAAAAGGATTGATTCTGCTCTATGATAGGAACACCTTGCCCAACAGGAGTATATAAGGGTGCATAGTACAAATCAAGACTGTATCAGTAACATTATTCTGTAAAGAAAGGGTATGGTTGCCACCACTAATAATGTACTCATCATGTGAAAGAACTCTTTCAAAAAAGGGAAGTCCTAATCTCCAAATTTGGGTATAAGCAGGGCTTAAATATTGTTTCTCTTTTAGTTATAGCATTGGTCCTGAAAACTCGTACTCTGACCGGGCGATAGAACTATTGGAGGGACTCCCAAATCCAATAGTCTGATTTGCAGACATAAGATAACCATGGGGGCCCCAGTCGAGTAAGGCGTAATTATTCAAACAGAGGCCCTTGGCGTGGTACAGTTTGCCTGCAGGGAGAACACTGGACAGCCTCAAATGTATATTGCCAGTCTCTACCCAGATGGCATATGGGAAGATCAGGCGCTTGGGTAGCTTCATTAGAGACCTCAGTAAGATTTAGTGGTAACAGAAATAAAGGCCAAGTCTGCAACTTAGCATCCCTTTTGGGCTGACAGTATAGACATTCCTGAGGAAGGAGAGTAACACGCTTATATGCTATTGTGGAAAAACAAAGAGGAGGATTACTAGACAATAAAGTCAAGGAGTTGCTAAGTTTAATTCATCTCAAATTTTCAGTTAGAGGTAAGATGGGGTCATCCATCCACCTTCTGTGCAAGAAGTGTCATTAGATGACAAAGGCGGGTCAGCATCCCACCACGTATTAACATTACAAATGGGGATTTAGAACATGACTCCAATAAACATGTTTTTGAGCTGATCCCACTTGTCAAAGGACAGGAATTTCCAGCCACCCTACCATCCACATCTATCTTGCTTTCACAGAAGTTTCCCCAGTTACAGCCAGATACATGAACAGCCAGATCTCTGCAGTTGCAGGGGCTTCGATGGTGGCAAGCCAGATGGTTGCTTGTTGATGCAATTTCTTTAGCTGTCCGCAAGTAATGTCAGGTGTCTTCCAAGTCATCACCATTACTGCTGGTCGATTCTCCAAGGATAGGTCCTGTTCTCAAGAAGAGAACCCCATTGTCCCCCTTTTTTGTTTTTTAAGATACATTTTAAGCATTTGATGAACTTGTTTAATAAGGGCCTAACTGGGTTGAGTTATAGGGAATGGCAGTCTTGTGTTGTATGTGGCAGAGTTGTAATGCATTTGCAAATTGAGCACTAAGATAGCAAGCATCATTATCAGTTTTTATAGTTTGTGGAAGGCCTAAAGTCATAATAGATTCAAACAAATGAGTAACTGCATCTTTACTTTTTTTTTCCGGTCTGGGGGTTAGAATGTATCAAGCCCATATAAGTGTCCATGGTAACGTGGAGAAATTTAAAACATCTGAAGGGAGGATGCTGAGTAACATCCATCTGCCAGATATCATTAGGCACCAAACCTTGTGGCTTGCCACCGAGTCCTAACAATAAAGGAGAGAGAGAATGCCATTGGCAATTAAGACAACTTTTAATAATCATGTGAGCTTGAGCAAGTGTTAAATGAAACTATTGTTTAAGACTGTGGGCTTTCTAATGAAAAGAACCATGATTAGCTTGAGCTCGCAAAAAAGCAGGAGAGTCTGCAAACCACATATGCAATCATACCAGAGCCTCAGCTCCAGCATTCCCTTCTGACAAGGAACCAGGTAGCCTAGAATGAGAGCGAATATGAGTGATATAAAGAACAGAAGAGCTCTTGTGCTGTAAGAAAAAAAGCTAATAGGAGTGCATTAGTAATACCCTTCACATGTACAAGATCTAAATGAGTAATACTATACACTACATAAGCAGAATCACCAACTCTATTTGTCTTGGTGAGGAAAACTTTGTGGGGCCAATGTTAGTGCACCCAACTCCATTTAATGCAGAGTTTTAAAATGCTCTTGTATTTTCTGTTGCCAATTTTGCACGGCATCTTCCCATACTATATAGTTGTGTTGTTTTTTCTGAACCATCTGTAAAGACACTAGTGGCATGAAACAAAAACTCAGAGACAACAATAGATGCAAATTTAACAGGCAGAGTTTGTAAAAAAATTCAGGAGCTTAGAGGCTGGTAAATGGAAGTTGATATTACCAATAAAGTCAGCCATTGCTACTTGCCAATCAAGATCACAAACTGAGAGAGTATGAAATTATTCCTTGCTCAAAGGTAGGAAAAGAGTAGCTGGGTTATATCTTGATAATTGGATGCAACGTTGATGCCCTTTTATAAGAAGAGAAGCTATTAAATCTGTGGTCGTTTGTATATGTTTAGAGTAGTTATGAGACAGGTACACAGCATATAAAAGAAATGGCAAAAGATGAAGCCTACCTGTTAAACAAAGGCAAGAAAGGGATGGATATTTGAAGTAATTTTCACTATATTCTGGACCTTGAAAGTTATTAGAATTTGATTTCAAGTTGCCAGGATAATAAGCCTGCATTGAGTTAGCTGAAGAGTGTGGGGAAAAAAAAGAGAAAAAAGCCCCCCAAAATTTTTAAAAAGTCTCTGGGTGTTGGTCATTTTCCTGAAATAGCCTTTAGCTGGAATGTCAGAGCGAGCTTGGGATAGTAGGGCTGTGGCTTGTTTCTTTTCACCTGCTCCAGGCTCTTTAGGCAGCCTCTTTTAATAGCCTGCCACCTGTTGCTGCCCTTACTGTAAGAGGAAGGAAGGAAGAAAGACTACAAGCAGCAGCAAGAGGCCAGAGAATGACCAGGTGGTAAAGTGCCTGTGTAAGCGCAGAGGCAGGAGGTGAGAGGGTAACAGGCTGGGAGAAGACCACTCCTTTTATATTCCCAGCCATCTATGCCTGGAGCCAACCCTGGAAGGTAAGGTACTGGAAATATACTGGGCTTTTTAATATTTTTACTACCCCTAAGCAGAGAGGCTCAGGGGAGGAGCAGACATGCAGCACAGGGTCTGCTTTGAAGTTTCCAGCCACAGTGTTTTTAAACATTGTATAAAAAAGCGAAACAAACATTTCTTACCACTGCGTCTACCTTCTGAAGACAGCTGTCAGAGCTCCTCCACCTCAGCCTAGGTAGCATTTAACATACGGCTACGAGAGAGCACCCCTTATTAGTGGGCTTCTCCCCCAGAGCTATGTACTCTAGGATGCTCCACACTCCTCTGCCCACCTTAGGCTAATAAGGTTGGGATGTACATGAACTATTTCTTAGCCCTTTCCCCAGGGGGCCAGGGAAGGCAAGGAATTGCTTGTCAGCTGAGATTGGGCACAGTTACTAAGGTATGTAACCATGGTGAGGAGGATTCTCAGGACTGGGCTGGAGCTACCTGCAGCCACCTGGGGACTCGGTCTGTGCCTCTTGGTCTCCTCTTCATCACCCAAAAACCAGAAAGGGAAAACCTGCCCAGACTGCCAGTGACTAAATGGGCACTCCATGGCATCTTAGCAACTCTCCTTCCCCAGGCCTCTGTGGACAGCCAGAAAGCCAGCGCTATCTGGGATAAAACCCAGGAGGCAGCATGCAATTTTCCTTTGTACTCCAGGGAAACAGAAAAAAGATGAGACAGAAAGGCCGATGCTGGAAGTGGGAAGTGAGAACTTGCATATTAGGAAGACAATTCTAATCAGTCACTTTCTTTCTCTCCTGGAGGCATTTTCCAACAGGGAAATTTGTCAAGAAGATGCAGCCACCTAATCATAAAGATGTTCGCTGACTGGGGTTTTATCTAGGAACAATCTCTTGGGTAGCCTCCAATATCCTCAAGGGGGATGGCAGGTGCTGCTGGCTGAATGGGGCCAAGGAATGCAGGTCCCTTTAAGAGTGGTGGAAAAGAGGACAATAGCTTTTATATAGGGGGAGGAAAAGCCTCTGATCTGTTCTTATCCTCACTAGAAAAAAATCTCTTTCTTATTCCCCATAGAAGGGAGTGAAAAGGGTAGAGAAGTCTCTCCCTGTTGTTCTGGTTTCTGTTTTTCCTTCTCCTTTAAACCTCCTGAATTCCCTTCAGGTGGAGAAGATGGGAGGTCTGACTCACCACAATCTGGCAGATAAAGAAAATACACCACAGAGCATACCAGTGCGCAGGTGGTTAAATAGTAACATTAGTAATATGACCTTTCTCATATCGTCTTTTCAGGCAGCGACCTGCCTGCTCCCATGACTCTAAATCTAAGGTTCCTTGATCAGGAAATCAGGGCATTCCTGCCAATTAAGAGCATAGGCTTGTGTAGAGCTCCGGGCTCTGCAGTGCACTGGATAGCTTTAAGTAGCTGTTGCGCTGTTCTAAAAAAAATACTTCCAGCTCTTCGGTCACTTCTTGACCCATGATAACCTAGCCCCTGATATTCTATGTATGCGTCTCCTTCTGAGGGGAGTCAGGACTGTCCCTTACAGGGGTTGATGAGCTCTCCTTCATGTGTAACTTCAAGGTGTTCATGTTAGATATATCACCTGCAAAGCTTATAGATTGCAGTGAATGCCAAGAATAAAGTATGCAGACAATTCCACCTGAGTGGGGTTAGGGGGTATCTCTTCTGAGAGAGTCTGTCCCAGCATCTGTCAGCTAAGTATTTATTGACAGGGCTTGTACTAACTGCAAACATCAAGTAGATGCCATTTGAGCTGAAGCACCTGTGACTTGTACACACTCAAACTCATTCTCAGGAGGCTGTTTCATTGTTCCTTATCACACCACACACTCCACTCCCTGTCCTGTTTTCATGTTCAAGGAGTTTCATTCCCATGCACAAATAACATACACACAGTGCCTCAGTATTTTTCTATGCCTCGACCTCAAATGCCTTGTATATAAGCTTAATTGTGTTGCCATGTGCCCCCCAAACAGCTAAGAACCACAGTGATGGCTGTTGTCCCTCTCCCGGGGAGGTCAGTATTTTTAGGTGCCAGGCAGCTGGGGTGATGATGGCTACCCTCCCTTGAAGAGCTCGGTTGTCTTAGGCATTTACTAAGCTGCCACCCTTTCCTACACGAGTGTTCAGTGTTTTTGGCAACTAGGAGCCACAGTAATGGCTGCCGTTCTTCCCACAGAGAACTCAGATGGCTCATACAGCAGGCAGTCCCAGTGATGATGGCCACTCCTCCTTGGGGAACTTGGTAGTCTTAGACGGGTTCCAGATGAGTGGCTGTTGAGAATCTGCATGGCTATCTGGTTGGGACCCAAACCCTGGATGTATTGGCTCATGAGTTAGATCTTCTGATCTGTGGGTTGCACAGATTTGTGGAAAAAGTGTGGTTTCCCAGACTGGGTAACATGCTCACTCACTGCCTTCCTTGGTTGGGGATGGAGGCTTCCCTTCCCTCCTTTAGCTCTCATGCTGCTTTTCTTTCTTTCTTTTCTTTTCTTTTTTTGAAATGGAGTTTTGCTCTTGTTGCCCAGGCTGGGAACAAGTGCAATGGTGCAATCTCGGCTCACTGCAACCTCTGCCTCCCGGGTTCAAGCGATTCTCCTGCATCAGCCTTCTGAGTAGCTGGGACTACTGGTGTGCGCTACCATGCCCTGCTGAGTTTTGTAGTTTTAGTAGAGATGGGGTTTCACCACGTTGACCGGGATGGTCTCGATCTCTTGACCTTGTGATCTGCCTGCCTTGGCCTCCCAAAGTAGTGCCTGGCCACCACGCTGCTTTTCTTTGCTTTCCATGGGTTATGCCAATCACCTAGTCAGTCCTGATGATAGAACCTGTATACCTTGGTTGCCATTACAGGATTTGAACACTGTTTTGGTTCTTTTTGGTGGAAGCCTCTGACTGCTGCTGCTTTTAGTTGGCCATCTTGGCCCCACCATTTCTATTAAATTTCATTAGGAAAAATGAAAGGTAATCTAGTGAATCCAAAAGAACATGTATAGGTTCCAGGACAGTGTGAAAAAGCCCAGCAGTCACAGAAGGTGAGACTGTAGAATGTGTGCTTTTGTAACCACAAGTGTGGGCAGCCAAGAACACAGATGGAGTTTGGTCAATTGTATTACAGCATAAGAAATCACTAGGACTGAGCTGTGCAGACTTTCCTCCTATTGCCTCATTATAGGCCCCCTTCCTATGTTAAGGATACTAGGGAGGGGTGAAAAAAAAGACTCAATCAAACAAAGTAAATATTAAGAGCAAATCTGCTTGTCCTGTATGGAGTTTCATCTTGGAGAAGGTGGTTTGGGGAGAAGGTTAGAAAAAGTTGTGTAGCTTAAAAATGTGATTTTAAAAAATGAAATTACGTTGCATTTTAAATAAGACAGTTCTTAGCTCACGTGCTTGGACATGTCTTATATACCTTTATGTAAATTCCTTTGTATCTCCCACTGTCTTAGTTGTGTCTTTGTTAAAGGAATCTAGACTAACACAAGCACCATGTCTCTGGAATCCTGGTGCTCCTTGGAGATTGCCCATTAGTTTGAGTTTTCCCTCCTGTGTTACAGTGAAGGTGCTTAGGCTTTATCAATGTGTGGAACTCAAGCCATCATTGAGAATTTTTAATCTTGTTTAATGCAAGTATTATTTCAAAAGCCACTCTTTTGGATATAAGGCAATATGTATTGAAAGATTTTCTCCTCTCCCTCCGAGTGAAAGCACAGTGAGAATATTATTCTCTTTATGCAATGTTTTTCTCAGTTGAGTTTATATTCACAAGTGATTAACATCCTTCTCCATTCACCCATCTTTATTCAGATAACCCTGATTATCTGTATGGCTGGACTTGAATACTAAGCACTGTTTTGTGTGCATAATCTTTTCTGGAATTACTGACAAAAAGCCCATAAATTAGGTTACTTTATAAAATCTTTGGGTTTACAGGCTGATGAAAATATGGAAATACTGATTATATTCTTAACTTTTTAGATCATTTACATTTGAAGAACATCAGAAACTTAATACTGAACTAATTTAACTTCTAAGACTCTGAAAAAAAAAAAACATACTTAAGTGAGAAAGAGGCCAAGTCAAATTACATCCAAGCAGTGGGAACTTCACTGGTTAAGACTGAGCAGAATGAAAAACTGGGAGGAAGTTCTTTGGACTTTGTGCTTTTAACTCTAAAGAGTAAGAAAATTAAATTTTGAAGTTCAATTACTTTGGAATTGAATGTTTTTGGACTTCAACTTGCAAGGAAATTTAATCTCTGATCTTTTCTCTCTGGGAATTTGATAATAGAAAGGGGTTTATATTCAATTCTGGTGCATCTCTATGTTGGCATTTCATTATTGGAGTATCTTCATGTTGTCATTTAATCTCATTGCAGGATCTATGATGTGCTATTTTGGGTAATGTTGCTGGATGTAACTTGGGAACCAATATAAAGAAAAGGATGAGCTTGGTTTTCAGCTTTGGGTACAGAGTGGAATTGATTTAATTAATGCTTCTTTCTGAGAAACTTCAGAATTTGCTATAGTAAAATCTCGTGTCTGCAAGTTGTCCCATGATAATACATAATATATAAAAGAGCAGTGGCCAATCTTAGAAGAGTGATTTTATAAAAATAGGAGTAAGACCCTTCTCTGATGATTTCTCTCTTCCCCTAAAAGGGAAATTCTCAGCCCTAGTTGACAACAAGCTTAATGATTAAGTTCAATAGTTAAGAGAGCAAAAAACTGGTGAATGTTAGCAGTGAACACTCCTTCTCAACTTCTAATGTTTTTTGTTTTTTCCCTTCCCGTGAGGAAGGAGACCAAATAGTGTAATTCCTAGTTGTCTTCCTTTACACATTCTACTTCAGGACAGGGAAGAAGAGTTATTTATATAGTTTAGATACAGATCATTTGTCTTATATGTGATTTGCAGATGTTTTCTTCCACTTTTTAGTTTGTCTTTTCATTTTCTTAACAGTAATTTTCACAGAGCAAAAATTTCTAATTTTGATAAAATCTAATTTTTAATTGTTTTCCTTTGTGGGTCATGCTCCTGTTGTAATTTTTAGAGGCTTTTCACAGAACCTTAAGTCAGGAGTGTATTTCCTATGTTTTCTTCTAAAAGTTCTATTATTTGATGTTTCATATTTAGTTCTATAATTCATTTTGAGTTTTTGTATAAGGTGAGAAATTTAAGTCAAAGTTAATTTTTTAATTGGATGTTGATATCCAATTGCTTCATACCAATTTAAAAAAATATACTTTATTGATTTTTTTACAAATATGTACAAAAATCAAATGGCCATATTTGTATAAATGAATTTCTATATTTTTTATTCAATTGATTCATGTGTTATCCTTCACTAATAATGTATTATCTTAACAACATACTTTTGAAAAGTGTCAAATTCACTTCCTCTTTTCTTTTTCAACATTTTTAAAGGTATTTTAGTTCCTTTGCCCTTCCACATACATTTTAGAATCAGTTTGTTTATATCTATAAAATGATGTTTTAAAATTTGGATTGACATTCCATTAAGTCTATAGATCAATTTGAGGAGAATTGAAACCTTTATTATGTTAAATTTTCTACAGTATTTCTCTCCATTTGTTTAGATTGACTTTTATTTGCATTTTAAAAATATTTCAATTTTGAATTCCTATACAATTGTGTTAGATTTATGATGTTTAATTTTTGCTGCAACTATAAATTTTTTTGTTTTAATTTAATTTCCAAATTGTACATTGCTAGTATATATAATTGATTTTGTGTGCTTACTTTTCATCTTGTGAAATAATTAAACTCAGTAGTTTTAGAGAATATTTTGGTAGATTCATTGGGATTTACTATGATGCTAACCTTGCAGTTCTTAAATAGAGACATTCTTGATGTCTTTCTTTTCTATATGTATTCCTCTTATTTTGTTTTCTTTAAGCAGAATTTCTGACAGACTCATAAAATTAGGTTATTAAATTGGACTTTTAAATCCTCTAAGAGATTTTAAACTTACTCCATAAATTGAGACTTTGAAAATTTGTATTTTTAGGGTATTAGTGAACTGGAAACCATTCTCCACTCTCAGGGGTAAAGCACTGCTTGAAATTCTCATATTCCCTGAAAGAATGAAGGTTATCTGATTTTCTAGTGCCCTTAACATTTTTTAAGGAAAAAAAATAAATTCTCCATGGAAGAAAATAAAATAACCATATACTTCAAGTTATCCCTAGCACATTTATTAAAATGCCTTGCATTCAACAGAAAATGTTCAAACATGCTAGAGAAAAAGAAAACATTGCCAAAACCCATGAAGAATGATATACAATAGTCCTAGAATGATAGTTGATACAAGTCAGAGAGCAATAAATTATAGACTTTAAAATAGCTCTGCCTAATATGTTCAAGGAAATAATTTAAAAATGAGAATTTTGAAAGAAAATGAAAACAAAAGATAGGGGATTAATGGATGGATTAAAATATATTATACAAAGCTGTATGAAGAATAACAAATTGAAAGTCATTTCAAAAGGAAATCTTCAGAGCAAAGCATGCAGCAACAAAAAAGGGAAAACATGAAAAATAGTGAATAAAGGCATGTAGAAAATAATTCTAATATGAATTTACACTTTTGGGGTTCCAGAAGGAGAAGAGAGTGAGTAAGGGCAGGAGCAGTAATAATGGGATTTTTCCATAAAAAATTGAAAGACATTAAGTTACAGATTCAAGACAATATGACCCATAACTAAGACACATCATATCACAGTAAAACTGCTAAAACTAAAGAAAAAGCAGCCAGAATAAGAAGAGTTTACCTAAAAAGGAATGACAATCAGAATGTCATCAGACTTCAACAGAAAAAGGGAAACCAGAAGAAAAATATCTTTAAGGGGTTAAAATAATTCAAAACCTAGAATTCAAAATCCAGCAAAAACAAAAAAAGGTCAAAGTATTAAAGACATTTTTAGCCAAACAAAAGCACAGATATACAGCACAGAATATTTATTAACACTAAATTAGCAATTAAAAGAAAGGTTTGGGTTTGAGATATGTGGAACTTAACAATTGTTAAGTTCCAGTCCCTCTTTAATAGAAAAAAATTTAAGTTTTGACTGCAAAGGTAGGTAAAAAGTAAATATGTGTTTGAATGAAAAATTAATAAAATTGCTTTCAAAAGCTAAAAATACCACAAATATCCCGAATTTGAGACAAATTGTTTTTAATTAAATAACACATCTTTAATTCTTTTAAATTCTTCTGGTTTGTTGTGTTGAGCCAATTTTGCCTACTACTTTATTTAGACTTTTATTACCAGATAATGTTAGGAAAATATGCATCAAATACTCCCAAATACGATTCTTCCTTTTGGGATGCATAAAGCACCAGCCACATTTAAATTTGATATTTGTGGCACTACTTCATGTTTGTGTTTAACAAACACAGGAATTCTGATACATTTCATTTCACACCATTCTTATCAAGAAGAAAAATGTATATATGGTAGATGACATACATCTATATATGTATATATAATAGATGTATAATGTATATATGGTAGATGTATAATGCTTTTTGATATATTCTTGATAAGAATATACTGAAGAATATTCTACTTTTATTAAGCATAATTTAGAATCTAATTTATAACTTTACATGTCTGATGAATCAAATAATTTTCCACATCCTAGCTTCTTCCTTTGGACATTACAGTTTTCTTTCTTCTCCTTCTTTCTTTCTTTTTTTAAAATTTATTTATTTTACTTGAAGTGCACACTTTATCTGGCATTTCTCACCATGTTATCCCTCTCCTCCTTCCCCTCCCTCCCCACCCCCCACTGTCTCTCCTCTACGCCCTCCAACTGCCCCCGGTGTGTGATGCTTCTCTCCCTGAGTCCACATGTTCTCATTGTTCAACACCCACCTATGAGTGAGAACATACAGTGTTTGGCTTTCTGTTCTTGTGTCAGTTTGCTGAGAATGATGGTTTCCAGATTCATTCAAGTCCCTACAAATGACACGAACTCATTGTTTTTTTTATGGCTGTGTAGTATTCCATGGTGTATATGTACCACATTTTCTTTGTCCAGTCTATCATTGATGGGCATTTGGGTTGGTTCCAGGTCTTTGCTATTGTACATAGGGCTGCAATGAACATATGTGTGCATGTGTCTTTATAGTAGAACAATTTACAGTTCTTGGGGTATATATCCAGTAATGGGATTGCTGGGTCTAATGGTATTTCTATTTCTAAATCCTTGAGAAATCACCATACTGTCTTCCACAATGGTTGAACTAATTTATGCTCCCACTAACTGTGTAAGAGTGTTGCTATTTCTCCACATCCTCTCCAGCATCTGTGGTCTCCAGATTTTTTAATGATCATTATTCTAACTGGCATGAGATGGTATCTCAGTGTGGTTTTGATTTGCGTTTCTCTAATGACCAGTGATGATGAATATCTTTTCATATGTTTGTTGGCCTCATATATGTCTTCTTTTGAAAAGTGTCAGTTCATATCCTTTGCCCACTTTTGAATGGGGTTGTTTTTTTCTTGTATGTCTGTTTTAGTTGTTTGTAGATTCTGGATATTAGTCCTTTGTCAGATAGGTAGATTGCAAATTTTTTTTCCCATTCTGTTGGTTGGCGATTTGCTCTAATGATGGTTTCTTTTGCTGTGCAGAAGCTTTGGAGTTTAATTAGATCCCATTTATCTATCTTGACTTTTATTGCCAGTGCTTTTGTTGTTTTAGTCATGAAGTCCTTACCTATGCCTATGTCCTGGATAATTTTGCCTACGTTTTCTTCTAGTGTTTTTATGGTATTAGGTTTTATGTTTAAATATTTGAAACATTGGTAGTTAATTTTTGTGTAACATGACACGTAGGGGTCCAGTTTCTGCTTTCTGCACACTGCTAGCCAGTTTACCCAACACCATTTATTAAATATGGAGTCCTTTCCCCATTGCTTGTTTTTGCCAGGTTTGTCAAAGATCAGATGGTTGTAGATGTGTGGTGTTTCTTCTGGGGTCTCTGTTCTGTTCCATTGGTCTATGTCTCTGTTTTGGTACCAGTACCAAGCTATTTTGATTACTGTAGCCTTGTAGTATAGTTTGAAGTCTGGCAGTGTGATGCATCCGGCTTTGTTCTTTTTGCTTAGAATTGTGTTGTCTATGTGGGGTCTTTTGTGATTCCATATGAAGTTTAAAGTGTTTTTTTCCACTTCTGTGAAGAAGGTCATTGGTAGCTTGATGGGGATAGCATTGAATCTATAGATTACTTTGGGCAGTACGGCTATTTTAAATATATTGATTCCTCCTAACCATGAGCATGGAATGTTTCTCCATCTGTTTGTGTCCTCTCTTATTTTGTTGAGCAGTGGTTTGTAGTTCTCCTTGAAGAGGTCCTATATGTTCCTTGTTAGTTGTATTCCTAGGTATTTTATTCTCTTTATAGCAATTGTGAATGGCAGTTCATTCTTGATTTGGCTCTCTTTAAGTCTGTTTTTGGTGTATAGGAATGCTTGTGATTTTTGCACATTGATTTTGTATCCTGAGACTTTGCTGAAGTTGCTCAGCAGTTTGAGATTTTGGGCTGAGGCGATTGGGTCTTCTAAATATACAATCATGTCGTCTGCAAATAGAGACAGTTTCACTTCCTCCTTTCCTGATTGAATACCCTTTATTTCTTTTTCTTGCCTGATTGCTCTGGCTAGAACTTCCAATACTATGTTGAATAGTAGTGAGAGAGGGAATCCTTGTCTAGTGCCTGATTTCAAAGGGAATTCTTCCAGCTTTTGCCCATTCAATATGATATTGGCTGTAGGTTTGTCATATATAGCTTTTATCATGATACATTTCATCAATACCTAGTTTATTGAGAGTTTTTAGCATGAAGGCTGTTGAATTTTGTAGAAGGCCTTCTCTCTGCATCTATTGAGATAATGATGTGGTTTTTGTCTTTGGTTCTGTTTATGTGATGGATTACATATATGGATTTGGGTGTGTTGAACCAGGCTTACATCCCCGGGATGAAGCCTACTTTGTCGTGATGGATAGATAAGCTTCTTGATGTGCTGTTGCAATCTGTCTCCCAGTATTTTATTGAAGATTTTTGCATTGATGTTCATCATGCATACTGGCCTGAAGTTTTCTTTTTTAGTTGAGTCTCTGCCTGGTTTTGGTATCAGGATGATATTGGTCTCATCAAATGAGTTAGGGAGGATTCCCTCCTTCTGTATGGTTTGATACAGTTTCAGAAGGAATGGAACCAGCTCCTCTTTGTACGTCTGGTAGAATTCGGCTGTGAACCTGTCTGGGCCTGGACTGTTTTTTGGTTGGTAGACTATTGATTGCTGCCTCTACTTCAGCCCTTGCTGTTGGTCTATTCAGGGTTTCAACTTCCTCCTGGTTTAGTCTTGGTAGAGTACAAGTGTCTAGGAATTTTTCTATTTCTTCCTGGTTTACTGGTTTATGTGAGTAGAGCTGTTTGTAGTAATCTCTGTTGGTAGTTTGTATTTCTGTGGGATCAGTGGTGATAACCCCTTTATCATTTTTTATTGCATCTATTTGATTCTTCTCCCTTTTCTTTTTTATTAATCTGGCTAGCAGTCTGTCTATTTTGTTGATCTTTGCAAAAAAACCAGGTCCTCGATTTCTTGATGTCTTTTAAGGTTTTTTTTTTTTTTTTGTGTGTGTGTGTCTCTATCTTCAGTTCTGCTCTGATCTTAGTTATTTCTTGTCTTCTGCTAGCTTTTGAGTTTTTTTGATCTTGCTCCTCTAGCTCTTTCAATTTTGACTATAGGGGATTGATTTTAGATCTTTCCTCTCTTCTCTGGGGGGCATTTGTTGCTATAGATTTCCCACTCAATACTGCTTTAAAGGTGTCCCAGAGATTCTGGTGAGTTTTGTCTTCATTCTGGGTGGTTTCGAAGAACATCTTTATTTCTGCCTTCATTTTATTGTTTATCCAGTTGACACTCAGAAGCAAGTTCTTCAGTTTCCAAGTGGTTGTGCGGGTTTGAGTGTGTTTCTTGGTCCTGAGTTCTAGTCTGATTGTACTGTGGTCTGATAGACTGTTTGTTATGATTTCTGCTCTTTTGCATTTGCTGGGGAGTGATTTGCTTCTAATGATGTGGTCAGTTTTACAGTAGGTGACATGCAGTGCTGAGAAGAATATTTTGTAAGTCAAGAGGCAGAAGATATAATTTAGAGTTCTAATGTTCCTGAGTTGTCTAGGAAATGGTAAGAGTAGCAGGAAACCTTAGATTTAGGAAATACAAGGGGCTGGTTTTCATCTAGTGAAATCACTAAAAGAATAGAAAAAGAGGGCTGGGCATGGTGGCTCAAGCCTGTAATCCCAGCACTTTGGGAGGCCGAGGTGGGTGGATCATGAGGTCAAGAGATCGAGACCATCCTGGTCAACATGGTGAAATCCCGTCTCTACTAAAAATACAAAAATTAGCTGGGCATGGTGGTGCATGCCTGTAATCCCAGCTACTCAGGAGGCTGAGGCAGGAGAATTGCCTGAACCCAGGAGGCGGAGGTTGCGGTGAGCCGAGATCGCACCATTGCACTCCAGCCTGGGTAACAAGAGCGAAACTCCGTCTCAAAAAAAAGAAAAAAATAGAAAAAGAGCATACACAGCCATAAAATGAAACACAATATTGTCTTTCTCAGCAACTTGGATAGAGTTGGAGAACAATATTCTAAGTGAAGTAACACAGAAGTGAAAAACCAAAAACCATGTTTTCACTTATAAGTGGGAGCTAAGCTATGAGTATGCAAAGGCACACAGGGTAATATAATGGACTTTAGAGACTCAGAGTGGTAGTGGAAGGGAGCTAGGGATAGAAAACACACATTAGGTACAATGTATACTACTTGGGTGATTGTACACTAAAATCTCTGAATTCACTGCTATTAATTCATTTATTTAACAAAAAACACTTATACTCCAAAAGCTATTGAAATGTAATTTAAAAAAAAACAGAATTGAAGTGAAAGATAAAAGAAAAGGGGCCCACAGAAAGAAGGGGAGATCCAAGATGCCTACCCAAAATAAAGTCTTAATGGACTGAAAGTTAATAAAAAAGGAGAGTATAGAACTACTGAGTTAAAAGTAATAGGAAATGGCATACTAACAGATAATTGTCCAAAATTAGGCAAAAAGGGAGAGAAAAAGAAAGTATAGGCAAGAGAAATATAAAATAATAAGATGTAGATGTAATAAAAAATATATGATATTAAATGTAAATGAACTGTAGGCTACCACTTAAAAACAAAGATTATGAGACATGACTAAAGCACGACAACTATTCTTACAAGTTGTGACATAAATGTAAGATTTCAGAAGTCTGAAGGTAAAAGGGTAGGGAGATATAACAATGCAAATGCTAACAAGAAAGCTAATGTTGCTAGATTAATATCAGATATAGCAAGAAACATTCAAAACAAGCTGGGATACTTTATAATGGTATAATCATTTCTACAGATATAATAATTCCAAATATGTATGCTGCACAAAGCATTGTCAGAACTAAAATGCAAAATTGACAAAATTCTTACGTTCACAGGGAGACCTTAACATACATTTTTTTCCTACTAAAAGCTCAAGAAACAACATCAATCAAGAAAAAAAAAAAAAAGACTGTAGAAACAAATCTGTTTCTAAGACTAAAAAAAAAAAAGTGGGGAGAAATACTTTCCAACTCAGTTTATATTGCCAGGATTATTGATATTAATACCTGATAGGGACATTAAAAGGAAAGATTACAGGTCAATCTAACTCAAACATTGGTGCAGATCTTTTAAACAAAATGATATCAAATCAAATCAAGCAATACATGTTATGATTAAGGTGGCTTTGTCTTAGGAATATAAGTTTGGTATAATATTTGAAAACCAATCAATGTAATTCATGATAGTAACAAAATAAAGAAGACTGATATATAATCTAAACAAATGCAGAAAAGACTTTTATTAAACAATATGTTATGTATTTGTTACAAACAAATATAGAAAACAGTAACTAGAGAACTTTCTTAACTGACAAAAAATAATTTTTAAAATGTAGCAACTTGCCTGTAATCCCAGCACTTTGGGAGCCTGAGGCAAAAGGATCACTTGAGCCCAGAAGTTTGAGACCAGCCTAGGTAACATAGTGATATGTTGTCTATACACACACACACACACACACACACACACACACACACCCTTAGCTGGGTGTGGCAGCATATGCCTGTAGTCCCAGCTACTTGAGAGGCTGAGGTAGGAGAATCACTTGACTCCAGGAAGTTGCAGCTACAGTGAGCTGTGATTGCACCACTGTTCTCCAGCCTAGGTGTCAGAGATCTGTCTCAAAAGAAAATAACATTAAAAAATATTTTTTATATTTTGCCACTACTATTAAATAGGCAGCTACTTTAATGAAATGAATTTCTCTGAGATCAGGGTCAAAACAAGGAGGTCCAGTATTGCTCCCTTTATTTAATATTGTTTTGCACATTAAAGCCAATAGATGAGGCAGGAATATATAAATGAAAGATGAGATTGGAAAAAATAAAAGTAAAACCCATTAATAACAGATGATGGTTGCATTTCCACCTAAAATTCAAAATCTACTTCTGATCTTCCACAAAATATTTGTTAGGATTTTGATTATGATTGCACTGATTCTTTAGTTTGAAAGAAAAAAAAAATCAGCTTTAATGTACTGAGTGTTCTAATCCATGAGAATGTTTTCACTATTTAGATCATTATTTAGATCATATTTTATTAGCTCTGTTAAATCTTGCTTTGCATATTTTGAGGGCATGATTTTAGGTACATAGAGATATCTTTCAGGGGAATTGAATTTATCATTTTGAAATATTTCTCTGTATCCCTAATGATACTTTCTTATAATAGTCTGTTTTATCTAATATTAATCTAGATATATTAATTTTTCTTTTGATTAGTATTGGTAGAGTCTATTTTTTTCTTTTTTAAATTTTCTGTTTTAGATTTTTTTAATAGCATAGAATTATATTTTTCTTTGTCCAGTCTGATTATATTTTTCTTATAATTGAAGCACTTAGTCCATTTATATGTAATATAATTGCTGGTATATTTAAGTTGAAATCTACCATTTTTTAAAACTCATGTATTTGCCCTGCTTGTTTTCTAGTTCCATTTCTTACTCGTCTTGCCTTGTTTTTTTTGCATTTTTATAACTCCATTTTTTCTTTTTATTAAAGTAGAAATACACATTTTTTTAACTTTTTATAATAGAGATTACTGTTTAAAATTAATAGTACTTTAATTTTCTAAATAATAGGGTCTTGAAACACTTAAAAATTTAAATTTTAACTTAAAATTCATTGAATCATGTATTTAATTTTCTCTATTTTAAGCTCAAGACATTATTCTTGTTGTTTTATATACCAATAAATTGGTTTTATATACCAATTTATTTATAAATTTGGTATTCATTTAGAAATACCTACATCATTCTGATTTTCTTGCTTTTTCCCCTTTCTTCCATCTGGAATCAACTTCCTTTTGCCTGGAGAACACTATCACTTTTATATCAGTGAAATGTTTTGCAAAAAATTCTCTTAGGTTTTGCTTGCTTAAATAAGTATGTATTTTACCTTTTTACTCAAACAATATTTTTGCTAGGTACAGAGTTTTGGAGCTGTCTTTTTTCATTAGGTTGAAGATTTTCTTCCACTGTCTTCTGGCTTCCAGTGTTTCTGTTGAGGAGTTAATTGTCAATTTAAGAAAATTAAGTTGACACATAGTAATTGTACATGTTCGTGAGATACATAGTGATGTTGTGATACATATAATGTAGAATGATCCATCATCTCAAGCTTTTACATTTCTTTGTGTTGGGAACATTCAATATTCTCTGTTTAGCTCTTTGAAACTATATATTATTATGAATTATAGTCATCCAGCAGTGCAATAGAACACTGGAATTTATTCCTTCTATCTAGCTGTAATTTTGTATTCTTTGACAAATCTTTCCTTATCCCCCTCTTTTCCCTACCCTTTCCTTCCCCTAGGATATTTTGTTTTACTTTTTACCTTTATGGGAATCAACTTTTTCTTAAACTTCTACATGTGAGTGAAAACATGCAGTGATAAGCTTTCTATTCCTGGCTTATTTCACTTAACCTGTCTTCCAGCCTCATCCATATTGCTATGAATTGCAGGATTTTGTTTTTATAAATGGCTGAATAGTATTCCATTATGCATATATACCACATTTTATTTATCCATTCATCTGTTGTTAGACACTTAGGTTGATTCTATATCTTGGCTATTGTGAACAGTGTTAAGAATTCACTTAACATAATGTCTTCCAGCTTCACCCATATTGCTATGAATTATAGGATTTTATTTTTTTAATGGCTGAATAGTATTCCATGGTGTATATACATTACATTTTCTTTATTCATTCATCTGTTGTTAGACACCTAGGTTGATTCTCTATCTTCAATATTGTGAACACCTGCAATAAACATGCTGGTGCAGATATCTCTTTGATACACTGATTTCATCTTCTTTGAACAAATGCCTAGTAGTGGGATTGCTGGATCCTGTGGTAGTTCTAGTTGTAGTTTTTTGAGGAAACTTTATCCTATTATCCATAATAACTGTATAAGAATTCCCTTTCTTCCACATTGTTGCCAGCATTTATTATTTTTATTGTTACTTCTTTTTAGGTCATTTGCCTTTGATTCTTTATTTGCTTAAAAAAACTTTCTCATCGTTTCTTTTGCAGTAGTTTTTTTAGGATGGATTTCTTTGAATTTATTCTGCTCTATGTTCATAAGTTCTCTTGAAACTGTTGCTTCATATCTTTTTTTTTTTTAACCTTTAAAGCAAATGTCTTTTTTTTTTTTTTTTTAATTTTTTATTGGATTATAGGTTTTGGGGTACATGAGCAGAGCATGCAAGACAGTTGCGTAGGTACACACATGGCAGTGTGCTTTGCTTTTCTTCTCCCCTTCACCCACATTTGGCATTTCTCCCCAGGCTATCCCTCCCCACCTCCCCCTCCCGCTGGCCCTCCCCTTTTCCCCCCAATAGACCCCGGTGTTTAGTACTCCCCTTTCTGTGTCCATGTGTTCTCATTTTTCATCACCCACCTATGAGTGAGAATATGCAGTGTTTCATTTTCTGTTCTTGTGTCAGTTTGCTGAGAATGATGTTCTCCAGATTCATCCATGTCCCTACAAACGACACGAACTCATCATTTCTGATTGCTGCATAATATTCCATGGTGTATATGTGCCACATTTTTCCAATCCAGTCTATTATCAATGGGCATTTGGGTTGATTCCAGGTCTTTGCTATTGTAAACAGTGCTGCAATGAACATTCGTGTACATGTGTCCTTATAGTAGAACGATTTATAGTCTTTTGGATATATACCCAGTAATGGGATTGCTGGGTCAAATGGAATTTCTATTTCTAAGGCCTTGAGGAATCGCCACACTGTCTTCCACAATGGTTGAACTAATTTACACTCCCACCAACAGTGTAGAAGTGTTCCTTTTTCTCCACATCCTTTCCAGCATCTGTTGTCTCCAGATTTTTTAATGATCGCCATTCTAACTGGCGTGAGATGGTATCTCAATGTGGTTTTGATTTGCATCTCTCTGATGACCAGTGACTATGAGCATTTTTTCATATGATTGTTGGCCTCATATATGTCTTCTTTCGTAAAGTATCTGTTCATATCCTTTGCCCACTTTTGAATGGGCTTGTTTGTTTTTTTCCTGTAAATCTGTTTGAGTTCTTTGTAAATTCTGGATATCAGCCCTTTGTCAGATGGGTAGACTGCGAAAATTTTTTCCCATTCTGTTTCTTCTATCATCCTAATACTCAAATTAAATGCATGCTAGAATAGTATCACTGTGTGCTTTATATCTCTTATAGTCTCTCATGTTTTCTTCCCATCCGATTGTTCCTTTATGATTCACAGTAGGTATTTCCTTCTGACTTATTTTTCCTGTGAGGTCCTTTTACTTAGGTGTCATCCTTTCTTCTAAATGGCAATTTCTTCTGATCTAATCTAAAATGAGAGAGTCCCACCACTCCGCTTTATGGGTCGGGGACTCTATTCTTACTCCTACTAATACTCAGAACCTATCAAAAGCAGTCCTAACACCAACCTCCAGAATTAGCAAATGCTCTCAGGAAGAGTCACATTAAATGCCAGGTTTACATCCCTGAGAACCTTTTTTTCCTTAGTTGTGGTCGAGCAATTCTTCAGAGTTTTGATGACTTCCAACACATTGTTTTGCTGTCTATATCTTCTAGTTATATTCAGTGGGAAGAAATGAGTGGCGTGAACTGGTCTACCATTACCCAAAGCAAAATTTCCATGACATTAATATTTTAGAATATCAAAGGCAAACAGCAAATCTTAAAATTTAGAAAAAGAGTAGACCACAAAAAACAGTAAACACCAGACTGATATATTTTTAGCAGCAACACAGGATGCAGAAGTTAATGAGATAAAGTTCTTAAATTATTAGAGATAATATAATTTGAGAGGTGGAACAAGATGGCAGAGTATGTCTCTGTTTTGTCTCTCCTACTCAAACACCAAATTTTAACAACTCTCTGCACTCAGAAAAACACTGTCATAAGAACCAAAAATGAGGTAAACAATCACAGTACCTGGTTTAACTTCATATCACCAAAAGAGCTTTGATGAGGGCAGAAGAGATGATCTTGAAGTGCTGACATTACCTCTCTCTCATTACTTGGCAGCAATCCTGTGGCCAGAGAAAAAATCTGTGTATTTTGGGGAGGGAGAGCACAGTGACTGGGGGATTTTATATTGAACTTGGTTGCCCTTTCACAGTGGAGAATAAAGCTATGCTGGGCTCAGAGAGAGGGGGCATTTGGATCAGCCCTAGCCAGAGGGGAATAGCCCATTACAGTGGTTGGAACTGCAGCTTCTCAGGAAGCCTTGCCACTGCAGGCTGGCATGTGCTGGGGTCGTAGGTAAACTTCAAAGGCAATATAGAACACAAGGACTGCAATTCCTAGGCATTCTAGTGCTAGGCTGGGCTTAAGGCAAGTGAACTAGGTTAGTATATGACCTAGAGGGACACCAGCAGGGATGGTAAGAGAAGGCTTGCGCCATACCTCACACACCGCAGGCAATGAAGCTCATAGGAACAAAAGCAATGCCTTCCTTCTGCCTAAGGAGAAGAGAATGAAGTGGAAAGAGGATTTTTTTTTTCATCTTGGGTACCAGCTCAAGCATGGTAAGATAGGGGACTGGGCAGAGTTTTAAGATTCCCATTTCAGGCTCTAGCTCACAGATGACATTTCTAGACACACCCTGGGCCAAAAGGAAACTCACTACCTTGAAGGAAAGAACCAAGTCCTGGCATGATTCACCACTAGATGACTGAAGAGATTTTGGTACCAGGTGTGGTGGCTTACACCTGTAATCCCAGAACTTTGGGTGGCCAAGGTGGATGGATCACCTGAGGTTGGGAATTTGAGACCAGCCTGACCAACATGGAGAAACCCCATCTCTACTAAAAATATCAAATTAGCTGGGCATGTTGGTACATGCCTGTAATCCCATCTACTTGGGAGGCTGAGGCAGGAGAAATGCTTGAACCCAGGAAGCAGAGGTTGTGGCGAGCCAGGATTGCACCATTGCATTCCAGCCTGGGCAGCAAGAGTGAAACTCTGTCTCAAAATAAAATAAAATTTAAAAATAATTTTTAAAAAAGCCTTTGTAGCCAAATAACCCACTAGCAATACTCGGGGAGTATGCCATGGATCTTGGACTCTAAGATATGCTGGATTCAGGGGAGACCCAGCACATTCCCAGCTGTGAGGACTATGGTGAGACTCCTTCTATTTAAGAAAAGAAGAGGAAAAAGTAAAGGGGACTTTGTCTTGTACCCTAGGTACCAGCTTGGTCACAATAGGTGACAGCAACAAGTAGGCCCTTAATGTCCCAGAGTCCAGGCCTAGATTTCTAGACAGAATTTCTGGACCTTCCCTGGGCCACAGTGGAGCCCTGATCCCTGGATGTTGAGTCGCAGGCTTGGCAACATTCACTACATGCTGATGAAGGAGCCCTTGGGCTTTAAGTGAACATCAGTGGTGACCTGGCAGAACACCCTATGGCCTGATGGTGGTAGCCACAGTGAAAGGCCCTTTTGGCTGTGGAAAGTGGGAGGGAAGAATGAGAAGGACTTTGTATTGTGGTTTCAGCACCAGCTTATGTGCATTAGAATAGAACATCAGGTAAAGAGCTAAGAATTTTGACTCTCATTCCTGGCTCCCAGACAGCAGCTCTGGTCATTCCTAGGGCTTGGGGAACTTGTTTACCTGAACAAAAGAGCCTTGGGCAAGGCTAGTGATGTGCTGGCTTCAGGTCTGACCCAGTGCAGTGATAGTGGAAGTGGCCAGAGAGGTGCTTGAATTACCACACCCCTAGTTGTAGGTGGCTCATCAGAGGGAGAGAGAGAGACTTGGTATGGTTGGGAGAAAGTAAGGAAAAAAGAACAATAGACTGCCTGATAATCAAAAAATTTTTGAAATCTTACCCTAGACCACCCAGGCAGTACCTGTATTAGTCTGCAAAAAATAAGCATTATTGGGCATGGGGTACAAGTCCCTTCTAATACCTGGAAAGCCTTCCCAAGAAGGACAGGCACAAATAATCCTAGACTATGAAGACTACCGTAAATACCTAACTCTTCAATGTCCAGACACCAAAGAACATCCACTAAGTATCAGCACCAACCAGGAAAACATGGCTTCACCAACTGAGCTAAATAGGATACCAGAAACCAATCTTGGAGAAATAGAGATATATGATCTTTCATACAAAGAATTAAAAATACTTGTTTTGAGGGAAGTCAAAGAAATTCAAAATAACACAAGGAGAGAATTCAGGATTTTATCAGGTAATTTTCATAGCAAGATATTAAATAATTAAACAGAATCAAGAAATTCAAGAGTTTAAAAATGGAAGTGACATTCTGAAGAATGCATCAGAGTCTCTTAATAGCAGAATTGATCAAGCAGAAGAAAGAACTTGTGAGATTGAAGATAGGCTATTTGAAAATGCACAGTCAGAGGAGACCAAAGAAAAATGAATAAAAGAGAATGAAGTATGCTTTACAAGATCTAGAAAATAACCTCAAAAGGAGTTACTGTCCTTCAAAAGGAGGTAGAGAAAGGGATAGGAGTAGAAAGTTTATTCAAAGGGATAATATCAGAGAACTTTTCATACCTAGAGAACAATATCAACATTCAAGTACAAGAAGATATGGACTACCTTAACTCAAAGAAGACTACCTCAAGGCATTTAATAATCAAACTTCAAAAAGTCTAAGATAAAGGAAATATCCTTAAAGCAAAAAGAGAAAATAAATTATATAAAATAGAGCTCCAATAGAACACACAGCAGACGTCTCAGTGGAAAGCTTACAGGCCAGGAGATAGTGGCATGAGATATTTAAAGTACTGAAAGAAAAAATGAAAAACAAAAAAACAACCTTAACCCTAGAATAGTATATCTGGTAAAAATACTTTTCAAGCATGAAGGAAAAATAAAGAGCTTCCCAGACAAACAAAAGCTAAGGGATCTCATCAACACCAGACCTGTCTACAAGAAATACTAAAGGGAGTTCTTTCATCTGAAGTAAAAGGATGGTAATGAGCAAGAAGTAGTTAACTGAAGGTATAAAATTCACTGGTAATAGTAAGCACACAGAAAAGCACAAAATAGTGTAACATTTTAGTTGTGGTGTGTAAAATTCCCTTGACTAAATTAGAAAGACAAATTCATGGGCCATTCAAAAATAATAGCTACAACAACTTTTCAAGACACAGACAGTATGATAAGACATAAAGTGAAACAACCAAAAGTCAAAAAGTGGAGAGATTAAATTAAAGTGCTGATTTTTTTCTATTAGTTTTCGTGTATGTGTGTGTGTGTGTGTGTGTGTGTGTGTATGTGTAAATCAAACAGTATTAAGGGGTCATTTGTTTTAAAAAATGGGTTATAAAATAATGTTTTCTAAGCCTTGTGTTAACTTCAAATAAAATATCATACTATGGATACACAAAATATAAAAAGCAAGAAACCATACCACCACAGAAAATTGCCTTCATGAAAAAGAACATAGGAAGCAAGAAAATGGAGAGAAGATTGCAAGACAACCAGAAAGTAAATAACAAAATGGCAGGAGTAAGTCCCTACTTATCAGTGACAACTTTGAATGTAAATGGACTAAACTTTCCAACCCTAGATGCGGAGTGGCTGAATGACAAAAAAACAAGACTCAGTGACCTGTTGTCTATAAGAAACATGTTTCTCCTATGAGGATACACATAGACTGAAAAGAATGGAAAAAGATACTCTATGCCAATGGAAACTAAAAAAGAGCAAGAGGAGCTATATCAGAAAAAATAGATTTCAGGATAAAAACTCTAAGAAGAAACAAAGAAGGTAATTATATAATGATAAAGTGGTCAATATAAACATAATATAGACATAAAAATTGTAAAGATATATGCACCCAATACTGAGGCACCCAGATATTTTTTTATTATTACACTTTAAGTTCTGGGGTACATGTGCAGTTCTTCCAGGGTTGTTACATAGGTTTACACATGCCATGGTGGTTTGCTGCCTCCATCCCCCTGTCACCTGCATTAGGTATTTCTCCTAACGTTATACATTCTCAATCTCCTCACCTCCTGCTATCCCTTCCCTAGCCCCTCCAACCCCCAACAGATCCCATTGTGTGGTGTTTCCCTCCCTGTGTCCATGTGTTCTTATTGTTCAACATCCACCAGTGAGCAAGAACATGCAGTTTGGTTTTCTGTTCTTGTGTCAGTTTCCTGAGAATGATGGTTTCCAGAATCATCCATGTCCCTGCAAAGGACATGAACTCATCCTATTTTATGGCTGCATAGTATTCCATGGTGTATATGTGCCACGTTTTCTTTATCCAGTCTATCCATTTGGGATGATTGCAAGTATTTGCTATTGTAAACAGTGCCGCAGTGAACATACATGTGCATGTGTCTTTATAATAGAATAATTTATAAGCATTTGGGTTTATACCCAGTACCAGGATTGCTGGGTCCAATGGTATTTCTACTTCTAGATACTTGAGGAATCACCACACTGCCTTCCACAATGGCTGAACTAATTTACACAACCACCAACAGTGTAAACGTGTTCCTATTTCTCCACATCCTCTCCAGCATCTGTTGTCTCCAGATATTTTAATGATCACCATTCTAATTGTTGTGAGTTGGTATCACAATGTGGTTTTAATTTGCATTCCTCTAATGACCAGTGATGATGACCATTTTTTCATGTTTGTTGGCCAGATAAATGTCTTCTTTTGAAAAGTATCTGTTCATATTCTTTGCCTGCTTTTTGATGGGGTTGTTTTTTTCCTGTAAATTTGTTTTAGTTCTTTGTAGATTCTGGTTATTAGCCCTTTGTCAGATGGGTAGATTGCAAAAATTTTTTCCCATTCTCTTGGTTGCTGGTTCACTCTAATGATTGTTTCTTTTGCTGTGCAGAGGCTCCTTAGTTTAATTATATCCCATTTGTCTATTCTGGCTTTTGTTGCCATTGCCTTTGGTGTTTTAGTTATTAAGTCCTTGCCAGGGCTATGTCCTGAATGGTATTGGATAGATTTTCTTCTAGGGTTTTTATGGTGTTAGGTCTTATGCTTAAATCTTTAATCCATCCAAAGGTAATTTTTGTATAAGATATAAGGAAAGGGTCCAGTTTCAGCTTTCTGCACATGGCTAGCCAGTTTTCCCAACACCACCTATTAAACAGGGAAATCTTTCCCCATTGCTTGTTTTTGTCAGGTTTGTCAAAGATCATATGGTTGTAGATGCGTGGTGTTAATTCCAGGGCCTCTGTTCTTTTCCATTGGTCTGTTTCTCTGTTTTGATACCGGTACCATGATGTTTTGATTACTATAGCCTTGTAGTATAGTTTGAAGCCAGGTAGCGTGATGCCTCCATCTTTGTTCTTTTTGCTCATAATTTTCTTGGCTATGTGGGCTCTTTTTGGTTCCATATGTAATTTAAGGTGTTTTTTTTTTCCAGTTCTATGAAGAAGGTCAGTGGTAGTTTGATGGGGATAGTACTGAATCTATAAATTACTTTGGGCAGTATGGCCATTTTTACAATATTGATTCTTCCTAACCATGAGCATGGAATGTTTATTTGTCTGTGTTCTCTCTTATTTCCTTGAGCAGTGGCTTGTGGTTCTCCTTGAAGATGTCCTTCATGTCCTTTGTTAGTTGTATTCCTAGGTATTTTATTCTCTTTGTAGCAATTATGAATGGGAGTTCACTCATGATTTGACTCTCTGTTTGTCTGTTATTGGTGTATAGGAATGCTTATGATTTTTGCACATTGATTTTGTATCCTGAGACTTTGCTGAAGTTGCTTATCATTTATGGAGATTTTGGGCTGAGAGAATGGCATCTTCTAAATATACAATCAAGTCATCTGCAAATACAGACAATTTGATGTCTTCTTTTCCTAATTGAGTACTCTTTATTTTTCTTGTCTGATTGCTCTGGCTAGAAATTCCTATACTGTGTTAAAAAGGAATGGTGAGAGAGGGCACCCTTGTCTAGTCCCAGTTTTCAAAGGAAATGCTTCCAGTTTTTGCCCATTCATTATGATATTGACTCTGGGTTTGTCATAATGGCTTTTTTATTATTTTGAGTTATATTCCACTGAAACTTAGATTATTGAGAGTTTTTAGCATAAAGGGCTGTTGAATTTTGTCAAAAGCCTCCTCTGCATCTATTGAGATGATGATGTGTTTTTTGTCTTTGGTTCTGTTTATGTGATGGATTATATTTGTTGATTTGCATACGTTGAATAAGCCTTTCATCCCTGGGATGAAGCCTACTTGATCATGATGGATAAACTTTTTTTTTTTTTTTAGACAGGGTCTCACTGTGTTGCCTAGACTAATCTCAAACTCCTGAGCTCAAGCAATCCACCTGCCTTGGCCTTTCAAAGTGTTGGCATTACAGGCATGAGCCACTATGCCCAACCTGAGCCTAAAATTGAAGAAGGCCTCATGTCTTCCACATTTGTGCTTTGAGAATCCTAGACTACCAGGTTTATTTATTTATTTTTTCTTTTTTTTAGAAAGAAAAAGAGAAAGAAAGAAAAAGGAATGAAGAGAGGAAAAAAGAGGAAGAGGAGGAGGGAGAGAGAAGGGGAGTGTCACTTAATTGCCCAGGGTAGAATGCAGTCTAAAAATGGGTATTGAAAACCTTTTTTATACCATCAATTGTGCTTAATAATGGCCAACCAATATTTCATTTAAACCTGTGAGTAGGTGTTATTTGGTACTCATAAGAGTGCATATCTTGTGTGTTTAAAGTGGAGAGTTCTATAAATGTTTATTAAGCTTACTTGTTCTGGATCTGAGTTCAAGTCCTGGATATCTTTATTAATTTTCTGTCTCATTGATCTATCTAATATTGATGTTGAAATCTCCCACTACTACTATGTGGGAGTCCAACTCTCTTTACAAGTCTTATGTATCCTATATTGGGTGCGTACACATCCAGGATGGTCAGCTCTTCTTGTTGCATTGATCCTTTTACCATTATGTCCTCTTTTGATCTTTGTTGCTTTAAAATCCATTCCATCAGAGGCGAGAATTGCAACTTCTGCTTTTTATTTATTTATTTATTTTTGCTCTCCATTTGGTTGACAAATCTTTCTCCATCCCTTTGTTTTGACTCTTTATGTGTCTTTGCCTGTAAGTTGGGTCTGGATGCTGCATACCAATGGGTTTTGGCTGTATCTTTTGATTGGGGGATTTAGTCAATTTAAATTTAAGATTATTGCCATTTGATGTTAGCTGGCTATTTTGCCCATTAGTTGATATAAATTCTTCATTATGTTGATACTCTTTGCTTTTTGGTATATTTTTAGAAAGTATACCAAAAAAATTGGTTGTTCCCTTCTATGTGTAATTCTTCTTTCAGAAGCTCTTGTAAAGCAGGCCTGGTGGTAATGAAATCTCTGAGTACTTGCTTATTCACAAAAGATTTTATTTTTCCTTCGATTGTAAAGCTTTACAATTGAAGTTATGATGGATAAACTTTTTGATGTGCTGTTGTATTTGGTTTGCCAGCATTTTATTGAAGATTTTTGCGTTGATGTTCATCATGGATGTTGGCCTGATACTTTCTTTTTTAGGTGTGTCTCTGCTAGGTTTTAGTATCAGGATGTTGGTCTTGTAAAATGAGTTAGGGAGGATTGTCTTTTTGTATGGTTTGGTATAGTTTAAAAGGAATGGTACCAGCTCCTTTTTGTGGGTCTGGTAGATTTTGGCTGTGAACACATCTGGTCCTGGACTTTTTTTGGTTGGTAGGCTATTAATTGCTCCTAAATTAATTGCTGCCAATTAGGTACACTTCAGACTTCTTTATTGGTCTATTCAGGAATTTAATTTCTTCCTGGTTTAAGTGTACAGGAATTTAATCATTTATTCTAGATTTAATGATTTATATGCATAGAGTTGTTTATAGTAATCTCTGATGGTAGTTTTTGTTTCTGTGGAATTGGTGGTAATATCCCCTTTATCATTTTTTATTGTATCATTTTGATTCTTCTCTCTTCTTTTTTATTAGTCTGGCTGGCTAGTGATCTATTTTGCTGATCTTTTCAAAAAACCACCTCCTGGATATATTGATTTTTTGAAGGTTTTTTTTTTCTGTCTCTATCTCCTTCACTTCTGCTCTGATCTTAGTTATTTCTTGTCTTCTGCTAGCTTTTGAATTTGTTTGATTTTGCTTCTCTCATTCTTTTAATTATGATAATAGGCTGTTGATTTCAGATCTTTCCTCACTTCTCCTGTGGGCATTTTATGCTATAAATTTCCCTATAGACACTGCTTTAAATGTATCCCATAGATTCTGGTACATTGTGTCTTCATTCCCATTGGTTTCAAAGAGCATCTTTATTTCTGCCTTCATTTCATTATTTATCCAGAAGTCATTCAGGAGCAGGTTTTTCATTTTCCATGTAGTTGTGTGGTTTTGAGTGAGTTTCTTAATCCTGATTGCACTGTGGTCTGAGAGACTGCTTGTTATGATTTCTGTTCTTTTGCATTTGCTGAGGAGTGATTTACTTCCAATTTTGTGGTCGGTTTTAGAGTAAGTGTGATGTGGTGTTGGGAAGAATGTATATTCTGTGGATTTGGGGTGGAGATTTCTGTAGATATCTATTAGGTTTGCTTGGTCCAGATTTGAGTTCAAGTCCTGGATATCCTTGTTAATTTCCTGTCTCATTGATCTAATATTGACAGTAGAGTGTTAAAGTCTCCTACTATTATTGTGTGGGAGTCTAAGTCTCTTTGTAGGTCATTAAGAACTTGCTTTATGTATTGAGGTGCTCCTGTATAGGGTGCATATATATTTAGGATAGTTAGCTCCTCTTGTTCCATTGATCCTTTTACCATTATGTAATGCTTTTCTCTGTCTCTTTTTATCTTTGTTGATTTAAAGTCTGTTTTATCAGAGACTAGGATGCAATCCCTGATTTTTTTTCATCTCCATTTGCTTGGCAAGTCTTCATCCCTTTTTTTTGAGTCTATGTTTGTCTTTGCATGTGAGATGGGTCTTCTGAGTACAACACACTGATGGGTTTTGACTTTTTATCCAATTTGCCAGTCTGTAATGCCCTTCTTTGTCTCTTTTGATCTTTGTTGGTTTAAAGTCCATTTTATCAGAGACTAAGATTGCAACTCCTGCTCTTTTTTGCTCTCCATTTGCTTGATAAGTCTTTCTCCATCCCTTTATTTTGAGCCTATGTGTGTCCTTGCATGTGAGATGGGTTCCCTGAATACAGCACAGTGATGGGTTTTGACTTTTTATCCAATTTGCCAGTCTGTGTCTTTTGATTGGGGCATTTACATTTATGGTTAATATTGTTATGTGTGGATTTGATCCTGCAATTTTGATACTAGCTGGTTGTTTTGCCCATTAGTTGATGCAGTTCCTTCATTGTGTCAGTGGTCTTTACCATTTGGTATGTTTTACAGTGGCTGATACTGTTTGTTCCTTTCCATGTTTAGTGCTTCCTTCAGGAACTCTTGTAAGAAAGGCCTGGTGATGATAAAATCTCTCCACAATTGCTTGTCTGCAAAGGATTTTATGTCTCCTTCATTTATGACACTTAGTTTGGCTGGATATGAAATTTTGCATTGAAAATTCTTTTATTTATCAGTACTGAATATTGGCCTCCACTCTCTCCTGGCCTGTAGGGTTTCTGCCAAGAGATCTGCTGTGAGTCTGATGGGCTTCCCTTTGTGGATTACCCAATCTTTCTTTCTGGCTGCCCTTAGCATTTTTTTCTTCAGGTCAACCTTGGTGAATCTGATGCTTTGTGTTGCTCTTCTTGAGGAATATCTTTGTGGTGTTCTCTGTATTTCCTGGATTTGAATGTTTTTCTGCCTTGCTAGGTTGGGAAGTTCTCCTGGATCATATCCTAAAGAGTGTTTTTCAGCTTGGATTCATACTCCCCATCACATTCAGGTATACTGAACAAACCATGATTAGGTCTTTTCACATAATCCCATATTTCTTGGATGCTTTGTTCATTCCTTTTCATTCTTTTTTCTCTAATCTTGCTGGTTCATTTTATTTCTTTGAATTCATCTTCAATCTCTGATACCCTTTCTTCTGCTTGATCAATTCAGCTATTGAAACTTGTGTATGCTTTGTAAAGTCCTCTGCTGTGTTTTCAACTCCATCAAGTCATTTATGTTCCTCTCAGCTGGTTATTCTAGTTAGCATTTCATCTAACCTTTCTTCAAGGTTCTTAGTTTCTTTTCATTGGGTTAGAACATGTTCCTTTAGCTCAGAGAAGTTTGTTATTACCCACCTTCTGAAGCCTGCTTCTGTCAATTCATCAAACTCATTCTTCATCCACTTTTGTTCCCTTGCTGGTGAGGAGTTGTGATCACTTGGACAAGGAGAGGCGTTCTGGGTATTGGTGATTTTGTTTTTTTTTTTTGCACTGGTTTCTTCCTATCTTCATGGCTTTATCTACCTATGGCCTTTGAAGCTGTTTACTTTTGGGTGGGGTCTTTGAGTGGACATTCTTTCTGTTGATGTTAAAGCTATTTCCTTCTGTTTTATAGTTTTCCTTCTAACAGGTCCCTCTGCTGCAGGACTGCTAGAGGTCCACTCCAGACTCTGCTTGCCTGGGAATAACACGTGGGGGCTTCAGAACAGCAAGGATTGCCGCCTACTCCTTCCTCTGGTAGCTTTGTTCATAGGGTACCTGCCAGATGGCAGCCGGAGCTCTCCTGTATGATGTGTCTCTTTGGATATACAGGGTTAGGGAGCTGCCTGAGGAGGTGATCTATCCATTATCAGTGCTCAAGTGCTGTGCTGGGAGCTCTGTTGTTCCCTTCAGAGCTGCTGGGCAGGGATGTTTAAGCCTGCTACAGTGGAACTCACAACTGCCCTTTTTCCCAGGTGCTCTGTCCTGGGAAGTGGGACTTTATAAGTCACTGATGGGCTGTTGCCTTTTTTCAGAGGTGCCCTGCCCAGCAAGGAGGGAGTCTAGAGACAGTCTGCCTGCAGAGGTGTTGCTGAGCTGCTGTGGGCACCAACTAGTTGCTGTGTAAACTTCCTTGTGATTTTGTTTACACACGTAAGGTTAGAAGTGCCTCTGTAATGGCTGACTGCCTCAGCAATGGTGTACACCCTACCCCTCTCTAAGCTTGACTGTCCTGGGTCAAGCTTAAACTGCTGTGCTGGCTGCGAAACTGTCAAGCCAGTTGGTTTCAGTTTGCTAGTCTTTGTTGGGGTGAGACCCATCAAGCTGGATTACTTGGTTCCCTGCTTTCAGGCCCCTTTTTTCAGGGGAATTGGTGGCTCTGTCTTGCAGGCATTCCAGGTGCCAAGGCACCCAGATATTAAAACAAATATTATTAGAGCTAAAGAGAGAGAAAGACCTCCATACAATAATATTGGAGTTTCAACATCCCACTTTCAGCAATGAACACATCTTCTGTACATAGAGTCAACAAAGAAACATCAGACTTAATCTGCACCATTGAATAAATAGTTTTCTTTCTAATAGGTCCCTCTGCTGCAGCACTATTGGAGGTCCACTCCAGACTCTGCTTGCCTGGGAATAACCCATGGGGGCTGCAGAACAGCAAGGATTGCTGCCTACTCCTTCCTCTGGTAGCTTTGTCCCAGAAGGGTATCCACCAGATATTTACAGAGCACTTATTCAACAGCTACAAAACGCACATTTTCCTCCTCAGCCTATAGGTCATTCTTAAGGATAGGCCATATGTTAGGTTATATAGCAAGTCTCAAAACGTTCAAAAAATTGAAATTATATCAAGCATTTTCTCTGTCCACAATAGAATAAAACTAGAAAAAAATAATAAGAGGAATTTTGGAAGCTATACAAAAACATGAGAATTTAAACAGTATACTTCTGACTGACCAGTGGCGTCATTAAAGAAATTAAGAAATAAATTGAAAAAAATTGAAACAGTAGTAATAGAAACACAGCTTACTCAAACCTAAGGGATATAGTGAAAATAGTAATAAGATAAAGTTATAGCTATAAGTGCTTATATATATAAAAAAGAAAAACTTCAAATAACCTAATGATATGTCTTAAAAAATTAGAGAAGTAAAAGCAAACCAAACTCAAAATTAGTAGAAGAAATAAAGATTAGAGCAGAAAATCTTATATTTTAGGGTAAAAAAATCAGTGTTAAATAGCTTGACCCAAATGGATAGCTACATAGAGTTCTTTATCCAACCATTAAACACTACATATTTTTCTGAAGTGTATAGGAAACATTTTCAATAATTAGTAATATATTAGGCCAAAAACAAAGCATTAATGAATTTCAAAGAATAGGTACTGTATTAGTCAGCGTTCTATAGAGGGACAAAAGTAATAGGGTAGGTTTGTATATGGAGAGTTTATTAGGCTAATTGACTGACAAGATTACAAGGTGAAGTCCCACAATAGGCTGCTGGCAAGCTGAGGAGCTGGGAAATCAGTATGAGTCCCAGAATTTCAAAAGTAGGGAAGCTGATATGGCAGCCTTCAGTCTGTGGTAGAAGGCCTGAGAGCCCCTGGCAAATAACTGGTGTAAGTCCAATAGTCCGAAAGCTAAAGAATTCGGAGTCTGATGCTCAAGGGCAGGAAGCATCCTGCACAGGAGAAAGATGAAGTCCAGAAGGCTTAGCCAGTCTAGTCCTTCCACATTCTTCTACCTGCTCTTATTCTAGCCTTGATGGCAGCTGATTAGTTGGTACCCACCCAGATTGAGGTTGGGTCTGTCTTTTCTAGTCTACTGACTCTAATGTTAATCTCCTTTGGCAACACCCTCACAGACACACCCAAGAATAGTACTTTGCATCCTTCAACCCAGTCACATTGATACTCAATATTAACCATCACAGGTACTATAGAAACCATGATCTCTATGATCATTTAGCAATTAAGGTGGAAGTTAATGACACAAAGGTAAATTGATGGTGCCTCCACAAATGCAAACTTAGTATTGTGCCACTAAATTAAATATAAATTAAAGAAAATCTGAGAAATGTAAATTTATAATGACGTAGACCTGAAGCATGATGAAAACTGTGTAAATTAAAATTTGGGGTAGCAAAAGCTGTTGTTTCCTATATTTATAGCTCTTACCATGTTATAAATGAAGAATGCCTGAAAAGGAAACTACTGGAAATAGGCCCATTATGAAGGTCTGTTTCACTCAAGAGTAAAACTAAAATATTCTTGAATATAACTCAGAAAGGTATAAAATAGATAATATATCATGATCGATATGGGTTGATTTTATATCTGTGGGACAAGTTTAATATTAGAAAATCTATGAATGTTATTTACCACATTAAAATTTTAAAGTAGAAATCTCAAAAGTTAATTTCAATTGAAGAGGAAAAAGTCTTTTTAAGTAATTCATTATTTCAGTAGATGAGGAAGAAATCTGTTTCTAATACATCCAAAACTCAATCATGATAAAATTCCTATTATAAGAAAAAGTCCTAATTGTAATAAAAATAGCTATTAAAAAATTTAGAGCAATATAGAAGCATTCCCTTTACAATTAGTAATGAGCAAGCATGTCCACTTTACCACTTTTAGTTAACATTACCTTGGAGTTCCCAGACAGCATCAGAAAAAAATTAAAATAAATTCAATAAATAAGAACATAAAAGAAATAACAAAACTATCATTATTTAGATTTTTTAAACAAAGACCCAAAAGCTTCTAAAATAATTAGAAATCATAGAAAAGTTCAGCAAGGTTTGGAAACTGATGTAAACAAAAGGCAGTTGCACTTCTATGTAGCCAATAGTTAGAAAACATAATTTAAAAAGAAAAAGCTTAGCACCATTAATTGAGGAGAAATTGTAATTTACAGTATTGTAGGCTAGTATCAAGTACTGAGAAATTAAATAACAGATGTGTAAGAGCTCCACAGGGAAAATTTTAAAATTTTATTAAGAGATTTAATAGAGGACATAAATAAATGAAAAAATATTTCACACCAATGAATGGATTGGATAACTTAATATTGGCAAGATGTCATGTCTTCCAAATTAAGAAATGGATTTATTTTAATTTCAGCCAAAATCCAAATAGAGTTGGTAAAATAATTCTAAAATACATATGAAGGTGAAATTAGACAAGACTATACAAAGCACTTCTGAAAAGGAATAAGAAGAGGAGCTTTGCCTGCAAAGGTTATTATGAAGCTGTCATAATTAGGGCAGTGTGGCTTTAATACAAGCAAAAATGAATTGACATGCAGAATAAAAAGTAGAGCTCAGAAAAAGATCCATGTATGACCCAAGTGATATATGATCGGGGTGGCATGTCATATCAGTGGAGAAATGATCTGATGTGTCACCCCATTATATCATGGAGTTGGAAAAATGGTCATCCACATGTTAAAAGATAAAACTGTATCCCTAAATTAACTTATATATCAAAACAAATAAATGACTTTTAGAAAATAAATGACTCACGTTATCAAAAACAAAATTTGAAAATTCTTTATAGTAAATAAAGTGACTATTAGTTTAGACATTGAAGCAGGGAAATATTTTTTAGAAAAACATTATTGACTATAGAAAAAAATTCTAAATGCCTCTATTAAAATTATTAGTAATTAATCAAAAGTAATCTTAGACAATTTACAAAGTTGGAGGCAGTATTTACAATTCACACAATCAATAAGGAATTTTTGTCAATAATATATACTGAACTTTTAGAAATCAGTGAGGGAAATATAAAGTGAAAAATGAGCAAGTGTCATAAACTGCTATTTCACAGAAGATGAAACTTGTATGTTCCATACACATAGGAAGAGAGTTTCAGCATCAATAGCGATTAAGACAGTTTAAAACCACACAGATATCACTTGATTGCCAAAAATGGACAAGTCTGACAATTTCAATGTTTCTTTCATATTGTTGGTGGGAGTGTAAAAACGATACCACTTTGGAAAAATAGTTTGGTGTTATCTCCTAAAGCAAAAATTTCTATAATCTATGGACCCGAGTACAATTCCATTCTTAAGTATATGACTAAGATTAAATGTCTTACCTGTATAAAAGCATGTGTAAGAATGTTGTGAGCAATCTCACAAGAATTGCAAAATCTGGGAAAATGCCCATCAGTGGGAGAGTAGATAAATAGTGGTATATTTACACCATAGAATGATGATACAGTGGCTTAAAAATGAACGTCATCAACACAAAGCAATCTGGACATGTGTTAGCTATATAATATTAAGTGAAAGAAGTTCCAGAAGACTACATAAAGCACAATATCCTCTAAGTACATAAAAATAAAATTTATAAGAAAAAAGATAAAGAAGCAATAAAAATGCATAATGCAAAAAGGAATGATGAAGGATGATGTCTTGCGGGCCATATATAATCTCTGCATTATAATTTTTTTCTTAACAGTCCTTTAAAAATTTAATATTCTTAGCTTCTAAGGTCATGCAAATTTAGCCCACAGGTTACAGTACAGTTTGCCTAATTGTGTTCTACATCCTAGTTGCAATTATAATTTGTATTTTACTAAGAGTTAGATAAAATAACCTAAATTTCAAAGTTTAGTTTCCTTTTTCAAGGTAAAAACCACACTTTCCCTTATTATTCCTATGTACATTTGGTTTATTTTTAAGTGGATTCATTTTGGTAGACTTTTAAGTACCAAGTATTGAATAATTAAAAAATTGTAATGTGTACCTTTTTTTTGTTCGTTTTCATAGAATCACACACACACACACACACACACACACACACACACACACATATCTTATATATAGTAAATACTAATTAATGCAGTTATCCAAATAACTCAGCCCAAGACATTACTTTTATCTGAAATACCAAACAATAGAAGCATATATGGTTTTATTTTAAAAATAATTGTCTTACTTTCTGTGGAAAGATGACTTGTTTTCTGTCTTCTGAAAGATGAAATAAGCAGATATACCCTAAACTTAGGAAGAAAACTTCAATTTTTAGTAAAAGCAGCACTGCTTTTTCCTTAAGGTAGGTATCAATCTACTGGAAGAATGTAAGAATATGTCACAATTCTCATATTATTAGTACTAATTGTCAGCTACATAACCAGAAAAAAATGTAGCTCTTGACATTAGCATAATTGAAATTCTGATCCAGGACTAGTAAGCTCGTTGAGAGACTGAGAAGCAATAAATTCTGCAGTAAAGGACTTTTTCTGCATGTAATATGACTCAGCATTGACCCTGAAATGAAATCAAGTTGAAAATTGATTGGGGGAAAATCGGTTGGGATAGTTATAGCATATTTATTTATGATTTTTTAGTTACTAAGAAATTAGAGGCTGTTTCTCTCATCATTATATCTTTACAATGACAAAACCCCATAAATATTCTAGAACTAAGTAGAAAGTCACCAAAGTAGGACTCAGATGGTTTGAGGTTCTTCCTGGGTCAGTGCTGGCTTTCTGTGCCTTGCATCTTATCCCTGGTCTTCATCTGTGAATCTTGGTCATTAGAAAATCTCAGCACAAAATTTGCTATGGAGATTCCAGGAAGATGCATAGCTATTTCTAGTTATTTGAGATTCCTGTAAAATCACATTATCAACTTGGCCATGAAAGTCAGTGGGTGTAGTGAATGAGAAGAGGGTGCTCTGTATTGCTCTCAATACAGAACATAGTGGAGAAATCCTTGCCCTTTGTTTCAGCTGTAACCTCTAATAGACAAAGGTCTGTAGCAAAGCTGGGTTTTTTAAAGAAGTGCAGGTTATTAATCAGAAACTAACTCAGAGTCAGATTCCAAGATGTTAAGGAAACTCATGTTATATAAAACTGATAATGTAGTGGGAATTTTATAGTGGTGAAGGTCAGTGTCTTACTTGGGTTTGTATTACCTATGTCTGAAATATAGGAAGTACTCAATAAATACTTGGGGAAAGAAGAGAAGGAAGAAAAGAAGGAAGGAAAGAAAGTGTGCTGTTTGTTAGTTTAAAAATGCCTCAAGCTAATTAATGAAAGGGAATTCAAAATAAAGATTAGACTGGAGGCGAAGCAAAATCTGTATGTGTCTGTGAGAATCAAGTCTGGAAATTTATTCCCTCTAGGCAGAGGGCAGCGGTGTATCCAATGTGTATGTAACTGGAGATGTCAAAGCCTCTTTTAAAACAAATGTAGACAATCTTCAGCCTTAGGGGTCTGGTTACATTTTGTGCTAATGTTCTTTATTATGTAAGTGGGAATCATCACTGAGACTAGACTGGGAAGTGGTAGATACAAAAGTATATTTAGAATTCTCTTTGGAGTGTTGATATATCAAATAGTGTCCAAATCTATTTTCTAACAAATCTAAATTTAAAGTGTCTTCAGAGTCTTGGACTGTCAGGTTTGTTGGGAAATGGGTTGAATCTGGCAATGTAGCAATGTTATACCATTATGAGTTTTTCCCAAAAGGTTGATGCAAATATAGCTATGCGTGTTATTCTGAAAAACTGAAATCCTTGTTAATGGGCCGTGTTATTACTTGACATTATTAAACTCAGTGAGCATGTTGCTAATGAATGAAGCTGATACATTCACAGAGAAATGTTACATACTCCTTTTATTTTTTTAGGCCTTAAAACATGGCTTCTATTGCCTTTACCAGAAACAAGAGATAACAAATGTTAGTGAGAGTGTGGGGAAAAGGGAACCCTAGTACACTATTAATAGAAATGTAATGTGGTGCAGTCATTATAGAAGACACTCTAGAGGTTACTAAAGAAATTAAAAATAGAACTATCACATGGTCCAGCAATCCCTCTTCTGATTATATACGCAAAGGAAATGAAATCACCAAGCCTTATAAAAATACCTACATTCCCGTTTTTGTTGCATTTGTCATTCACAAAAGCCAAGGTATGGAAACAAATGTCCATAAATAGACAAATGGATAAAGAAAATGTGAGATGATATATAAGTATCATATATATATATATATGATATATATATAATATTTTGCCTTAAAAAAGGAGATCCTGCAATTTGTCATGACATAGATTGAACTTGAGGACATTATGCCAAATGAAATAAGCTAGATTCAGAAAGAAAAATAATGCATGATCTCACTTATATGTGGGATATAAAAACAAAGGTCAAATATACACATAATTAATGGTCGTTACTACGGGTGGTGGTGAATTTGAAGAGAGAGAATCAGAAGATGTAGGTCAAGGGATCCAAAGTAGCAGACATGTATGATGAATAGGTCTAGAGATCTAATGTATAATATGAAGACTATAGTTAATAAAATTGTGTTGTATTCAGGATTCTTGTTAAGATTTTTAGAAGTTCTTGTCATAAAAAATAACTATATGAAATGATATATATGTTAACTTTCTTCACTATAGAAACCATTTGTATCCCATGACATCAGTTTTTTACCTGAAACATGCACAATTAAACACAAAACAAAACAAAAGCCAAAACATGGATGCTAGAGTCTAAATTACCCTTAAATGGCCTTGGCTAATTTATGCAGGAAGAAACAAAAGAGTATTTAAAAACTTCTAGAAATTCAGGATATGATGATTTTCAATTAAGAGAGAAATAAATTCTAGATAAGCAGTAGAAGGCTTTTTCTGGTTCTGATTTTTTCTTTAAAAATTATTTACATACACTGGAAATATATTGAACTCATTTTGATTCATGTGGCTGACTTCTAACCTCTTTCAAAACTAGGTTTGATGGAACGTTGGCGACAGCGACAGCCATGGTCTATCTCTGTCATGAACTTTGGTGAATGGAGAGGACTCGTTTATTAGGGTGCTTTATTTAAATCAGATTGATCAGTTTGGGGAGACGTTATGATCTCACACTATATGACTAAAGGAGTGGGATGAGGCAGAGGGAGGTTGTATGAACCATGAATTTATTTACTAATTTTAGCTCCATAATTGAGCATACTGCCCAACGTAGCTGAAATAATGAAGAAAATTCATGAATGAATGAAAAGAAGGATGGAGGTATGTTGAGCTGACAATAGACATTTGCCTGAGAAAGCAAGATGTGATTTGCATGGAATTTGATGTTTTGTGGTAATATAGACAAATGGAAAACATCCTGATTCAGTTGTTGATTTAAGTTTGGTGAAGGGCAGTATTTATAAGTTCAAGGCCTGGGATTGGGGAGAATGGTGTTGGCAAGAGCAAGGCAGGGTTTTGGTTTTTTAAAGACTCAATTATTTTATTGTTCTTACATATGCTTTTTAAATAAAAGTATTGTACCATTTTATGGTAACATTCAGAAAAGCACACAATTCATAAACTTACTGTCCCATGAATTTCATAAACTAAATATCTATATCAAGAAACAATATTACCAAGACTCCAGGAAGACCCCTATATCCCCTTCTAGTCACTACTCACCCCTTCCTGTCAGAGTAACCACTATTATGACTTCTAACATCACATACTAGCTTTCCCTGTATTTATATATTATAGAAATGAAGTCATATAATGTGTACTCTTCTGTGTCTCCTTTTCTTGTTATATTTGTGAGATTTATCCACATTATTGCAGTGTAGTTTGTTCATTCTTATCACTGTGCAATAAACCATGATGTGTATATAATACCTTTGATATATTCATTCTATTTGGGTTGTTTCCAGTTTTTGGATATGACAAGTAGTGTTGCTATGAACATCATTGTGAATATCTTCGTGAACATATGTACATATTTCTGTGGGATGTATAGCTAAGTGTGGGATTATTGGATCATGTTTATATTCCTTTTTTATAGATATTGACAAACATATTTCCAAAGGGGTTGTATAGATCCCCAGTTTTTGAAGGGGAATCTTCTGTAGCTATGGTATAGGTCAATGGGAATCCAAGTAGCAGCTGAGCTCCAAGACTTGGTGAATGTCTTAATGGGGATTCAAGATCAGAAATGTGTACATCAAAGCCAGTTATCAGATTGGAAGATTCTAAGGGGTTTGGGGTGGGGAATAGGGCTCTGCTTAAGCAAAATGATGGAAATTTAATGGGTAATATGAGGAATGTATCTTAAATCTCAAAGCAGTAATAATAACACAAGATACCAAAGGGTTTTGCAGTGGTCAGTACCTTGGCCTAATTAGCTGAGTTATATATTAACTGAGCTAACCAGTCATATGCAAATGAGAGCTCAGGAGTAATATTTACCTCTTGGTAGTCATATTCGTGTTATCAAATATATGTATGTCAAAGACATTCACAATAATGTCATAGCAACACTCCTTTGTAGCAGTCAAAAACTGAAAACAACTGAAATAAAATGGATATATTTATGTAAATATGAGGTATTATATATATGTAATGGATTACCACACAGCAAAAAAAAAAGTGAACATGTCACAGAATGCAAAGAATTTGGCAATACTGTTGTGGTAAGTTTTACAGATAAGGAAATGAAGCTTAGAGAAGTTAAATAATTTGCGTAAACTGCAGAAATGGAATATTTTTTCTTTTGATTTTGCTTTTTTTTTATAAAAGTAGTAAAGTATAATTTATATATAATAATACTCTTTTCAAATATACAGTTTGATAATAATTTTGACAAACATATAATGTTGTGTAATAACTACTGCAATCAAGATATGAAACATTTGTTACTCCAAAAATATACCCTCCTGGGCTGGGTGCAGTGGCTCATGCCTGTAATCCCAGCACTTTGGGAGGCTGAAGGGGGCAGATCATCTGAGGTCAAGAGGTCAAGACTAGCCTGACCAACATGGTGACACTTGTCTCTACTAAAAAAAAAAACAAAATTAGCCAGGCATGGTGATGCATGCTGAAGCAGGAGAATCACTTGAACCTGAGTGGTGAAGGTTGCAGTGAGCTGAGATTGTGCCATTGTACTCCAGCCTGGGTGACAGTGAGACTCAGTCTCAAAAATATATATATGTAATAAAATATAAACATATATTTTTATATAAAATAAATAAATACACATGCACACATACTCCTGCCTTTTTGGAGTATACCTCTTTCTCCACCCCTAGTTCTTGGTAATGACTAAACTATTTTTTGTTCCCAGAGTTTTGCCTTTATTCAAATGTCACGTAAATGGAATCATCAGTATGCCTTTTGCATGAGGCTTCCTTTGCTTAGAATAATAATTTTGAGGTTCATTAGTGTATCAGTAGTTCATTCATTTTTATTATAGAGTGGTAATCTGTTCTTTGGATTTTCATTACCCATTTACCAGCAGATATTTGAATTATTTTCAGTTTTTGGCTGAAACAAACCCATAGGATTTGCACACAGGTCTTTGTATAAACAGAAAGACGTGTTTATTTACTTAGGGTAAATACTATAAGTGGCATTGCGGAATCATTTGGTAAGTGTATCCATACATTTTTAAGAAATTGGCGAACTGTTTTCAAGCTGGCTTTACCATTTGGCATTCCCTGCTGAACCCGGGAGGTGTTCCCTGAGACTTTCACCTGCTTCAAATTCTTCTGAGCACTTGGTATTGTCGGTCTTTTTTATTTTTAACTTTTTCAGTGGGATCTCATTGTGGTTTTAATTTGCATTTCCCTAATGCTTAATGGTGTGAATCCTCTTACCATGATCTTGTTTTCGATTCTTTCCTGAAGTTTCTGTTCAAAGTTTTGTCTGTTTCGATTTCTTTTTTCTTCTTGTGAGTTTAAGGCTTCTTTGTATAGCCTTAGTACAAAACTTATGTTAGTTATACATAGTATTTTATAAATGTTTTCCCTGATTATGGTTTATATTTTTATTTTCTTAACAGCATCATTTGAAGGGCAGTATTTTCATGATGTTCAATTTATCAGTTTTCTTTTATGATTCATGCTAAGAAATTTTAACTGAAGATCAAAAGATTTTTGTCCTATGTTTACTTTGAGAAATGTTATAGGTTTAGCTTTTATATATGAGCCTAGAATCCATTTTATTTTTATTTTATATATGTGTGTGTGTGTGTGTATACACACACACACACATACACACATATATATTTTATTGCACTTTAGGTTCTGGGGTATATGTGTAGATCATGCAGGATTGTTGCATAGGTACATACATGGCAATGTGATTTGCTGCCTCCATCCCCGCATCACCTGTATCTGGCATTTCTCCCCATGTTATTCCTCCCCAAACCCCCAACCTCCACTGTCCCTCTCCCTGTCCCTCCAAACAGACCCCAGTATGTGATGTTTCCCTCCCTGTGTCCATGTGTTCTCATTGTTCAACACCCACCTGTGAGTGAGAACATGCAGTGTTTGATTCTCTGTTTTGTGTCAGTTTGCTGAGAATGATGGTTTCCAGGTTCATCCATGTCCCTACAAAGGACACAAACTCATCATTTTTGATGACTGCATAGTATTCCATGGTGTATATGTGTCACATTTTCCTTGTCCAGTCTATCATCAATGGGCATTTGGGTTGTTTCCAAGTCTTTGCTATTGTAAACAGTGCTGCAATGAACATAGGTAAGCATGTGTCTTTATAATAGAATGATTTCTAATCCTTTGGATATATACCCAGTAATGGGATTGCTGGGTCAAATGGAATTTCTATTTCTAGGTTCTTGAGGAATTGTTATACTGTCTTCCACAATGGTTGAACTAATTTACACTCCCACCAACAGTGTAAAAGTCTCCACATCATCTTCAGCATTTCTAGTTTCCAGATTTTTTAAGGGTTGTCATTCTAACTATTGTGAGACGGTATCTCAATGTGGTTTTGATTTGCATTTCTCTAATGACCAGTGATGATGAGCATTTTTTCATACGTTTGTTGGCCTCACATATGTCTTCTTTTGAAAAGTTTCTGTTCATGTCCTTCGCCCACTTTTGAATGGGTTTTTTTCTTGTAAATCTGTTTAGTTCTTTGTAGATTACATTTTAAGTTAATTTCTCTATGTGGTAAAAGGTAAGAGTCAAGACTCATTTCTTTCATATGACTATCCAATTGTTACAACACTATTTGTTGAATAGATTATATTGCCTTCCTGTAATCCCTTCGCATTTTTGTCAGAAACTAATTGACTAGTTATGACTAGATCAGAGCTGAGATTTGAGTTTCAAACTATTTGACCTCCCAGCCCATGGTCTTCTGCTGTGGGGTTTTATGACATTTTAGTTACCTAGATAGGAAGTCTTTTGCCCTAGACCAGAAGACTCAGGAGGGTAGAGATACTTAGTCATCCTACCAGCTGGGACAAACAAGCAGGATAAAGATTTTCACTACAGAAATTTTGAAGTTGAATCCACCATTGTCCATTGAAACATTGTAAATACAATGGCGTAGATCCTTTTATACCTGCCTATTATCATCCCCCTCAAATGTCTTAGATATTTTTTGAAAGTATTCAGGTTACCTCCTGTGAACAAAGCCCTCGCCTTATTCCAGTCCAGTCTTATTATGCTGCCTCTGCTACTGCAGCCACCCTTAAAGTCGTGACTCTATTGGGCTAAGCTGTTCTCTACATATGTTTCTGTTCCTATAATTTTGGTCTCAGGAGTTGGGTCTTTGCTTTTCCCTATACCTTTATCCTAAGCCAGAGCTTGGTACTTACTAAATTCCTATATAGCAGAGACCAGCTGGTGACTTTTAAGGAAACACAAATGTAGTAGCAATTACAAGTTCAGAGACTGAGGCCCAAGGCTGTCCTAGGGACCTCTGAGAGCTAATTTCTCATCTCCTCTCTGCCTGCCTCTATGCGACTAAGGCAGCCAGACAACCATAGCCATAAATGCACCAGGCACTTCCACATCCAAACAAAATTAATCCCATTCCCCAGGAGAAGCAGGTTTCTCTTTAGTTTGAAGTCTTTATTTCACACATCCCTCTTGGAATGTTTGGCTGTGAGAACATCCATTCCCTTTTAGGTAGACTATCCACTTGGATATAGTCTGGTTAGTTTCTAGTCTGACAAAGCAATTATACAAGTATTCACAAGTACTTTTCTCAAAATGTAGTTTAATCTTCTTCTTGTACTATGAAAATATTTAGAGTTTAATTTTGAAATCAATAGACAAAAAGTCGTGTAGAATGTCCTCTATATACTTTCAGCTTCTATTTTATTCCTTACTACATTTTGCTGACTCAAAGAGAAAATAAACTGAGTCAGATATTTAGTTGATGAGGGGTATATGCCTCTTTAAATTGAGGAAATTTCAGTCTTCATGTAGAGTGGTAGGGTTACTGATACAGGCGTATTTGTATATACTCACTAGCCCCTCTCTGCTCTGTCATTAGCAGAGGAGAGGCCAGTTCACTTCCCTCACACACACATGTAACTTTCCACAGCATTTATGTATATTATTAGAAAAACTTTCCTCATCACAGGAAAACTAGGGTGCAAACATCATGTCTGTTAGCCTTTTTATTGGCCTGAGCACTCCCATACTGGGAATGTGACATTTAAGGAATTAAGAAGGTGGTGATAGTTGGGAAACTCAGAGTCTTCGTTTGAGCAGCATAACTTGTGGTTATTATATGGGTTTTGGCATTAGGAAACTCTTGGTTTTGATCCTGGTTCTGCCAGTGACTAGTTGAGTAAGTAACTTGTTTAACTAGTTGGATAACTACAGGCAAATTACTCAACCTCTGAATCTCTCTTTAATCAGCTGTAATAATTCAATATGATATGTGTCATATAGTTAAACCAAGTGATATACCAAGATGGTGATATTGGAGTGGTTTTTCCAGGTGCAGGTAATACCGTGCGCATTGAGAAGAATTTAAAATACTACTAAAAGTGTGGTTTTAACTTATTATGTGTCATCAATTCTAAACATTTTCAGTAATAAAATACTCCAGCCTACCAGGTTGATTCTTATCATTTCTACATTGGTATCCCATGGAGTGGTTGAGAGATATCAGTCTCTTGTATAAGAGACATCAATGTGTGCATATATTTTCTTGGAAGGACAACTGAGACTGGATGATAAGTCAAGCTCGGCTCTAGCTTCTCAGTTGTCTACATGAGTTTGTAAAAACAAGGTTACAAAAGGCTTTTTTTTTATGTGAAGACATGGATTACAGCTTTGGATTAATTCTTTAGCTAAGAGTTTGGTACTTTCACAACCTCCACATAATAATTTAATTGGCAAAATAAGTTCAATTTTAGATTATCTTTTGATAAAAATAATCTGACATCAACAGTTACAGTATTCCAAATCTTTCTTCTAAAGAAATAACATTGTTCATCTCAACATTCTACTGAGGAGAGAGATTTTGTACCTTTTAGAAAAGTAACCCAATTAGCTCAAAAAGAAGTATTCACTATTAAGCAATTAAAATAAGTATTTGTTAAAGGTGACTTTGTGTCTTCCTTTCTGAATGTGACTCAAAAGCATAATTAGCTTTGAGAGGAAATGATGTGATTATTGATGAAATATTCTTTCTGACCTTGCTTTTCACCCTGGAGACAGGATGGATTCATATATACCTTAATTCCTAACTTTTCCTCTCTTTCATTTTGAATTGAATAGGGACTGATGTTCATGGTCTTTTATTTTTTGAGGAGAAATTAAACATTTTTCCCTCTAATAAACTGGCAAGTTCACTGTATCTATTGGCAAATCCATGAATTCTGCCACACAACTAAAAAAAAGGTACCTATTTAGATTTTTTTCTTGCTGTGGTACATTTTTCCCTCTGCTTTTGCATTATGCTGAGGCATTATTTGGTTTTCTAAACCTAAGTAGCTGTCTGATGGTTCACTTGAAGACACAGGTGTCAGACTTTGTTCTTAATAATAGTAAAATGAAAAATAATTTACAATCTCTAAAGGATACTTGATTGCTAGACATAAGGCCTCCAACTTTGTTGCAGATACAACTATTTTGATAATCCCTATCCATGTTATCAGATTATTCTTACTATCTACCACTCAGACACTGGGCCATTTGAGCCAAAACGTATCTATTTCTCTAGCCTAATCCCTCTTCAAAGAAAAGAAATCCCCATTCTCCAAACTTGATACTAATCTCAATTCTTCAATGACAATTCTAGTGGCTTCAATGCATTCTCACAGATATAGGCATTTAGGGACTGTGTACCCTCTTCTGCCCTAGTCAGCTAGCTAAATACTTGAGAGGCTTTGTGTTAAATCACACCACTAGAGGAGTGAGAATCAGAGCTAGCTTTCCTATTGTCAGCTAATCTCACACATTTATTTCAAAGTGAAAATTTGTCACTACTTTTCCATTTAGGTTAATTTTTAAGCATCATTTTCTGTTTCTAGAGCAGAGATTTATTTTCATGTTTGGAACGTATATTCTAACATAGCAGTAATACAACTTATTGCATCAAGGGTGTCATTACTATAGCTCCTAAATTTAGTGGAACAAAATGTTTTATAAGTGCACAACCAGGACAAGCACCATCAGTATACGTAAGACAAAAGCTAACTTTTCCATAGTATGTTTTTCTCTGAAGCTTTCTTATTAACCTTTCAAGGAAGGAAGCAACAAGAACAAAATAACTTGGACTTTCAATTTTTTCCTTATATTATTTTTAAGACAAAATGGAAGAGGTAGAGCCAGTCATCCAAGAAATGACAGTGTCTCAGAAAGAGAGCCTTAAAGCTGTGTTCTGTGATGTTCTTACTTTCTGGGAGAAGGGAAAATATTGCAGTATTCATATTCCCTTAAACACTCTGCATTTAAGATGATTGTAAAGATGGTTAGAAGAATTTACTTTATTCATTTTGTACCAAATCTGAAAACTAAACTGGAAGACACTGTAGATAGATACCAGATTATATTTTATGGCATCAGGCATCCAAGCAAGAAGCACTTCTTTTAGTTTTCTATGATCCTATTTGTTTTTACCAGAAAAAAACAATTTTCATTTATTTTCTTTTGTTTTACTAAGATAAGTTGATCTGGTTCAATTATCTCTTTTTGTGTAACAAATTACCACAAATTCAGTAGCTTAAAATATTTTATATGTATTCTGTTACAAGTTTAGTGGGTCAGAAACCGAGGTATGGCTTAACTGGGCCCACTGCTCAGCATCTTACACTGATGCTGTGAATGTATTGTCCAGGGCTCAGGTCTCATCAGAAGATTGGACTAGGGAAAAATGTATTTCCAAGGTCACATGGCAGAAGTCAGTTCCTTATGAGTTGCCATATTGAAAGTCTCAGTTCCTAGCTGACTTTTGGCTGGTGGCTGCTCAAAGTTCCTTGCAATGTGGTAGCTTGTGTCATCAAAGTGTTTAAGCCAAGAAATTTAACAGAGAGATTCTGCTAGCAAGATAGAAGTCATAGTCTCATATAATGTAATCACATATATGCTATCTCTTCAATGTGGTTGCATTCTACCTGTTAGAAACAGGTTGCTTCTGGAACTAGCATTCTAGCGGAAAGTACAGATAGTAAGGCAGTAGGAAAATTAATAATTGACATAGTTACAGGTATATATAACAGGTATGAAGGCAAGATAGGCAAATGATCCCTATGGGAATATGATCCCTTTGGAAATATAACTTGATGAGATATAAGGTAATATTCTCTGATAATTTGATATTTGAGCAGACATGAATATGTTTGAGTAGGGCATTCCAGGCTGGGGGAATAGCAATGATATGGTTTGGCTGTGTCCCCAACCAAATCTCATCTTGAATTGTAGCTCCCATAATCTCCATGTGTCTAGGAAAGGACCCAGGAGGAGGTAATTTAATCATGGAGGTGGTTTCCCCATGCTGTTCTCATGATAGTAAGTGAGTTCTCATAATATCTGATGGTTTTATAAGGTGCTTTGCCCCTTGTATTGTCACTTCTCTGCCCTGCTGCCATTTGAAGGATGTGTTTGCTTCTCCTTCTGCTATGGTTGTAAGTTTCCTGAGATCTCCTCAGCCCTGCAGAACTACGAGTCAATTAGACCTCTTTATAGAAGCATAAGAATGGACTAATAAAAGCAAACATGAAGTTCATGGCAGGGAAATTAGCTTGGAGTATTTTAGAAATAGCAAGAGGCCAGTGTGAGTGGTGAGAAATGAAGAGGAAATAAACACATAGAATTGCACAAGGCATAGGCCATTAGAGCCTTAAAGGGCATGGAAAGAAAGAGGTTTGAATGTATTCTAAATATAATGGAAAGCTGCTGGAGTATTTTGTGTTTGAGAATGTACAAATTAGGATAATTTTAGCTACAGTCAGAAACAGATTCAAAAATACACTATGGCACCAATGGCAATACCATATTATTTTTCATTTATGTAAAATTCAGAACATCTATTCTTGGTCAGTGGGCAACTTTCCTTCATTGAGTGATTCAGTCACCCAGCCTTCCATCTGGAGGCTGTTGCATTCTTGCAGCATCAAGTTAGCAGAAGGGAAAAGAACATGGGGAATCACACACATTAATAGAGGGGTTTGGGGATTTAGACATGGCAATGGCAAATACTACTTTTCCTCATATTTCATTGGGTAAAATTGAGTAATAATACCACAAGTAACTGCAAGAGAAACTGCAAAATTTACTCTAGTTTTGAAAACAAGAGAAAAAGGTAGATTGTTAAACAACTAACTCTGCTATGGAACATGAGTTATTTTTAAAACATTCATGCTGGTCTTCATGTGGAGAATATAATGTGGAAGAAAAAAATAGAAGCTGGAAGTTCAGTCAACTGACTATTAAAACAGTTATAGGTAGAAAATAATGGCTTCTGGGACAGGAGAGATGAACGTAGAGGTGGTCAGAAATTGTGCTCAGGATATATTTTGAAGATAGTCAAGAGTTGCTGATGAAGTCTGTATGGGAGAATAAGAAAAAAAGATTTATCTCAAGTTTTGATTTGAGCAAATGGTAGAGGGTAGATAGTGGCAGTTCTTGAAATAAAAAAGACATGGTGAGAAGCAGATTTGTGGTTCAGGTGTGAGAAGTCAATAATTCTCTTTTTGAACTTCCTAACAGTTATTTAAACATAAAGTAGGTCATTGTATAAATGAATCTGCAGCTCAGAGACAAAAGTACTGGTAATAAACATGCTAGGTCTTCAGCATATACAGAACATGTAAAGTTACTGCTTTGGGTGAGATTGTTTTGCTAAGGTGTAAACATTTTTGGATTAAGACACAGGTACTTTAACATAAGGAGAAAGGGGATTCTTCAGAGATATTCGGTAAATAGGGGAAATTCCACATGTGCCTGATATTCTTGAAGCCAAGCAAAGGAAGTTTTTTAGGAAGAAAAATGGGGCCACTATGTCAAATATTGTATTGAGAAGCCCATAATAATCAAGATAGAAGTAGGTACTGGATTTGGCAAGATGCATTTGTTGTGACTACAAAACAGCAATTTTGATTAGGGTGAGATCAGAATGTTAAAGAGAAAATTGGAGGTAAGGAAATTGAAAAAGTGTTCATCTGCAATCCTTTCAAGAATTTTTACTATAAAATGGAGTAGGTAACAAAAAGTGTGGGAGAGTCAAGGGAAAATTTTTTAGAAATAGGAAATGTTATGTCATGTTTGTATGTGATTAGAAATGCTTTTGTAAAGAAGGGGAAGAATAATCATGCAAGAGGGAGAGAAAGATGCATTCCTTGTGTATGAGGGAATGAGACCACAGACACAATTGGAGGAATTGGCCAAGGATGGATAGGTCCACAACTCAGATAGGAGGTAAACAGAATTGATGGTGACAGATCCTTCTTGGTTCCTAGATGTGATATTGGAAAAAGGAGTTGTTTTCTGTGGTCATTTTCCCCTAATAAATGAAAAGGCATCAACAACGAACAGTGAGGAGGGGATGATAATATCTGAGGAGAGGTAAAGCCCCCCATTAGTGAAGACACTTAGGGACTATGTGAGAACACTCCAAGTACTGAGATCTTTATGATATTGTTAGTTATTGCTAAAACTTTGCACACTCTCTCTTAGATCATACATTAATTGCTGGACATCTGGGACAAAGTAATTGACTGGATGGATTTGAAGGCCCTTTTAAACTGAAGATTTTATAACACAATTTTGTAGTTTTTGTATCAGCTTTTGTATTCTTCAACAATTCAACAAGAATTTATTCAGCAAAAAGTCGATATACTTCCTATCTCCAACATGCCCACAATCTTGATTTATTTCATTCATTGAGGTGAGATGATCTTCAGGACTGTTTTCTCAGAGTTTAACAAAAAATGCTGAAAATAAATTAGTGTCAACTTGAGAAGATGGAAATTAAAAATCTTTGTCTCATTTTTCAAATCTACCAGCCATCCACTGATCAAAGATTATCTTTCCAGAATGAATCAGTTACCAGGGAATGCTTTCTGTAAGCAGGGTGATGAGTATTCTCAAGTGGAATATTCAACCTCAGTTCTTAGAAGAGTTATCAATACCCACTTTTTAAATTTCCTTACTTTAAACTCACTCTGTAACATCTTTTAATCTTCATTTATTTTCTTGACATTCTACAAAAACAGTTCTAACTTAAGTCAACAGCATAAAATTCAATAGACATTACTTAGTCTTCATCTCATTTTACCTCCCAGCATGTGATATGGCTGGTGACTCCTTCCCGTGATGCTCTCCTCCCTTGAAATCTTTGCATCTACTCTGGAATTTTTTCACTCCATTCTTCATTCTGCATGCAAAGTTATTATAGCTTATGAAATAGAAATCATACTGTGTCACCCAATCCCATTCTCCACACACAGACACTTAAAACCTATCAATGGCTTTCCTTTGTTCCATATCTTTTTAGATAATGACGAATTCATCTGCTCAGCCTATGATTTTTTGTGTGATTTTACCCTGCCAATTTCTCTGCTTCCATCATAGAACTCTGTCCCTCTCATTTTGGAGTCTTTCATAGGTTCTTGTCTTGAGGGTTCCTATATAGGTCCTGTCATCATGCTGCTCTCACCCCCACCCCCTTTGGTGTTTTCCTTTCTTCTTACTCCCACTTCTCATCTCTGACTGATTAATGGCTATTCCCTCATCTTGGTTACAATATCATTTTTTCAGGGACTCCTTCCCTGATGTACTCTGGTTCATGTTTGTGTTTTGTCTACTCCTTTAAATGGTATTCCTTATAATCATTAGCATGATCATTGTATTAATTGCATTTCTCACCACCACAACCCTAGAAAACTGCATTTTTGCTTAGTATTCAATCTCCAACATTTAGTACAGTGTCTGCCTCATAACCGAACCTCAAACAATTTTGGTGGATGCCTACTACAATGCCATTTTAAAGTATAGCTAATCTTCCAGTTACAATTTGCAGATGGAATTTTCTTATTCTTTGCCATCTGACACTAACAAAAGGCATCCCTGGGTGTTAGGACCTGAGCATTAAATTTTCTTAGTGACTTTAAACATATTACCCTGGTGGTATTTATAGTTACTCCTTTACATTTCTTACTCTAATCCTCAATAGATATGATCAGTACCTCAAGAGCAAACAATGAATAATGATGAAGAATCCATGTCTCTTAAGCTGTGCAGAGTTTTCATAATGTTACCTTAAGATAGGCCTGCTGCTCTCCTCATCCATTCACTACTTGGCTATTCTTTATTCTTCAGTGTTCCAGAGAGTTAGAGCTGACTGGTAGTAGTAACCTCAAGGTATGATGAGGATTAGTATTACACTAATCTACTCTCTGTTCCTCACCTCTTCTTCCATGTATACCTTCAAATTTTATGGACTATTCTATCAAACCACTATGTACACACACACACACACACACACACACACACACAATCTTAACAGACATTATGGATCTGATATTTATCTAAACTATTTTAAAAGATACAGTTTAACAGCTCATATTACTCTTCTTTGAGACAGGAACTGTGCCAATTTTCTTTATTAATGCATGCCTGGTACTTAACACAGTACCTGGAACCTGGTGAGTACTCCTTAAATATTTGTTGAGTGAATGAAAGATACACTCACTGTGTCACAGGATCTGTGCTAAGTGCTCTACAGGAAGTATCATGCTTATAATCCTGCCAACAATTTTGTTATCATTAATCTCCCTGTCATCACTTCATGCCTCTCAGCTCCAAATTCTGAGACCTTCAAATTCTCCAAACTTCATTTCTGCTCTGTTAAACTAGACTGGGGCTCTTTAAATATATTTCCTTTATCAGCTGACATGATGTTAATATTTGTCAATAAAGAACATTGGAAAAGCATCACAGGAGGAAGGGTTTTCCTTCCTGATTCCAGTGTACCCTAGGCAGGCTCTTGAAGCATGTTCAGTTCCTCTAGCATCTGGGTCCACTGGCTGTCCTCTTGTGCAATTTTACAGTGGAGTGTCTTCAGTGAACACCTCCTAGTAAACAGCTTTCTCTGGAACTCTAGATAGTAGGTTTTTGGTAGGTTGCAAGGGTAGGTTTTTAGCAAGTTCTGCAAATCAGAGACCACAGCAACTTGTCTGCCCTCTGGTGAGCCATGGATGTGGCCTTCCTCTTTAATAAGGTCTGGATCTCAGCCCTGGACAACAGTTCTTTGGATGCTCAATCTCAGCCCTAAGTCTTTCCCTATACCTGCAGTTCTTATATTCTTTACAGTTCTTGTGCTTTTTATTAGCCAATGCTTCTTTACTTTAACCCCTTTGTGCAGTCAATTCTTTAACACTTTCTCATTCCAGTTATTATTTAATTCCTCTGGCCTATTGGATCCTAACTGGTAGAATTCTCTCCATTTTATAAATGAAACTGATGGCAAGAAGCATTATAAATTTATGCAAGTTCACACAGCTAGCAAGAAAACTGGGACTAGAATCCAATCTGTGATTTCAGAGCCTATGCACCTAATCATTATGCTCAGCTGTTTCTTATATGTGAATATAATACATATATTGTGTTCTATAAGGTTCTAATTATATGGTATGAAATGCTTTCATATTTGTTCTAAACTTGGGGTTGAGACACAAGTTCTTGTGTATATATACTGGAACTCTATGATTCCAAAGCTTTTCATCTCATATTCTATTCTGTACTGCTCACTCATGATTCTTTATCTTTTCAATAGAAAATCATTATATAATCTTTCCTTAAATATCAAGCCCCCAAAATGTTAGTTTTCTCTACGCCATCCCTAGTTTTATTATGTGACTGTATGTTTTGTGAAGATTTCTGTGCATATATTAGCAATCTGTTCAGGCTGATGTAGCTTTTTGAGTGTTCCCTCAAATTATACTTAAAATTAATGACATGACCAAATTATCGATGGTAAAATATTGGAACATAGGCAATATGCTAGTTGTGACTTTTTGATACCTTATTATTCTGCACATAATATAAACTTAAACAGCCAAATATTTAGAGGAATCAAAATTAATGCATGAAAGACAAATGGTGGAAACTGAATGATTAGGGGTGATGGTTATAGATGAAGAGAGAGAGAGAGAGAGGAAGAGAAAAAAGGATATATCTCTGTTAGGAATGGATAGTCATATTTGGTTTCTCAAAAACACTGAAGAAAATTTAAGATAGTACATCAATGATCTCTCCCACTCTCCAAAAATAAAAATAAAAAGAACCGACAGTTTCAGTCTGGTAATTTGGAGCTTAGAATACCTTGTCTGGAAATGTGCAGGTTTATCTTTTTTTAAATTAAAATCAAAATAATGTACTGGTTTGAAGAGAGGTTACTGAATTCTAAACTTTATCACAGAGGCATGTGAATGAGAAGTGGTGTTCCCACCTGATAAACAAGCACATATGACATCGTCTATTGTGTAACTTGACTGCTGTTCATTATTGTTACCATCATTATATCTCCAATGTGACAGCTTTGGTTTTCTGAAAATGATTTAATTGGCTAAAAAATACCCCCTGTCCTTTTTCAAGGTTCATGCTGCCTGTTTTGTTCTTTCTCTCAGACGGGAAGGAAAGTCTAAGCAAGAATGCTCAAGGAGGCATTTTGAGGCCCCTGTGGAGTGGAGGTGCCTCCTTTGACCTTTCCATCAGTCTATTCATTCCTCACCAGGAAGATTCCACAAAAACAATTTGAGAATCTTATGTGAAATAGCAGTGAGCTTTTGCAGCTAGTTATATGTGATGACAGAAACAGAATTCCATGGTAAGCAGATCATTTTGTTTGTGGTATTTTCAAATATAATTTTAAAGCTCTCCTGCTGGTTGCATTTATTTTTTATTGTGTGACTGTATGTGTGTATTCCAAACATATGTTTCTATATGGATATAAAGTGTGTGTGTTATGGAGTACTTTATGCTTTCATAAACCTGAAATGACTGAGTGAGGTGCTACTTTGAACATGGGTCACCTATGTTTTGATTATTTTGATTTCTTTTTCTTAAGTATGCCCAAAGGATATTACTTTTATCTATTTTCCCATAAATAAACCCATGTTAGCAACGTGAGAGGTTTTCTTTCCATTTTGTCTTCTTTCGGTTAATTTTAACTTCATTATTAAGATAAATTGTAATGATGTTTAAAACCCCAGAGGCAAATGGGCTTCATTTGATTTCTTCTGGTAGTTGAAAAAAAAATTGTTAACAGTTCCAATCTTCTGTGAAATGTGCCCTGTGCTTTGTGCTTACATTTTTAATGTGCCTTTCAAAATAGAATTGATTTGGTTCTTTCTTTTAAAATATAAAACAATAAATATTTTATCAGGGAAAGGGTAGTTTTTTGTTCTTTTTGGGGATATAAGCAACTGAAACAGTAAAAATAGTCTTACTAAATTAACCAACTGAAGACAAAACAATGCTATTTTTAATTAGTTTGCCTTTCCAAAAAAATATCCACCTTGAGATGTAACTTGTTTGGCAGGTGCTCTCCGGGGAAGAGAAATTTTTCCCCAGAGATGATCATAGTCTGTCGCTTGCTCAGGCCTTCTGACATCTCAAACAAAAGAAGAGATGCAAATAACAATGAATATAGGGAAATCACTCAAAGGAAAACATATTAGAGATGTGATTCAGATAATTTCTGGTGAAAGTTTAGCCACCTTCATGAAAAAATGATACATTTTTATGAATTATGTGGCTTTTTGTAATGTAAACCTTATTTTATACAAAAGAGATGCCATTTATTGGCCAAGCTCTTTGTTCAAGCCTTGGGGACAAAGCCAGATGAACATTAGTCCCTGTACTACATAAAGCCTGCCCTCTTACACTCATTTATGTTACAAACAGTAATTAAGCACCTTCCCTGGGCCTTGCCCTGTGGGAGATAAAAATGTGTAAACACAGACCGTGCCCTCATGGAGCTTCAAGTCCAATGGGAGAGTGAATATTAATATTCCTAAAAGGCAAAATAATAATAATAATAATGAGTGCCTTGTGAAAAGAATATAAAAGTGTTGCAGAATGCCTTGGGAGTGGGTAAATGGACTTGAAGACCAGTTTTTCTTTGCAGATGGCATCAAGTATAGAATGGGGCAACTTTGGGCTTGAAAATCATTTTTCTGTGAAAGAGTTCAATATCACTTGGATTTTAGTAAATACAACCATTTGCAGTTGCTGCTTTTTCCACATCTTTTTTCTTCTTGTTAGGGCAGTGGCTTCTGTGAATTAAAGGGCCTGTTACCCACCCTGTCAATTATAATCCTAAGTCTCCCCCACAAGCCTAATTATTAGCAAATTGCTCTTGATAGATCAGTGGTCATAATTTCAAGTCTAATAAGAATGAAAAAATTATTCAAAGCTGAGATATTTTTATCCCTACAGAGACATTTTCTATGAGTCTCTAAATAATCTTAAAAAACTTATTTTAAATTCCAGCCAACATGTTAGATTTGAGACTTAACATTATGAAAGAATGTTTTCTTGGAAATCCCTCATTTTCCAATTAATTTTTGTAATTTCTCTGTGTTAGGAACTCACTAATGGTTTCTTAGTAAATGTAACATCTGGATAGTAACAGCTTTTGTTATGTTAAAGTACAACTCAGACCTTTAAAATGTTACGTATTTATCATGATTCTGTAGGTTGGCTGGATGTTCTAGGCTGTGGTAGATTAGCTAAGGATAGGGTGGACTCACTCATATGTTTGAAAACTCAGCTGAGGAAGCTGTGTTATATCAATGTAGATCTGCAATATTTGCTGACAGTATCCAGTAGTCCCAGGGTCAAGTAAGAAAGGGCAGCCCCATTGCACACTTTTGAAGACTTTGCTTATGGAATGTTGGTTAATGTCCCATTGAGTAAAGTAAGATAGAAAACCAGGATCCAATTTAAAAGTTAGAGATAAAGATTGCATGTCTTGATAGAAGAGGTGGCAAAGGCCATTCACTGCAAAAGGCTGTTCATACAAAACTTGTGAGCGAATATGAGGCCGTTGTTACTATACTTTACTACATGAATCAACCACTTAGAGGTCAGATCCTGGGTTACTTTGTGTGATGTCCAAAATCTTTCTTAAATATTTCTTAACTTTCTATTTATTTCTCATTTTTTCCCACACTATCACATCCATCCTTTCAAAATGATCACCCTTATGCTAGGTGACCAGCTGGATATTAAAATCAGTTCTCAGGTAAAGAGATAGAAAGAATACCTAATCCAACCTTTCAAAGATGTTGGATTAGAAATTTTTAAAATTGGGAAATAAAACCTGTTTTCTTATAAAGAAAAATACAATTATTGGCCCAGTGGGTGAGAAAAACATTTTTGTTTGTTTTCTTTTTGTTTTTAAACTAGTGGGGTGAAGAGAAGGGAGAAGGTACCTTATCCAAGAGACCTGAATAAATAGCACATCATATCCAGCAGCATATAAGGTATACCTTTGATAAGCTAGAACCAGAAGCTCTATTGAAAATGTCCTCAGGCTCTGAGGTATAGTTTGATCAGTATAAAAATATCCATTTTCTGAATTTGTATGAAGTGAGAATATTTCTTAATTTTCTCAAGAGTTTATACTTTCAAGGGCATTATTTTCTTCTAGTAAAAATTGATATCCCAACTGTTAGCAGCAGGGCTGTTCTTAAATTATTAAAAGTTATTAAAAATAAAATAATTATCTCACCAGAAGCTCAGTGGTTCTGAAGAAACATTCTATCACTCTCTTAGAAATGCTATTTAATGTCATTCCTGTTTAGAATATAATATACAATTAGCAGTATTCTCATTCCAGTGAGTGATGAAAAGAAAGAGTGAGACATAATGGGTCTCCAAATGCAGTGATTCTGTATTATGAACAAATTCCTTTTCTGAGAAACAAAGAAACTAATTGAAAGCTCCTATGTTCTGGGAAAATGTGAAACCAGATGCACAGATGTTCCAAGATAGAGAGACTCGGAACATCTCACCAGAATCACTACCTTTTCCACAGCACCATATAATCAGGAAGAGATCCCTTAGCTTCCACTTTCTTCTCCAGCCAAAGAAGAGATTGGCGTATGTGTTCAACATCCCAACTCCTTTGAGAATTCCCCCCACATTGGCAGCTGTCCTGCCAGTCTTGGAGCTCTGATGGGTCCAGTCCAGTCTAGCTATCTAGGATAGAATGAAGACAGTGATTTGAGCTGGTAGAAACAATTTCTCCCCTCCCACAGCTCAGCACAAAGTGAGCAGACAAAAAATAAAGCAACCTCCTTCTCTCTAGGGAAGGAAAGAATTGATAGAGGACCCAGCAGGTTGCTGTATTGATGGGGTCTTCTGAATGAGTCCAGGTTGTGACTGTTCTAATGCAGAAATACTAACACAGATCATCAAGGAACCTGAATAACCAAACATGTTCCAGATAAAGAAACAGTATAAATCTTCAGAAACAAACACTAATGAAACATTACATGATTTGCCTATACAGAATTCAAAATAGCTGTCACAAAGATTCTCAGTCAAGTCATGAGCCAATACATGAACAAAGTGAGAATCTCAACAAAGAGAGAAAATGTTAGAAATTGCCAAACAGAAATCATGGAGCTGAAGAATACAATAATTTAACTGAAATTTACTAGAGGTGTTCAAAAGCAGACTAGATTAAGCAAAAGAAAGGATCAGTAAATCCAAAGACAAGTCATTGAAAGTGACTCAGTCAGGAGAAAAAATAAAAAAGAACTTAAAAATAGAAGAGAAACCTTTAATGGACTTTTGGGACTCCATAAAGCTGATAACTATATATACTATGGAAGTCCCAGAAACCAGAAGACAGAAAAAAAAAACAAAAAAAAAAAACAGAAAGCTTATTCAAAGAAATAATGTCTAAAAATTTCCAAAATCTGGGAATGGAAATGGACAATGAAATCCAAGAAGCCCAAGTCACACCAAATAAGATGAACTGAAAGAATCTACACTGAGACACATTTTATTCAAATTGTCAAAAGTCAAAGAGAGAAATTTGAAAGCAGTAAGGGAAAGATAACTTGCCACATACAAGAAAAATTTTATTAAACTAGCAACTGATTTTTCAGCAGAAACATTGCAAGCCAGAAGGGAGTGGAAGGATATATTCAAAGAGCTGAGAAAAAAATCACTGCCATCCAAGAACACCATACTCTGCAAAACTGTTCTTTAAAAATGAAGAAGAGATAGAGATTTCCCAGACAAACAAAAACTGATGGATTTAATCACCACTAGACCTGCCTTACAAGAAATTTTAAAGAGAGTTTTTCAGGTTAAAATAAAAGGACACTGAACAATAATGCAATAGTGTAAGAAAATATAAAACTCCTTTAGTAAAGTGAAATATACAGGCGAATGCAGACTACTATAATGTAATTGGTGAGTAAATTTTAATTCTAAAGTTATTGGACAAAAACAGCTATAATAAAAATATGGTAAAAGATACACAATATGCATAGATGTAAATTAAGACAATAACAAAGTTTGTATGTTTATAAGAGGTTAAAGTGTATAGTGTTAAATTTAAGTTATTATCAGTTAAAATAGGCTATTATAACTAAGATATTTTATGTAAGCCCTAAGGTAACCATACGCAAACAAAAATTCCTACAGAAGTTACATAAAAGTAAAAGAGAATGAGGTAAAAGCCTATGAATGCAAAAAATCAAGTAAAGACAGAGGAAGATAGCAAGAGATAAAAAGACAAATGATGGAGGTAACAAACCGCATTGCCATGTGTGTACCTATGCAACAATCCTGCATGATCGGCACGTGTACCCCAGAACCTAAAGTACAATTAAAAAAAAAAAAAGAAATTAGGGAATAATTTTAGTGTCATGGATAGGGCATAACTATCTCAAAGAAAATTCCAAAACGGACTCCTTGTAAGCAGGTGGAAGCTATAAATTTAACAACTGTATTAAAATTAAATATTCACATGGAAATAAAAAAGACAAATGAACTACAAGAATAACAGAAAACAACAAAATGGCAAAAATAAATTCTGCCTTATTAATACATACTTAAAATGTAAATAGATTAAAATCTTCAAATGAATGGATTTGAAAAAAACAATTATATGCTATCTTTAAGAAAAGCATTTTAGATTCAAGGACATGTATAGACTGAAAGTAAAAGAATAGATGTTTCATACAAATGCTAACCAAAAGAGAGCAGGAGTACCTATGCTTAGAAAAATAGACTTTAAGTCAAAAATGGTCACAACATACAAATAAGGACAATATGATGAAAATCTGTAAATTCATAAAGAGTATATAATAGAACCAAAGGGATAAATACAATATAATATTAAATAATAGTAGGAATCTTTAATACTATTAAATAGGAATTTTAATACAGGATAAAACATCCAGAGGGAAATATCAATAAAGAAACAGAGAACTTGGACAACACTCTAGACCTAATGTACCGAACAGATATATACAAAACATCTGATCCAACAGCAGCAGAATAAACATTTTATCAAGAGCACACAGAACTCTTGCCTGGATAGGTAACATGTTAGATCATTAAACAAGTTTTTTTTAATTTTTAGTTTTTCTGGGTACATGGTAGCTATCTATATTTATTGGGCACATGAGATATTTTGAAAGGCATATGATGAGTAATAGAAGAGGGATCCATAATCTCACACATTTATCTATTTTTTGGTGTGTTACAAGCAATCCAATTGTACCTTTGAAGTTATTTTAAAATATACAATAAATTATTTTAGACTGTAGTCACCCTGCGGTGACTATTAATATCAAATACTGCATCAAATGCTAGGTTTCATTCATTCTATCAAACTGTTTTTTCTTTTAACCCATTAACCATCTCCACTTCCTCCTCATGTCACCCACTAGCTTTCCCAGTTTCTGGTAACTATCTTTTTACTCTGTATCTCCATGAACTTAGTTATTTTTATTGCTGACTCCCACAAATTAGAGAGGATATGTGAAGTTTGTCTTTCTGTGCCTGACTTATTATATTATGTTAAACATAAGTTTGTGTTTAAACATACATTATGTTAAGCATAATGACCTCCAGCTTCATCAAGGTTGTTGAAAATGACAGAATTTCATTTTTGGGGGGTTAATAGTACTTCATTTTGTATATGTAACACATTTGCTGTATCCATTCATCTTTCAGTGGACACTTAGGTTGCTTCCAGATTTGACTATTGCAAATGGTACTGCAATTAACATGAAAGTGCAGGTAAATCTTCAGTATACTTTCTTTCAAGTATTTACCCAGCAGTAGGATAGCTAACTCATATGGCAGCTCTATTTTTAATGTTTTGAGGAATGTCCAAAACACTAACTGTTCTCCATCATGGTTGTACTAATGTACATTCCTACCAACAGGGTACTAGGATTCCATTTTTTTCTGCATCCTCCTCAGCATTTTTTACAGCCTGTCTTTTGCATAAAAGCATTTTTAAAACTATACTTTAAGTTTTGGGGGACATGTGCAGAATGTACAGGTTTGTTACATAGGTATACATGTGCCATGGTGGTTTGCTACACCCATCAACCTGTCATCTACATTAGGTATTTTTCTTAATGCTATCACTCCCCTGTACCCCAGCCCTCAAACAGGCCCTGGTGTGTGATGTTCCCTTCCCTGTTTCGATGTGTACTCATTGTTCAACTCCCACTTATGAGTGAGAACATGCATTTTTGGTTTTATGTTCCTGTGTTAGTTTTCTGAGAATGATGGTTTCCAGCTTCATCCATGCCCCAGGAAAGGACATAAATTTATTCTTTTTCATGACTGCATAATAGTCCACAATATGTGCCACATTTTCTTAATCTATTCTATAGCTGATGTTCATTTGGGTTGGTTCCATGTGTTTACTATTGTGAATAATGTTGCAATAAACATACGTGTGCATATGTCTTTATAGTAAGATGATTTATAATCCTCTGGGTATATACCCAGTAAGGGGGTTACTGGGTCAAATGGTATTTCTGGTTCTAGATCCTTGAGGAATCCCCACACTGTCTTCCACAATGGTTCAACTAATTTGCAGTCCCACCAACAAGATGAAATCTCATTGTGGTTTCAATTTGCATCTCTCTAATGACCAGTGATGATGAGTTTTTGGTTATATGTTTGTTGGTTGCAAAAATTTCTTCTTTTCAGAAGTGTCTGTTCATATCCTTCATTCACCTTTTGATGGGGTTGTTCGTTTCTTGTAAATTTTTTTAAGTTTTTTTGTAGATTCTGTATATTAGCCCTTTGTCAGATGGATAGATTGCAAAAATTTTCTCCAACTCTGTAGGTTGCACATTCACTCTGATGATAGTTTCTTTTGCTGTGCAGAAGCTCTTTGGATTAATGAGATTCCATTTGTCAATTTTGGTTTTTGTTACCATTGCTTTTGGTGTTTTAGTCATGAAGTCTTTGGGCATGCCTATGTCCTGAGTGGTATTTCCTAGACTTTCTTCTAGGGTTTTTATGGTTTTAGGTCTTACATTTAAGTCTTTAATCCATCTTGAGTTAATTTTTGTATAAGGTGTAAGGAAGGGGTTCACTTTTAGTTTTCTGCAAATGGCTAGCCAGTTTTCTCAATATCATTTACTAAATAGGGAATCCTTTACCCATTGCTTGTTTTTGTCAGGTTTGTCAAAGTTCAGATGGTTGTAGATGTGTGACATTATTTCTGAGGCCTCTATTCTGTTCCATTGGTCTACACATCTGTTTTGGTACCAGAACCGTGCTGTTTTGGTTACTATAGCCTTGAAGTGTAGTTTGATGTCAGGTAGTGTGATGCCTCCAGCTTTGTTCTTTTTGCTTAGGATTGTCTTGGCTATAAAGGCTCTTTTTTTGTTTCATATAAATTTTAAAGTAGTTTTCTAGTTCTGTGAGTAAAGTCAATGGTAGCTCAATGGAGATAGCATTGAATCTATAAATTAGTCTGGGCATTATGGCCATTTTCATGATATTGCTTATTCCTATTGATAAGCATGGAATGTTTTAGCATTTGTTTGTGTCCTCTCTTATTTCCTTGAGCAGTAGTTTGTAGTTGTCCTTGAAGAGATCCTTCACATCTTTTTAAGTTGCATTTCTAGGTATTTTATTCTGTTTGTAGCAATTGCAAATGGGTGTTTACTCATGATTTGGCTCTCATTTGGTCTATTATTGGTGTATAGGAATAATTATGATTTTTGCACATTGATTAGGGGATATCACCACTGATCTCACAGAAATGAAAACCATCATCAGAGAATATTACAAACACCTCTATGCAAATAAACTAACAAATTTAGAAGAAATTAATAAATTACTGGACACATAAACCCTCCCAAGACTAAACCAGGAAGAAGTTGAATCCCTTAATAAACCAATAACAAGTTCTGAAATTGAGGCAGTAATTAATAGCTTAGTAATCAAAAAAGGCCCAGGACCAGATGGATTCACAGCTAAATTCTACCAGAGGTACAAAAGGAGTTGGTATCATTCCTTCTGAAACTATTCCAAACAATAGAAAAAGAGGGACTCCTCCCTAACTAATTTTATGAGGCCAGCATCAATCTAATACCAAAATCTGGCAGAGATACAACAAAAAAAGAAAATTTCAGGCCAATATCCCTAATGAACATAGATGTGAAAATCCTCAATAAAATACTCACAAACCGAATCCAGCCGCACATCAAAAAGCTGATCCCCCATGATCTAGTCAGCTTCATTCTTGGGATGCATGGCTGGTTAACATACGTAAATCAATAAATGTAATTCATCACATAAACAGAACCAACGACAACCACATGATTGTCTCAATAGATATAGAAAGGCCTTTGATAAAATTCAACACCCCTTCATGCTAAAAACTCTCAATAAACTAGATATTGAAGGAACATATCTCAAAATAATAGTTATTTATGACAAACTCACAGCTAATATACTGAATGGGCAAAAGGTGGAAGCATTACCTTTAAAAACCAGCATATGACAAGAATGCCCTCTCTCACCACTCCTGTTAAACATATTATTGGAAGTTCTGGCCAGTCAGGCAAGAGAAAAAAACTGAACAGTATTCAAATCGGAAAAGAGGAAGTCAAATTGTCTCTGTTTTCAGGTGACATGATTGTATATTTACAAAACCCCATCGTCTCAACTCAAAATCTTTTTTAAAAAGATAAAAGCAGACTTGGGAAGATGGCGTGGTAGGAGCAACTCAAGATTGCAGCTCTCAGTAAAGCTGCAGAGGGTGAGTGCAAGCTGCATTTCCAGATGGATCTTTGTTGCCCACAGAACAGGGAAATTCCCAGGTAGGAGAGACATGGGACGCCAGCGCAGCTGTTTAGGCTGGTGCGGCCGTTTTGGCTGGCGCCGCAGTGCAGCAGCACTCCACACAAAACACACTGGTCTGGGTGTCCTGTTAAACTGGCAATATGCGATTTGGGAGGGAAGATTAGCATATCCATCTGATTAAACAGGACTCAGACGGTGAGCCAGACCAGGAGATTCCCAGGAAGCGACGTTTGAGCCGGCAGAGTGGGTTGCTGCACGGGAATCACACAGATCCTGGTGCCCTATCAGCAGGGGACTGAAACACCTGGGGGAGAGTCAACCATCCAACTTAAAAAAAAAAAAGGAGCTCTGAGGCAGGGAGCCAGGTGATCAGGCTTGGTGGGTCCCACCCCCACAGGGACAAACAAAATGGTGATTCACTCGGGGTTGAGAGTTTCACTGCACGCACAGCTGAACCCAAGATGGTACAGCTCGGTGGGGGAGGGGTGTCTGCCATTACTGAGGCATTTCACCTCTACAGAGGTACATTCCCATTGCTGACGCAGCCTGCCATTGCCGAGGCAACCCGCCATAACAGAGAGCAGCAGGGCAGAGCCGACGACTGCGGGGTGGAGCCCACAGCAGCAGGGCAGAGCCCACGGCAACAGGGTGGACCCCAGAGCAGCAGGATGGAGCCTTGGCAGACAATAGTGACTAGACTGCCTCCTAGCTGGGCAGGACAGTGCAACGGACACTCATAAAGAAAGCCCTAACTCCCCGAGACAGAGCATCTGAGGAAAAAAAGGGGTTTTATAAGTTCTGTTGCAGCAGACTAAAACGTACCTGCCTAACAGTGCTGAATGAACAATGGAGCTCACAGCTCAGCACTTGAGCTCCTATAAAGTACAGACCATCTCCTCAAGCAGCTCCCTGACCCCTGTATATCCAAAGAGTCACTTCAAAAAAGGACTGATCAGACTGACATTTGGCAGGCATCATTCTGGGACAAAGAGAGCAGAAGAAGAAACTGGTAGCATCCCTCACGGTTCCGCAGCTGCTACAGGTGTACCCTAGACAAGCAGGGCCTGGAGTGGACCGCAGCAGTCATACAGTAGAGGGGCTAGACTGTTAGAAAAAAACTAAGTAACAGAAATACTTCATCATCAACAATCTGGGCATCCACTCAGAGACCCAATCGAAAAGTCAGCAACTACTCAGACGACAGGTGGATAAATCCACAAAGATGGAAAGAAACCAGCGCAAAAAGGAGGAGAACACCCGAAATCAAAACACCTTGCCTCCTACAAAGGATCAAAACTTCTCACCAGCAAGGGAACAAAGCTGGACAGAGAATGAGTGTGACGAAATGACGGAATCAGACTTCAGAAGGTGGGTAATGAGAAACTTCCGTGAGCTAAAAGAACATCTTCTAAATCAATGCAAAGAAACTAAGAACCTTGAAAAAAGATTTGAAAAAAGATTCGAGGAAATGATAACAAGAATGGACAACTTAGAGAGGAATATGAATGAATTGAAGGAGCTGAAAAACACAACATGAGAACTTAGCGAAGCATGCACAAGTTTCAACAGCTGAATTGATCAAGCAGAAGAAACAATATCAGAAGTTGAAGATCAACCCAATGAAATTAAACGAGAAACCAAGATTAGAGAAAAAAGCACAAAAAGGAATGAACAAAGTCTCCAAGAAATGTGGGACTATGTGAAGAGACCTAACCTACATTTGATAGGTGCACCAGAATGTGACAAAGAGAATAAATCCAAGCTGGAAAATACTCTTCAGGCTATTATCCAGAAAAATTTCCCCAACCTAGCAAGGCAGGCCAATATTCAAGTACAGGAAATATGGAGAACACCACAAAGATATTCTGCAAGAAGAGCAACCCCAAGGCACATAATCATCAGATGCACCAGGGTTGAAATGAAGGAGAAAATACTAAGGGCAGCCAGAGAGAAAGGTCGGGTCACCCACAAAGGGAAGCCCATCAGACTCATAGCAGACCTCTTGGCAGAAACTCTACAAGCCAGAAGAGAGTGGGGGCCAATATTCAACATCCTTAAAGAAAAGAACTTTCAACCAAGAATTTCATATCCAGCCAAACTGAGCTTCATAAATGAAGGAAAAATAAAATCCTTTGTGAACAAGCAAGTACTCAGAGGTTTTGTCAGGACCTGGCCTACTTTACAAGAGCTCCTGAAAGAGGCACTACACATAGATAGGAACAAACAGTACCAGCCATTCAAAAAATGTACCAAATGCTAAAGGACATCAACAAAATGAAGAATCTACATCAACTGATAAGGAAAACAGCCAGCTAGCATAAAAATGGCAGTATCAAATTCACACGTAACAATATTAACCCTAAATGTAAATGGACTAAATGCACCAATCAAAAGACACAGACTGGCAAATTGGATAAAAAAACAAAACCCATCGGTGTGCTGTATCCAGGCAACCCATCTCACATGCAAGGATACACAAAGGCTCAAAATAAAGGGATGGAGGAAGATTTACCAAGCAAATGGAGAGCAAAAAAAGCAGGAGATGCAATTCTTGTCTCTGATAAAATAGACTTTAAAGCAACAAAGATCAAAAGAGACAAAGAAGGTCATTACATAATGGTAAAAGGATCAATACAACAAGAAGAGCTAATGATCCTAAATATATATAGACCCATACAGGAGCACCCAGATATATAAGGCAAGTTCTTAAAGACTTACAAAGAGACTTAGACTCCCACACAATAATAGCAGGAGACTTTAACACTCCACTGTCAATATTAGACAGATCAACCACACAGAAAATCAACAAGGATATCCAGGGCTTGGACTCAGACCTGGAACAAGCAAACCTGATAGACATTTACAGAACTCTCCACCCCAAATTCACACAATATACCTTCTTCTCAGCACCACATCACATCTACTCTAAAATTGACCACATAACTGGAAGTAAAGTACTCCTCAGCAAATGCAAAACAACTGAAATCATAACAAACAGTCTCTCAGACCATAGTGCAATCAAGTTAGAACTCAGAATTCAGAAACTAACTCAGAACTGCACGGCTTCATGGAAACTGAACAACTGGTTCTTGAATGTTGACTGGATAAACAATGAAATGAAGGCAGAAATAAAGAAGTTCTTTGAAACCAATGAGAACGAAGACACAACATATCAGAATCTCTGGGACACATTTAAAGCAGTCTACAGAGGAAAATATATAGCAATAAGTGCCCATTTAAGAAGAGTAGAGAGATCCAAAATTGACACCCTATATTCATAATGAACATTGATGCAAAAATATTCAATAAAATACTGGCAAGCCGATTGCAACAGCACATCAAAAAACATATCCATCATAATCAAGTAGGATTCATCTCGGGGATGCAAGACTGATTCAACATACGCAAGTCTATAAACGTAATTCACCACATAAACAGAACCAAAAACAAAAACCACATGATTATCTCAATTAATGCAGAGAAGGCATTTGACAAAATTCAGCAGCCCTTTATGCTAAAAACCCTCAATAAACTTGGTATTGACGGAACATATCTCAAAGTAATAAAAGCTATTTACAACAAACCAACAGCCAATATCATACTGAATGGGCAAAAACTGGAAGCATTCCCTTTGAAATCTGGCACTAGACAAGGATGCCCTCTCTCACCACTCCTATTCAATATAGTACTGGAAGTTCTAGCAAGAGCAATCAGGCAAGAAAAAGAAATAAAGGGCATTCAAATAGAAAAGGTGGAAGCCAAATTGTCTCTATTTGCAGACAACATGATAGTACACCTAGAAGACCCCATCGCCTCAGCCCAAAAACTCCTGAAACTGATAAGCAACTTCAGCAAAGTCTCAGGATATAAAATCAATGTGCAAAAATCACAAGCATTCCTATACACCAATAATAGCCTTAAAGAAAGCCAAATCAAGAACGAACTGCCATTCACAATTGCTACAAAAAGAATAAAATACCTAGGAATACAACTCACAAGGAACTTAAGGGACCTCTTCAGGGAAAACTACAAACCACTGCTCAACGAAATCAGAGAGGACACAAACAGATGGAGAAACATTCAATGTTCATGGTTAGGAAGAATTAATATCATGAAAATGGCTATACTGCCCAAAGTAATTTACAGAATCAACACTATCCCCATCAAGCTACCATTGACTTTCTTCACAGAACTGGAAAAAAACACCATGAACTTCATATATGGAACCAAAAGCGAGCCCGCATAGCCAAGTCAATTCTAAGCTAAACGAATTCAGTTGGAGGCATCACACTACCAGACTTCAAACTATACTACAAGGCTACAGTAATCAAAACAGCATGGTACTGGTACCAAAACAGAGATATAGACCAATGGAACAGAACAGAGGCATCGGAGACAACACAACCTGTCTACAACCATACAGTCTTTGATAAACCTTACAAAAACAAGCAATGGGGAAAGGATTCCCTGTTTAATAAATGGTGTTGGGAACACTGGCTAGCCATGTGCAGAAAGCAGAAACTGGACCCCTTCCTTACACCTTACAGTAAAATTAACTACAGATGGATTAAAGACTTAAACATAAGACCTGGCAACATAATACCCCTGGAAGAAAATCTAGGCAAAACCATTCAGGACATAGGAGTAGGCAAGGACTTCATGATCAAAACACCAACAACATTGGCAGCAAAAGCCAAAATAGACAAATGGGACCTAATCAAACTCCACAGCTTCTGCACGGCAAAAGAAACAGTCACTAGCATGAATCGGCAACCAACAGAATGGGAAAACATTTTTGCAGTTTACCCATGTGACAAAGGGCTGATATCCAGAATTTACAAAGAACTCAAACAGATTTATAGGAAAAAAACAAACAAGCCCATTCAAAAATAGGAAAAGGATATGAACAGACACTTTACAAAAGAAGACATATATGAGGCCAACAATTATATGAAAAAATGCTCATCATTACTGGTCATTAGAGAGATGCAAATCAAAACCGCATTGAGATACCATCTCACGCCAGTTAGAATGGTGATCATTAAAAAATCTGGAGACAACAGATGCTGGAGAGGATGTGGAGAAAAGGGAACACTTTTACACTGTTGGGAGTGTAAATTAGTTCAACCATTGTGGAAGACTGTGTGGCAATTCCTCAAGGCCTTAGAAATAGAAATTCCATTTGACCCAGCAATCCCATTACTGGGTATATATCCAAAGGACCATAAATCGTTCTACTATAAGGACACATGCACACGAATGTTCATTGCAGCACTGTTTACAATAGCAAAGACCTGGAACCAACCCAAATGCCCATTGATGATAGACTGGACTGGGAAAATGTGGCTTATACACACCATGGAATATTATGCAGCAATCAAAAACGATGAGTTTGTGTCATTTGTAGGGACATGGATGAATCTGGAGAACATAATTCTCAGCAAACTGACACAAGAACAGAAAATGTAATACCGCATATTTTCACTCATAGGTGGGTGATGAAAAATGAGAACACATGGACACAGGGAAGGGAGTACTAAACACTGGGGTCTACTGGGGGAATAGGGAAGGGAAAGCAGGGGGTGGGGTGCTGGGGAGGGATAGCCTGGGGAGAAATGCCAAATGTGGGTGAAGGGGAGGAAGGCAGCAAAACACACTGCCATGTGTGTGCCTATGCAACTATCTTGCATGTTCTTCACATGTACCCCAAAACCTAAAATGCAATTAAAAAAATGTAAACAAACAAACTAAAAAAGAAGATAGAAGCGATTTTAACTGGGGTGAGATGACATCTCATTGTAGTTTTGAGTTACATTTCTCTGATGATCAGTGGTATTATTCACATTTTCCTATACTTGTCATTTGTATGTCTTCTTTTGAGAAATGTCTATTCAGATATTTGATTATTTTAAACTCAGATTATTAGATATTTTTCTTTAGAATTTGAGTTACTTACATATTCTGTTTATTAATCTTTTGTCAGATGCACAATGCAAATATTTTATCTCATTCTGTGGGTTGTCTTTTTACCTCATTGATTGTTTCCTTTGGTGTGCAGAAGCTTTTTAACTTGGACTTAATCTACACTATAAAACAAATTGATCTAATAGATATTTAGGAACATTTCATCCATGTTTGGATATGAGAGAGACATGTCTGTCTCTCTTTTGATGTGATCTCATTTGTCCATTTTTGCTTTGATTGCTCTGTGCTTGTTGGGTATTATCCAAGAAATCATTGCCCAGTTTAATGTACTGGAGACATTTAAAAAAAATTTATATAGCAAGAGATAGAAGGTCTAGTTTCATTATTCTGCAAATGGATATCCACTTTTCCAACTACCATTTGTTGAGAGATTGTCCTTTCCTCAGTGTATATTCTTGGCAACTTTGTAGAAAATAGGTTTACTATAGATGTATGGATTTTTTTCTGGGTCTCTATTCTGTTCCATTAATCTGTGTGTCTGCTTTTATGCCAGTAACATGCTGTTTTGGTTACTACCAGTCTTTAGAAGTCAGATAATGTCCACCAATTTTGTTCTTTTATGCCTAGGATAGTTTTGACTATTTTGGGTCTTATGTAGTTCTGTATACAATTTAGGGTTTTTGTTCTGTACATTTCTGTGAAGAATGACAGTGGTATTTTTATAGGGATTGCATTGAATCTATAGATTGCTTTGAGTAGGATGGACCTTTTAACAATATTGATTCTTCCAATCCATGAACATAAAATACTGTTCTTCTTTGTGTGTGTTCCCTTTAATTTCTCTCATCAATATTTTATGGTTTTCATGTAAAGATCTTTTACTTCTTTGGTTGAGTCAATTTCTAGGTGTTTTATTTATTTTATTGTAAGTGGGATTAATTTCTTGGTTTAGTATTCAGATTGTTCACTGTTAGCACATAGAAATGCTGCTGATTTTTGTATGTTGATTTCATATCTTACAACTTTACTGAATTTGTTCATCAGTTCTAATGGAGTTTTAGTGGCATCTTTAGATTTTTCCAAATATGAGATCATGTAATCTGCCAATAAGAAGAATTTGACTTACTTCCAATTTGGATACGTTTTATTTCTTAATCATGTCTGCTTGCTCTAGCTAGGACTTTCAGTACTATGTTGAATAACAGTGGTGGAAATGGGCATCCTGCTTGTATTCAAAATCTAGGAAGAAAAGCTTTCAATTTTTTTCCATTTGGTATGATACTAGCAATAGATCTATAGTATATGTAGCTTTTATTTTGTTATGTTTCTTCTATGCTCAGTATTTTTGTGGGTTTTCAGCATGAAGGGATGTTAAATTTTATCAAATGATTTTCAGGATCAGTTAAAAGAACCATTAAGTTTTTTTCCCCCTTTATTCTTGTTATATGATATATTGCACTGATTGGTTTGCATACATTGAATCATTCTTTCAAGCCAGTGATCTCACTTGGTCATGATGAATGATCTTTTTAATGTATTATTGAATTCTATTGCTGGTATCTTGTTGAGGATTTTTGCATCAATATTCGTCAGGAATATTGCCTGTAGTTTTCTTTTTTGATATGTGTTTGACTCCTTCTGGTGTCTGGGTAATATTGGCCTTGCAGAATGAGTTTGGCAGTATTCCTCTTCCTCTTCTATTTTTTAACATAGATTGAGTAGGATTGGCATTTTCTGGAACTATTTGATAAAATTCAGCAATGTATCCACTGGGTCCCAGACTTTTCTTTGCTGGAATACTTTTTATTATAGCTTAAATCTCACTATTTCTTAAGGTTCTGTTCAAGTTTTGGATTTCTTCATGGTTCACTCCTGGTAGGTTGTATGTATCTAGTAATTTATCCATTTCTTCTAGGTTTTCCAATTTATTTGCATAGAGTTGCTCAAGGTAGCTTCTAATGCTTTTTTAAAATCCTGTGGTATCTCTTGCAATGTCTCCTTTTTTTATTTTTATTTAATTTTATTTTTTATTTTATTTTTTTATTTAAATTTTTTATTGCATTTTAGGTTTTGGGGTACATGAGCAGAACATGCAAGACAGTTGCATAGGTACACACATGGAAGTGTGTTTTGCTTCCTTTCTCCCCTTCACCCACATTTGGCATTTCTCCCCAGGCTATCCCTCCCCATCTCCCTACCCCTGCTGACCCTCCCCTTTCCCCCCAATAGACCCCAGTGTTTAGTACTCCCCTCCCTGTGTTCTCATTTTTCATCACCCGCCTATGAGTGAGAATATGTGGTATTTCATTTTCTGTTCTTGTGTCAGTTTGCTGAGAATGATGTTCTCCAGATTCATCCATGTCCATACAAGCAACACGAAATCATCATTTCTGATTGCTGCATAATATTTCATGGTGTATATGTGCCACATTTTCCCAATCCAGTCTGTCATCAATGGGCATTTGGGTTGATTCCAGGTCTTTGCTATTGTAAACAGTGCTGCAATGAACATTCGTGTGCATGTATCCTTATAGTAGAACGATTTAGTCCTTTGGATATATACCCAGTAATGGGATTGCTGGGTCAAATGGAATTTCTATTTCTAAGGCCTTGAGGAATTGCCACACTGTCTTCCACAATGGTTGAACTAATTTACACTCCCACCAACAGTGTAAAAGTGTTCCCTTTTCTCCACATCCTCTCCAGCATCTGTTGCCTCCAGATTTTTCAATGATCGCCATTCTAACTGGCATGAGATGGTATCTCAATGCGGTTTTGATTTGCATCTCTCTAATGACCAGTAATGATGAGCATTTTTTCCATATAAAGTTCTCGTGTTGTGTTTTTCAGCTCCTTCAATTCATTCATATTTTTCTCTAAGTTATACATTCTTGTTATCATTGCCTCGAATCTTTTTTCAAATCTTTTTTTAAGGGTCTTAGCTTCTTTGCATTGATTTCAAAATGTACTTTTAGCTCAGAAAAGTTTCTCATTATCCACCTCCTGAAGTCTAATTTCATCATTTCATCACAGTCATTCTCTGTCCAGCTTTTTTCCCTTGCTGGTGAGGAGTTTTGGTCCTTTCTAGGAGGTGAGGTGTTCTAGTTTTGGGTGTTTTCCTCCTTTTTGTACTGGTCTCTTTTCATCTTTGTGGATTTATTCACCTGTTGTCTGAGTAGTTGCTGACTTTTTGATTGGGTCTCTGAGTGGATGCCCAGATTGTTGATGATGAAGTATTTCTGTTACTTGGTTTTCCTTCTACCAGTCTAGCCCCTCCACTGTACGACTGCTGAGGTCCACTCCAGGCTCTGCTTGTCTGGGGTGCACCTATAGCGGCTGTGGAACAGTGAGGGATGATACCAGTTTCTTTTTCTGCTATCTTTGTCCCAGAATGATGCCTGCCAAATGTCAGTCTTCTGGATATAGAGGGGTCAGGGAGCTGCTTGAGGAGACAGTCTGTACTTTATAGGAGCTCAAGTGCTGAGCTGTGAGCTCTGTTGTTCATTCAGGGCTGTTAGGCTGCTACATTTAATTCTGCTGCTGCAGAACTTATAAAAAAACCCTTTTTTTCTCAGATGCTCTGTCTCAGGGAGTTGGTTTTTTTTTATGTGTCTGTTATGCTGTCCTGCCCAGCTAGGAGGCAGTCTAGTCACTATTTGCCTGCCGAGGCTCCGCCCTGCTGCTGCGGTCTTTGCCCTGCTGCCACGGGCTATGCTCTGCAGTGGAGTCTCTCTGTTGTGGCGGGTTGCCTCGGCAACGGCAAGCTGTGTCAGCAATGGCAGTGTACCTCAGTAGGGGCGGGTTGCCTCGGCAAATGCCCCTCCCCCACCGAGCTGCACTGTCCTGGGTTCAGCTGTGCCCGCAGTGAAACTCTCCACCTGGAGCATTTGGAATCGCCATTTTGTTTGTCCCACTGCGCTGGCCCAAACGCCATTTCCCTGGAATCTCCTAGCCTGGCTCACTGTCCAAGTCCCGTTTAATCAGATGGATATGCCAATCTGCCCTCTCAAGTCTCAGCTTGCCAGTTCAACATGGCATCCAGAGCAGTGTGCTTTGTGCGAAGCACTGTGGAGCGCCTGTGCTGCAGGGCTGGCCGCTGGCTGCACCAGCCAAAACCACTTTGCTGGTGTCCCACGTCTATTTTATACCTGGGAATTTCCCTGTTCTGTGGGCAACAAAGATCCGTCTGGACATGCAGCCCTGACTCACCTTCCCCGTGTTCACCGAGAGCTTCAATCCTGGGTTGTTCTCACCAGGCCATCTTGAGTTCCCCAGAAAATGGCTTCTCCTCCTTTTTTTAATCTTTGATTTTATTTGAGTATTTTCTCTTTTTTTACATAGTAGTCTGGCAAAATTTGGTCACTTTTGTTTATCTTTTCAAAACACCATATTTTTATTTGTCTTTTTAATTGTTTCCTTAATTTAAATTATATTTATTTCTGCCTCTCCTTTTTTCTTCTTCTACTAATTTTGGTTTTGGTTTGCTTTTGATTTTCTACTTCTTTAACATGCATTGTTAGATTGTTTATTTAAAGTTTTTCTACTTTTTTGATATAGGTGCTTATAGCTATAAATTTCTCTTAGTATTACTTTCACTGTATCTGATAGGTTTGGGTATATTGAGTTTCCATTTTCATTTGTTTTGAGAAATTATTCAGTTTCCTTCTAATTTCCTCATTGACCCACTGGTCATTCAGGAGCATATTTTAAAATTTTGATGTGTCTGTATAGTGTCCCAGTTTCCTCTTGATATTGATTTCTAGTTTTATTCCATTATGGCTACAGAAGATCCATAATATAATTTCAAGTTTTGATTTTTTTGTTTGTGGCCTAATATATGGTCTATCCTTGAGAATGATTCCTGTGCTGAGGAGAAAAATGTGTATCCCGCAGCCATTGGATCAAATGTTCCTAAATATCTATTAGATCAATTTGTTTTATAGTATTGATTAAGTCCAATGTTTTTTTGTTGGTTTTCTGTCTGGATGATCTGTCTAATGATGACAGTGGGGTGGTGAAGCCTCCAGTTATTATTTTGTTGGGGTCTGTCTCTCTCCTCAGCTCTAATAATATTTGCTTCACATATGTGGGTGCTCCAGTGTTGAGTGCATATATATTTACAGTGGCTATATTCTCTTGCTGAATGAGCTGCACTAACATTATAGCATGATGTTCTTTTCCTCTTCATATTTTTTGTCTTGAAATCTATTTTGTTTAATATGAATCAGGCTACTCCTGCTTTTTTTGGTTCCATTGGCATGGAATATTTTTTTAATCTCTTGGTTTTTAGTCTATGTGTGTACAAGTGAAATGTGTTTCTTGTAGGCAACAGATCATTAGGGTTTTATTTATTTATTTTTTTTATCCATTCAACCACTGTTTGTCTTGACTGGAGAGTTTAGTCCATTTATTTTCAATGTTATCGATAAGTGAGGGCTTACTCCTGCCATTTTATTATTAGTTTTCTAGTTGTTTTGTGGTCTTCTCTTTCTTTCTGTCATCCTTTTAGTAAACATGATTTTTTTTCTGGTGTCATATTTTAATTTATTGCTTTAAAATTTGTTGTGCATCTGTTGTATGATTTTTAACTTAATGTTACCATGAGGCTTGCAAATACTATTTTATAACACACTATTTTAAACTAATGACATTATTTTACACTGATTCCATAACAAACTAATTATCCAAGAAATGAAGAAAAAAATCTAATAAAACCCTACACTTTAACTTCTCTTCTCCTGCTTATTAACTTCTTGTTGTTTCTATTTACATCTTACTGTACCTTCTATGTCTTGAAAATTTGTTGCAGTTATAATTTTTGCTCAGTTTATTTACTCAAGATATGAGTAGTGTGCACATTGTAATTATTACAGTGTTATAATATTCTGTGTTTTTATATGGACTAATATCAATGAGTTTTGTACCTTCAGGTGATTTCACATTGCTCATTAATGTCCTTTTTATCAGATTGAAGAATTCATTTTAGTATTTTCTATTGGATAGGTCTTGTATTGAAGAAATTCTTCAGTTTTTGTTTGTCTTGAAAGCTTTTATGTCTCCATGTTTGAAAGATGTTTTCATTGGATATGCTATTCTGTGATAAAAAATTTTTTCACTTAGCACTTTTAATATGTCATGTTATTACCTGCTGGCCTATAAGGTCTCCACTGAAAAGTCTGTTGCCAGCTATATTGTAGCTCTGTTTTATGTTATTTGTTTCTCTTCTCTTGCTGATTTTGGGATTCTTTCTTTCTTCTTGACCTTTGGGAGTTTGATTATTAAATGTCTTGAGGTAGCCTTGTTTGAATTAAATCTGCTTTGTGTTCTATTACCTTATTGTACTAGAATGTTGAAATCTTTCTCTTGATTTGGGAAGTTCTTTATTGTTACTCCTTCGAATAAAATTTCTATCTCTATCTCTTTCTTTACCTCCTCTTTAGGGTCAATAACTCTTAGATTTGCTCTTTTGAGGCTATTTTCTAAATCCTGTAGGCATGTTCCACTCTCTTATTCTTTTGAGCTTCTTTCATTGCATATTTTCAAAATTATTCTGTCTTCAAGCTTATTAATTCTTTCTTCTGCTTGATCAATTCTGCTATTAAGAGACTCTGATGCACTCTGTAGGATGTCAATTGCATTTTTCAACTCTAGAATTTGTTATATTCTTATTTTAATCTCTTTACTAAATTTATAAGACAAGATTCTGAGTTTCTCATCCGTGTTACCTTGAGTTTTGTTGAGTTTCCTCAAGATAAGCTATTTTGAATTATATGTCTGAATGTTCACATATCTCTGTTACTCTCCAATTGTTCATTGGTGGCTTATTTAGTTTGTTTTGTAAGGTCATGTTTTTTAGATGATGATTTTGATTCTTGTGGATGTTTGTCAGCATCTGGACATTGTAAAATTTACTGTCTCAGCTTATTTATACTCATCCTTCTTGGGAAGGCTTTCCAGGTATTTCAAGGGACTTGGGTGTTGTGATCTAAGTTTTTTGTCACGACAGCAGTCTATATTAGAGGGCATCCCAAGCCCAGTTATTCTGTGGTTTTAGCAGACTTGTAGAGGTACTCCCTTGATGGTCTTGGATAAGATCTGTAAGAATTCTCTGGATTTACTAGACAGAGACTCTTGTTCTCTTCCCTTAATTTCTCCCAAACATTTGGAGTCTCTCTCTCTGTTCTGAGCTGCCTGAACTTGAGGAAGTGGTGATGCAATCACCCCTGTGACCACCACCCCTGGAACAGTGCTGGGTCAGACTTCAAGCCAACACAGCCATGAGTGTCTCCCAAGGCTCAAGAAAACCACTGCCTGGCTACTGCATATGTTTACTCAAGGAACTGAGACTCTACAGTCAGCAGGTGGTAAAGCCAGTCATGCTTGTGTCCTTGCCTTCAGGCCAGTGAGTTGTTCTTTGTCCTACTCGGGTCCAAGAATGCTGTCTGAAAGCCTGGTCTTGGGGTTGGAAATCTTAGAAATTCACCTGGTGCCCTAATCTACAGTAGTTGAACTGTCATCCAGGCTACAAGACAGTTCTTTCTACTCTTCCTGCCAATTTTCACGAGCAGAGGAGTCTCTCCTTGTGGCCACCACCATCCCACTCCCATGGCATGTACTGCCTGGCTGCTGCCAGTTTTCATTCAAGGCCCCAGGGCTTTTCAGTTAGTTTATGGTGAATGCTCTCAGGCCAGAGACTCTCTCTTTGGGGCAAAAGGCTTCCCTCTGGCACAGTCAGATTTAGAAATGTCATCCAAGAGCCAGGGCCTGGATCTGGAGACCCTAAGATCCCACTTGGTGATATACTCTGCTGCAGCCAATCTGATAACTACGCTGCCAGACAAAGTCCCCTTTACTCCTCCCTTTCCTTTTCTAAAGCTGAAGGAGTCTATTCTCATTGTCAGCGCAGCTGTAAATGTGCTGGCTCACACCTGAAGCTAGCCTGTGTTTCAATCTCACCCAAGGCCCATGTGAGTACTGCTTGACTACCACTGTTCACTCTTCAGAGCGGAAGGCTCTTTAATCTGCAGGTGATGAATCCTTCAGGACTGGTTCCTTCCTTTCAAGACATAGGTTTCCTTCTGGGTTAGAAAAAAAAAGTGACACTTCCATGTCTAGAAGTTTTATTAGAGAACTAGGTCCTGAAGTGGGGGCCTCAGGACTCTGCCTGGTGCTCTATCCACTTGTGGCTGAGCTGGTATTCAAATTGCAAGACAGTGTCTTTTTATTCTTTCTCCTTTTCTTTATTCTTCTCTTCTCAAGCTGAAAGAAGGAGTATCTCTAGTAGCTTCAACTTGCACTGCCTGCGTTCAGGAGAGAGGTGGTGCAAGCACTCTCTTGGCACCACTAGCTGATGTCTCACTAGGTTGTATGCTCTCCAAGTCCACTGGCTTCAAGCCTAGCAAAAGACAAGGGCTCAAGGGCTTGCCTGGGAGTTGCAGTCTTTGTGGGTTATACTACCTTTCAAGTTTATACAGAACCCCATAACATTTTAGCTTGCAGTGGAAAGGCTTGACAGAACTTGGTTTCTGACATCTGGGAAGGGCAATTCCCCTCTGACTAGGGCTGGTCTTAAATGCTCCCTCTATGGGTGCCAGCTGAGTTCTGTCTGGTATTGCCTTCTGCTGTGACAGGGCAGCATTGAGTTCCAATGCAAATTCCCACAATCACTGCACTCTTTCTATCTGGAGTGCACAGATTCTTTCTCCACACCACACAGCCATAGCTAGGGGAATCAGAAGGGTTAGCATTGCCAATTTATTACTGTGTTTCCTACCCTTTCAGTGTCTTTTTCTATAATATGAAGTTACAACCATGTACTGTGATCAGTCACCTGATTTTTGGTGCTTATGAAAGTGCATTTTGTGTGGATAGTTTTTCAATATTGTGTTCCTGTGGAGTGAATAATTGGTAGAAGTGTCCAAGCAGCCACCTTGCTCTACCTCCCACCTTCTCCCATAAAACAAGTCTTGACATTTATTTATTTATTATTAATGTGTTTAATGGATTACAGTTTAGGCTAAGTGTGATAATTTAATAAGAAGATTGAAATCATACCATATTTTTGTTATTACTGACCATAATTGAGTGAAAGTGGAAATTATTAGCAGAAGGATAACTGGAAAATTTACAAATATATAGACATATAAACAACATACTCTTGAACAACTGCTGGGTCAAAGAAGAGTTAAAAGTAGAAATTGGATAATACTTTGAGACAAACAGAAGTGAAAGCACAATATACCAAGCCTTTTGTGATATAGTAAAGAGTATTAAGAGAGGTTTATTGCAATGAATATCTATATTACAAAAGAAGAAACATGTTAAATAAACATATCTTTAAATACAAGAAAGTAGAAAAAGAACAAACCAAGACCAAGGTTAGTAGCATAAAGAAAATAAAGATTGGAATGTAAGTAAAATAGAAAATAGAAAAAAAATAGAAAAAGTTCATAAAAGCAAGAATTAGTTTTTTGAAAAGATAAGCAAAATTGACAAACCTTTAAACCCTTAGCTAGATTAAAAAAAAATAGATGTAAATAAATAAAATTAGAAATGATCAAGGAAACACTACAACCAATACTAGAGAAATAAAAATAATCATAAGATACTTCTATAAGGAATTATACACCAACAAACTGGATAACCTATAAACAATTGGCTAAATTTATGTCAAGATTACACCATGAAGAAATGGAAAGGTTGAATAGACCTATGACTAATATGAGGAATGAATCAATAATCAAAAACCTCCCTGTAAAAAAAAGTCAAGGGTCAGATGATTTCACTGGTGAATTGTACCAAACATTTAAAGAAGAGTTAATGTCAGTTCTTCTCAAACTCTTCCAAAAATTTAAAGAGAAGCACACACTTTCAAACACATTTTATAAGGCCAGCATTGCCCTAATATCAAAGTCATACAAAGACACCACAAGAAAGCCACAGGTTTATATTGCTGATAATCATAGATGCAAAAATTATCAACAAAATACTAACAAACTGGCCGGGTGCGGTGGCTCAAGCCTGTAATCCCAGCACTTTGGGAGGCCGAGGTGGGTGGATCATGAGGCCAAGAGCTCAAGACCATCTTGGTCAACATGGTGAGACCCCGTCTCTACTAAAAATACAAAACATTAGCTGGGCATGGTGGCACATGCCTGTAATCCTAGCTACTTGGGAGGATGAGGCAGGACAATTGCCTGAACCCAGGAGGCAGAGGTTGTGGTGAGCCGAGATCACGCCATTGCACTCCAGCCTGGGTAACAAGAGTGAAACTCTGTCTCAAAAAAAAAATAAATAAATAAATACAAACTGAATCCAACAAGACATTTAAAGATCATATACCATGACAAAAGTGGCTTATTTTTGAATCGTAGATTTCTTGAATTGTATTTCAAATTGTAGAATTCAAGAATGGTTCAACATACTGAAATCAACTGCATTATACCACATTAACAGAATAAAGAGTAAAGATCATATATTATCTCTGTAGATGCAGACAAAAAATTTGGAAAAATTCAGCACCATTTCATGGTAAAAACTCTCAACAAATTTGGTAGAGAAGGAAATTACCTCAAAATAAAAAATGCATATATAAAAAGCTGACAGCTAATACAATACTCAGTGGTGAAAAATGGAAACTTTTACTTGTAAGATCAGGAACAAGGCAAAAATGCCCTTTTGCCACTTGAGTTTAACATAGTATTAGTAGTCCTGGCCAAAGCAATCAGACAATTAAAAAATAGTATTTAAGCAATAAAATTGTCTCTGTTAGCATATGATGTAATCTTATATATAGAAACCTTTAGGATTTCACTGAAAAACTGTTAGAACTAATTGACTAAGTCAGTAAGGTAGTGGGAGAGAAAATCAACATAATAAAGTAATTTGCATTTTATACACTAACTGAACAATCTAAAAGGAAATTAGAAAAACATTCTATTTACAATAGAACCAAAATAATATGCTTAGGCATAAACTGAACTAAGGGTTTGAAAGACTTGCATACTGAAAACTAAAAAACACTGGTGAAAGAAATTAAAGACAAATAAATGAAAAGACTATGTGTTCAGGATTGGTAGACTCATTATTGTTAAATATCCATACTACCTAAGCCATCTAAATTCAATGCAATCCCAATCAAAATCCCTATGGAAAACAATTTTACAATTCATATGAAACCATAAAACATGAAAAGACAAGTCAGGCTTAAGGGAAAAAAATTAAGCTGTAAACATTATTTTTTTAAATTTCAAAATATACTACAAAGATAAAGTGATTAAGACAGTATGATTCTGACACAAAGACAAATTTATAGAGTAGTGGAACAGAATACAACATCCAGAAATAAATCCATGCTATATGGTCAAATGGTCTTTGAAAGGGTGCCAAAAATATGCAGTGGGGAAAGGATAGCCTCTTCAAGAAATGTTGTTGACAAAACTGGATAGTCACATGCAAAAGAATGAAATTGGATTCTTATGTTTATACTATACATAAAAATCAACTCAAAGGGCATGAAAGAATTAAATGTAAAATAATGGAACTGTAAAACTCCTTAAAAAATAGGAATCAAGCTTAGTGACACTGTTCTAGCAATGATTTCATGGACATAACATCACAAGTATGGGCAACAAAAACAAAAATAAGTGGAACTATATTAAAATTAAAAGTTTCTGTATAACATTACTTTGTAACATATATGCAATTATATGTATGTGTATATAATTTGTGTTTATAGAGATTTTATATATATAACTATATACTTGTATATAACTATTATGTATGCAAGTATACATATTATGTACATAAGGGTAATCTGTACATATAATTATACATATAACCATAATTTGTCCATTTACAATTACAAAAATTAAAAAGAAATGTGAAATTGACCATAAAAATGAAGTTTTTGCACAGCAAAGGAACTAATCAACAGAGTGAAAAGACAACCATGAAATGGGAGAAAATATTTACAATCCATATATCTGATAATGGGTTACTCTTCAAAATGTGTGAGGAAATCCCACAAGTTAATGGCAAAAAAAAAAAAAGCTAATAAGCTGTTTAAAAAATGGACTAAGATTTGAATAGACATTTTGCCAAAGAAGACCTACAAATGGCAAACAGGCATATGAAAATTTGCTCAAAATTACCAGTCATCAAGGAAATAAAAATCAAAACCCCAATGAGATATTTCCCTCACACCTGTCAGAATAAATATTATTTTTAAAATGATCTCCAAAAATAACAAGTATTGGTGAGGATGTGGAGAAATTGGAACTCTTGCACACTGCTGGTAGAAATGCAAAATTGTGCAGCCTCTAAAAAATTTGGAAATTCCTGAAACAATTAAAAATAGTTTTTATAAATGGTGAAATGTAAGAAACCCTAAAGAACTGATAACTTCCTTCTCATTTTCAGTCAAACTATTGGAGGCATTGACTCTCGGGAGGCAGAGATGTTGGTTATACCTTATTTCTCCCAATTAGAAAAACTCTGTGGCCTACAGGATGGTGGCCAGAGTTGAATCCAGACACTGCTTTTCTTAGCTCAAATTGAGAGATTTACTTTCCAGTGCTTTGTGGAAGGCAGAGGATACCAGACTCATTGCCACTTTAGTTGCTCTCTTAACAGGAGTATAATCCTAAATCAAAGGCCCTAGCCACAAACACTGTCAATCTGGATTCTTCCAGGATTAAAAAACAATCCCCCTATCTATGACGATACTGGTTGTGATAAGCTGCAAATCATTCAATAGCTTTCCTTTGGGAACCTCACAAGACAGAGAAGTAGCTCAGAAGATGCTATTTTTAGACTTTTAGATAGGTTTATTTCATTCAGCATAGAGGCTGCAGTAACAAAATTGTGATTAGAAATGTTCCAGAGAAGAAAAAGTGACATTCACTCATCTTTGAACATTTTAGAACTCAAACTCTGTATCTTGCAAGCTGCTGAATCCTTTCTAAATGGCCTTTGTGAGGGTATCACCAGACAAGGGGAAATGAAGCAGGCACTCATAAGTCATTATTTCTGCAAAATGTCTGTTCACATAATCCCTTTTGGTCAGGGTATCATATCTCAGACTCACAGCCCTCCATGGCAGGGGGTGCAATGAGGCATTAAGTCTTGGACAGGAAACCTATTTAATACCCGATCACTTCAAAATAGCGAGTTGTGGAAAACTCTTTCTGTGTCCAGAATGAATTAACTCCTGCTTTGGGGTGTGTGGTAGTACAGAAAGTAGTATGAAATTGTGTTCTAGAAAACCCCAGTCGTATAGACTGGAACTAAGTGTGTGACTTGAACAGCAATATATCATTCTTATCATTCTTACTAAGTTCAGAGAATCTCCCCAGATCCCCAACTAAATTGATGGTCATAGACCACCATAATAATGGAGATAGTTTCACCAGAGAACAAATATCTAACCTACCAACATGTTTGTTTTCACATTCGCTGCTAATGCTTTTTTTCCACTAAAACAATTCACCTGAGTAAAGAAAATAGCAATATAATCTACAGACTTAAGATTGTAATCATGTTAGTAAACTGCCTCATTTACTGACATTGTGTATCAAACAGTCACATACAGGGATCCTATGTTTTTAGTAACTAGAAGTGCTATTTGCCTGTACAAATTTGCCTTATAATCTGTTTGCATTGTCCTTTATAGTGTATAGTTTTACGTGTACATCTTCTGCATTAATGGATGAATATGGTTAACTGTGAGCAAACAAGGAAGCCTCCCCTTCTCTATGGAAGGGATTACAGGATAAGTCTAAAGAATGGAATGTTCCATGTATCTGAGCTGAAGAAAAAGGAAATTCAATAAAGAGAAACAGGGCAGTTAGGTCTTGTAAGACTTAAAGGAGAAAAGATTCCTGCAGCAATGGCTCAGATTCTAGCTGGCATCTTTTTGCTGTAATCTACGTAATAAGAAACAAATAAAGAAGGACAGGACTTCATTCTAACCCTTGTTTTCTTTCATATGTTCATACACCCACCAACATGCAAAAACAATGCTTCTTGGCATAAACAGCACTTCCATTATCTAACATAATATTTAACTAGATAAAGGATATTATTTGCAAGACCAATCTTGTGAGACACGGGGTCCATGACTTACCGTGGCCCAACTCTATTTTCTATCAAAGTCAGTCCCTTTGGGAAAAATATACTTAGAAAATTGCATTCCTATACAGAGTTTTTACTGGCAAAGTTAATTTTACCCATGAGACTTACACATATTTTGTGAATGTTTTTAAATACCAACATTTTCTTGGTATACTGGATATAGCATGGCTGAGATGATATCACTATTTGCCTAAATAAATAGACTTTTCTTATGCAAAGCATTATTTTGGGGTTGATATATTTCAAATATCCTTGATTGCTTCAGAAGCTCCTTATACACTCCCTTTTGAATAACCTTTTGTCCCCCAGGAGACTTAGCTGTGCTTATAACCATCCGACAGATTTTCCTTCAATTCTTAAAAATAAGAGGTCTCTCATTATCATAGCTCATTTCTTCATCTGTTTCCTTAAATTCATCTCCTTCTTCATCTTTACAAACCTGGTTCAATTTGTTAGTATTTCTTTTTTATACATCATTAGTCTATCTTCACTGGTTCATTTTTCTCACTTATTTAGTAATTCTAGTCTTTCATTCTCAAACTACCCTACCTTGACACTGTATCTCCCACCTGACGCTGTGTAATCTTCAGCTCTCCATCTTGTGTAAGTGTGTCTTCCTCTGTTCTTATTCTTCTTTTTCTAAAATATTAACCATATTCTATTCCACCCTTTATTTTTTGCTTCCTAATCCCTGTGATTCACTTTCAACTTCTCCCACTTTGGAAACTACTATAGGAAATTATTAGTTACTATCTAATTGCAAATTCCAGTGAACATTTTCTATGGTGACAATTTATACTCTCCCTCATTTGTAAGTGTTGGTGAACCCCAGGCTTCTGACCTTTGTCCAGTACTCATTTTCTACATATTTGTTTGTCATTGTATTAACTAACTCCAGCTCTTTTCCTTGATGACTCCCAATGCATTATCTTTAGGTTACTTTTATTTTCTTCCCTAGGTAAGGTAAATTTGATGGACATTTGGGATATTTGGATGTCTGAACCACTCCACAAACTCATTATGTTTCAAATTAAACTTAACAGTTTTACTTCTAAGATGATTTTGAGAAATTCATAAGTAGGAAAATTTACAAAGAATAATTTTTAAAGCCAAATTTTATCTAACCTTTAACAAATAATACCAATAACAAAAATTTTAAAATATTCTTAACTTTGAAATGTTAATATATGAATGCTAATAATATTAATATCAATCTTGAATATTTTATAAAAATTCCAAACAAAATATTCATGAGATAAACTATCAGCTTATCAAAACAATAATATGCCACAACTGAGCATATTATATTTTAGAAATGGTTTAAAATAAGAAATCAGTGTGAATTATAACATTAAAATAGCAGAAGAGAATGATATGTGGACAAAGCAAACCATGTGATGACATTTGGAAGAAATGAGAAGTTAGCCCTAATTATAGAGCATCCTTGCATACAACAAAGTAAATATTAGTTGAATGGTAAAATACTATACTGATTTCCATTAAACTGGTTAAACAACTAAGATTCTGGCTATTACTCCAATACTTGACATAATCACATTTATTTTAATAAAAGTAAAGAAATAATAATTAAAAAGAAAATGTATTTCCATTCATAATCTGACTGAACACATAGAAAGCTCACATACTATTAAAAATAAAAATAGATTACCAGGTTATAGTTAGACTGATGATGCCAGTGTCCAACTATAACATGATAGTATAGGGGAAAACTCTCAATATCAGAAAAATCGTGAATGCACTTTAAAAAGTTACTCTCCAGGAAAAGGATATTATATATAAAATAAAATCAAGATCTAGAGTATCTGTGTGTATTCATTAATCAGCAGGGTGAGAAAATGGGCAAAAGGAACAGGACAGTCACAGTAAATAACATAATTGGCTAATAAATACATATAAAAGATACTTAATGAGTTAGTTAAAAAAAATACATTATTAGATGGACACGTGGAGTTACAGGATACTTTTATTTCCAGCTGAGCCGATTAGAGATTATAAGAGTAGAGGAGCATTTAGAAAAGATCCAAGTATATATGTCAGCTATGACTACAATTACACAGTCTTGCTATTTACAGACTCCTCTGAAACAATATTCTAAGTAGAGTTTTTAAAAATTGTAAATACTGCTCAGTATGAGCGTTTAAAAACATTTAGATTGGACGTGGTGGCTCACACCTGCATCCACCATTTGGTTACATTAGAAACTGCTAAATTACAAAGAATAATTGGTCCTCATAGCCTACTTGTCCTCATATCCTACTTTCTGACTCACACTTTATTCTTCCAAAAGGAGGAACTGCTTATAAATTATTACAAAGAATAATTTAGCAATTTCTAGTGTAACTGAGTGGCAGAAGATCCAGGTCCTGTAGGTCCAAGTTTAGGGATGTGACAGTGATTATCCCTGTTTCTAGCTTTATACAAGACTAGATCTAGTTTCCTACAATACCCAGACAGATCCCTGTACAAACCCTGGCTCTGTGTGAGAGATTAAAACCCAAACATTTAATATAGGAATATTTTATTCAGATCCTCTCCTCCCCTACATTTCTTTTACCTTCTCCCCTCAGCCTCACTTCAAACTTCCTATTTGGTTTGGGAGATTTTTATAAAAAATTAAAATAGAGCTAACTAGAATTTCTATGAAGGGTTAGTATATCAAGAATTGACAGGACGTGGAGGGAGGTATTCTTGTATCTACTTAGACTGCAGTATTGACAATATTGACCTATATTTCTTATCTAGTTGTATCATTGGCCATCCAGCCAACCAAACTCAAAATGTAAGGTGTATCCCAGACTCTCTTTTTCACCATCAAGATCCATTACTTCCCCAAGTCTTGCTATTTTTATTACCTAAATATTTAATAATTTATTTCTTCTCTATTTGTTTATGTGATCTTTGTCCTAGTTTATGTCTTTAATGTATCTCATCTGGACTATGGCAAAGTTCACTCACTGGTATCCAGGATTATGGTCTTCAAACCATTTTTCATGATGGCAACATTATGTATCTGGAGTAGAAAACTGAATATGACAAAACCTTTCGATGGTTCCTAAGCTCGTTGATGTTGCATGAAAAACCCCCATGATCTAGCCCTTTCCTCTTGTCCTCATATTCTACTTTCACACTTTATTCTTCCAAAAGGAGGAACTGTTTATAATTCTCTCCTTATTTTCTGAGTGAAATAACACCACATCATATTTTCGTTGGACTCATTCTGAGTCATAATTTAAAATTCAAATCAGGCCTCAGTTCTTACAGTGTATCTCTTTTTTTTCTCCAAATATTGCATCCTAGATTCTTGTGTTATCTCTATCACTGCAGATAACATTATTTTGTACATTTATCTCCATGTGTCTTTGTTTTCCATTAAAATGTTTTCCCTTTTAGGACTGAAAATACATTCCTACATAAAGTCACATTTACTATGTAACAAACCATCACAAAACTTAGTGGCCTAAATCAACAATCATTTAATTAACTTACATTCTTTGGACCAGAAATTAGAAGTTGGCTCCTGTGAATGGTTTTTCTGGTTTCCACTGGAGTCCTTCATGCATCAACTTTCAGTTGTGCATCAACTAGAAGGTTCTGGGTTTTAACTGGAATAATGGGTGTAAGAAGGTTACATGTTTTTCTTCATCCAGCAGGCTAGCTCAAGCTTGTGAAAAGTTTAGCTGGTTTCAAAATATGAGAATGTAAGTAAACAAAGCCTTTGAGGCCTAGGCTGGTTTCAGAATGAGGTAGAATTTGTTCTACCTCATCCTTTTGGCCAAAGCAAGTCACAGAGTCAGCTCAGTATCAAGACTTGATAGATAGACTTTTTCTTGACAGAAGGAGCATGTGTATAGATTCAGAAAGGATTTGGGGCCATTTTTTCAATTTTCTTGGTCTCTTTCCACACATTTCTTTTCTACACATAAATCTCTTGGGAAACACCAAAGATTTCCATAAATATTTTCTTAATTTAGGTTGTATCAGAAATAGACTTTAGAATTTGAGTGATTGTAGTTTAAGAATTGCAGGTAAAATTGGTAGGGAAGTGATAAAACGAAGGGAAGGAAACTGTATTAGGGTTCTCTAGAAGGACAGAACTAATATGAGTAATATGAGATACACACACACACACACACACACACACACACACATATATATATACACACACACACACACACACACAAAGGAGAATTTATTAAGTAGTATTAACTCATATGATCATAAGGTCCCACAATAGCCTGTCTGCAAGTTGAGGAGAGAGCAAGCCAGTCTGAGTCTCAAAGCTGAAGAAAGTCTGATGTTCAAGGGTGGGAAACATCCAGCATGGAAGAAAGATGTAGGCGGGAAGCTAAGCCAGTCTAGCATTTTCACATTTTTCTGCCTGCTTTATTATATTCGCTGGCAGCTGAGTAGATGGTGCCCAACCAGACTAGGGGTGGGTCTGCCTTCTCCAGCCCACTGTCTCAAATGTTATTTTCCTTTGGCATAATCCTCACACCCAGGATCAATAGTTTGCATGCTTCAGTTCAATCAAGTTGACACTCAGCATTAACCATCACAAGTCCACCCCATGTCAACTTGAACCCATACACATCTCCTGAGATCATATATAATCTTCAAATAAAGACAATAAGGTCATAATTAGACCTAATATAATATAACTGTCCTTCATACAACCGGAAATGCACCAATTCCGAACCCAACTGCTATTTCATACAGTTAAAAATACTTAAATGCTGATAGGAAGTCAGTAAATCTTATGTCACATGATGAAAATGAAAATCAATTTTTAGTACAAGGATATACATACACAAACATGTCTTTAATAAAAGAAGGCAGAAATACTCATAACAATCTACAATCCTCATTTCTGCAACTAGTCACATGGTGGCAGCTGGTATTGATGACTACCTTCTACTACTACCCATTCTGTATTCCCTTTGCCTTCAACAAGCACCTCAGCAGGTTGTGTTTTTTTTCCTGCTGGAATTACCTAAACCTTCATTCCTGAAGGGTCTGGGCCATTTGTAGTCCTACCTGGATTTGGCTATTACAGTTTACCATTGACCTTAATCACAGGGCATGGTAATATTAAGAGATGCCCTAATGGATCTCCTGTATCCCATGTATACTCTTCCTTACCTCTATGGTGGCGTAGTAGACTGATTTCATCTTGATATTTCCAGTCAATCACCCCAGAAAATACTGTAACTCCCTTCTTAGCCGGTTGACTTAAAGGTAGGAGGAGCCCAAAGTGTCCAGGTGGCAATCTTAACTTCCAGATTAATGGGATCATTGTTGCGTCTCCTGGTGGCAGTGTTTCTCCCTCTGGAACTAGGACCTGGAGGCCAGCAGAACATAATGTCATGGGAACAGGAAGCAAAAATTTTGCTAGTAGATCACTAGGGTTGATGGTGAGTGATGCCACTTCCACTTCCACCACATCATTCCTGGACCTGTGAATCCTGGCTATGGAAGAAACAGTATATTGGACACTGATTCAGAGCATACACAGCCTTCTGGAGAACTTTGCCCCAGCCCTACAAACTGTTGTTGTAATTGTAACTTTAAAAGGCCATTCCACCATTCTATCAATCCAGCAGCATCGGGATGTTGGGGAACATGGTAAGACCAGTGAATTCCATAAGCATGAGCCCACTGTTGCACTTCTTTAGCTGTAAAGTGAGTGCCATGGTCAGAGGCAATGCTGTGTGGTATACACTAATGGTAGATAAAACATTCCTTGAGTCCAGAGATGGTTGTCTTGACAGAAGCATAGTGTGCAGGATAGGCAAACCCAAATCTGGATTAAGTGTCTATTTCTAGTGAGGACAAACCTCTGCCCTGTCCATGATGGAAGAGGTTCACTATTTTCAACCTGCCACCAGTAGCTGGCCGATTACCCCAAGAAATGGTGCCATTTTGAGGGCTCAGTGCTGGTCTCTGCTGTTGGCAAATTGGGCACTCAGCAGTGGCTGTAGCCAGGTCAGCCTTGGCGAGTGGAAGTCCATGTTGCTGAGCCCATGCATAACCTCCATCCCTGCCGCCATGGCTACTTTGTTCATGGACATACTGGATGATGATAGGTGACTATGGAAAGAGGCTGAGTGGTGTCCACAGAACAGATAAGTCATCCTATCTACTTGATTATTAAAATCCTCCTCTGCTGAGGTCACCCATTGGTGAACACTCACATGGGATACAAATATCTTCAGTTTTTGACCACTTAGAGAGGTCCATCTACATATTTCTTTCTTAAATTTATTTGTCACCAATTTTCCAATCATGCTTCTTTCAAGTCCCTGACCATCCAGCCAAAACATTGGCTATTGCTCATAAATCAGTATAAAATCATGCATCTGGCCATTTCTCCTTCCATGAAAAGTGCACAACCAGGTGCACTGATAGAAGTTTTGCCCACTGGGAAGATTTCCCTTCACCACTGTCCTTCAGGAACGTCCTTTAAAGGGCTGTAGTACTGCAGCTGTCCACTTTTGTGATGCCTGCATATTGTTCAGAACCACTTGTGATCCAGGCCCTAGTCTTCTCTTTATCTGTCAACTGATCATAGGGAACTCCTCATGAAGCCATCAGTGCAGGCAGTGGAAAAGAAAGCAGGCTGGCAGAAGTGAAGATCATGGACATTTGAGCCACTTCAACTTACTTGTGCCTTCAAGACATGCTTGAGCCCTATCACATATACACCACTTCCATTTGATGATGGAATGCTGCTGTGCATTAAACACTTTATGGCTAGATGGTTCAGAGAGGACCCAGTTCATGATAGGCAGTTCAGGTTGCATGGTGACAGTGACCCATAGTTAAAATGTTCAGTTTCTACCAAAGCCCAGTACTGAGCAAAGAGCTATCTCTCAGAAGAAGAGTAGTTATCTTCAGAAGATGGTAGGGCCTTGCTTCAAAATCCTAGAGGCCTCTGCTGTGATTCACCCATGTGGGCCTGTCAGAGGCTCCAAACAGCATTCCTATCTTCCACTGACACCTCAAGCACCATTGGATATCCTGGGTCATATGGCCCAAGAGGCAGAGCAGCTTTCACAGCAGCCTGGACCTGTTGCAGAATCTTCTTCTGTTCTAGACCCCACTCAAAACTGGCAGCCTTTTGAGTCACTCGATAAGTGGACTGGAGTAACACACCAAAATGAGGAATGTGTTGTCTCCAAAATCCAAATAGGTCCACTAGGTGTTGTGCCTCTTTCTTGGTTGTAGGAGGGGCCAAATGCAGAAGGAATATCTTGACAGGCTTCTTACCACTGGACCCCTATAAATTTTACTGAGAGAGAAGTTCCCTGAATTATAGTCATATTTATTTCTCATCCTCTGGGTTGCGAATATGTCACCAATAAGTCTAGTGTGTTTGCTACTTCTTGCTCAGTGTATCTAATCAGCATAATGCCATCAATATAATGGACCAGGGTGATATCTTGCAGAAGTGAAAAGTGATCAAGTTCTCTCCAAATAAGATTATTACACAAAGCTGGAGAGTTGATATACCCATGAGGTAAGAGCATAAAAGTATATTGTTGGCCTTGCCAGCTGAAGGCAGATTGCTTTTGGTGAGTCTTACGAACAGGAATGGAGAAAAATGCATTTGCCAAGTCAATGGCTGCATGCGAGGTACCAGGAAATGTGTTAATTTGCTTAAGCAATAAAACCACCTCTGGTACAACAGCTGCAATTGGAGTCACCACTTGGTTAAGCTTATGATAATCCACTGTCGTTATTTATGATCCATCTGTCTTCTGCACAGGCTAAATAGTAGAGTTGAATGGAGATGTGATGGGAATCACCACCCCTGCACATTTCAAGTCCTTGATGGTGGCACTAATCTCTACAGTTGCTCCAGGGATGCAATATTGTTTTTTATTTACTATTTTTCTAGGTAGAGACAGCTTTAATGGCTTCCACTTGCTCTTTCTCACCATAATGATCCTCAGCCTACCAGATAGGGAACCAATGTGGGGATTCTGCCAGCTGCTAAGTATGTGTATGCCAATTATGTATTCTGGCACTGGGAAAATGTCCACAGGATGGTCTGGGGACCAACTGGACCCACTGTAAGTCAGATTTGAGCTAAAATCCCATTAATTACCTGACCTTCATGAGCCCCTGCTTTAAATGGAGGACCCCAATGACTTATTGGATTCTGTCTAATCAACATCATCTCAGAGCCAGTGTCCAGTAGTCCCCAAAATGTCTAATCATTTACCTTCCCCCAATGCAGTCAACTCACCCTGGTAAAAGGCCAGAGGTCTTCTTGAACATGGATGAGAGGAAGATTAACAACATAAATTGTTAGTAGTGTAGTGGGGTCCTTCCTCAAGGGGACCCAGCCTCCCCTTTATTCAAGGGGTTCTGGGTCTGTAAACTGGCTCATGTCTGAAAATTCACTGAGGGGCCATGATTCTCTGTTTTTCTTATTCAAATTTGTCTTTTGTCCATTTGGCCTGGAAGTTTTCAGCTTATATAAATTAAGTAGAAATGCAGTAGGCTTCCTATCAATTTCACTTTTAGGGACACTCTGATTAATTTGCCAATGACAGAGGTCTACACAAGTCAGACTATTCTGATTGCTGCATGGCCTCTGCTATCCACTACTGTGGCTATGCCCATCTTGCCTTTGATGATTTGGTGCTGCCACTTGGCCCCTGCCACCTTGGGACTCAATTATTCTCATTTTATTTAGATTTTGTTGAATGACTGTTGTTCCTACTGCTAGATCTGACATACAGAGAAGAGCAATTGCATGGCTCTTCAAAGATGAGGTGCTGCCCTCACAAATCCATTTTGAAAGGCATTGGTCAAGGGTATATCTTCTGGACCCTCGCAGCTGGGATGAGTAGGTCTAAAGTGACTAATCTGCTCTACAATCCTAATCTCCCTAAGCCATTGGATCCCTTCCTCTATAGTAAACTAAGGAAGATCAGGTATTTCCAGCTCACTCACAGTGGGCCATCTTTTAATCCGTATTTCAGCTAACAAAGTAAATAAGCTATTAGAACCTTTTTAATCTCTCTGAAATGCTACCTTAAATGAAGAATCCCTACTTAGTGGTCCCAAATCAATAAATTTGGCCTGATCCAACTTTATGTTCCATCAACCATTATCCCACATCCTTAATATCCATTCTCATTCCTGTTCTCAAGATTTTTGTTTATAGAAATTAGAAAACTCAAGCAGTTCTTTTCAAGCATAGCTCATCTACTCATGGGTCACACACTGAACTTCACATCCAGGGGCCCACCGGGACTAAGTCTAATTGTAGGTCTACAAGCAAACAGAGGTATTAGGGGTAGCTCCTGAAAAGAAGTGAAATTATCTTGCCTGGCAACTGCCTCAGGGGAGGCCATCACTGTAGCTTCAGGCAGTACAGGGTTTATCTCCTTTGCCCACTTTAAAATGGGATTAGTTTTTTTTGTTTGTTTGTTTTTTTCTTGTAGATTTAAGTTCCTTACAGATTCTGAATATTAGACCTCTGTCAGATGAATAGTTTGCAGATATTTTCTCCCATTCTGTAGGTTGTCTATTTACTTGTTGATAGTTTCTTTTGCTGTTAAGAAGCTCTTTAATTTAATTAGATCCCATTTGTTAATTTTTGTTTTTGCTGCAATTGCTTTTGGCATGTTTATCATGAAATCCTTGCCAGCTCCTACGTCCAGAATGGTATTTCCTAGGCTATTTTCCAGGATTTTTATACCTTTATGTTTTACAGTTAAGTCTTTAATCCATCTTGAGTTAACATTGTATGTAGTGTAATATAGGAGTCCAGTTTCAATCTTCTGCATATGACTAGCCACTTATCACAGCACCATTTATTGAATAGGGTGTCCTTTCCCCATTGCTTGTTTTTGTCAACTTTGTTGAAGATCAAATGGTTGTGAGTGTGGGGCATTGTATCTGGGCTCTCTATTCTGTTCCATTCGTCTACCTGCGTGTTTTGGTACCAGTACCATGCTGTTTTGGTTAGCCCTGTAGTAGAGTTGAAGTCAGGTAACGTGATGCTTCCAGCTAAATTCTTTTTGTGTGGAATTGCCTTAGCTATTTGGGCTCTTATTTTGATTCCATGTGGATTTTAAAATACGTTTTTCTAACTTTGTAAAGAATGTCATTGGTAGTTTGATAAGTATGGTATTGATGCTGTATGTGGCTCTGGGCATCATGGTCATTTTAATGATATTGATTCTTCCTATCCATGAGCATAAATTTTTTTTGTCATCTCTGTTTTCTTTGAGCAGGATTTTGTCATTCTTGTCATAGAGATCTTTCACCTCCCCGTTTAGCTGTCTTCCTTGGTATTTTATTCTTTTTATGGTAATTGTGAATGGGATTGCATTCCTGATTTGGCCCTTGGTTTGACTATTGTTTGTTTTAAAATGTTACTGATTTTCGTACATTGATTTTGTATCCAGAAACCTTTCAGAAGTTTTCAGCTCAAAAAGTTTTTGGACAGAGACTGTGGAGTTTCCTATACACAGAATCATATTTTCTGCAAACTGGGAGAATTTGACTTCTTTTTCTGAAACAAATGCCTTTCATTTGTTTCTCTTACCTGATTGCTCTGGACAGGACTTCTGGTACTATGTTGAATGGGAGTAGTGAGAGAAGGTATCCTTGTCTTGTACTAGTTTTCATGGAGAATGCTTAGAGCTTTTGCATATTTAATATGATATTGGCTGTGGGTTTTCCATAGATGGCTCTTATTTCTTCAACATCTAGTTTATTAAGGTGTTTTTTTTTTAACATGAAAGAATATTGATTTTTATCAAAAGCCCTTTTTTGTATCTATGAGACAATCATGTAGTTTTTGAATTCTGTTTATGTGATGAATCACATTTGCTGTTTTACATTTGTTGAACCAACTTGGAATCCCAGGGTTGATCATGATTGATTAGCTTTTGGATATGCTGCTGCATTTGGTTTGCTAGTATTTTGTTGAGAATTTTTACATCAATGTTCATCAAGAATATTGGCCTGAAGTTTTCTTTGTGTGTGCATCTCTGCTGGATTTTTGCATCAAGATGATACTGGCCCAAGCAATAAGTTAAGGAGGAGCTTTTCCTCCTCAATATTTTGTAATAGTTTCAATATTCATTACCAACTTTTTGTACATCTGGTAGAATTCAGCTTTAAATCCATCTATTCCTGAGCTTTTTTAGGTTGGTAGGCTTTTTATTGAAGATTAAGTTTTGAAACTTGTTATTGGTCTGTATAGGAATTCAGTTTCTTCCTGGTTCAATCTTGGGAGGGTGTATGGCTCTAGGAATTTATTCATTTCTCCTAGATTTTCTAGTTTGTATGCATAGAGGTGTTCATAGTAGTCTTTGATAGTTATTTGCATTTTTGTGGGGTCAGTGGTAGTATCTCTTTGGTCATTTTTAATTGTGTTTAATTGGATCTTCTCTTTTTTCTTATTATTCTAGCTAGCAGTTTATTTATTTATTTTTTCCAAACAAAGAACTCCTGGATTTGTTGGTCATTTGAATTTTTTGTTGTTGTTGCTGTTGTTTTGTCTCAACCCCCTACAGTTCAGCTCTGATTTTGTTTATTTTTTATCTTCTAAGCTTTTAGGTTGGTTTTCTCCTGATTGTCTAGTTCTTCTAGCTATGATGTCAGGTTGTTAACTTGAGATCTTTCTAGCTGTTTGCTGTGGGTATTTAGTGCTATAAATTTTCCTCTTAGCACTGCCTTAGCTATGTCCTAAGTCCTTTGTTCTCATTAGTTTTAGATATCATCTTGATTTCTGCCTCAATTTTATTATTTACCCCAAAGTCATTCAGGAGCAGGTTATTTAATTTCCATGTAATTGTGTGGTTGTTGAGTGATTTTGTTAGTCTTGATTTCTGTTTTTGATGTGATGTTTTCTGACAGTGTGGTTGGTATAATTTTAAAAAAAATTTCTGAGGATTGTTTTATGTCTAATAGTGTGGTCAATTTTAGATATGTGATACATGCAGATGAGAATAACATATATTCTATTGTTTTTAATTGAAGAGTTCTGTAGATGTCTGTTAGATTCATTTGGTTAAGTGCTGAGTTCAGGTCCTGAGTATCTTTATGAATTTTCTGACTTGATTATCTGTCTAATACTGTTAGTGTGGTGTTGAAGTCTCCCGCTATTATTGTGTGGTTATCTAAGTCTCTTCCTAGATGCCTTAGATATCTAAGAACTTGCTTTATGAATCTGGGTGCTCCTGTGTTGGGTGCATATATATTTAGGATAGTTAGGTCTTCTTGTTGAATTGAGCCCTTTACCATTATGGAAAGCTCTTTATCTTTTTTGATTTTGTTGGTTTAGAGTCTCTTTTGTCTGAAATTAGGATTTTAGCCTCTGTTTTTTTTTTTCTAATTTCCATTTGCTTGGTAGGTTTTCTCCATCTCTATTTTGAGCCTATGTGTATTATTGCATGTGAGATATGTCTCTTGAAGACAGCATACCATTGAATCTTGCTTCTGTATCCGGCTTTCCACTCTGTGCTTTTTAATTGAGGCACTTAGCCCATTTATATTCAAGGTTAGTATTGATATATGTGAATTTAATACTGTCATTGTATTTTTAGCTGGTTATTATGTAGACTTGTTTATGTGGTTGGTTTATAATATCACTAGTGCTTGTACCTAAGTGTGTTTTTGTATTAGGTGGTAATGATTTATCCTTTCCATATTTAGTGTGCCATTTAGGAGCTATAAGGCAGTCTGGTGGTAATAAATTTGTAGTATTTTCTTGTCTATAAGAGATCTAATTTATCTTTCACTTATGAATCTTAGTTTGGCTGGATATAAAATTTTTGGTAAGAGTTTTTTTTTTCCTTTAAGAATATTGAATATAAGACTCCAAGCTTTTCTGGCTTATAAGGTTTTTAGTGAAAGGTCTTATGTTAACCTGATGGAGTTCCCTTGGTCTGTGACCTTCCCTTTCTTTCTAACTACCTTTAATATTTTTTATTTCATTTTGATCTTGAAAAATCAAATGATAATGTGTCATGGGGATGATCTTTTTGTTGTGTCTTGCATTGTTCTCTGCATTTTCTGAATTTGACTGTTGGTCATTCTAGCAAGTTTTCATAGATAATATACTGAAATATTTTTCAAGTTGCTTGATTTCTCCTCATTTCTTTCAGGGATGCCAATGGCTCATATATTTGGCCTTTTTACATAATTCCATATTTCCCAGTTGTGTGTGTTCCTTTTTATTCTTTTTCTTTATTTTTGTCTCTTATTTCAGAGAGTCTGCCTTCAAGATCTGTATTTCTTTCCTCAGCTTTGTCTATTCTGCTGTTAATACTTGCATTTACATTATAAAATTTTTGTAGTGCATTTTTCTTTTCAGCTATATCAGGTCAGTTATTTTTTTTTTCTATTGGTTATTTTATCAGCTCCTGTGTTATTTTATTGTAATTATTAGATTTGTTGGATTGAGTTTAGACATTCTCCTGATTCTCAATGATATTCATTCCTATCATATTTTGTTTTCTGTCATTTCAACCATCAAAGCCTGGTTAGGAACCCTTGCTGGATAACTAATGTGATTATTTGGAGAACAGAAGACACTCTGGCCATTTGAGTTGCTGGAGTTTTGCACTTGCTAATTTTCATTTGTGTGTGTATCTGTTCCTTTAACTGCTATAGATTGAATACAGTCAGAATTCGTTTCTGGAGGTTTTCAGAGAGCTGACACTTTGTGCAGCGTCTTTCTTTATAGCTAGCTTCTTGTCTTTGGCTTCACAAGGGGGTGTGTTAGCAAATTATTTTACATTTAAAATTTTAGGGTGTGATCCATTAGGTGGAACTTAAGTGTAATAATCAGTACGTAGGTTCTTAGTCATATGACTTCTCTATTTCCTCACAGTTGCAGCTGTGCATCTTCTCAATGCTCTGAAAGTGTGGGCTCTTCTCCCACTCCAGTGCTGTCTGTAGTTTCTGTAGTTCATGGTTTGGCACTTCCAGTCTTCACACTGCCACACTCTGGGGCAATCTCAGGGTTTGTGCTTTCTCTCCAACTTGGAGGCAGTGGAGGAAGGGAACTTAGCAGTGGTTGTGGCTGTTGGTTTTTCACTTTTCTCCTGGAGCTTCACCCCAGAGAGATGCAGAGTGGCAATTAATCATTGTAACTGGGTTATGATGAGGGGGTTTCACTGTGGTTCTAAGCGAGAAAAGCCCTGCCTAGAGACAAGCAGGGGAGATGGGTGAGATCTGTGGGAGACAGGCTGTCCTCCTCTACTTAGAATAACTGCAACTTGCTTGAGATATGGATAGGGCACTTAGGGTCTTTGCTCTTCCCCAGTTTGAGAGCAGTAGGGGCAGTATGACTGCAGAGTCAGTTGTAGAGGGGCTGTCAGCTGTCTCTGGGAGCTCCACATCCAAGAAACTTGGAACTGTTACTACTAGGAGTGCTCAGCCAGGGTATGGGGTGGCTGCCCTGCTGGTCTGAGCTGGGAGCTTCACTTTTTGGGGAGTAGGGGGTCAAGGACTCACAGGGAGGAGAGATTCATCACCACTCCATATGGTGACCATGGCATGCTATAAGCTTGAATGTAGCCCTCAGGCTTTTTGTTTCTTCCCCAGACCAAGGGCATCAGGGGCAGAAGTGCTGTTGTGACAGTGGCAGAGGGGATGCCAGTTACCTCTGAGATCCTCTCCCCAGGGGAACTTAGAGCCACTATCAGTGGGTATGCTCAGGTGTGCTCAGCTGTGGGTAAAGCAGCTGTTCTGTGGTTCTGGGCTGGGGGCCCTGCCTGATGAAGATTGGGGGTCGAGGGTTCCCAGGATAAAGGAATGGAACTCCTCTTGATATGGCAGCTGCTGTGTGCTGGAGGTGCCAGCATAGTGACTAGGCCTTTTTTCCCTTCCCCAGCCTGAGGGCAGTTAAGGCAGTACCACTGAAGCTGCAATGGTAAAGGGATTGTGGGTTGACTCTGTGATTTCCTCCTCAGAGAAATGTTGAGCTTCCTCTGATTGAGGTGTACAAGCAGAGCCAGGGTGGTTGTGCTGGAGTCCCAGGTAGAGTGGTCCTGCCCAGTGAGAAATGAGGTCCAGGAACTGTGTGGAGGAGTCTAACCAGTCTTCCATGGAGCTGCTGCATGGTGCTAAGGGGTCCACACCAACCCCCATCCCCTTAGACTCTCCAAAATCTGGAGGCAGCAAATGCAAAAATGGTGGCCCATCGCTTCCTCTGGGACCTGTGTCTTAGGGAGGTACAGAGCTACTGCCAGTCTGAGAATGCTGGTGGGGGTGGCTGAAGTCCCTGGTCAGAAGATCCCACACAGTGAGGAGAAATGGGATCATGGACCTATGCAAAAAAAAAAAAAAAGAGTCCAGCTGCTTCTCCACAGGACTGCTTCATTCTGCTGGGGATCCACTCCAGTCTCTGGTCACCCTGGACTCTCTAGATCTCAAGGCAGTGGCAGAAAAGGCCAAGAAACAGCAAAGATGGTGACCTGTCCCTTCCTTAGAGATTCATCTCAGGGAAGTGTGGTGTTGGTGCTGATGCAGGCCTGAGAACACCAGCAGTGGATGGCTGGAATTCTAGGTCAGAGGGTCTTAACCTATGAGGTGTCATGGAAGCAAGGCCTGCAGACCATAGTCGCTCAGCCTCCTGAAATTAGCCCTTTTTCTGGAGACCTGTAAGAGGGCCTAGCATCCCCATTTGCTGCAGCTGTAAATGCTATTGCTGAGATGGCCAGGGATCCAAGGCACCCAGGACTCCACATGTGCCTGAGTGGTGGCTCTGCCAGGATTCCATGTAGCCATTCATGTCACACTAAAGGCCCGGGTGGAGTGATTTTGTGAGTGAATCTTTTGACCCCTGGGGTTGCAAAGGTCTATGGAATGAGTGTGGTTACCTTGAATATCTTACTCACTCATCATTTTCCTGGGTGAGGGAGCCTCCCATGGCTCCATGTCACTCCCAGGTAAGTGGTCATTCTGTCTTGCTTCTTTGTTTTCTCCATGCATTGCGTTTTTTCCTTGGGGAACCTCAATACATGCACCTGAATATTTCAGTTGAAGGTGTAATATTCACTCACTCTTTTATTTTTCTCCATGAGAGTGGCACACACTAGCAGCTTCTAACCAGCCATCATCCCAAGATCTCTCTGATTTTGAGTCTTCTTTTTTCCTTCATGAGTCTGGATAAAGGATTGTTTTTTCTTAGTAAAACCAACTCTTCATTCTGTTCATCTTTTTATGGTTTTTCTTAGTCTATATTTGATTTATTTTTGCTCTAAGCTTCATTTTTTTCATTTTGTTTTTCTATTACCTTGAAATGCATCATTAGGTTGTTTATTAGAAATATTTCTTCCTTTGTAATGTAGGCACTTATTGCTATTAACTCTTTTTGAAATACTTTTGTTGTGTCTCACAGATTTTGATATATGTTTTCATTCTTGTTTGTTTTACAAAATTCGTAAATTTTTATTTTAACTTCTTCATTGACACATTGTTTACTTAGAAGCATGTCATTTAATTTCCATGGATTTTAACATGTTTTGACATTTTTCTATCTTCTTAAATTTGTTAAGACTTGTTTTGTGACCCAACATATTATCTATCCTGGAGAATGTTCCATGTGCAGTTGAGGAAAATGGGTATTTTGAAGCTGTTGGATCCATTTGTTTCATGGTGTGATTTAAGTTTAATGTTTCTTTGTTGATGCTCTGCCTAGATAATCTGTCCCTGTCGAGATTAGAATGTTCAAGTCTCCTAATATTACTGTTTTGCAGCCTACATCTCCTTTTAGATATAATAATATTTGCTTTCTCTATTGGTGTTCCATTATTGGGTAAACATATATTTTTTATTATATCATTTTAGTGAATTTATTTCTTTATCATGATATAATGACATTCTTTGTCTTTTTTCCTAGTTTTTTCCTTACAGTCTATTTTGTATTAGCATGGCTACTTCTGCTTGCTTATGGTTTGTTTGTGTGGAATGTCTCTTTCCATTTCTTTATTTTTAATATGCTTCCATTTAACAGTGAGGTGAGTCTTTTGTGGGCAGCATATAGTTGTATCTTTAAAAAAATTATTTAATCACTCTATCTTTTATTTAGATAATTTGATTCATTTTCATTCAAAGTTATTATTAATAGGTAAGGATTTCTGCCATTTTGGTAATTGTTTCCTAATTGTTTTGTAGATTCTCTGTTCCTTTATCTCTCTTGTTGTTGACTTCTGTGTTTTGGTGATTTTCTGTGGTGCTAAGCTTTGTTTTCTGTGTTGCTTGTTTGTGTGTCACCTGTGATTTCTTTCTTTGTGGTTATTATGGGGCAAACATCAAGAGTCTTATAATTATAATAGACTATTTTCAACTGATTACAACTTAAGTTTGGTCTCATGACTATTCTCTATACTTCCTCTCAAACTTCCAATTTATTGTTTCATTGACTTATCTTTTAGTCTGTTGTGTAATAATCATTAATTATATCTTTGTGTTTTGACCATTTTTACTTTAAACCTTGACACTAGAGGATTGAAAGATTTATATAGCACCATTACAGCTCTTGGGTATTCTGAATTTGATTATAAATATACCTCTACATATGAGTTTTATAGTTTTATGGGTTTTTATGATAGTAATTATTATTTCATTTGCAGTTGGAGCACTTTCTTAAGGATTTCTTATAAAGCTGGCTTAATGGTGATAAATTCCCTCCACTATTGCTTGTATGAGAAGATCTTTATTCTCCTTCCAGTTCCAGTTTTCTTAAGGATAGCTTTACCAGAGATTATATATATATATATATATATATATATATATATATATATATATATTTTAGTTGGAGTTTTGCCACTTTTGTTGCCCTGGCTGGAGTGCAATCATGCAATCTTGACTCACTGCAACCTCTGTCTCCCAGATTCAAGCAGTTCTCCTGCCTCAGTCTCCTAAGTAGCTGGAATTAAAGGCATGTGCCACCATGCCCAGCTAATTTTGCATTTTTATTAGAGACAGGGTTTCTGCCTGTTGCTCAGGCTGGTCTCAAACTCCTGACATCATGTGATCCATCGCCTCTGCCTCCCAAAGTTCTGGGATTACAGGTGTGAGCCACCACACCTGGCTCAGAGATAATATGCTTGGTTGACAGTTCATTTTATTTCAGCACTTTGAATATATCATTCCATTCTCTCCTGGACCATAGGATATCTGCTAAGAAATCTGCTGATAGGCTATTGGGATTTCTCTTACATATGATTTGATGCTTTTTACTGGCAGCATTTAGAATTCTCTTTGTTTCTGACCTTTGACAGTTTGCTTATAATGTGAGCTGGAGAGGATATTTTTTGGATTAAATAAAATTGGGAACTTTTGAGCTTTCTGGATTTGGATGTCCACAATTCTCCTAAGACTTGAGAGATTATTAGCTATTTATCTTGTTAAATAAATTTTCTGTTTCTTTCTATATCCCTTTGCCCTCTGACACTCCTATAAATGAGCATAGTCACACATTATCACCTAATGATAGGAATAATATTGAAGAAATGTGTCATTTTTTGGGGGGGGGAAAATACCATAGAGTATACTTAGACATGGATGGTATAGGCTAAGACATACCTAGGACATATGGTATAGCCTATTGCTCCTAACCTACCAATTGGTACAGCATGTTACTGGACTGAATACTGTAAGCAGTTGCAACACAATGGTAAGTATTTGTCTACCTAAACATACCTAAACATAGAAAAGATGCAGTAAAAATTATGGTATTATAATCTTATGGGACCACTGTTGTATACGGAGTTAAATCATTGACTGAAACATTAGATGGCACATGACCATATTTGCTTGCTTAATAGTGTCCCAAAGTCCCATAGGCTTTCTTCAGTTTTTTTCTTCATTTTTTCCTTTTCTTACTAAGTTTTCTCAATGAATGTGTCCTCAACTTAAGAAATTTTTTCTCTTTCTTGATCTAGCCTGTTGAAGTTCTCAGTTTTATTTTTTTATTTCATTCATTGACTTCTTCATCTTCAAAATTTTTAAAATCATACCTATCTCTTTGTTGAGTTTCTTTTTCAGATTATCAGTTGATTCCCTGATTTTATTGAACTATTTGTCTATATTTTCTTATATCTTGCTGAGTTTTCTTAAGTTTATTTTATTGAATTCTGTTTTAGGAATTTTATAAATATACTTTTCTTCATGGTCTATTACTGTATTCCATTGAGGTTGTCATGTTGCCTAGATTTTTCTTTTTATTGTGTTCCAATATTAATATCTAATTATCTAGTGGAACAGTTGGTTTTTCCAATTTTATGGAGTTCTTGTAAAGAGAGACTTTTTCCTGTAGATGAATCCTAGGGTGTCAGTTGGGTATGGTGAGTTGGCTTTGTTTTAGAATGAACTCGGCAGCTTAACTGAATCTCCATTAAATTTCTTTAGTTGTAGTCCTTGTCAGCCATGTTAGCAATTGCCTCAGTGTCCTAGGCTGCAGGAGTGTGTGATGGTGGTGACATGATTTTGCTGGGAGTAGATGCACTGAACTGTTTGTCAGACACAATACATGCAAGCACGGCAAACCAATAAACTGTACAATAGAATTTCTGGGGGTGAGAGTGGAGTGCCTCTACTGAGCTGGTTGTCAGTCTGGTTTCTCTTGGGAGAAGCAAGCCAGCATGTTGTGAGACTGACTCTTCAGGAATGCAGGGCTGCTCGCAGATATCACTGGGCCAGACATGATGCAGGTGGGCTAGCTGGCTGAGAAGTGTAGGTACTTGTGGGCATGGATGGCCAGTTAGCTGTAAGGAAGCTTCCCCACCTGTTCTTTGAAGAGAGTATTGTGCTGCATGGATTTATAAGCTGGGGTCTTGATTGTTCTGTTGAGCCTAGTTTCCAGGCAGCCAAGGTCTTGGTGCTGCAGTCACCAATATGAGTGTGGTAGAATGACAATGGGGTCTAAAGATGAAGAGAGTCAGTGGCTACTTGCGCTCAGGGTAGGATGCACTCTAGCAGTGGGTTTGGTTTAAGCATGCAGTAGCAGCTTAGGTTGCAAAAAGTGGGGAGGGGGTCACCATGGGCTGTTACTCTGAGACAATGCAGCTTCACAAACTTCTGGTAACCAGCCAAACTGGATCAAGGGTCCTTGAGGATGTGGGGACTCTCCTTTATCACGGACTTCTAGTGTCTGCGCCATTGGTGGGGACTACTGGGGTCTCTATTTTACCTTTTCCCCATAAGAATTTCCTCTGGACTCTGAGCCAATTCTGTCAGGGGAGACAGTGTTATAGAGGCAGGGTGCCTTACAACCACCCTTTATGGTGCTACTCTGAGCTTCCATATTCAACAGGGATTTTACTGCTTTCTTGGTGCTCTTAAGTATACTTTCCCAGTTCTTCCAGTAAAATTATAGCTGTTCATTTATTGTTTTGTTTCCTTGATGTGTGTGCATGAGGGGAACAAGTACATATAACTCTAGTCTGCCATCTTGTTAACACCTATTTGTTTTTTAATCCACCATCATTTTGATGGTCATTAATCCAACATTATTGATTTTTCTTTTTTTTTTTTCTGAGACAGACTTTCACTCTTGTTGCTCAGGCTGGAGTGCAATGGTGCAATCTCGGCTCACTGCAACCGCCACCTCCTGGGTTCAAGTGATTCCTGAGTAGCGGGGATTACAGGCGCATGCCACCAGGCCTAGCTAATTTTTAAATTTTTAGTAGAGACAGGGTTTTGCCATGTTGGCCAGGCTGGTCTTGAATTCCTGACCTTGTGATTCACCCGCCACGGCCTCCCAAAGTGCTGGAATTACAGGCTTAAGCCACTGCGCTTGGCCAATGATTACTGATTTTTCATATAACTCTAGGATGTGCCATTTCTATTAGCCAAGTTTCTTGTAATCCTGAAACCAGAGACTTACTTTTTCATTTCAAGAGATATATTGTAGAATGAATGGCTTTACAGAGGAATGACTTGTTTTATTACTCTAAAATTTTGTGGTGCTAGGTTTCAGCAAGTATTTCCTGGATTTAAGCTTTTCAAGAGAATAAATTCTAGGTTGATAAACCAAAAGTTTAACAGAAGTTATTGATCACATTACCCAATTGCTTGCCAATCATTATTGAAAATAAATAAGTTCTTCATTTTGTCCTCTTTTTCCAACAGAATATCACTCTTATTGCCAGAAAATATATTGTTTTGGGAAACAATAAAAGAAAAGTGATAAAAGAAAAGATGAACAGGCCTTCATTGGGTAAATAAAAAATAACCAATCTCTTATCACTCCAAAATTCTTACTGAGATGGAATGCTGTAACTGAAAAGGATCAATAAACCCACAACTAACATCAAACGACAGCATCTCTGTTAAACATAACCACTATGCCATGGAGCTACTCTGCTATATCTCTTCTTTCATCTTAAAACAAATATTTGTGTTAAAAAAAGTTTTACAAGTCTAACAGAGCCTTTATAAACATGATAAATTTAGGGCCTATATCAATCTTTAAAGTTTTATTTTCAATCCCTAGGTTAGTACCAAAAACTTCTTTCTATATATTCTCTCATGAACTTGGGTAGTCTGCAAAAGACATTTCTGCATTGAGAACCTCACAGCCAATGGTAGCTGGGAATCAGTTACCTCTCTAGTTTATAATCCATTTCACTTCTTATAGAAATGATTGCTCATATACACTAAACTCTGTCAACTCACATAATGATAAACAATATAGCCAGGAGTAATTCAGATATAAACAAAAGTAGTATAAAAGCAGCTAATAGAGGTTTATGGAGATCTCCTTGTTTATTTCATTTTTGGTATTATTGCATAAATTTTGACAGGAAAAACATTCTGACAGTGAATGAATTGGACCAGGGACCTAGAACATTCTCAAAACCAGATAAAGACTGTATTCACTTTATTCTTTGGGTGTGTGGGGGGTCAGATATTCAATCTTATCTTTTTGGTTTATAGATCCCATTAAGAGAAGCTAAATTCCAAAATCTGCATTTAGACATAGTATTATATGCAAAGTCTAAGGTCTCATGATTTATGTCTAAATCTGCATTTAGATATATTTAAAACACAATTAAAATAAAAGTTTAGAATAAAATAATAGAAGTCTAAATGCAGATTTAGACATAAATCATGAGACCTTAGACTTCGCATATAATGCTATGATTGAATGGAACTTTAAGAGATTATTAAGCTGGGCTCAGCATATTTTTAATATGGTAAGAATGTGAATAATTAGATAGGCTGGTTATTTGCAAAAAAAAAAAAAAGGCTTTACGTATGCTCTTCCCTATATCCATGACCCTTTGTAATTTCACTTTGAGCAAATTCCCATCTCAATTTCTATTCAAGATTGAAATCTTTCTGTCTGCATTTTGAATCTGAGTTAGGTTTGTGAATAAAATGTGGCAGAAGATACACTGTGTTCTGAGCCTAGGTTTAATAGCACTTGCACATATCTACTCATTGTCTTGAATGCTTGCTAATATCATGTACAAAACCAAGGATAGCTTTCTAGATGGTAAGAAAGACAAAGCTCTTTTTCTCCTATTGCTTCAGCCAGTAGTCAGGCAAGCCTCTTAAGAGCTTCATAGCTTACTGGCAGCTGGCTGATTACCCGTTCAAGACCAGAATAACTTCCATTAGAGCTAGCCCCAATTTTTGATCCACAGAATTGTAAACTACATATAAAATTGTTGTTTTAACTGATGCATGGTGAATGGACAGGAAATTAACCTATGGAATAAATGGAGAGTCTAGATGCTAGGCATGTAAGAACTTTTGATTTCTGAAAAAAAGTTAGGCCTGCTGGGTGGTGAATAAATAAAGATATTCTTCATAAATATTATTGGGACAAATAAATAAACAAAATAATATAATATAAAATAATAATAAAGTATGCCTCCTGCTTCACCAAAAAAATAAGAATTACAGATGAACAGTGGATAAAAATGCAAAAAGCAAAAATGAAAGCTTCAGAAGGTAATATTTTAACATCCTTGAAATACAAAGATACTGCTGAAGTGGAACACAAAAATAATGAGTATTTAAAAAGATTAATGAAATGGACTTCAAAGAAGATCAGGAACTCAAAATTTATGAAAAGTGCATGTAAGTACAAAACGGCAGATAATATTAAACATGTGCAGGAGTTTTTAGTGTGAAATACAAAAGTCAATATTCCAAAATATTAACATGAGGAATAAAATTAGAAAAAAGTATTGATAAGTCATGTTTAATAAAAAGCAAAATGGTAGTAAAGCATTTAAATATACTTGTAATTATAATAAATGTAAATGGGCTAAACTCACCAAATAAATAGAACAGAAATTGTCAAGTTTGGTAAAAATCTAAATTTATGCCATTTATCAGAACCATATTTAAAACACAATTAAAATAAAAGTTTAGAATAAAATAATAGAAGTCTAATATTAGGTCAAAACTAATGTAAAGAAAAATTATGTAGTTATAATAATATCAGAAAATGTATACTTTTGTATAAAATTAAGTTTAAAAATAGTTATGATAAAAGAATTACTTTTTATAGGAAGATATAAAAATACTAAGCTTGTATCTACTAGAAGAGCCTTAAAGACCATAAAGCAAAAATGGCTACAGCTGTCAGGAAAGAGACAAATCTTAAATCACAGCAGAAGGTTTTTACAGATTTCTCCTAACGCAAAGAACATACACCAACATTCTTTTCAAGCATGTCTATAACATTTAATAAAATTTGTCACATACTAGGCAAGCTTCAACAATTAATATAAAAGCAATCACTGTCATACAGATCAAGTTCTCTCACCAGATTGAATTCATCTTAGAGATTGATAACAAAAATATGATTAAAACACCCAATATTTTTGAAAATGAAAAAATGAAACCTCTATATACCTCATGGGTCAAATAAATGATCATAATGTAAATCAAAAGAGCATGTGTAATATGCCATTTAAAAATCATATTTCAATACTATAAATATTTATGCCTAGAGGGATATCTAAAGAGTAGTCAGAGAAAATGTCTACTCCAGGTATTTCAGGGTAGAAGGATTTCTTATGATTTTTATTTACTTCTGAAAAGTCTTCTTTTTTTACCATATGAAAATGTATCATTTTAAAAAGTAGCAGTTTTATATCCTATTAAAACAGAGAAAGAGAAACTTTAGGATGGCTGACTAGATGCATTTTATGCTTACTTCATCCACTTAGAAGAGCCAAAGAGGTGTATAGATAAGCGTACCTCAAATGCATTATCCAAGAGAGGGCACTGGAATTGAGCAGGAAAGTAACAGAAAACACCGAGGACAGGAAGGTAAAACAAGAGAGACAGCCTGCTTGGCCATGATCAGATGGAGGCTGCAAGTGACTTGCTAATGCAGGGAAAAGGTAAATTAGTTCTAGTAGCCCACATTTCCTTCACAGAATCATGCAATTCTGGTTATGGGAGAGACCCTTGACCTTTCTAACCCTTGTAGCTGACATAGGCAGCCACCAGGAGACTGTGGTATGAAACTGCTCTTGAAAGTGAGCTCATGCTGGGTTCTACACACTTTCTGAAACCTAAGCAGCTATGGCAAGGTACCATTTTCAAACCTAACTTTTGGCAGAGTGCATTCTGTTCTGGGACCCAGAAGCACTGGGTCTGGGGCATTAGGGAAACGTGTTGTTGCTACTGAGACTGAGGTGCAAACTGGAAGTGCTCCCACAGCTGGGGCTGAGAAGCTAGTGAGGCAGGAACTGCAGCTGTTGGTGCTGGGAAGTAAGCACTGCCAGGATTGAGACTGTAATGCTAGCAGGGCACAAGTTGCCAGTAGACTTATTTAGGGGATGGGCAAGGGTTTCTGCAGCTGGGTTTGGTGTGTAAGCCCTGTCAAATTGGGACAAAGGAGGGAAACATCCTCCCTACCTCCTGATCCAGCCTTTGGCCACCAAGGTCACCCCAGCCTCTTCAGTGGAAGGGCCTCAGCATGGCTCATTTGAACACTCTGTCTTGTGTTTGAGAATCACCACACCCATGCCCATTATGGCTGGTGCCTCCTACTCTCACCATTAGGATGCCTGAGCACAAGCCTGTCTTACACTCCCTGAAGACAGAGCACATAACCTAGGGTCTTGGGGATTGCCCAACCCAATCAACATCTTAGACGTCTCAGCACTCTTCCCAGAAAGCTGGAGTTGGACCTAAACTCCCATGTGCTATTACCTCAACTGATACCTACCTTCAAGAGTCATCAGCAGTCCTGGAAAGTAGCCCACCCAATCTACTGCAGCCATTGACAACATCAATGCATGCTGCTGGAGACTCTGGTAATCATCCTGCCACTGCTATTGTTATTACCCATGCCATACCTGCTTTCAAAGGGCTGCAGAACCACCCACCTACCCGTTTCATCACTGCTGCCATTAGCAGCTGATCAAGCCACTTGGAGGACAAAGAATTGGTCCACCAATAACTGCCAACACCAGTGCCAGTATAAATCACTCTTTGGCATAGATATAGGTATACTTAGGACACCACTGCCGCCATTGGAGGCTGAAGACTTGCTCACCTGGCATCCTAGACCCCTGTGTAACTTCATTAAAAAATACAAATAAGAAAAACATTTCAGATATGAATGAGAAATTTGCTAAATAGATAGATATTTTAGAAGAAACAAATAGAAATTCTGGAACTGAAAATTTCATTAAGGGAAATACAAAATACATTTGAAAGCTTCAGCATTAGACTAGATAAAGCAGGAGAAAGAATCTTGGAACTTGAAAACTGGTCTTTTGAAGTAATTCAGTACACTAAAAATAAAAAGGAACAAAAAGTGAGCAAAGCCTTTGTGAAATTTGGAGCACCATAAAGTATCTGAGTATTTCGATTATTGGAATCTCTGAGGATAAAGAGAAATAAAAGAACTAGAAAGCACATTTAATAAAATAATCGATGTAAACTTCCCAAATCTAGCAAGAGATATAGAAATCCAAATAAAGGAGGCTTAGCAATAGTCAAGAAGATGCAATGTAAAATGATTTCTATGACATATTACATTCAGACTATGTCAAGTCAGACATAAAGAATTAATCCTAAACAGCAAGAGAAAATTATGTGTTTACCTCCAAAGGAAACCCTATCAGAATAACAACAGATTCTCAGCAGATATCTTAGAGGCCAGGCAAGAATGAAATAAAATATTCAAAGTGTTGAAAAAAAAAAACTGCCAGCCAAAAGGAATACATACAGTAGAATTATTCTTTACAAATGAAAGACAAATAAGGTCTTTTACAGACAAGCAAATGTTGAAGAAATTTATTACCACTAGACTGGTCTTACAAGAAATGCATAAGGGAGTCCCAAATCTGTAAGTGAAAGGACAATATTTAACATTTTGAAAACATATTAAAGTATAAAGCTCACTGGTTAAGCAATGACTCAGAGGAGAAACAGAAAAGACTCAAAGATAACACTACAGAAGTCTACCAAGCAATAAGACATAATGACAAGCAATAAGAGCAAAGATTATATAAAACATTCAGAAAACAATGAACCATATGACAGAAACAAAGCCTCACATATCAGTATTAGCCATGTATGTTAAAGGATCAAATTATCTAAAGATACATACAGTAAAGGCATATACAGACTGAAAGTAAAGATATGGAAAAAGATATTCTATGCACACAGAAAGAAAAAGTGTCTTTATAACAGACTCTAAGTCAAAAAAGTTACAAAAACAACAAAAGTCATCATATAAAGATAAAGGCATCAATCTGATAAAAAATATAATAATTCTAAATATGTATGTACCTAACAATTGGAACCTAAAGCAAATATTACAAGATCTAAAGAGAGAGGCAGATTGAAATGCAATAAAAATGAGGTACTTCAGCACCACACTTTCAGCATTAGACAGACAATCTATACAGAAAATAAACAAGGAAACATTGAATTTAAACTGGACATTAGAACAAATGGACCAGATAGGCAATTATAGAACATTCTATTCAACAGTTGCAGAGTATATGTATTTTCATCAGCACATGGAACATTCTCCAGGCTCAACCATATGTTAGGTCCCAAAACAAGTCTCAAAAATTTTTAAAAATCAGAATCATATCAAGTATCTTCTCAGACCATAGTGGAATTGCACTAGATATTAATACTAAGAGGAACATCAGAAACTATATAAATACATGGAAGTTAAACAACATGCTACCAAATGACCATTGGGCTGATAAAGAAATGTAGATGTAAATAAAAATGCTTGAAACACATGAAAATAGACCCACAATGTACCAAAACCTGTAGAATACAGCAAAAGCAGTACAAAGAAGGAAGTTTATAGTAATAAATGTCTGGAACAAAAAAGTAGAAAGATTTCAAATTAACAATTAACAATGTACTTCAAAGAACTAAAGAAGAACAAACTTAACTCCAAATAAGCAGAAGAAGGGAAATAAAGATCAGGTTGGAACAAAATGAAATTGAGACCAAAAAAAGTGCAGAAGATCAATGAAATTAAAAGTTATTCATAAAGATTATGTACATATATACATATACATATACATATATATATGTATTTTCTAACTAGACTAACCAAGTAAAAAAGGATACCCAAAGAAATAAAATCAGAAATAAAAAAGGACACATTACAACTGATATCACAAAAACACAAGAATGAGCAGAGACTATATGAATAACTATTCAATTACAAACTGAAAAACCTAGAGAAAATGAATAAATGCAACGTATTGAGATTGAATCAGGAAGAAATAGAAAATGAACTGACCAAAAGTCAGTGAGTAGCAAGATAGAATCAGTAATAAAAAGTCTCCCAACAAAGAAAACCCCAGGACCAGATGAATTTCTACCCAAATTTAACCCAATATATAAAGAACTAATGCTTTTTCTCCTCAAACTAATCTAAGAAATTTAAGAGAAAGGAATTCTAGCTAATTCATTCTAAGAAGTCAGTATCACTCTGAGATTAAAACTAGATGAAGGCACAATGACAACAATAAGAACAACAAAACTACAGGACAATATTCTTGAAGAGAGATGCCAAAATCTTCAACAAAATATTAACTAACCAAATTCAACAACACATCAAGAAGACAATAAAGCATTATTAATGGGGATTTTCCCCCAGGAATGCAAGGATGGTTCAACATAATGCAAATTCATACACATGATACATCAAATCAACAGAATCAAATATATGATCATCTTAGTAGATACAGAAATAGCATTTGATAAAATCAACTATTCATGATAAAAAACTCTCAGAAAACTTGGCACAGAAGAAGCATATCTCAAAATAATCAAGGCCATATGTGACAAATCCTAACATCATACTGAATTGTATAAAGTTGGAAGCCTTCTCTCTAAGTACTGGAACAAGAAACAAGACAAGGATGCCAATCTTCACCATTCCCATTCAACATAGTACTAGAGATCCTACCAGAGCAATCAGGCAAGAAATAGTAATAAAAGGCACCCAAATTGAAAAAGTGGAAGTCAGATTGTCCCTGATTGTATATCTAGAAAAATTAGACTCCACCAAAATACTGTTAGGTTTGATAAATGAATTTCATAAAGTTGCAGGGTACAAAATCAACATGCAATAATTAGTAGCATTTTTGTATATCAGTAATATCTATCTTAGGAAAAAAAAAAAAAAGAAGGCAATCCCCTTTATGATAGAAAAATACCTAGGAAGAAATTTAACCAAGAAGGTATAAGATCTCTATTAAAAAACCCACAAAATATAGATGAAAGAAATTGAAGATGACACAAAAGAGTGGCAAAATATTTCATGATTATGTATTACAAAAATAAATATTATTTTTTTTAGGAGTTTCACTCTGTTGCCAGGCTGAACTGCAGTGGCATGATCTTGACTCACCGCAACCTCTGCCTCCTGGGTTCAAGTAATTCTGCTGCCTCAGCCATCTAAAAAAAATTATTAAAATGACCATATTGTCCAAAGCAGTCTACGTATTCAATGCAATCACTAGCAAAACACCAACATCATTGTTAATATAATTTTTAAAAATCCTAAAATTAATAGGAAGTCAAAAAAGAGACAAAATAGCTAATGAAGATCCTAAAAATACTAGAAGGAAGCCTGAGGAAAACTTTATTGGACATTGATCCAGGCAAAGAATTTGTCATCAAGATCTCATAAGCACAGGCAACAAAAACAAAAATAGACAAATGGGACCTAATTAAACCAAAAGCTCCTGCACAGCAAAAGAAATAATCAACAGAATGAAGAGTCAACCTGTTGAATGGGAGAAAGTATTTGCAAACCATTCATTTGACAGGGGACTAATACCACAAATATACAAGGAACTTAAGTCAACAGGAGAGAAATAACAACCTCATTAAAAAGTAGGTGTACAACATGAATAGACTTTCTCAAAAGAGGACGTAAAAATGACCACATGTATATGAAAAAAATTCTTGACACCAATAATTACCAGAGAAGTACAGGTCAAAGCATAATGAGATATAATCTTAATTCAGTCATAATAGCTACTATTAAAAAGGCAAAAAAAAAAAAAAAAAGAAAAAACCCAGGTCCAAAAGAGATGTTGGGAAGAATGTGGAGAAAAAGGAACTCTTAAACACTGACTAGAACAGCCCCTATGGAAAGCGGTATGAAGATTCCTCAAGAAACTAAAAATAGAATTATTGTTTGATCGAGCAGTCTCACTACTGGGTATCTACTCAAAGGAAAAGAAATCAATATATCAAAGGAACACCTAAACTTACATATTTATTGCAGCACTGTTCACAATAGCAAAGGTATAAAAGCAACCTAAATGTCCATCAGTGGATTAATGGATAAAGAAAATGTGGTATATATACAAAATTGAATATTATTTGACCATAAAAAATGAAATCATGTTATTTTCAGCAACATGAATATAACTGAAGGACATTAAGTGAGATAAGCCATGTACAAAAAGACAAATATTATATGTTCTCACTTACATGTGGGAGCTAACAAATTTGATTACATGGAGATAGAGAGTGGAAACTTGGATAACAGGAACTGAGAATGATGAGTTGTGGTTGGGGAGAAGGTGGAGGGAAGCAGGTTAAAGGGTACAAACATACACTTAAAGTAATAAACTCAATTTCTGATAGAGTAGGGTGACTATAGTTTAAAAAGTGTACTGTACTTGGGCGATGGACACCCTAAATATACTGATTTGCTCACTATGCATTATGTACATGTAATAAAATTTCACTGTACCCCATAAATGTGTACAAATAACTATTAAAATGAAAGAATTGAAACATGTTACAATAGTTATGAAAATTGCATGGTATTCATGTTGTACATAATAAAGCTATGTAATTTTTGTCAATTACAAAATGAATTATAAAAAATAGTATAAAAAATTTTTGTTATATATAGATTATTGGTTTTCAAAGAATGATATAAAAGCTATGGAGATTATTGAGAGAATGGCCAAACTAGGAGTTGACAGAATAGAAGTGAAGTCAGTCAAAGTGAAAAGTTTGGAAAAGGAAAGGAAAGAAAAGTTAACAGCGAACTGGCTACAAGGTCGTAAAGCATCACGATCTATTGTTGAATTGATACATATATACTCTACTCTTGTCTTTACCCAACTCTCTCCCCCAACATATAGCTTCATGCAGATAATACATATGTGGTCTGCTTTAAAGCAACATATTTTTAAAGCATATTATTCTTTAAAAATCAATAATCTATATATAACAAAAACAATGTTTATACTACTTATTTTATTTGTGTTATTTTTACCCAAATTCTAATGTTATAAAAAGATTTTCCAAAATTATAATAATCTTTACCAACACTTCTGACATTAGCTATCATATAGAAAAAGCATGAGCTCCTATACCATAGGAGGGTAGAGGTATTGCCTGTGTGATTAGAAAAGTATCCTATTGTAAAGTTTGTCATGGGAATCTGTCAAATCCAAGTCATCGTACCCATTTATGAGGTATGGACTATTGGGAGGCTTTGCAGTTTTGTCCAAGAGTTATTGAATTCATAGCTATGTTCATCTTTCTTGATGAACTGAAAATTTATTTTCCACATGCATTTCTAAATATGTATGGATGCTGCAGGCATTCATAATATTAAAATTGACTTAAAATTCATTGTTCAATATTTATTTGCCATTGTACAGGATACTCAAGAGACAGGAAAAGCATACATATTTCCATGTAGATTTCAACTATATTTTTATTTTGAAATGAATATTCATACTTAAAACTACTGACTTAGGCATATTTAAAATTACTGACCTTGGCAGTACTACTAAGATATTAGACAGTGCTCATATTTCAGTTACTTAATTCATGAATCAGAACGCTGTTAAGAGTTAGAGGGATGAAACCGGCAATGGGTGTGGGGGGTAGTTTATCAGATACCTGGGATGTGCCAAGTACTCTTATACAGCAATGGTAGAATGCAGGTTTATTGTTCGCTCACTCCCCTGGGAGGGGTCTCTATCGTCAGATGAAGAAAAGGGATAAAAATTGTCCTAGTCTAATAATACATACACAATCTGAAGAAGACTGTCACTATTAACACGAGAAATACTTGTTTTCTGCTATGGAAAATTACACTCAACTTGCTAAAGCTGAGTCAGTGATATATAGGATCTGGAGGGCCTGTTCTTGTCCCTCTGAACTGATGTTGAGAGCTTGGATCCTGGAAGTAATGCTAGTGGAAGGGAGAGCAAAAAATCACATAGAGAGCCTGGAGAGAGAGAAAGATTAGGAAGGAATAAAGACTCACAAATTTTCACGTGAGATTGAATTTAATGAGCTGAGAGGTCATTTGTTTGAAAAAGTAAAGAAAATTTTGTACCGACCTCTGCACCCTGAGATTTTCATCATCATCTGGTAGCATTGTGGTAAGTAATATTTTTGAAATGTTAACGTATGTTCTCTTTCCCTTTCAAGCAGATAATGGTCTATAGACATTGCCACAAGGAAGAAATACAGAGCAGAAAGCATATTGATTTTAAGCCTCTTTCAGAATTACATGTTCAAAAGCCCTTGGGCTTAAGGTAATGTGGACACAGCTATTTGCAATAAATATGTACCTGGAAATAAAAAATTTAAGGAAAGTGGATCTTCCCCTGGAGATTTAAAAATAATTTCCCAGTTAAAGAAAATAATTTGAGATTAAAGATGTGGGTGGGTCTCAAAGAGGTGTGTTATTGGCCATTGATGCTGCCTATCCATATGCCTGCCTAACCTGCACCCCTACCATAGGAAACATAGTAGGATTCCATTTCTTAGTCTTCTTGAGATTGGATGTGGCCAGATGACTCACACTGACAAACACAATGTGAGTGGGAGTGATATGTGTAACTTTAAGAGCCATGGTGTGACTTGCCACTTTCCTTTTCCACTGGGGTTGTTATTGTGGCAGCACAAGCAGAGATGAAGCCTCCATCAGCCTGAGTCCCTGAGTATAAGGAGCAGAGCTTCTATGTAGGAAAAAGCCCATGTAGCAAAAGCTGTAGAACAACCTATGTAGAGAAAGGCATGATTGAGAACTTGATTTCTTTCGTGTTAAGCCATTGAGATTTGGGTATGTGTGTGTTTAGTCTTGGCTGGTCTTAAAAGTAGAGCTGTAATGTTGCTGTTAAAAGTCTGGTTGGTAAAAGTGCTGTTTCTGAGGTTAGATTTCCTGGGTTTGAATCCCAGCTCTGCAACTTTACTAGTTGTGCGGTTGTGGGCAAGTAATTTATCTTTTGGTACCTCAGTTTCCTCATATGTAAGACAGAAATAGTAATACTACTCTGCACACTGTTGTTGAGGATTAAATAAGTTAGTATTTGTAAAGTGTCAAGAACAGTTTGTGGCATTTAGGTAGTGTAAATATTAGTGTTCTCTTTCTTTCTCCCTCCCTCTCATGTAAGATCTTCCCTAATAGATAATCTATGATAAAGAAATGACAAAAATATTAACATCTAAAAAATTAAAATATGAATTTTATTCATTTGAAGTTTTAAAAAAAATGTCACAAGTAAGTCTTAATGATAATAACAGAATACCTTCTGTTACAGATGAATTACCAAAATTCATATGCAGAAATCAAATCTTCAGTGTTACAGTATTTGAACATGGGTCCTTTGGGAGGTAATTTGGTTATGGGGGTGGAGCCCTCATGAATGGGATTAGTGTCCTTATAAACAAGTCTCCAGAGAGCTAGCTCACTGTTTTTCTGCCGCAGGAGTATACAATGAGAAGTCAGTCAACAGCAGTCCAGAAGAGGACTATCACTAGAACTTGACCATGCTGGCACCCTGATCTCAGACTTCCAGCCTCCAGATCTGTGAGGTTTAAATGTCTATTGTTTATAAGCCACCTATTCTATTGTATATTTGTTATAGTAGCCTGAACTAAGACACCTCCTTCGATTATAATGGCTTAACTGCATTTGCTTCAGTTATAGCTGTGCTCTTGGTGAGACAACTGGTTATCTAATATTACCCAATTTCCAAATAACTAATTTCATGCAAGAATTCTCCTCCTCCTATCATGGCCTTCCCTTTTCCTCTTTCTTAATGCAGGCGCCACCAAATACCCTAAACTCAATTTCATTTTCTAACCATCGGGGAAGCTAGAACTCTCTTTAAGTCATCTGGATGAGTTCTGCAGATTTTTGAGAAACTTTTGAATATATTCACTTGATTCTAAAGAGGGGAAACTTCCTGGGACAATTAACCATGGGCATCACTTATTCTCTTCTGAGTGGCTGCTCCCTGATCCTCTCTGAAGCTGCTGTTAGAGTAGGTTGGGTTATATTTCCAATGATTCAAGTTCTGTGCCAGACCATTAAGCTTTTGAGGCCCAGGAAAAACCACAAAGGATTGCCAGTGTCAGTATGGAGGAAGAAACAAGCTTTGAAATATAGGAGAGGATAAAAAGTAAAGCTTCTGCAGGTATGTCATTCCCAACCAGATAAAAATACATCAGAGTGGATGATAAAGCAGGCTTTGCAAAGCTGCTGCCCATGTAGTGGGAAAGTTGGTGTGTGGAGGAGGTATGGGGCAGAGAAAGAGGGATGAGAAACAACCCTGGCACATTTAAACCAGAAACCTGCTGCTTAACTATAGTATTGCCACCAAAGTTTTTCTGAACTCACAGAGGTGACGAGAAGAAACAGAGTGATGAGAATGAACAGGTACGGATTTTGAGCCTGTTCTCTGTTTAGAAAATGCCTCAAACTCTCTAGTCTAAGTCAGTGTTTCATTTTTAAGGCTCATGAAAAGATCAAAAATTTCCATTTTTCCTCCAGGATGCTGATGAGTGCATTCAACCAGATATAAGGTCACTGGTAAAGTGATTCAGGGTTTATTGGATTCTTAAGGTTGTTTTTTTAGGAATATTTTTAAGAGAAATGTAATTTTGGAAAAAATATGTTGTGAATTGATAGCAATTCTTTTTGGTCTCAGACCTTTATTAAGGCAAAAGCATTGCAGCCACAAAGTTTGAGTCCCAGCATAACTTGTTGCACATAAAAATGTACCAACCACAGTATTCCATAGAAAAACCTGGAGTTTTCAGTGCCTTTAGTTTTGTGGTTTCCTGATTTACATGGGACATTGTGCATAAATACGCATCCTACTTCCTTGATGAATGAGCAGTCTTTTCTTTTTATTGGTCTGCATACATTGTGCTAAATTTCTCTATATGGGGCAAAATTTATGTTGAAAGCTGATTCAAGGAACAATAACTTGACAGGATTTCTCCAAACGTAGCAGAAGTACTTGCTTTAATCATAGTTCCCAGTGGCTGAGCTGAGTGGATAAAATCATAAGCCAACCATGTATTAATGACAATAATATGAATACTTTTATGAAAAATAAATCAATTTAGGAAATTATACGTTGCAGAGAACACTATCCATTTTTCATGAATTTCTATGTAGAATTTCTATTTATCTTCAATCAAGAGACCTGTCATAGTTCAAAAAGTCTTCAAAAACATACTTTAAGAACTTACAGTATTTTCTATAGTTTCCACCTTTCCTTCTAAGCATGTTAGACAGATGTTTTAGGCAAGTTTTGTGAGAACCACACATATAACTTGATTTTGCCCTATTCTATGTTTCACCTCTGTTCTTATAACTCTTTCAGGGAAGATATTGCTCAGGCCTTTTGGTAAAAGCTTCATATCACACTTCTTTTCCTTTCATCTTTCTTTCCTTCTTTCTTCTCTTCTTTTTTCTCATACTTCTTCTTCCTTCGCCACTTTCTTCTTCTTTAATGTTTCCATTGAATACCCTCTAATACAATAGGATTCCAGCTGAGAAGCTTTCATCACTTTAAGTCTCACTGATGACTTGGAATCTAGCATTACTGATATTGAGACTATTAAAATAGATACATTCATCAAAGGAAACGAATTGGCATGATCTGGAGGCAAGTCTCCCAGGTCATCAGTGCTGGAAAATATAGAGCACATTTCATGCATCCAAAGAATTTACAGGTAAGTAAGTTGTAAAGGCAGGATAGTGGGCGAGACAGTAGGCTAAACTGGTGAAAGTTTAAGAAATCACTTTCTTTCTCTTTTCTAAAGCATTCCCTTGCCTCGCCACACATATAAGAAAAGAACATTTAGGGCTTCATTTTTTCTTGTTTGAAAGGTCTTTGTTTGTAAACAGAAATTATCTTTCAATGTGTGATTGTATATTCAAATCATTCTATTTATAATCCATTGGAGATTTAAAGTATAATTTTTTAAACCACTTAAGGATAACTTTTGAAAATCGGATATGCAATTACATGAAAACAGTGTTCAAATGGAAACATCACCATGCAAGACTAGTGTGCATGAGTGTGATGTTTTTCATTGGACCAGTTTTCACTATAGCACCTGTAAGTTAAGTCTATTTCATGCAACCAGAACAATAGTCTAAAAACTAGTTGGATTTCTTGCTTCTTCTAGTGCATTTATTGAGAAATTGACCTGCTAAGACGGTTATAGTGGCTATGTGGTTGATATAAATCAGCTTGAGACCCATAGTGAAATTTGAGCACACTCCCCTTAACTCTGACCCCACATAATGTTGATTCCACTTTTGACTTCCCTTTAGTTCTTTGAGGTCTTTGTAGTTTTCATGTCACTTTATGCTGGTGAAGAGAGGTTTTCTGAACCACCTCATTTTCAACACAGTATTTTTTTTCAGTTGCATAATAAACTCTCTTTCTTTCTAAGACTAAACTCTTCATCTGGCTTTCGAGGTTTTGTTGCAGCTATCTGTGGTATCTGGAGAGAGAGTTTGGCATTCATCATTCATTCTTATGCCTTTTTCTGCTTTATCCTGTGGGCCAATGCTACAAGACTGGGAACTGTATTTTCCAGACAACTTTTTCTTTAGTGTTCTGAATACATTGGCCTTTTGCCCAGCAGATATAATTAGGCAAGATTTGGAAAGAAGTAGGGAGATGGAAGCTGGAAGCCATTTTATTTTTACTCTGACAGTGGACTATGGGCTTCACAGAGATCAGTTTTGTAATGATCTATTTTTATTTGCCATTCACCTGGCACAGGTATGTGAAGGATCTTTGAAATTGTTATTAATTCCGCAAGTTTTTAACCTCTAGATTTTAGTTTCTGACTCTGTCCAGGCCTTTCCATAATTTATAAGCTTTTAATTCACTGTGTTATGTCCCTTTCTAGAATGGCTTCTATTTCTCTACCTGAACACTGACTACCTCCTCTAATAAAGACTCATCAAACAAAAAGCAGAACATGAACTGACACCATGCTTTGGTTGATTTCCTGTCTTTCCCTTTGTTTTGCCTATTCTAATCCAGCTAGATCTGCCTCCAAGTGGTATTTCCTGCTCCTGAGCCACGACTATAACCACCATTTTTAACTTTTTTGGTGGTAGCAGCTTATAGTAAACAATTTCTGAGTTTCAGTGTTAATCCTCTTTTGTACTGCTATTTTTAAATCCTGTTTGTCTCTTTATTATCTACCATTAAATTGTAAGCTCTATGAGGCCCAGTCTACTATTTTAGTTTTCTTTTGACTTGCTTCCAGAGGCAACACAGTATGAGATGCAAAATGGATGTACTAAAAACCAAACAAACAAAATTTGTAGATTTGTTTTGTGGTTATAAAAATTATGTATGTTATTATACAACACTTGCAAAGTATAGATGTATATAAAAAGGATAGAAAATATTCTTTTCAAATTCAGAAATGATCACTATTAACAGTACATTTTATTCATAAATATTTAAATACAATTTGAGCTACATTAGATATAGGAGTAATGTTTTGTATATAATTTTTTCTGTGAACATTATAAAACAAATATTTGCTATCATTAAAAATTTCGCATGAGCCGGGTTTATAGCACTTGATTATACAAATGTGCATCATTTACTTAACCACTTTTCTATTGCTAAATGTTGGGTTGTTTTCACATTTTTTACTATAAGTAATGCTGCAATAAAAATCATTGCACATAAATTTTGTTAGCATATAAAAAGTTCTTAGTATATTGTTTCCTTAATATTAAAGATACTTAGAAGTTATATATTCAAAACAAATAGTATTGTGAGCAGTTAGCAAAGAGCTATGAGAATGTAGAAGGAAAACAAAGAATTTTGATGGGGTGGCTTTCCTCAAATGACTCACAGTTCTGTGTTGCTGGGGAAGCCTCAAGACACTTACAATCATGGTGGAAGGCAAAGGAGAAGCAGACACCTTTTCCACAGGGCAGCAGGTTGTAGTGAGTGCGAAAGGAGGAAATGCTAGATGCTTATAAAACCATCAAATCTCATGAGAATCATTCACTGTGCCGAGAACAGCATGGGGGAAACTGCTCCCATACTCCAATTACCTCTACCTGGTTGTACCCTTGACATATGGGGAATTACAATTCAAGATGAGATTTTCGGTGGGAACCCAGCCAAACCATATCAACAATCAAATGAATTAGAGAAATAGACCTTGTATTAGGCTATTCTCACATTGCTGTAAAGAAATTACCAAGACTGGGTTATTTGTAAAGAAAATAGGTTAAGTTGGATCGTGGTTCTGCAGGCTGTATGGAAAGCAAGATGCTAGCATCTGCTCAGCTTCAGGGGAGGCCTCAGGAAACTTATAATCATGGTGAAATGCAAAGGGGGAGCAGGCACAACACATGGCGAAAGTGGGAGCAAGAGTAGGAGGAGTGGAGGAGGCACCACACACTTTTAAACAACCAGATCTCATGGGAACTGACCCAGTATCGGGAGAGCAGCACCAAGAGAATGGTACAAAACCATCCATGAAAAATCCACCCTTAATTAATTAATTCTATTTATTAATAGAATTTGAGATTTTGAAGCTTTTCTTTCATGAAAAAATTTATCAAAATCTGATCCATATTAACATTGTCAAGTTGGAATCCAGGCAATAAGATCATTTCACTCTCCATTTTAAGTACAAATCACTGAAGTTCAGTGAAATCCACAATAAGGTTATACTGAAGGCCCTTGGAAGACAAGTAGTGGCACTTTGATACTGTGGTCTCCTGAGTAGAAGCAGATTGCAGGGAAGTAGGAAGGAGGCACCAAGGAATATTGATGTGGGCTAATGCAAATGTTCTTGGCTGATAGAAGTATTTTGAGAATTAGTCATTTTAGAGGACTGCTCTCAGGACTATGGCCTAGCTGAGCAATATGATGAGATCATTCTTCAAATGAAGGAGTGGCAGTGAGTGAACAAAGATAGCTATTTTCAAGTTAGCCTCTGGGCAGTCAATTCATAGAATTGGCATTTAGCATGTTGGACATTGATGGTTTCTTTTTTACCACATTGGTGCTTATAAAAATGGAAAATCATATCACATAACAATATAATAGAAGGAAAATAAAGGTCAGATTTTATATAATAAAGGAAATCAATTTGCTCTGCTGACAATCTCTAGAACTTCAGCACTCAGGATGTTCAGAGACAGTTGAATGATAAAAAAACAATCAGAAAAGGAAGCATTTTTAAAATTACCACAAATCCAATGAGCAAGATGCCTTTGAAAAGTATTCCAGAAGAAAATCTTGAAAGAAGGAAAGCACAACATAAAATAATGTTGGTGTAGGTAGTGAAATAAGGTTTCACCTTGCAGAAACTTCTAGGCAGCCTTCTCTTTTGTTTGGCATGAGTGATTAATAGCTGGTTTGGCCCATAATTTGTCATCTCCCACACTGGGCTCTCAGCACCCTGATGTATGTGCAGTCTGCAGAGCTGAAGAGGTGGTGTCTATCACAGCTCTTACTTTGGGACTGGATCTTGATAGGAATAGTACTCGAGGCAGAGTGTGTATTCTGTTGGCACATAGTGTTGGGTGACCTAGGAGTGGACACATGGTAGACCTTCCAAATATGCTTTAATAATGAGTCACAAATGAGATTTTCACTCTTGAAGACAATAATAAGCATTTAAGAAAATTACTTAATTTGAGTCTGACACTGTTTTAAGTACCTTATGTATATTAATTCATTTAGTCTTCACAACAACCATAAGAGATAAATACTAACATGATCCCCTATGAAGAAACTAGGAGCACACACAGAAACGTGTAGAACTCAAAGGATTTTCCTAAGTCACAGAACAGAGAATTGAATCTGAGAGTTGAATTTTCTGGGATTCAGCACAAGACCCTTTTCCTTGAAATCTCTTTGATGGCTTTCCAATGTACTAGTCTGGTCCCAAACATCTTCCCTGTCTCATCCCCTGCTGCTGCCCCATGCATTCTGTATTCTAGGCACCCAGATAATTCGCCATTTGCAAAATGTTATTTGACTAATCTTGTTCTCATCTACCTGATGTACACTTTGCCTCTTTATTGTTTGGCATATTTCTGCTTTGAAGCTCAAATATTAAGATCTATTTCTAAAGTTAATATAGACATCTTTGCAAGAGAAGGCAGTTGTTCCTTTCTCAGTTCTCCAGTAGCCTTGCTTCCTTGCTCTGAATGGCAATAATCATGTTACATCACACAGAATTTTGCTATCTTTCAAATGATGTTCCTTCAGAAGAGTAACAGGAACAATGTGCTACTCATTTTGTTAAAATCCTTCATCCATAGCAGAATGCATGATACCTAATACGTAATTGATAGGCTTATTTTGAACTAATAACAGCAAATAAATTATTGGCAGCATAAATAATTATCAAACATCAGAAAAGTAGAAACATTATCAAACAATTAGAAATAAATGGTGATTATCTAAATTTAAAGATAATATCTGTGTGATGTGATCTAATTTGTTGGTACTGTTATATATAACATCTGGAGAGGGTAAACTGCTGATATATCCAGGACATTTTTCCCAGAAAAACATCTCCAATTTTTGCTTCACTTCTACCTTCAACTTTTGCTGTTGCCTTCATGTTACTCTGATCTGGTCATTTTCCATAGAAATCATGGACCACAAGGTCAGAGAAACAGCTGCTGGTGAAGGATCAGCACTCATTTCTCACCCTTTTCTCACTCACAAGACTCTGATTCTTGGTGATGTTTAATTATTCCTTCTATAAATATTCATGAGTGACTTCTACATATGAGACAGTGTTCTAGGGGCGCAGAAGAGTATTAAGAAAGATACTCTTCCTTCCCTCATAGTGTAGGGGGAGTAAGCATTGGAAAAGCTAGCAAATGATCACTCACTGTTTTAAGGTCTTCACTTCTCCACTTTCACTCTCCTGATTCACTCTTGGTGAGACCACTGCCAAGACTAGAAACTTTGGTTATGATCAATAATAGGGAAGGGGTTATCCCAAGAAGCCAAAACCATCTTGAGCAAAAAGAACAAAGCCAAGGCATCACTCTGCCTGAATTCAGAAGCTTCTACAAAACTAAAGTAATAAAAATAACATGGTACCAACCTAAAATCACATAGACTAATGAAACAGAGAGCCCAGATATAAACACATGAACTTACAGTTAATTGATTTTTGACAAAGATACTAAGAACACATAATGGGGACAGGACAGTCTCTTTAATAGCTTGTGTTGGGGTAACTGGATATGAAATTAGATCCTTATTTCATGCCATATATGAAAATTAACTCAAAATGAATTAGAGGCTTAAATGCAATAAAGGAAATTGTAAAACTACTAGAAGAAAGCATAAGAGAAAAGTGTTACGACATTTGTCCAGGCAATGATTTTTTGGGGTATGACCCCAAAAGAATAAGCAACTAAAGCAAAACCAGACAAATGGAGTTGCATCGATTAAAAAACTTCTGCACAGCAAAGGAAACAATCAACAGAGTGAAGAGACAACCTAAAGAATTGAACAAGATATTTTTAAACCATACAATTGATTAGGAAATAATGTTCAAAATATATAAGGAACTAAAATATTCAGTAGTAAGAAAAGAACCCAGTTAAAAAATGGGCAGAGGACCTCAATAGACATTTCTCAAAAGAAGACATACAAATAGTCAATGGACACCTTAAAAAATGCTCAAAATACTAATAATTAGGGAAATGGAAATCAAAACAACAATGAAATGTCAGTTACACCTGTTAGAATGACTATTATTTAAAAAAACGAGCGATAAGCATCTGTGAGAACGTGGAGAAAAGAGAACCCTCACACACTGTTGGAAGGAATGTAAATTGGTATAGTCATTTTGGAAAATGGTATAAGGGTTCCTAAACTAACAATAAGGTTACCATATAATCCAGAAATCCTACTTCTGGGTAGATATCCTAAGGATGTAAATCAGAATGATGAAAAGATAGCTGAACTCCTATGTTCACTGAACCACTATGTACAATAGCTGAGATATGGCTATAACCTAAGTGTCCATCAAAGAATAAATGGATTAAGAAAGTGTGGTATATATAGGCAAGGAAATACTATTCAGTCTTAAAAATTAAGAAAATACTATCATTTGTGACAACATGAATGAACCTGAAAAGCATCATGTTACGTGAAGTAAACTCAGCACAGAAAGACAAATAGCATATGATCTCATATGTGGAATCTTAGAAAGTCAAACTCTTAGAAGCAGTGAGTAGAATGGTGTTTCCACAGGCTCAGAGATGGGGAGATTATGCTGATGAAGAGATAGGGGGATTGGGGAAATGTTGGTCAAAGAATAAAAATTTTAGATGGAAGAATAGGTTCCATGCTGATGAAGAGATGGGGGATTGGGGAAATGTTGGTCAAAGAATGAAAATTTTAGTTAGAAGAATAGGTTCTAGAGATCTACTGTCTATCATGGCAACTATAGTTAATAACAAAATATTGTACTCAAAAAATTGCTAAGAAAGCAAATTTTATGTATTTGACCATAAAATAGCAATAAGTGCATTAGGTAGCACATATGTTAATTAGCTTGATTTAGCTTTTCCACAATGTATCAAAACATGCTGTACATAACAAATAATATAATTTTTATTTGTCAGCAAAACAACAGCAAAAACAGAATGAAGGTATTCTGAGAGGAGACTATTATGGCTAGGGTGATAGGTGAAATGAGTAGAAAGCAATGAGGCGGAGGCCTGCCTAGCAAGAAAAGAAATGGAGAAATTCTGCCAGAGTGTATACATACTTTCCTCTGACAAAAGTATTCATATCATTTTAAGAGTAGAGAAACAGAAAAAGCAATAAATAAAAAAATAAAAGCACATAGCATTTATCATATAATACTGTTCTAAGTATTTAGCATATATTAACTCATGTAGTCTTTATAAACCTCATAAGGTAGATGGTATAACCCCCATTTTATAGGTGAGAAGACTGAGGTACAAAGAAGTTTCATAAGTCAGTAAGTGACAAAGCTAGATTTGCACCCAGGCAGTATAGCTCCAGAGTCCTTGTTCTGAATTACTAAGTGAAATGTCTCTTAACAAAACACTTCTTTAAGTAAAAGCTGATGTAAATTATCTTACTACATTACAGAAAATCAAGTGCTCTGAAAGTACTTGATTGCTTTGAAAGGAGGTCAAGCCAAATTTTAGTTATGGTGAATTGATTTTCTGGTATGTAGATAATTGAAGTATTTTGGTTTTGCTTCCTCTCTATGGACCATTTTGGCTCTGCTGATAAACCTTGTGTGATAGAGAACAAAGAGGAAAAATGAATTGCACCATTTCATTAGGCTAACCATTCAGTGTTCCTTCATGTCTTAACACCAGGAAAATTAAAAAATTTAATGCTATACATGTAAAACAATTTTCTGTAGAAATGTATGTAGAATTTAATAGAATTTGAGATGGTCACTAGGGTGGACTATGGAGAGAGAGGGGGAGTTGATGGTCACTAGGGTGGACTATGGAAAGAGAGGGGGAGTTGATGGTCACTAGGGTGGACTATGGAGAGAGAGGGGGAGTTGATGATGCTGAAGACCAGTCTCATATAGGAAATAGGCACTAAGGTTGTGACATATCAGCTGTGGTAGAAAACTGGATAAACTTCCAAAGTAAAAGCATATGGGCCATCACTACTGAATAAATATGACTTCTAGAGAAAAATTAAGTCTTCATAATGGGTTAGAAAAGGGGTCAATGAACTTTCTCTGTAAAGGCTCTGTGGTAAATATTTTAGGATTCTGAGCCACTTAGTCTGTGTCACAACTACCTACTCAGCTGTGCTTCTGTAGCTCAAAGAGGCTAGAGACAATACTTGAATAAATGGGTGTGGCTATGTTCCAGTAAAACTCTATTTATTAAAGCAGGTAGTGGGACAGATGTAACCTGTGGGCCATAGTTTGCTGATTCCTAGTTTAAAACCATAGATAAAAAGGTCAATTGCCACTGAAGAGTATAACTCATCTTCTCACTATTTACTATCCTTCTTTTAACAGTGTGGAATAAAAAGACATTGGTCATGGTTCAAAGGAGAGCCTCTCTGGTTAGAAATCCAATAAACTTTACCTTAAGTAATAGAAGTGTTAGGATGGATGGTGGAAGTAAATAAATAGACAAAGGGAAGAAGAATGGCCTAAAGTCCAGGAAAAGGTGGTAGAAAGCAGATAAAGCAGTAATTTTCTCATTTGAGGGCTTAGAGCCTAGGACTCCAACCATCAGGTATAGGGGCCAGAGAAGATGCAGAACAATGGCCTCACTGTCTAAGGCCTGTGACTCCATGATGCCTCCAGGGAGAGAAATGGAGGCTGCTCAGGAAGTCTCCAGGTAGCAGCAAGGCCATCCCATGTCTGTTCTAGGATAAAAGAGTGACATGATAGAGGTCAGGAAATGTTCTGGGGCTTGGGTATCTTGTAAAATGTAAGTCTAGGATAACTTACTTACCTTAGGATATGGAATCCATATTATATAATCTCATTGGTTTCTATGTGTTTTGTGTTTTATCTTTATCTCATTTAAAAATGTTTTCCTAAAGTTTTTTAAAGGATTATTTTGGAAAAATTTCAAGTTTCACCTTCTCCAGACATATCCTTGCCTAGCTTCCTTTTTGTCAATGACCACTGCCTGCATTCATGCTCTCAGGTTTCTAGCATGGATTATTGGTCAGATTAATCAGTTGTCTATCCATAGCCTTAAATGTACTCCTCTAGACTATAATGTATCTATTATTTGAAATCTGACCATGCCATTTCTTTGTTCAAAACCCTTCGGTGGCTTCCAAATATGTACAGAAAAAAAGTCCAATGACCTTAAAATGGAAAAAAAATCCTTTGCTTTTTTTCTGCTTATCCAGGATCTCTTTGCCCTGCATGATGATGTTTTGGTTAATGACAGACCATGTATACAACAGTGGTCTCATAAGATTGTAATAGAACTGAAAAGTCCCTATCATCTAGTGACATCATGCTGTCATACATTGCAGCTCAAAACATTACCTTTTCTATGTTTCCATATGTTTAAGTACATAAACACTTACCATTGTGTTACAGTGCAGTAACATGCTGTATAGGTTTGCAACCTAGGAGCAATAGGCTACACCATATAGCCTACGTGCATAGTAGGCTATGTCATCTAGGTTTGTGCAAGTACACTCTATGACGTTTGTGCAATAATGAAATCTCTTAATGGCACCTCTCTTAGAACATATCCTCATTGTTAAGAGATGCGTGATTCTACTACTCTGAACTTCATGTTTGAGCAACATCAAATGATTGTTAGTTTTCTACCATGCCGAACTATTTCTTCTCTCTGTACCTTTGATCATGCCCAAATCCTTCTTCTTTACAAGTCTGCCTGACTCTCATCCAGCCTTTAAGACATAGATCCAATTACTTTCTCTCAATCTGTGTACATTCTCTGATTGTGTTAATAAAATGCACTTTCTTTACTTTCTCCTCCACTGGAGTGTCATCAGGGTCTGTTTCCCTGTGTCTGTAGCACAGGGATTGGCACATATTAAATACCTTTCCAATCGATAACAAATGAATAAATAGGCAGGATAACTACGTGAGAAGAATATTTCCAGGGGCAAGGTTCAAAATGGGAAAGAGGAGAGAAGTCAAAACATGGGGTCAGAGAAACAAATGCAGCACACGTACTAACTGCTTTCAAGCTAGGATGAATTGTGGATTAAAACAAATGTTGACTAAATAAATGAGAAAAATGTAAGCCATTCCACATAATTTCTTTGTAATTATTTCTGGGGTAAATGACAAATATGTGTCTGTATATTGCATTTTAAAGTGATTTCGGCATTTATATGAACACTGAACAATACAGGTACTCATAGAAATGTACACCTAATTTATTTCCCTGTCACAATTTATAGGTTTAACTTTTAATGATGGCCTCTGCCCTTGGATCCGCAGACATTCAAAACAATTTGGTGCAGCATTTTAATGTGCAGAAAAAATATGTAATGACGTATAAAATAGATGAATTTTTAAGTCTTTTCTGCACTTATGTAGTATGATGTAGCCGCATTAGCTCATTACCATGGTGATAAATAGTCGGTGATGCTATCCCTAAAATTTCCTGCACAAGCCAATAAAAATATCAACATAACTATTTATTGTTGGTTATGCCCGGCATCATGCTAAGCACTTCACATGCATAATTCCAACTAATCTCAATAGCTCTATGATACAAATGAGGAATCTCAGGCACAAGGCCACTCATCAGCAGAGAAAGGATTCTGACTCTGGTGACTAGGCCCTTTATCATCACACTATGCATTTGCTCTAATTTATTAATTCCTTTAGGTCTTCCTATGTTCCTATGACTTTAATCAACATACCCTCTGTGGAATCTGCACACCTACTGGAAATTGCATGGTCTGCTCTATTCCAACCCTCCAGCTGACTGTGTAAGTCAGTTCCTAGTTTCTAGCTCAGGCTCAAAGTGTAGCCTCTTTTATGAGATTTCTGGCAGCAAGCTGGTGAAAGAAAGAATTCAAAACCATTTCTTTTGTTGAGAGAGACATCAAGCAGTTGGGAGGAAGTGGGGCTGTCTGTCTGACAGAGCTCCATTCAGCCTACAGTCTAGTCTCTTGGAGGGCAGCACTAAAGTTTTCCCATAATTGCCTGCCTAGAGGGTGGAACACGAGATGTGCAATGTCACAGCAAAATGAAGGCGTGCTGAACCCAATACTGCACATCAGTGAGATGGCTCAGGGATTAGCAAGGCACCCTCACCCATTTTTCTCATTTTGTTTGATTCAAAGAAATACTGCTTAAAATATACAACAATAACCTATAGCTTAAAGTGCTTTCTTCTAACAGCGCATACCAGTGCATGATTAGCGTAGAAAACTGAGAGACCAATCCTTTTTCAGCAATGACTTGCATTGTGAAATGTAGTTGGATAACCTTCGTGAGAATCAATCAGACAGCAAGAATGTATGTATTAAGTACCTATTAGAAGTTCAGTGTGAATTTTTATGGTTTGAATACCAGTGCAAACTTTAATGATTTGGGTGTCAAGAAAAAAGTTTCAGCTTAAGATAGGTGAAACAATGAGCAATGCACAAGACAAGATAATGCATTTCAGTGCTTAAATGACTGGCAGAAACTATAGCTATTGAGACCATAATGAGGTGAATGATGGCTGGAATGGTCAGGCATAACAGGCATTTGCTCTTCCTTTCCACAATCTCCTCATTTTACCTCTTCTGACATGATGCAGGTTTTGCATTGAAAAATCATACATCTCTCAGGCCATTTAGTTTGGGTGATGACTAAGACAGAAATGGGCCAATAATTGAATTAGGGCCAATGGGGATATCTTTAAAAATATTCCCAGGTTTCCTGTGGCTGAAGCCAAACTTACACAAGGAGTTTTCAATTAGGTGAAACAATATATTCTCTTTTTCTTAAGCCAGTTGGTACTGGGTAGCTTGCTACTTGGAACCAAAAGTTTTCTCACCTGGATTCTTTTGTTTCTATGTAGGGTTCCATAGACTTCTGCTTCACGATAAGGTACAGTAGGTGCTGGCATGTAATGTTCCTACTACAAAGCTAGAAGCAGGTAAATTATAAAAATCACAGTTTTGGCTGCATGAGAGAGCTGTGCAAGTAACAAGGTTGAGATAAACCCTAAATCCTCCGAGAGGAGAAGTGAGTAGACTACCTCCAGCTATTTTTCAGTCTGGGCTATCTGCCAATTTTTGGTGTGACCCAAGGGCTAGTTGTGCTGAAGCAGCAGGACTCTGCTGGTGGCAGGAGGAAACACCAACGTTTTAAGCAGTCAGCTAGGACTAGTGTAGCAATTTGGAAACTTGAGGAGACTGAGATGCTTGTTTTCCTCAAGGGACTTTTGCTGGAGCTCCAGAGTGGCTAAATCAGAAGCTTTTAAATGCAGAAAAAATATTCAGAGTCTGTTGGTGCTTGAGAAGAAAGATCTGCCAATAAGAGAGCTTGCATCAAGAGCATCACCTGTCAGCAACTCAAGACATTTGTTATCAGGCTAGCGACAGTGACTGAAACTTATAAAGAGCAGAGATGGAAAAAAATGTACTTTTCTGGGGTTCAGCAGACAGAGTCTTAGCAGGGTTCTAATGAACAATCTAGGAGGCTAATTTCTTTGAAGCAGTGAAATCAGAAATGGACTGAATATTACAAATATTGAAATCTGGTTTTGTCTCAAATTAATTTTTAAATGAATTGAGGCGAAAACACTGGATATAAAATGATTGGGACTATGTATGGCGCTTTTATTCATTGTATCTGGCATACAATAAAAAGACTAGTAGACCTGTGAGGAGGGAAGATGAAAGAAGGTAGAAAATAGACATCAAATCACCAATCTAGGTAAAAGAATTAGCATGTGAAGTATTTAGAATAACTATAAATAATATGTTAATGAATCATAGGAAAGAACCAAATAGATGAAAGGATATCTATAAAAATCAAATAAAGAACTAAGGAATGTACAGTTTTTAAAACTTAAAATTAAATGGATGGGTTTACCAGTAGCAGTCTGGATGCAGTAGAAACAGAATTAGTTAGTTCAAAACAGGTCAATAGAAAACATCCAAAATGACACAAATATGGGCACATCATAATAAATTTGGTAAAAATAATTAAAAGGAAAATAATCTTAAAAGGAGTGAAACAATCACATTGCCTTCAAATAAAATGAAATAAAATTCTTAGTCAACTTTTTTATAGACACAATAAAAGCCAAATAGTAGTGGAATAGTATCTTTAAAGTGTTGAATAAAAATAACAACAAAATCAAAATTGCACACCATGCAAGAACATCTTACAGCATAACTGGAATGTTTTTAAAGACTATGAGAAAACTTTTCTCCAGTAAGTCTCAGCAAAAGGAAACATCAGTAAAATTCATCAGCCAAAGGATGATCACAGCTAGAAACAAATGCAAGAAGGAGTGAAAAAGACCAGAAAGAATAAAGAATAAATATATCACAAATACATAGAGACATATAGATATAGATATGAACCTTGATGATATATTTATATATTGATATTGAGTCTACAAAACTATTTTATGTCTGTGGAGTTTATATGTAGAACTAAAATGACTAAGACAAAGACAGGAATGTGAAAGTACTAAGGAACTCTAAAATGGTACATGTAATAACCTGTATTGGTCTGTATAATTCAGGATGGGTTTGTAATATTGTGGATACTGCTAACAGAAGGTTATATGAATACGTTTAACACATAGTAGAAAGAAAATATAGAACAATAAACACATATGATTTAACCAAAATAAATCAACAAAAGAAGAAAGTGAACAAATAGGAAAAAATGGAAAATGAGTAAGATGGAAAATAGAAACCAAAGTAGTATTAGAAAATATAAATGGACTAGATTCTCCAAAAGAAATCTACGATGCTCAGACTGAATAATAATTAAAAACCGTTTTATGCTTCTGACCAGAGTCACACATTACTTATAAGGATATAGTAAGTTTTAAAGAGGTCAGAAACATATGTTACTTCATAAACATTGATCAAAACAAAATAACTGATTTAAGAAACAAAGTGACAATAATAGAAGCAGGGATATTATATAATAAGGTTAATATAACAGAAAGATATCCTCATTTTTCATGTGTATACAACTAATATCATAGATATTAATTAGATAAAACACAAAAAACAATATTAAAATGACATGTGAAAATTCCTACAATTAAAGCTGATTTTAAAAGCTGACAAAAACCCAGTAAACACCAAAATTAATAAACATGGCCTTACTGACATATACAGAACACCTTATAAAATTTAAATTACTGTTATGTGCACATCATAAAATTGATTATGTTTTGCCAAAAAGCCTCAAACAATTTCAAAAGGTTAAAATTATAGTTTGTTTCATACGTACATTGGAATTTAAGAATCAGTAACAAGCACATATTCAAGAAAATCCCAAGCTCATTAAAATTAAACAAAAAACTTTTAAGTAATCCATGGGTAAAAGATGTAATCAAAAGGAAAATTAGAAAATAACTTAGAAAATATTTTTAATGGAATGACAAAAGATATTAGCAGAACTTTTAAAATTAATCTCAATGTTTACAGGAAAATTATTAGCCTAAATGCCTTTAAACAAAATTTCAAAGGTAAAAGTAAACATTTAAGCTTTCATTTCAAGAAGCCGAAAAATTAAAAGCAAACAAAATTGTGTAAAATAGAAAAAAAATTATAAAGGTAAGGGCACAAATAAATGATACAGAAAAATGATTTAGTAAAATAAGCATTTTCTATATATAGAGAAAAGTGTCAGTACAAATTTTAAGGATAAGGAAGATGTTATGGACTTTCAGCAAATAAACTTGATAATTCAAATTAAATGGACAATTTCTATGAAAAAACACCACATAACCCAAACTGACAGAAGTAGAAATTAAAAATCCAAATAACCTTGTATCTGCTAACAAAATGGAAATGTTATTAAAAATTATTTTTCAAAGAAAACTTTAGAATCACATGACTTCATTAGTGGATTGTTTTATTTACTCCAAAAAAAAAAACACTCAACTTGGACAAATGCTTCCTAAGAAGATAAAATGAAGGATTCGTTTCTAATACTTTTTATGGGTTCAGGTTACTTGATTTCAACTCTTAAGAGAGAAAAATTACAGACCTATTTCTGTCATGAACATGGATGTAAAAATCTTTAACCGAAATTAGCAAATTAAATCTGGTAATACATTAAAGAAGCAAAATACTTTACAATCAAATGCAGCTTATCTCAGATATGTAGGGTTTGTTTACAATTTGAAAAATCAATTTAATTTGCCACATTAATAGAGAAAGAAAAATTACATGATTGTTTCAACCTAAACTATACTCTGATTAAATCATGCTAACAAGCACTAACTCATCTATCAGGGATAAATGCTTCTTGACCTTGAAGCATTAATATGAAGAAAAGCCCTGTTGCCTGCCCTACTAAGCTTTCCCACTGGGGATGTTGCAGATAGAATTCCAGCATTGAATCAGGTTCTACAAGAAGATGACAAAGTTGGCTTTTAACTCCCTGAGCCCATGATTCACATTTTTCATGAACAGCAAATTGAATTCTAGTTTATCAGCTTCCACATGTGCTTAACAGTACAGTCCCAACTTTAAAAGAATTTACCCTTCAAAGAAGTAGATAAGAGTTAACAGTTTGATAGTAGTTGCCCAAAATAGTTGAGGCGACTTTTTTTTAAAAAAGAACCATATATGCTGTTAACATAAAGACTAAAATTTCCTTGTTAATTTATCGAGTGAAACAAAGAGACAATATAGTAGAAACCTTAAGAAGATGAGCTTTGTCATTAAAATACTTCCTAGTGTTTGGGTCCTTGCTCTGCTTTGCATTAGTTTTCTAACCTTTTGGATTCTGAAAATTTTTTTTGCCTTAGTTATTTTATAAGAGAGATATGGGTGCTAGTGACCTCTATTACCTACAGTTTCTTACAAATCAATGAAATGACCCTCTACAGAAAATCCCCCAAGTATTTTTATCTGTAAAATGAGAATAGTAAAAATAACTTACTCATTGAATTGTAATGAAAATTCAAGAGATCATTTTAGTAAATGTTTAACACAGTGCCTGGAACTTACTATGTGCTCAGTATTTATTAACTGCTTTATGAGGAGGATTATTATTCCGATTTTCTTTCATGTAAGTACTCAGAGAAGCGTAATTCTCACCATCTCAGAAATACTGCAGATATTTTGATTTGGCTCTGGTAATCACTATTGACTTTCCCAGCAAATTTTTTTTTACACTTGGGTAAGTTTGTAAATTAAAGACCCTGTCATCTTGCTGGCTTCCTTACTTAATCCAGTGGCCAAGCCTTTCTAAAGCACACTGAGACTGACCACAATAGCAAGGTTTCCCTTTTGTTTTAATCTAATTAGATTTCTAACAAATGAGAACAAAATGTAAAGGGTGTTAATTAGTTTTTATTGCCTTTCCTTGGTGGTTACAGGGATAAAAGCATGCTTTTATTTAGGATAAAAGCAGGCTTTACATGTGGCCAGGAGCTGGGTGGGTGGCAGATCACTGTGGGGGTGGTTTTATAAAGGCCAGTTTCTCTACGGGCCAGAACAATCCCCAGTCTGATAAAGAGGCAAATGTACAAGCAGTTCCATAGACAGGAGTCTCATCTTCTTTAATGAATCCCTTAGTGTGATGTTTGTTTCCTCTAATCAGTCTTATCTTTATGAATCAATATTTATTATGACTTATAGGCTCAGCAAATAGTAGGGTAAAATGGGCTGTTTGATTACGGAAGAGAAGAAATCTTTCTGGTGACCCATGGTGGAGATTTCCCATTTCTAGAAATAGAATTTTTTTAATGAAACTCTAGTTAAACTCTCATCATAGCTCAAGTAATGTGGTTTGAGATATATTGAAGTTCATGGTGTACTACCTGCTAGAAAAATACTTTTGCCTCTTGGGCATCTGCCTGAGCTGATAGTGATAGAAGTCTGATTTTGGAGGACGTAATATCATTTATGGTGGTCTGATCCCAATAAAATGGTTCACAATTATCTATTGGCTCTGCCAGATACTTTATAATTTCTGGAGGCAGCAGAAAGAAATGTTCCTTTCTCAGCTACATCTCCCATCTGCTACTGCAAGAAATCCCCTTCACTCAATAGCACAACCCCTCATTCTAAAATAAGCAAGATGTTTAAAATGTCAAACACTCCTAAGAGAGGTAACGTGTTGACTTAAATTTAGCCTATGGTACAAACGTTTTGTCTGCAGAAAACTTCCGGGACCGCTTTTTGGCTATGGATGGTCCATTTGAGCTGGCAGTAAGTGGAGCACCCTCAAGGGAAGAAGACATACTCTGTAAAGAAAATATTTATCATTTAGTTTCAACCAGTGTCAGCCTCCACATTGCCTAAAGTAATATTTTTCAAGGTTTGGGGATGCTTTAAAGATTCACATTTCTGGGGTCTCATCACACTTGATGTATCTGGTGGAGGTGGGCAAGACACAGGAACCTGCATTTGTCTAAGTTTCCATATGATCCTTTGCACATTCAAATTTGAGAATCTCACTCTTAGGGCAATTGACTCTATGAGAGTCCACACATGATTGGGCACAGCCATGTAGAAAGAGGGTACCACACAGGACTGCAAAGGTAGGCTCAACTTGGCACTCTGCTTGCCTGCTTGGGAGGGTTGCCATTTAGGAGGCTGGACTTGAGCAGCTGCTCCTGACTCTGCTCTTTGCAGATTTATAGCTCCTAGCATGACTCAAAGCAGACATCAGCCTCTTGATCATTTAATTTTTTTTCCAGAATCTCTGCCCACTGATACTTTTTCTTTTTCTAAACCATTTGACTTATTAATGCTACCCTGAAGAACATGCAGCAATTGTTTGCAACACCCAGGAAAACACACACCCCCCTCCCCCAATACCACAAGCCACTATGTTAGAAATATGTGATGATTAATTCTTGCTACTCCCACTCCTATTAGACAGCCTGGTGTTCATGTGTCCTAATAAAAATAAGATGTCATCGTCATACCTACCCTTTCCATTATACTAGCAGGTGCAGCTGCCATTTGTCTGTGAATCTTTTCAATAACAGCCATGGGGTGCTGCTCCGGAGTCCAGCTCTTGTCTTTGCTTTTGTACTAGCTGGTTTGCATGCATTCAACATTCAGTCACCTACAGCACTGCTTTCTGAATCTTCAGCCCCAGTTCTAAAGCTTTCTTTGAAGAGAGAGAGAGACAGACAGACATACACCGACCCTTAGTGGCATCTCTGCCTTGCTCCCAGCTCCTTCCTTTCCATCCCCCGTCTCTCATGCTGACTTGTTATCTTTGTCTTTCTCAGAAGTTATAAGCTTATAGGCATCATTCTCTAGTGGGCTCAAACAAGCTTTGGAGGAGGTCACTTTAGCTGAGGTGAGTCTGGCCTTGGGAATAAGCATAGACCTTACACACTGGTCCAAGGGGATGGCAGGCCTGTAGCATGGTCACTTCATGTCACAGGCCAACCGACAGACAGGTTACCACTGCAGGCATAGAAGCTTGGCTGGCTTCGGTGACAGTCTCCCCAGACTCTCTGGAATCTGCAAAGTGCCTCCTCAGTGTCTCTGATGTGGAGGAGAACATTCACATGGGGAACCTTTATTCTTGTGCCTCATTAGGCTGTACAATAGCTGACAGGTTGCACATACCTGCTGCCCCTCCCTGCCTCATGGCCTGATAGTATAAGGGCAAGCCATAAGTGGTCTGACTCATGCAGGCTTCACAAGGCTCAGAGACAGAGCAATGTTACAAGTCAGAAGGATGCAAGCAGGTTTCACTTTGTGCACAGACAGCATTTTAAAATGGATAAATCTCTCTTCATTATGTAGCTTTTTAAAAGGAGAGGTAAAAGGCACATGCACAGAAATAGATCTTTTGAGTTTGTATATGTGTGAAGGGACAAAGAACTATAAAACTGTATTCCTCTCTTTTGCCAGACCAGGGATATCAGCTCTGTTCCAACCCTATCAGGTTAGAGGCAGCAGTGTTCGGTGCTTTTCCCTCCCCCACAGCCCCTTAGTCTCCCAGGAAATTGGGGTCTCACATCACTGATGGGACACCAACCACTTCTGGAGATAATTAGCATCCTAAACAGTGCTTGGCCAGCTCGAGAGATGTCAATAGCATAGCTTACTCAGTAATAACCGATGACATTGAGAGAAATCTGAAAAACTTTTAACTTCAAATGTCCTCGGAACACTGAGTAGTATGGTACCTTGATCCGCTCCTTGACATGGATTTTCTTGTTTCCTGTACATAATGTTTCTGAAGTGATCGCATGGTTCAGGTAAAATTTTATCCAAGCCTTAACCAGGTATACTTTTTATGGTTAGTTATTTTCATGTATTTCTGTTGTTAATTTATAGGATTTGAGTTTAATTGTTATTTTGTTTCTCATTTGGCTTAAAAATTCTCCCTGTGCACATGCACATACAGGAAAATTTCTATTATAGCCAAAAGCACAGAGGTAATTGAAAACACTTGATTTCCACTTTAATTGTTCCTTGCCCCTTAGCCTTTCCTGAGCCTTGGAGGACAGAGATATCATTGAGAGTGTTTCCAGGGAGAACAGATTTAGGATGGTTACTGAGAAAGATGAATTGAAAACATAAAAATGTAACAACAAAGAGTTCATTTTCCAGGTGAAGAGATATGGAGGTGAGGGGAGGCGTAGCTCTCAGGAAAAACACAGAGGTAATGAACACAAAGGTTAAGAACAGGAAACGATCAAAGGGAGGAACTGAAATAAATCTATTAAACTATTGATCTGGTGTGGACCTGCTTTAAAGAAGCAGATAGCTTTAAGGGGTGTTGAAAGTCAGGAATAGAAAGATATGTTACCTTTTTTCAAGTGCGTCTGTTAGCCATAGCTGGAAAAAATGTATATACACAAAAATTAGTAAGACAGTACTACCCTTTGACAAAATCTGTGCACAACAGCCTTTGAACAAATATATGGGGATTGTCAAAAGCTGGCAAATTATCACCATCTAGAAACAAGTACCCATCACAGGGAAGCACATTAGACAAGGTGATAACTTTCTTATTTAATGCTCTGCAGACACGCCTTAGCTTCAGGTGTGGCGACTACTGCCATGTCCTCAAGATCGTTCAAACGTCCTTCCTTGAAGACCTGGAAACTGTGACTGATAATGCCAAGATAAATAAGCAATCTGTAGCTGTCTTAGGCCCACAGTAGAATCTCCTCAAATGGAAACCACCTAGAGGGTCTTGGATTGAAAAACAGACCGAGAGAAGTAGCCTTCTATGCTAATCACAAGGCTAGAACTCTTTGGGTTAGAATGCTCATGTTATGAATGCTACATGTTAGAGATGGGCTGATCAAAGCATGGTAGAGAAACAGGGATTGTTTTTATGAATCTGTACACATTTTGTGTATGCATTAGCAATTGGTATAGGAGTTTCTAGACATTTATTGGATCTAGAAATTTATAGGGAATATTGGGCTAATGTTTCAGTTTCTTTTATGATGTTTCCCTCTTATTGGAAAACAAAAAGATTTTTTTTTTTCCAACTAGCATCCAAACTTTCTTCTTAGCACTGCTTAACTGTGGCCCAATACCTCTGCTTCTGATGTGTCTGCTACTTCCTTTACCCTTGTGCAATGTGATTTTTATCCTCACAACTATTGGACCTTCTGTCTTGAGAGTCACTAGTGTCTCCCTCTGCCTTACACAATTCTTAAGTGTACCATTAGACTCTAGAGAAAGTTTCTTCTTTAATCTTTATGTTGGCCTGGTTTCTATTACACAGGACTTCCTAGACTCTGCTGCTGATCTTCGTGGTTCTTTTTCCTGTTTTCTTCCCCATCCTTGGTTTTGCTCTCTCATCTTCCCTCCCTTGGTACTCAGCTATGGTAGATCTTCATGATTCCTTATCTTGTCCCTGCCTTTTCTCTCTAGATGTTCATCTTTTACTGAGGTCATATATTTTTGTGTCTATAATATCACTGTGAAGAAGAGGACTTCCATACTGCACCAATTTAATGTCTATAGTAAGGACCTAATGTTATAAACCTGTCAGACCATCTAAAAGTCAGTATATATAATCCTTTCTCACTTCTTTTCCCTTGAATTAGATTCCCTCTCCTAAGTATTTCAATTTCTGTCTTTCTAGGACTAAAGTTAGGTTGGGAAGGTCCTGTCCTATATAGCTTTTAGCCTATTTTCAGCTCCTGCCATTCTTTTGATGTGTTCTTACAGTTGCGCTGTCCATTTTCTTTCCCATTGCCACTAATTCCATCCAGGGCTTCATCTCATTTTGCCTGGTTTACTGCCAACCCTGTTCTGAACGTGTGGTTGGAGGCTGTGTTTATATGTGAGATGAAGTGTGGGGATGGTGGCTGACTACTCTCATGCTTACCTCTCTTTTTCCATCCTTTTCTCCTCTCTGTTTCCCTAAAATTACCTGCAGGCTGAGCCTTCAAAACTGCTGCCATCAAGGCAACACTGAGATGTAATGCACTGGAACTGGTTCTTAAGAAACAGTAAAAATAAGAAAGTGATAACAACAGAACACTGAATTTGCATATTTAGGCAACTGGTCATGGTAAGAGAGATGTGAACTTGGGGGTGGCTTGGTATTTCTCAGGTCTGGTAAATTAGGTCAAGTCTCAACCTCTCTGTGTCCCTGTTTCCTAATCTATAAAGTGAGCATATTAGTAGGTAGCTCCATTGTGTTATAGTAAGGATTCACCAAGATGGCCTTAATGTTTCTTTCAGCTTAAGTACCTGTTAGACCAAATTTCCAGTGTTAAGGCCCCTGACCAGCTTCTTACCTTGATGCTTGACCCTTGACCCTTAGTCTAAATGGAATCTGACTAAGGTTCCTTCTTGCCCCCTTTTTTTTTTGAGACAGTCTCACTCTTGCCCAGGCTGTAGTGCAATGGTGCCATCTCAGCTCACTGCAGCCTCCGCCTTTCAGGTTCAAGCAATTCTCCTGCCTCAGCCTTCCAAGTAGCTGGGACTACAGGCACGTGCCATCACACCCAGCTAATTTTTGTATTTTTAGTAGAGATGAGGTTTCACCATGTTGGCCAGGATGGTCTTCATCTCCTAACCTTGTGACTCGCCTGCCTTGGCCTCCCAGGTGCTGGGATTACAGGCGTGAGCCACCGCGCTCGGCCCTCCTTTCCCTTTTCTTAGATCATCTACTTTAGAAAACTATAACTATAATCATAAATTATTCTTCTGCCATTTTGAGATGTGAATCATATAAAATGCCTCTTTCCACTTTGACAACCCAGGACTGTCTTTCTTAAGAACCTGGGAGCCATTCTGTGAAACATAATCAGTCATTAAGGAATATAGAGTCCCTAGACACCCTCCTTGTGGGAGAGTGGGAGACTTAACTTTGGTGAGTGCCTTTTGTTTTTATTCTCAGTTGTAAAATTATTTCCTGTCATGAAGATAAGTAAAAGCTTATGTTTCCTTTAGGTAAGGTCAGTTCACACACATAGATGGCCTTTGGTCCCACCATCCCATCTCTTAGAAACTCTCCAGCCCTTTGATTCAATGGAGTTAAGTTCAGACTTAGTTCTGAAAAAATTATGAAAATGCTACCATACTATGCAAATCTTAAATATGATTATAATAATCCTTTTAGCAGTGTATAGACCAGAAAATGTTCAGAGAATTCTTGATTTTTGTACCAAAAATTTAAAAAAATTGGGGATGAAGGAGGGGATGGGGTCATCCAAAGCACTGAATGATCTCAAACTCATTGTGTTGTGTTATGAGTCCTGAGGTGGGCAGCAAACCAAAGTCCAAGGTTAGCTGCACCCTGAGCTAATGTGCCAGCTGGAAGGAGGGCACACAGAAATCTCCTGAAGGGCAAGGGGAAAGCAGGCTGTCTATTCCTGTTTATTGTTTGTTTGTGTTTTTAAGTTGCTAGAATAATTGAGAGTTGATAAATTTTACAGAATGCCTTTAAGTCCTTTTGTCCACACCCCTTTATGCGTTGGATAATTCCCAATTATTATTGGGAGTGGAAAAGAAGAAATTAGAGATAAGATTTATTGTCATACTCAAGGACTCACTTTTCTTCCACTAAACACACACGCACACACATACATACATACATACATAGATACATACATACATACATACATACATAAACTAAACTTAAAAAACTAAACTTAAAAAATAGCCTCAGCCATTTTCATTCATTCTACATTGTTGGCCAAGAGGGAGTAAAGGCCTGTAGGGGTTCTTCAGGGAATGATTTTCTTCACAATGGAATTGCTGCTCTTGGCCTCAGGGCTATTTTCCAGAGGGCAGAGATTTCCCGGGTTGCCTCAGTCTGGTGCTGTATCTCCCAGTTGCCTTGGACTTCTTCCTCTCCTTGCCAGAAATAGAGAAGGACCTTGGTTATGCCTTCATCCCAGCTACAGGTGCCAGAGGAATGAATAATCACTGGGGAAAGACAAGACTTGTTAGTAGGCTGTTGAATCTCCCCTCAAAATATCTGATCAGTTAGTCTCCAGAAACCTGCCTATTCTGAGATAAGGAGGATAAGTGAGTGTGGTGGTAGAGTGTGTGTATGTGTTTTGTCCTCTTTGTGTGTATGTGTGTGAGGTATATTTACAGTGATGGTGGCATCTCAAGTCATTCAACAGCAAGGTCTTGCTGAGACCTATTATTGCAAAAATAGCAGTGTCATAGTATTCAGGGCTATGGAAGGTCTGGGAGAGGACTGATCCTGGAGTAAGGGGCCCATAACACCCATGATAGATCCCAAATACAGGCAGAAGAGATAGGCAGCACCAGGCTCCCTACCACTTTTGCTGTGTTGTCCAGGGTGAGGGTCTTTCACTGTTTTCACTTTCTACTCAGGTTCTAAGAGATACAGAACAAAGGGACTTCACACAGTAAGAGCTGAATGTTTCCTTCCTTGGAACTTTTCCTGCCTCTTCCCTATGATAAACCATACTGGACAGCACCAATAAATGACTATTTTAAGACTGTCTGTCTTTAGAGTATTCGATCCCATTGTCTCCATAGGCACATCAACTGAATTCTTGATTCAGTTGTTTTTTTGTTTTTGCTTTTGAAAATAAAAATATCCTAGCAGTTTAATTCCTTTATTTTTAAAAATTGTACTTTAAGTTCTGGGGTACATGTGCAGAACATCCAGGTTTCTTACACAGGTATACATTTGCCATGGTGGTTGGCTGTGTCCATCACCCCGTCATCTACATTAGGTATTTCTACTAATGCTATCCCTCCCCTAGCCCCCGACCCCCCGGCAGTCCCTGTGTGTGATGTTCCCCTCCCTGTGTCCATGTGTTCTCATTATTCAACACCTACTTATGAGTGAGTACATGTGGTATTTGGTTTTCTGTTTCTGTGTTAGTTTGCAGAGAATGATGGTTTCCAACTTCATCCATGTTCCTGTGAAAGACATGAACTCATCCTTTTTTATGGCTGCATAGTATTCCATGGTATATATGTGCCACATTTTCTTTATCCAGTCTATCATTGGTGGGCATTTGGGTTGATTCCAAGTCTTTGCTATAGTGAACAAGCTGCAGTAAACATACATGTGCATGTATCTTTGTAATAGAATGATTTATAATCCTTTGGTATATACCCAGTAATGGGATTGCTGGGTCAAATGGTATTTCTATTTCTAAATCCCATCACACTGTCTTCCACAATGGTTGAACTAATTTATACTCCCATTAACAGTGAAAAAATGTTTCTATTTCTCCACATCCTCTCCAGTGTCTTTTATCTCCTGACTTTTTAATGATCACCATTTTACTGGCACGAGATGGCATTTCAATGTGGTTTTGATTTGCATTTCTCTAATGACCAGTGATGATGAGTGTAAGGGTTATTGCCAAGTTTAAAATGAGGAAACTGAGGCCAGTATAAGAAAATTAAATGCCAATTTATTCAGTTCTCGGGCGAGGTTCTCTGGTCCAGGGAAAGGGGGCCAGAGTAGTCGCACTGACTTCTTGGGGCGGGGGGGGAGGGGGGGGCGCGGGGGGGTCAGGGGAGTTATGGCTATGAGGAATGAGCAACAGCTGGGGGCTCTTATTGGCTCCAGGGGAGTGGGTTTGGGATGTGGCAGGCCGCCATTGGTTGGCAGGTTGTTGGGTAGGTTTTCTGATGGGAGAGCCGTCCACGGTTGCATTAGCCGGAGCCTTCCAGGGGAGCCATGCGGCAGAGCTAGGTGCGGAGTGCAGAGCATGGTGCTGGGTGCAGTCAGGTGCTGAGTGCAGAGGCGGGTATGTCCGGCCTCCTGGCGAGGCAACTGGCCTTACAATGAGCTTTTTAAAATATGTTTGTTGGCTACATAAATTTCTCCTTTTAAGAAGTGTCTGTTCACATCCTTTGCCCACTTTTTGATGGGGTTGTTTGTTTTCTCATATTCTGTAGGTTGCCTGTTCACTCTGATGACAGTTTTTTTTTTTTCTATGCAGAAGCTTCTCCGTTTAATTAGATCCCATTTGTCTATTTTGGCTTTTGCAGGCACAGTAACTTGTATAAGAGCAAGCTGCAGATGAGCTGCTGCTATTCCAGCTACCTTAGTTTATAGGTTCCCAAGAGTCAACTCTCCCTCCCACTACCAAAATAATAAAATGACACATGCACATATGAAATCCTCAGTAAGCCCCTAAACATTTGCATATTTAGAGTTATTGTCCTTATAGAGTTATTGTCCTCATGTTGCCAAACATCTTGTCTCCCACTAGGGGATTTCTGCCTTTGCATTTAGTTGAGACCATGAGATTAATTTCTTGCTAATTAAAAGTAAGCAAATGTGATGTATAGAAATCATGAGAAGTCTCTTTCCTCTCTTCGTCCTTACTTATACTGATGCTTAGAACGTTGCTGTGATGGCTGGAACTCCAGCAGTCTTTTGCACTATAATAGGGGTCATATCCTAGTAATGACAGAAAGAATCTCCAGTAACCCTGGAGCTATTATTCCAGCCCAGGCCTGGCCACCTTCATACTTGTTAAAAACATGTTTAAGAAATAAACTTTTATAAGCCTTTCCAACTCTAGTTGGAATACTATTTTAATAATCTCTTAAATACATTATCAGCATGTGCTAACGCACTGGACTTGATTTTCTCCTGCTGTTATTCTGTATTATATTTTTATTGTAGATGTTAACATCTTTATATATCTTCCATTTTAAACTTTCCCTTAAACAAACTTCAGTGAAAACCAATGTTCCAGGAACTATGCCAGGTTATTGGAAAGCAAAGATTGGTAAAATAATACTTCACAGTCTTGAAATACTCATTAGCCCCTCGGTCTACGGAGGTACAGGTGAGGGACAAGAGCTGAATAAGTAGTATTACAGAAATCAGCTTTGTTGTAAGCATTAAGAAAAACTATGCCTGGTTTCTGGCCTTGGAAAAAATTTTGCCTAATAGAAAAGGAGAACAGAAGGGCATAAAATAATAAATGTTTACAAGCATTCAGGGAGAGAGCTAGATTAGTGCCTATTTTGCTTTCAGGCTTATTGTTGAAAAATCACTAATCACCTGGAGGCCTACTATTAAAATGGAGTCAGCAGAGACTTCATAGGGAGACCAGGACTTTCAAACTGTATTCCTTCTTCCCTTCACTGATTGGGAGCAATCCAAAAATGGGATGGCTATGAATGGCCAGACATCTGCAAAACAGTTTTTCTTTTCTCTAATTTTTGCAATTATTCTAATTTATATTTGAAACAAATAGTACTTTCAGTCCTTGAGCCCTGTTAGAGCCTTCTGAAAACATGGATGAATTTATACAAGGAGAAAATACCATTTTTTTTTACCTTTTCCCCCAATCCAGGGTTTTTGAGGTTGGCTATAAGGACTAAAATGCTCAGTTAGGCCAAGTGTCCTTGAAGCTTCCAGGATGAAAGCTGAGGGTTGAGGTATGAGTATTATTAGGATGCTGACTGCTCCCCCTCCTCCTATTCGTACTCCTATGACTAGCAGCTTTGCTATGCATACTGTGCACTAGATACTATGCATTATGGCTTTACAGAGATGATCTTCTTAATCCCCATACCCATTCTGTAAAGTAATATAAGCATTGTTTTACAGGTTAGGAAGCTGATGCTTGGAGAGATATAACCTGTGCCAAGTCACACAGCCAGGAAGTGCTGTAGCCAGGATTTAGCTCTAGGCAGCCTGACTCCACAACTCTGTTTTTAACTGTGATGCTGAAGTTTTTCAAATGAGAAGAGCTCACAAGCATAAAAAAGGACCAGAACCTTGTCAGGACAGGGAGCTAAAGCCTCTGGGGCAAGCTTCCGCCTGCCTTCTTTCTGTCACATGGATATGGGAGGTTATGATCTTGTAAAAGGAGAAATCTGGAAGAGAAGTTAATTTAAACTTAAGCATATAATAACTGCCATGGGAGTCTAACTTTTTGAGTGGGCCATGCTCTAGCCCCTGGTGTGAATCTTGTGATAGGCTGTGCTTTCACAAAATAGCACAGACATTTGAAGGTAATTTTCATTACATAAAACAGGGGATTGGGGTGGGGGTGGGGCTGATACTTCAGGAGGGGTGGGAGACATGTCCTAGTCATGTGTGATTCTTCCTTTTCTGATGTTAATCTCCTTTCCTTTGAAGCTGAGAGACAGTCTATTGGTTCTCTGTCTTCTGGTGCATTTGGACCACCTGAAAGGACAACCTGTCAGAATGGAGGCCACACTCATACACAGCTCTTAGGACTGTGGAAGACTGTCTGGGTCAGGGATCAAGATGATCATGCTCAAAAGTAAGTTAAGAAAAGTGATGGGCTTTATGTTTGCTCTTCTCTTTTCCAGAAATGCTCTCTTCTTCACGCAATTCACCTATTATGTAAATTTTACCTCCGCGTCTAGGCTGTCTCTGGGTAGCCAGTCTTTAATATCTCCCTCTAATATCATCCAACCCTGCTTAATTTTCTTCTGAGAGAGGATTTTTACTCTCTGAAATCCCTAGGTACAATTACTATGTAGTTACAGTTATCACTAGTTTTAATGGTATATACCAGTTATATCACTAACTATATAACTAATATATATATAACTAGTGATAAATGATAGTTATCACTAGGTATAAGTGCATTGTTATCACTAGTTAAAATTGCATTGAGGACTTTGGTCTTTTCTCATTTTACACTAAATCCTCAGCTTTAACAATTAGTGCCTGATATACAGAGGTGGTTATCAAACATTGTTGAGATGGATGAATGAGTCCAATTCTATTCTTTTCATAGGTCTAGTTAAAACAGCCTGTCAAATACAATTAGAGTTGGCATAGGTTGGACAAAGTTTAGTATGTATTTCACTTTAAAATGCAGTCCAGAATATGGGAAGATTCTTTTCCCCAACTAACCAATATGTGTGCTATATAGCTTGGCCAATTAACTTTAATAATAGTTTTCAAAGAGAAACTATTCCCTCTCTCCATTCTTGCCTCCTGAAGAAAAATTACAAACTCTTCCTGAGCTAGTTGTTCTGTTTTCTGCAATTGTCTTGTGCTTTCTTTGTGGGTGTGCGTGTGTGCGTGTGTGTGTATGTGTGTATGTGTATGAGCGTGTACATACGCATATGCATGTGCGATGCCATCTAATATAGTATCATGCTATAAGCTGCTTTAGTGTCTGTCCTACCTCCAGATTAACCCAGTAGGAGAATATGTGTGACAGGGACCAGATGCTGGTTGGAGTGGGCCCGGAACCTTGTCAAGCCACTCCCTGCTGGAACTTGAATAGAAGACAACACCTAGAAATGAGTGAAAATCATTCACAGACTTCAAAATACAAGGGCAAAAATAAGATAAACTTTGTAACCCAAAATGAAGATTTTGTACAAGCTCATGGCATTTTCCACCTGTTTCCATCTCTAGTGCTACCAGGGGGCCTAACCTACTTAAAAAAGCAGGCGTTTCAGGTTCCCAATTGATTAACCCTCTAAACCATCCATTATTCATTGCATACCCTCTGTGCTCAGCATCTTGCAAAGTGCTATAGGGGACACAGAAGACATGGCCTTGTACTCTAGGATCTTATATTCTGGGAGGGGATATGAGACTAATCCTATTTATCACAGAATATAATTAAGACTATGTTGGCTTTCAGGACAATATTGTGTTGTCATATCATTGTTTCAGGTTTGTAAATCTTACATACAAAAAAGATTGTGAATGACAGGGATTGTGTGATGTACTTCTACATTTTTAGTGACAGTAACTTAGGCAGTCCTAGATACATAACAAACTCTCATTGAAAAATGATGGCTCCAAAGCCAAAATAGACAAATGGGACCTAATGAAACTCCACAGCTTCTGCACAGCAAAAGAAACATTCACTAGAGTGGATCGGCAACCAACAGAATGGGAAAAAATTTTCGCAGTCTACCCATCTGACAAAGGGCTGATATCCAGAATTTACAAAGAACTCAAACAGATTTACAGGAAAAAAACAAACAAGCCCATTCAAAAGTGGGCAAAGGATATCAACAGATACTTTACGAAAGAAGACATATATGAGGCCAACAATCATATGAAAAAATGCATATCGTCACTGGTCATCAGAGAGATGCAAATCAAAACCACATTGAGATACCATCTCACACCAGTTAGAATGGCGATCATTAAAAAATCTGGAGACAACAGATGCTGGAGAGGATGTGGAGAAAAAGGAACACTTTTACACTGTTGGTGGCGTGTAAATTAGTTCAATCATTGTGGAAGACAGTGTGGCGATACCTCAAGGCCTTAGAAATAGAAATTCCATTTGACCCAGCAATCCCATTACTGGGTATATATCCAAAAGACTATAAATCGTTCTACTATAAGGACACATGTACACGAATGTTCATTGCAGCACTGTTTACAATAGCAAAGACCTGGAATCAACCCAAATGCCCATTGATAATAGACTGGATTGGAAAAATGTGGCACATATACACCATGGAATACTATGCAGCAATCAGAAATGATGAGTTTGTGTCGTTTGTAGGGACATGGATGAATCTGGAGAACATCATCCTCAGCAAACTGACACAAGAACAGAAAATGAAACACCGCATATTCTCACTCATAGGCGGGTGATGAAAAATGAGAACACATGGACACAGAAAGGGGAGTACTAAACACTGGGGTCTATTGGGGAGAAAAGGGGAGGGCCAGAGGGAGGGGGAGGTGGGGAGGGATAGCCTGGGGAGAAATGCCAAATGTGGGTGAAGGGGAGAAGTAAAGCAAAGCACACTGCCATGTGTGTACCTACGCAACTGTCTTGCATGCTCTGCTCATGTACCCCAAAACCTGTAATCCAATAAAAAATTAAAAAAAATTAAAAAATTAAAAAAAATTAAAAAAAAAAGAAAAATGATGGCTTCAGTGTTTTGGAGCCTTACAGGTTCTAGAGCTATAGAAGTCAGTCTAGGCGGCTGTTTTGCAAACTGAAAGGAATGGGAGGCCGGGTAGTGTTCCTGTCCTAATACAAGGGCACCTTCAAAAGGTAGAGTTACATGACCAGTCTCAAGAAGCACCACTAGAAGGACATTGAATTCAAGTTGGAACAGAAAGTTTCAAGGTGTCTTTAGAAAAAGTGGCAGCTATAGACTGGGTGCAGTAGCTCACACCTGTATTCCTAGCACTTTGGAATAATCTGAGGTCAGGAGTTCGAGACTAGCCTGGCCAACATGGGGAAACCCCATCTCAGCACCAATAGCAAAGACTTGGAACCAACCCAAATGCCCATCAATGACAGACTTGATAAAGAAGATGTGGTACATATACACCATGGAATACTATGCAGCCATAAAAGAGGATGAGTTCATGTCCTTTGTAGGGACATAGTTGAAGCTGGACACCATCATTCTCAGCAAACCGACACAAGAACAGAAAACCAAACACCACATGTTTTCACTCATAAGTGGGTGTTGAACAATGAGTACACATGAACACAGGGAGGGGAACATCACACACCAGAGCCTGTTGGGGGGTGGGTGATAGCAGGGGATGGGGGCATTGGGAAGGACTAACATTAGGAGAAATACCTAATGTAGATGACAGGGGGATGGGTGCAGCAAACCACCATGCCACATGTATACCTGTGTAACAAACCTGCACATTCTGTATCCCAGAACTTAAGTATAATAATAAAAAGTATAAAAATTTGCCAGGTGTGGTGGTGGGTGCCTGTAATCCCAGATACTCAGGAGGGTGAGGCAGGAGAATTGCTTGAATCTGGGAGGTGGAGGTTCTACTGAGCTGAGATCGTGCCACTGCACTCCAGCCTGGGCACAAAGAGCGAGACTCCATCTCAAAAAAATAAAATAAAGAAAAAGAAAAAGAAAAGGTGGAAGGTATAATATGACATGTCTGGGAGATCAGAATGGTGCTTTAATACTCCCTATTTAATTACACTGTTGCCAGATCCTCAGGAGCCCTGGCTCCCTTAGAGGCCTGGGAAGCTCTGCATGGCCATCGTGCCATTGTCTGCCTGCGTTTGTTGTTGGATTCTCTGCTCCTTCACTGAGCTTAAGTTTGCCCTTCTTTTGTTCAATCCCTTTTTTTGACCAGCTGCCCTGAACCTCATTCAAATGCCATGTGCGTGTTTCTGAAACTTGGCCATTTAATTCACAGAAGAGCCTTGGGAAACTTTTAGGTTTTATGTTATGCAGGGGTCATTGCTTTGAGTTTTAGCCTCCAATTGATGCTTTAAAAAGATTCAAAGACAGACTCCAGCTGTACCTTCTGAGTTTCACCAGGTGTATTAGCAGAAGCCAGCAGAAAAGAAGCCAGGCAGATTGGAACCATGTCGCAGGATTTCAAATGGATTTACTGTACTTGTTATGTGATATTTCATAAATAGCCGTGACTTTTCATCACAATAAATGGAAAATACAAGAAGAGAGGAATCAAAAGCCACCAGTAAAAGTAATCAGTCTTGTGTTACTGGGACCTCAAGCTGAGAACCATAGGGCTCAGGATTCCATCTGTCCCAGCTCCAGGCTGCCACTGCTGTCTGTTCTTTCAGCTGAGGCCTTTGTATAAACCCCTGGATTCTGCAGACCCCTACAACCTTATCTGTCAGAATGAGGAAAGGAAACCCTATTTGGCTTCCTGGGACCTCAAGACTAGGAATCATATCTCAGTGGAAAGGCATTTTGGAAAGTCAAATGGCTTTGAATCTCAGAAGCAGAAGTGAGAAAAGACCTTGTGAAATCTCATACCTTTTCTCCAGAGCAGTGTTGTCACCAGCCACCGCAGAGAGACTGTTATTTCCTGTTTTATTTTGTAAATGTTCCTTAAAAATCAAATAATTTCGGTCCAGCTGTGTTTTCGACTCCCTCTTTTATGAACTAGAGCTAGAGCATATATAATATGACATGACTAAGTCCCGATAGGCATAGAGTGAGTGGGTCTCCCTGAGTTATTATTCCAATCAGAAGATAACTCGGATTGGGTGTACCCCTGTGTCTCTCTTCTCTTTCACTCGGTCTTTGAAATCTGCTCCTCTAGTATGCTCATCCATGATTTGAATTCTCAAGTACAGATTTGCCAGCAAAGAATGTCAGGCACATGAGGGCGTGTAAAAAGTTTGAAAAAATGAGCGGGGGGAGGTGCTTTCTCTTTATAGAGGAAGTTAGCAAGCAGGTTTGCAATTAAATGTTTTTTCTTAACTTTTAAGTCTGTTGGCTCATGGTACAATTCATGCTTTTAGTTACATCATTGCTCCTTCATAATGAAACTGCTGTTCCTTAAAGCCAAATTATGCCAGGTTGAAAGTATTTGGAACTCTTTACTCATCTACAATCTCATCTCAACAAAGAACTTCCATTTTTCCAGAAGTTTTCAAACGAACTTCATTCACAGGAAAAAAAAAATCCTTGCATGTGTTAAGTTCTCTGGACATCTATTTTTATTTCCTAACTGGCACGTTGTCATTTCCTCTGTCATACACAATTTGGCCTATTGAATTCTTTGCCATTTGATCTCCTTAAGTGCCCCAGCTTCAACAGCCTCTTCTCTGACATTGAGAGATTTTGCTTTGTGCTGAATGCAAATTGCCACTTTCCAGTGCATGAAAAATGACAGGGTTTCTGATTTTATCTGGTTTGTGCATAGTATTATTAAGTATCAAACATAATAAGTATTCAACTCCAAGAAAATATTCCCAAGAGCTTAGGTCCAAAAAGTGGACAGACCTAAATTTAGGTAAGGACCAAACTTTTTGGCTCTGAAATTCTTCACCTTGCTTTGTACTTTTTAGCTTATGCATCTGACTTCAGTTATCTTTTCTTGAGGCTCTGACATTCCACTCATCAGAAGAATAAATGTTCTCTCTGCTTAAGTTACTTCATTTATAAAATGGAGAAATTAATAGCAATTGGGTGGTTGATGGATTAAATGAGATACTACATGTTAAACGTCTAGAACAGCACCTGATGTTTAGAAACTGCTCCAAAATGTTGAATCACTGTTGTTGTTGTAATAATTACCAAATTGGTTATTGAAATGGGCATAGTTTAAATGGCATTTGGTCCCAGATACCAGGCGTTAGAAATTCTGAGATTATCTATGACAGAAAAGGACTCTCTGAACATACAGCCACATGACCCTGAGGCCCTCAGGTACACCCTGCGGCACATTAGACTAGTCACCACCATCCCAAATAAAAAGAATACTACTCTCTCACTTTGTTTTTTTTTTTTTAACTCTCATACTCCAAGTGTGTATTCTTACTTAGTGTGGCATCCCTTGTTACTTCCATTGCATTAATCCCTAAAAATGCCCACTTTTAAATAGACAACTTCAATAGACAACTAGACAGATGCTTTCCATATTTTGCATGTATCACAGAGGTCAATCACGTGTTCCCTCTACCAACAGATTGGATGCCAGTGGACTCAGTTCAGACACTGGAGATACTCTTTAAAGTACTTTCAGAGAAGAGCACTGCACATTGCCATTCATAATTTGTGCCAAAATACTATATAAAAATTTTTGTTTGACCATCATATGTGAGTCTTATTAGCTTTATCTTCTTTGTGTGGGCATGCTTCCTTTAAGACACTTAAAACAACTTCCCTAAGGACCATCCTATGCTTTTTGTTTTTGTTTTAAATGATGCTACTACTAATTTTTCCTTGGTGTTATGGATTCTGTATTATCTGTTAACTCAAGTGCAAGAAAACCCAATTCAAACTGACTTAAGAGAGATTTAATATATAACTTAACTGAGCAGAGCAAGGATGGGGCAGCTTCTACTGCTGTTTATGTCAGGAGCAAAGGACATCACTTAGACCAGGTTTCTCTCTCTCTGTGTCACTCTCTCTTCTCTATATTGGTTCTATTCTCCTGAAGGTTCTCACTTCACCTCCGTAACATATTCCTAGAGCTCTTGATTCATTTTTAGCTTCTAGTCCAGGAGCAAAGAAAGGATCATAGTAAAATAAACAGGTTTTCACAAATATCAGTTACAGAATTATGATTGATAACTGGTGATAGGGATGAGTACTCCAGACAGGGTGATGGGATCAGAACTTTTGGGAAGGTGATTTTACATATATTTTTAAATTTTTTAATTATTGTGGGTACACAGTAGGTATATATATTAATGGGGTACATGGGATGTTTTGATACAGGCATGCAATGTATAGTAATCATGTCATAGAGAATGTGTCCATTGCCTCAAGCATTTATCTTTGCATTACAAACAATCCAATTATAATCTTTTAGTAATTTTAACATGTATAATTAAGTTATTATTAGCTACAGTCACCATGTGCTATCAAATACTAGGTCCTTTCCATTCTTCCTGTGGAAGGTAATTTTTTAAGTAAGGGCTACATAAAGAAACAGCCATAAGAATGTTCTAATAAAGATTGATTATCCAAAGCAGAAGAGACAGCAGGTGCACACTTCCTGAGATAAATAAGAGCTTGGCATATTCTAGGTGAAAAAAGGCCATTTATAAAGGACCTCTTTCCTTTATAAATGACTCATTCCTAAGTATTACTTTGTGAATGGTAGGATTTGGAGGAAGAGAAGCTCAGAGGTTGGCAGGGTTACACTTTATGGACCCCTCAGATCGCCACAAAAAGGGGTTTGGGTTTCATTTTTATACTATAGTAAAATAAAGCCACTAGAATATTTTTACCAGGATTTATTGATTTGAATTAACTTTCAAAAGCTAATTTCAAGTGCTGTCTTAGTCTGTTTTGCACTTCTATAAAATGATACTTGAGACTGGGTAATTAATAAGTAAACAGACATTTATTTCTCAGAATTCTGGAGGCTGAGACATTCATGATAAAGGTGTTGATGTCTGGTGAGGGTCTTCTTGCTGCCCTGCCAATAGCATGGTGGAAGGCCTCATGTGGTGGAAGAGCAAGAGAGGGAATAAGGAAGAGAATGAGAGAAGGAAATGAACTTGTCCTTTTAAAAGAAACCGACTGCTGTTAAATGAACATACTTTCATAGTAATGGCATAAATTCATTCTTATGGGGAAAGCCCCCATGTCCTAATCACCTCTAAACAATGGAACTACAATCCTTATAGTTCTTCCTTTTTAAAATCCACAGAAGATTGGATCTAAAAACAGCAGCAGCTGGGTCTTATTGTTAAAATCTCTATATTTTTCTATAATATTGAATCATGAGCTTTCCAATTTTTGTTGTATTTTAATATAGATAAAAAAGCACAAATGATTTGAGAGTGAAAGATGTTGAAAATAGAAAACTGGGAAGATACCCTGCTGGACTTGATTATGTTGCCTTACTATAACAATTTTTGCTGAGCAGTCTGTTATGGGGTCAGGCATTTATTTAGCATTTTGATGTATCTATGAATAGAACTTTATGATTTAAATGAAACATTTGAAATATTTTGTATCTCTCAGTTTATTTGGGATCTGAATATATTATAAAAAATTCTGTGAGCTAATTTCAATTTCTGATCACTTTCAAAGGTCCTCTGTCTTAATAACTAAAAAAAGGAGTACCTTGAAGAAAATAGGAAAAGTGTTGAGAGTAAAGGGCCTGACATCACAATAGAGGATAAGATAATGACACATCTGCCTGTTTGTGTTTTGGGATCAATAACAAGGTGAGACTCAGGAGAGACTGTGCCTATCTTTGCACTCAGCAGAGGTCAGCAAATACAGAGAGAGAACTCAAGCCAGGAGGCATTTAAAAACAGCCCACTAAAAGAGAAAAATAAAGAAGAGACCCCAGACTGTGAAACATAATATTGTTAAAGTTTTGTGGAAGAATTCCCGATAAAAATAAACAGGAAATAAGGACACCTCAAGCAGAGGAGAAGAATGTTGCACAGATCACTGAAAGATCAGGTGTCTAACCTATACCCATTTGGAGTGGTAAGAGAGGCGGAAATATCTGAACTTGAACCAATACACACAAGCTGTGCTGAAGGGCTGGCTGTCTCCTGGGAACCCTGCGTTCTTGGGGAGGCCTGATTTTCTAAAAATTAATTTCTTCATCCTGGTCTTATGATATGGTTTGGCTGTGTCCCCATCCAACATCTCACTTTGAATTTGATCCCCATAATTCTCACATGAGAAGGGTGAGAGCAGGTGGAGGTAATTGGATCATGAGGTTGATTTCCCCATGCTGTTATGATAGTGAGTCTCATGAGATATGATGGCTCTGACTTCTGCTATGATTGAAAGTTTCCTGAGGCCTCCCCAGTAGTGAGGAACTGTGAGTCAATTAAACCTCTTTCCTTTATAAATTGTCCAGTCCTAAGTATTTCTTCCTTTTTTTTCCCCCCAAGATGGAGTCTGGGTCTGTTGCCCAGGCTGGAGTGCAGTGACATGATCTTGGCTCACTGCAACCTCTACCTCCCAAGTTCAAGCTATTCTCCTGCCTCAGCCTCCCAAGTAGCTGGGATTACAGGCACTGGCCACCAGGCCCAGTTAATAGCAGTGTGAGAATGGACTAATACATTTTACTTGCCACTTCCTTTGGTATTACTGTTCAAATATACAAATTTGATCTGTTATTGTTGAGGTCATGCTTTCCTTCCTGAGGTATCTATGATAACCCACTTACTTCTCTGATGGCCCTAAAGAATTTTATACTCCCAGGCTTGAAAGCTGTTTGTCATAGAAGGTTATCATACACAGCTAGGTTTTGCTTTCCATTATAATTCTCTCTCTCTGGGGGTCTTTTCAGAATTCAGTTTTCTTGCCCCAGGCCTTGAATCCAGAATCCAAATTGTAGCTTAAGCATTAAGGAAAGATAGAGAAGCACTGAAGACAGATACAAAACACAGGTAGGAATCTAATTGCACAGCAAAGTAACACCCTGTGTTGATTTTATATTTTTTGAGGTAAAAACACACTAGGTACTATCACAGATAAGCATGGAAATCTCAGTAATTTCATAAAGTAAAATTGTTGTCTTGTTCCACTCAGACTTGTTCTGGCCAGCATGTAAACCAGCCCGTGGGTGGAGGGGGATTCTGTTCTACATAACTATTAAGGACTCAGGTTCCTGCTTTTCATGCCTCAATCTTCTGGGAACGTCTTCTCTTTCTTCTCATTCTGATGGTGGATGGAGAGAGATCTGATCTCATGTTGGGGAGAGGTGGGTGGGGGAGAGATGGGTGTGTGAGGTCCCTGCCCAAGCCTCGAAATGGTATGTATCACTTCTGCTTCTAACCGATTTGTCAAAACTTAGTGTAAAAGGCCACATCCAAATGCAAGGAAACTGTGGTACATCTGTTTTCCCAGGTGGCAGCAGCAAGCTCTGCCACATGTATCCTGTGTCTGCTCCTTTCCAGCCCATTTGCTGTCACTCAGCCCATCCACCAAATGGAGGGCTGGAGAGGACCAGTGCCAGTTCACAAGAGCCAACTGTCAAATTTCCAAGAATTTTGAAAGCCAGTTGTTAAACACAGCCATTATTAAAAATTTATAAATCTACTATTTAAAACTATTTAAAAATCACCTGCTATTTTAAAATTAAAGACAAATATTGAAAATGTGTAACTTCTTAATTATTTTACAATACTTTTTCTTAACTATGCTCGTGAAGCTATTTCTGATGTGTCTGTGTGGAGGAAATCCTTCATAACAGCGTGCTACCGTACTACCCTCCCCAAATCTGCATTCATTGACTTCATTGGTAACCCGAAATCAGTCATGGTGGGAATATGCACACTCTGGCAGTTGGCAAATAGCAAAAATCAGGGCTTGATGTATTGTTTTGTTGATTGTCTGAATTTAAGAAAGTGACTGCGAAAGTAATAATTCAGAGTAAATTTAAAAGTGTTGTATCTATGGGCATTGCATAGCAGATAGCACTAAACTTAAAAATTATTTCAGTAGTTAAAATATTATCCAATTCAGCAGGGTGTTCACATAATTGAGGAAACAGTGGAGTTCTGAAATGTGGTAGTACAGAAGGTGAAGGAGGTTTTGAGTTAATGAACATAATTTGTATTAGGGTGAGAAATAATTTAAAACTAGGTCACACAGATTCTTCAAAACATGAAAAACAGAATAACCAAATGATCCAGAAATCCTACTTTTGGGTATATATCCAAATAATTGAAATCAGGATCTTAAAGGGTTACTTGTACTCTCTTGTTCATTGAGGCATTTTTCACAATAGCCACGATATGAAAACAACATACGTGTCTATTAACAGATAAATGGATTAAGAAAATATGACATATCATACAATGGAATATTATGAAGCTCTAAAGGAGAATAAAATCCTTCCATATATGATAAGATGGATGGACCTGAAAGGCATTTTTCTAAGTGAAATAATACAATTAGAGAAGGACAAATACTGCATGAGTCTACTTACGTGAAGTATCTATAAAGCAGTCAAACTCACAGCAGTAGAGAATATAATGGTGGTTGACAGGGCATTGGGGATGTGAGAAATGGGGAATTGTTTGAAGGATATAAAGTTTTAGTTATATGAGATAAATAAGTTCTAGAGATCTGTACCGCATAGTGTTTATTGTTACCAGTACTATCATGTACACTTAAGCAGAGCACGTCTCATATTAAGTATTCTTACCACAGAAACTCCCCAAACCCAAACCAAAATAAAAACCAAGTACCCAAGGAAACTTTGTGAGGTGTTGGATATGTCTATTACTTCGATTGTGAAGATGGTGTCACAAGTGTTTGCTTATGGCCAAACTCATCAAGTTGTACATTAGAGATATGTTCAGCTATTTGTATACAAATTATTCTTCAATAAAGCTCTTTAAAAATAAGTTTTTTATAAGAAACAGATGTAATGACAATACATTATTAGGAAAAGTTAGTGAATTGATATGCAACACTAATTGTCAAATCATAGTTGATTTGAAACTATAGGTTGATCAAAGATAGAAGAGTTTGGTAAAAACCAATAAAAAGTTTTTTCTTTTTAGAATTAGTTGACTATATGGGACTTACAATAAAGAGTACTATATATTTCATTAATATTTATAAATAAAGGGCATATCATTCTGCTGTCACACTGTTATAAAGAAATACCTGAGAATGGGTAATTTATAAAGAAAAGAGGTTTAATTGGCTCATGTGGGTCCGCTGCCAACAGAAAGCATGGCTGGGGAAGCCTCAGGAGACTGTCAGTCATGGCAAAAGGCAAAGGGAAAGCAGGCACATTTTACATTACTAGAGCAGGAGGAAGAGAGAAAGCGGGGAGGTGCCATACTTTTAAACGACCAGATCTTGTGAGAACTCTATCACAAGTCAGCACTAAGGGGATGGTGCTAAACCATTAGAAACCACCTCCATAATCCAGTCACCTCCCACCAGTCCCCTCCTCTAAAACTGGGGATTACAATTCTACATGAGATTTGGGCAGGGACAGGGATCCAAACCATATCATTCATGTCAGTAAAATTTACAATAAAATTACATTTATATGTTATTATAGATTAAAGGTCTATATATACATTTATATTGTGTGTAGGTACATTTTCATCCCTGGAGAGTCAGTCATTAAACATTTACCAGTAAACTTCTGCACTTATCTCTCACTACAACCAGGTGTATCTCCTAGCACTATTCTGAATGTTCTCTTACATCTCTCTCAGATGCAAGATGCTGTTTCTTCTCCCTCCTCTCCTTCTCTCACCCCACCCTTTGCTTGCACACATCTTATTTCTTATAAACTCACCTCAGCTGTCATGTTCTTCAGGAATTCTTTCCTGGTCAAGTTTTCACCCTTCAAAAAATATATATTTTTTTTAAATAATAAAAAGTAACAATACAACAATAAAAATAGAGTATAACAATTATTTACATAGCAATTACATTGTATTTGAAGTATTATAAATAACATTGAGATAATTTATACAGGACTTCAGTATCTGAGGATTTTGGTATGGGTGGGGCAGTGTCCTGGAATCAATATCCTGGGAATACTGAGGAATGGCTGTAATACATTTAAATATAAAAAAAAGTTTTGAAATTTATATAAATTATAAGATATAGATGTATTCTCCTAAAACTTGCTTTCTACTCAACATTTTGTGTCTGAGACACATCTATATTGAGGCCTATAGCTACAGCACACTTATTTTCACTTCAGACTGGCATACCATTGTATGATTGATCACAATTCATTCATTCTTTGCCCGAAGACACTTAGGGATTTTCACCCAGTTTTTCACTATTGAAAACACTTAACTGTTAGAAGCATGAACATTACGATGTGTGTTTCCTAGTTTTCATGTGCAAGATACTAAAATTTAAATTTATTAGGTAATACCAAATTATGTTTTGTTTTGTTTTTATTAAAACTTTCATGAGCAGTATATGTACATTTCTATTGGCCCAAGTTCACTTACATGTTTTGATCATTTTTCTTACAGATTGCCTTTTTCTTGTGTTCTTAACAAATTTTGTAGCTTCCATTTTTACTTTGTGGGTTTTTTGATAAACACAAGTTCATAATTCTAATGTATTCAACCAATCATTTATTTTATGGCTTCTGTGCTTTGGATAAAAAACCCATTGGCACCCTTCTCTCATATAGATAATATCTTATATATCTTCTGAAAGTTTTAAAAAGCTTTGCTTTTCCCCTTCAAGTCAAATCTAATTTTGGATGACAAATTCTTTCCACAGTTGCATTTATCAGATTGTCTATCCATTCCACCCTGATTTATGATATATCATGTTGCAATATATGCATATATCTATTTCAGTACTCTGCATTCTGGTTCACTGGTTTTATCTATCTCTGTGCTTGTAACATGTTATCTTAATTATTTTTTTAAATTGTACTTTAGGTTCTGGGGTACATGTGCAGATCACACAGGATTGTTGCATAGGTACATACATGGCAATGTGGTTTGTTGCCTCCATCCCCCCATCACCTATATCTGGCATTTACCCCCATGTTATCCCTCTTCAACCTCCCTCCCCCACACGGTCCCTCCCCTGATCCCCCCAGCAGACCCCAGTGTGTGATGCTTCCCTCCCTGTGTCCATGTGTTCTCATTGTTCAACACCCACCTGTGAGTGAGAACATGCAGTGTTTGATTTTCTGTTCTTGTGTCAGTTTGCTGAGAATGAAGGTTTCCAGATTCATCCATATCCCTACAAAGGACAAGAACTCACCTTTTTTTCTGGCTGCATAGTATTCCATGGTGTATATGCCCCATTTTCCTTGTTCAGTCTATCATCAATGGACATTTGGGTTGGTTCCAGGTCTTTGCTATTGTAAACAGTGCTGCAGTGAACATATGTGTGCATGTGTCTTTATAATAGAATGATTTATAATCCTTTGGATATATACCCAGTAATGGAATTACTGGGTCAAATAGAATTTCTATTTCTAGGTCCTTGAGGAAACACTGCACTGTCTTCCACAACGGTTGAACTAATTTACACTCCCACTAACAGTGTAAAGTGTTGCTATTTCTCCACATCCTCTCCAGCATCTGTTGTCTCCAGATTTTTTAATGATCACCATTCTAACTGGTGTGAGATGATTATCTCAATGTGATTTTGATTAGCATTTCTCTAATAACCAGTGATGATGAGCATTTTTTCGTATGTTTGTTGGTCTCATATAAAGTGTCTGTTCATATCCTTTGCCTACTTTTGGACGGGTTTGTTTGTTTTTTTCTTGTAAATCTGTTTTAATTCTATGATATCCAGAAAGGAGAGTTTCCCCACCTTATTCTTATTTTGAAGTGTCATAGTTATTTTGGGCTATTTTTTACTTGATGTCCATTTAAAATAAACTTGTCAAGTTTAATAAAATACCTTGTTGACAAATGATAGGTCTTGCACTTAATCTTTATCATAATTTTAGGAAAAGTGACATCTTTACGTTGTTTAATCTTCCTCTTCAGGAACATAAACCTCCTTTCTCCCCCTTTCCACTCTATGCTTCTTTATCTCTCTCATTTAGGCTTTCCTTAATGTCTTCTAATAATCTCTAGCAAATTTCCCCATTAAGAACTTGTAAATTTTGTTAGATTTCTACCACAGAACATTATATCATTGTGACTGCTATAAATAATATATATTAAGATTACCTTTTTAACTACTTGTGCATGCATGTGAACGTGTGGGCTGCATCAGATCATGTAATGATAGCTCCTCAAACGAAACACTCCAAAGCAGTATAAAGTCTCCCATTTACTTCCTGCTCACATGACAGTGTTTGGCAGGTGATCAGGATGGAGGAAGGCATTCCTTCATGCATTTTCTGGGACCCATGCTCAGTGACATTCTGTCTTTGACACATTGTTTCCAAAGTTGCCCTGGAGGATTGAATCCACTGCATCCTGCCTAAGGGAAAAAAAAGTTTGGAGGATACTGCTGGAGGCATAACAGGCCTTGGTGCACAGTGTCCACCACTTCTATCTTATCCCAGTGGACCAAACTTGGACACTGGGCCATCTAAACTGCTTGTATTAGCTTATTTTCACAATGTAATAAAGACATAACAGAGACTGGGTAATTTACTAAAGAAAGAGTTTTAGTGGACTTACAGTTCTGCATGGCTGCAGATGCCTCACAATCATGGCAGAAGGCAAGGAGGATCAATTAATGTCTTACATGGATGGCAGCAGGCAAAGAGAGAGCTTGTATTGGCAAATTACCATTTTTAAAACCATCGGATCTCAAGAGACTCATTCACTATCAAGATAACAGTGCAGGAAAGACCCACCCTCCCACAATTCAATCACCTCCCACCAGGTTCCTCCCACAACATGTGGGAATTGTGAGAGTTACAATTCAATATGAGATTTTGGTGGGGACACAGCCAAACCATATCAATGCTCAAAGAGTGCAGGGTCAGAAGTTCAGTCCAGGCCTGGAAAGTCAATTTCCAGAGATAACTCTATATTCCTGAAGCAAAGACATGCAATTCCGGTGGACAGTTACCTGTCCCTGACAAAGCCCACCCCACTGGTTTTCAAATACATTTTCACACTTTGTGTCCACATATAGACCACTCCTCCTCATTAATCGTTACTCCATCTAGTTCTAAGCCTATCATATCTGGGTGTTACACTGTGCCATATGTTACGCTTAAAGAGCGTTCATGTCCAGCAAGCCAGAATCTAAGAGAGCATGCTATCTTGAGAAGGATGCTGCGGTGTTCCATTTGGACCTCCATTTAGATTCTAGAATGTGCTAGACCCAGTACTAGGTGAGTGCTGATCGCTGACAGGAATTCGCTACCTTCTCCAAGGTCATGCTGCTCTCTCAGTTCTAGTGACTGTTCACTGTGGGGCAAAAAGACCCAGTTTTGTCAGTCTACCTCAGGGTAGTACTAAGGGCACATTCCATCTTCACGTTTAGAACTACCTGTGGGGTAGCTGAAGCTTGCACTGAGACTGTTTTACAGACCTACTTCTCTGTCGTCTTAGTCCTGTTTGTTTTTTTTTTTTGGCTTCTCACAGATGTTGTTCACAAGAACATTCTCTAGCAAACCTCCTGGTATTAATCTCTGTGATAGAGTCTGCTTCTTGCCTGACATTACCAAATAGGAGAGTCAGGATTTAATTAAAGAACTTGTTCTACTGTCAGAGAGGGGACCTCGGAAGGCCTGCCGTGATAGTTACTTCATTGCTATAGATTAACATCTGTGGTGTATCTCACATTCTTCCCTCTTCTAGATGGACCTGTGCACTCCTGTTATCTGCTTCCGGTTGTACTGTTGTTTCCTTGGCTGTCTTTGATAGAGGTAGGGGAGGGTGTGACCATAAAGCGGTAGCAGGAGGAAATTTCTGTGGGGTCAAGAAATTTCTGTCCTACTTTCTCATTGTGATGGTAGTTACATGAATCTGTATACATGTGATATATTTCATAAACTCTAAGAATTAAAAGAAAGATTATATAAAAATGTGTGAAATCTTAATAAGGTCAATGGTTTAGTTAATTGTATTACATCAAATACAACTTCCTAGTTTTGATTATGTTATTATAGTTACATAAAATGTCATTAGAAGAAGCTGGGTGAAGGGCACAAAGGAACTCTTGGGAATATTTTTTGAAACTTATACATGAGACTAAAATTATTTCAAAATCAAACATTTTTAAATTTTATACATTGCTTTTAAACTTAGGTTCATGGTAGATATTACTTAACTAATGAGTGAGAAAAATCATCTGTTTCCACACTCTTGGTTTCTATAGAGGAGCCTGAGAGCGATGGAATGAGAAGGGCTACTGACTTCATTTCTGTCAGTCAGTTGCCACCAGAGGGCATTTACTACATGTAAAGCACTACACCATACTTCACTTCTAGGTCCTCAGCAGCTGTGACTTTTAAGCCTCAAGTAGACTAGATTTTCTATTTCTGAACTTTCCAGAGGACACTGATGAATGGGAAATAGGTATAGGAGAGACCAATGCTGTTCCCAAAGAACATACAGTCTCATTTGGGAAGCAGAAGAGGACAAGTGAAAGTATTTGTCCCTCCCAGGTAGCACATGAATACCTGTAAATGAGTAGATAAGTAAATAAACAAAAAGGCAGTGAAAGTGGTAAGGAGGTAATATGAGGAAAGGACAGAATTCTAACCAAACACTTCAATAAGGTCAGTTTAGTTTTGTGGTAGAATAAGAAATGGTTGAAAATTCTTTGATATTCTTCCCATTGATGGGTTGGGTTTCCTCGATCTGGGTTGGTTTGTGACTGCTTTGATCACTGGCATGCAGTGGTGTTACAGCCTTTCTAGGCTAGTCTTTAAGATGACAGGGCAGTTTTGGGCTCTTTTGGAACCACAAATCTCCTTGTTACAGGTTCAAATATTCTGTGGAACAGATTACATAAGAAGTAGAGGGGTCAAGTAGAGCCCAGTTTTCAGATGCTCTGCCGAGGTGTCATGGATGTGGCTGAAGCTGCCTTTGACTCTCAAGATAGTCCAGCTGCCAGCTGGGGACCACCTAGTGACCTAGCCAACAATTAAGGACAGGAGAAATGCCCTGCTGAGTTCTGCACAAACTCCTGACTCATAGAAGCATGAGATAGTTTTAATCACAGAATAAAAGACCTGAAATAAATGATTTATTACAGAGATTAGATGTTATAATAGTATAAGAAACAGGGAAGCATAAGTCCAGAGAAACTAATCAGGGACCACAAAGGGAAAGGCATCTAAGAAAAGCTCTTGCTTCTGCAGCTGGAGCAGGTTATAATCACTGTGGGTCACAGACAGGCGATGGGGAAGACAAGCTGGATGTAGGTCAGGGACATAGGAAGCTGTAGGGACAAATGGAATTGACAAGGACAAATTGGAACCCAGGTTCTCCCTACCTCTCTCCTTGATGATGGGGAAGATCTGCTGGAGGATCTGAGGCATTTTGCTGTAGAGCTGCATATGAACCTGGAAAGAAATGAAAGAGGAGATTTGGTGAGAGGCAAAGGGCTGCAGGCCCAACCTGCCCTGAAAAATGCAGTAAGGTGAGTTATCAGATCAGCAGCAGTGTGTAAGAGCTTTAGAGGCTCCTTCTGGGCATAACCGCTGCTGCCCACCTCTTAAGCCTGTGCAGATGTCCCCTGTGGCCAATTCTATCATGAACCACACAGAGAAGAGAGATCTGAGAAGTGTAGTTCCAGCTTAGCTAAACCACAAACACCAGTTTCATATCTGAGTTATCTACTTACTATTTAGAGGCTTTCATGATGGTCAGAATAGGGCTTTATGAACTTTTTGTAGGGACTGAATGACTTAGAAACACCAGAACCTCATGTGTTCTAAGATTTAGTAAATGTGAAATCAAGAGAAGCAAAGTGAATTGGTAGCTCATGGTTGTTTTAATAAGACAGAAGCATAAACAGGAATGAAAACTAAGATCCTTGGCTTTGCTTCCACCTCCTTTCTTGACAAGTTGAGGAAACACTAAATTCATTTATCTCACTTGTGCCTTCCTTCAGAAGCTCAGAGTTACGTAAATGGCTTCTTTTTCTGAGAGGAAGGGTTGTTGCATTAGTTATTTCCTCCTGTCAGGATTGAAAGTCACACCATTAGCAGATGACTTCATTTTCATGTCTCCTCGGGGGACTCAATGGGTTGGAGCTTTAGCAGGAGCATTCTGTGGAGACCATAAACTGCGATTTGGGTTAAATGTGACATAATACCTTAAGTACTCAACCCCTTAACACCAAAGCAGCTTTATCAAAGATACAAGGTTGTTCATGGCTTTCTAGGATTTAGTATGACCTCAGAATCTTGACACTTCACGCTTCCTTTGAGGAAAAATGAGTTTTTCTCTCTTGTTGTTTTCATGTCTAATGAGTGTGTTTTTCTTGAGAGGCTTTGATGTCAGGTTATTTCTCACCCAGAGCTACACTTTAATGTGTTATCTGTGGAGTGCAACTAGTAGAGCTTTACAGTGCTATTAAATTAGGTAGGCCTGGGAGCTACTGCAGCAAAGGAAGGCTGAAATCTTTTCATTTTATTATTAAAGAGTCCCCACTGGAAAGGGAAATGGGGAATAATTTTTGCTTGGTCTATAGTCTTATGAGGGAAGGAGAGAAGAAGATTTCTCATTTGCATTCTGCCATTATGGGATTTTAAATAATATACTATACAAAGGTGATTACAGTTAATTTTAGGCTTCATGAGAACTTAGCTATCAGGGTTCAGTCTCTCTAGAGAGGCTGGGTTGCAAAGAGAACAATAAAAAATTGCTGGTTTCAAAATGAGAGAAAAATAACAACATTAAGAAAGAAACCTCCCCATTTTGTTCTTAATGTTTTGGGAGTGGACTCCAACACTGTTCTTACGTTATTCCTAGCACCAATGGGATGGCCAAAACAGACTTTCTGTTCTAGGGATTTCTGAGCTCCTACAGGTTAATAAGCCCCTAGGTTAATGGCACTATTGGGAATTCAATTTAGAGTTTCATGTAAGGCAATATCCATTTCTCACGAGTATAAATATTTTTTTATCTACACACAGGGGTTGGCTCTTGGGATTAAAACAAAGTCATCTATCGGGTCATTTCTTCTCAAATTTTTTATCCAAGCTAAAACAACAGTGAAGTCCAACCTAGCCTGATAATAATGATGATGATTAACCCCTTCACTTTCTTTAAGTGCAGCATAGCTTATTCTTGAGCACAAACATAAACTGACTTGAATTTATGCACAGAAGCATCATCAATGCTAAGAGACATGCCACTCTGGATTAATGAATGTATTGTATTATAGTTAGCTAGCACTGGTCTCTCCGCAATAGAGATATTACTAAATGTCATTATTTTTGGATTTAGCTTTTGTGACCTTTAGAGGCTAGCTAAACACTGGGGAAGAGAGGAAGACATATCTTACTGTGCAGACAATGTACACTGTAAGACAGGTGGCAAAAAGCTATTGGTTTCATCACATAAATCTCCTTGCCTCAGAGATGTTGAAAAAATCTTAGTGATTCATGGGCACAAACTTTAATTTACTATTTTTTCCTGGGAGGCACTGAGGAATGATAGGAAGGAGAAACCTTATTACAAGGAGCACTATTCTTGTATTGAAAAAAAAAAAAATATGTGAAGGGAGGATTCAAGACTTGCTTATCACCATGCATTTCCTTGCTATCAAAAAGACTGAATCAAATTTCTTTGCAAAATTGAGAAGTCTCTCAGCTCCATTAATTTTCTTTTGAACTTCACACAAACACCAAGGCACTGGTCTGGTCCTTTCAATGGTTAAGTTCTCTGTCATGTTGGGATAACTAAAGAAAATTATTTTCCCAAGTATATCTTTTGATGTGTGCCCACTTTTTGGTCTCTCTTGAAGTAATGTGTGATAGATGAAATAGTGTTGAAAACATAGTGAGTGACAAAATATACAGAGATATATTGTGTACTCTTTTTTCACTGGGATTTGTCATGCCTCTCGGGGGAGACGGTTCAAAATATAAAAACCAGGTAGGAAAGAACAGCCTCTTTTGTCTGTGATCTGTCACTTGTTTGTGATGTGCTGAAAGAGGCCTAAAGAATCCAGACTGCAGTTTCGCTTCTGATAATGATGTATGGGCCCATTTCCCAGCACTGTGGTGGAGTCTTTATTATTATTATTATTTCCAGTTATCTTCAGGATGCAACATTTACTAAAACACATCTCTGGCAGAGACCAAACCCAAAGCATAGATGCTTTATCATCTCATTTAACACTGAGACAGCAATGTCCGAGACATGAAGCCACAGGAAGTCCTCTAGAAAGTGATTTCCCAGTGTTCACAGCACGAATAGAAGTTCTCACACCTGCCAATAATAGACGTCCCTGGCACTGCTTTGCAGAACATAAATCTCCTTTCCCAAGGCCCTTCCTAAATAGAGGCTCTCTTGAGGTGACACTCTAACACTGGCACAAACTCTACAATGTACCCAGAATCTCAAGAGCACAAATCATGCTGGCAAACAACATTTAATAGATAAATCAAATAGCACACTCATTATCTCCAAGGACCTTAAAACTAGCACTGGAAATTAAGTTGAGTTTCAGGCTGCCTTGGTTCTGCTTTGAGAAAAACAGCAGATAATTAGAAATATTTTCATGGACACTAATAATACTGTAGTTTGGGAATGCAACCCTTAGTAAAACTAGTGGTCCATACATCTTGAAAATAATGATGATTAAAACAAAAGGGAACTGTTTTTCTTTCCTCAATATTTATAATTTAACAGGCAAATCACATCGACTTAACTGAGATCATGAAGGAAATTCTTTCATATGCTCTTTGCTCCTGGTATAGCAGGAAGAACATTCTAGATTTAATGCCTATACCTCAGAGGTTGATAGACTCAAGCCAGCTTACTGTAATCTGATACATGCGATATTGGAAAATTTGCCATTTTTTTCACTTACACGTCTTTGAATATTCTTAAATTGTTCTAAACCCATAGGCACTGTTTAATTTGACAGTATATTACAATATTAATTTTTATTTGTATTCTCATTTTTTTTCCCACAGGTAGACAGGTCCTTATTTTTTTCATGCTTTAAGGTGTTTTTGTAGGACCAAAAGTAAAGCCACCTGATATGGTTCAGCTGTGTCCCCACCCAAATCTCAACTTGTAGCTACGGTAATTCCCACATGTCGTGGGAGATAACTGAATCATGGGACCATTTCTTAAATCCTGTTCTCATGGTAGTGAAAAAGTCTTATTAGATTAGATGATTTTTTTAAGAGGCTTCCCCTTTGGCTTGGCTCTCATTCTCTCTTGCCTGCTGCCATGTAAGATGTGCCTTTTATTTTCCACCATTGTGAGGTTTCACCAGCTATGTGGAACTATGAGTTCATGAAACCTCTTTTTATTTATAAATTACCTAGTGTCAGGTATGTCATTATCAGCAGCGTGAAACAGACTAATACACCACCTAAAGTCTGTTTTTTCTTGCCTTTTGTAATGGCCTAAATTCTTTGAAGGAATGATGTTGGCGTCATTGAAAAGGGAGGGGGAAATGGGCTACTCAGGAGTAACCAGTGCAAACATTCTGGATGCTGTAGCACAGAAAATGACGTTTGCAAAACCCTGGGGAAGAAGGAACCACAATAATGACTGTAATTAAGCTTAATATTGGATTTAAATTTATTTAAAAAGAACACAATTAATATTTCCTATGTAATAGAGTTTTCTGGATGAAATCATACCCTCCCATGTATTTTCTGTGTTCTGGAGATTATGTGATACTTCTTTTAATAGTTTACATAAATCATTCTACTAAATTGTAAGCTGTAGGGTGAGCTAATGAATAAACTACTGTTATGGTTTGGATGCATCCCCCCAAAATTCATGTATTGGAAACTGAACTGCCATTATAACAGTATTAAGAGGTGGGGACTTTAAAAGGTAGTTAGGTTATTAGGGCTTTGCCCTGATAAATAGATTAGTGGAATTACAGAGAAGTGGTTTAGTTATGATGGGAGTAGGATTGTGATAAAAGAATAAGTTGGATCCCATTTCTCTCTCTGTCCTACATGTCCTCTTGCCCTTCTGCCATGTTATAACATAGTAAGAAGGCCCTCACCAGATGCCAACACTGTGTTCTTTAAATTCCTAGCTTCCAAAACCATAAGCCAAATAAATCTCTCTCTCTCTTTTTTTTTTTAATAAATTACCCAGTCTGTGGTATTCTGTTAAAGCAGCAGAAGATGCACTAAGAAAATTAGTAACAAGAAGTGGGACTGTTGCCATTGAAAAAAAAAAACTGAAAATGAGAAAGCAGCTTCAGCACTAATGAGAAGTAAATGCTGGAAGAATATGGAGGAGCAGGCTTTAAAAAGCCTATATTGTGATGAATAGAGTGTTAGGAAAAATTCTGGTGAAGGCTCAGAAGAAGACAAATGTAGAAATGTCGGAATCTTCTTAAGGATTACTTAGATGATTGTGACCAGAATGTTAGTAGAAATATGGGCAGTAAAAGCAATTCTGATGAAATCTCTAATGGAAATGAGGAATAAAGAAGCCATCCATTTTATAAAGTAGCAAAGACCTTGGCTGAATTGTTTACTTATTCTAGGACTTTATGGAATGAAGAATGTAAGAGTGATAAACAGAAGAACTATCTAAACTTCAAAACATTTAGGCTGTTGTGCGGTGACTTTTAACTGCATGTAGTAAAACATGAGAGAAATGGAATGACTTAAAGACAGGATTTGTAATTAAAAAGAAGGCAGAGTGGAAAGCATGAGCATTCATAGCTTGTCCATGTAAAGAGTAAAAAGACAGCTTTAGGAGATCAAACCAAGGGACTGGCCAAATGACTGTTTGTTAAAGAGATTGCCATGGGTCGAGGGAGCCAGTTGCTATTTCTAAACACAATGGAAGACACAACCCAAAAGCATTTCAGTTATCTGTCTATGAGGCTGCTTTTCCCATCACAGGCCCATAGCTTTAGAAAGGCAAATTGATTTTGGCAAGGTGCCCTCTACAAACTATCCCTCTGCTCCACATGTTTCAGCACAGCACTCCTCAGCCACCCCAGCTGTAGCTCAAGTGGGCCCAGGTGCAACTTCACCTATAGCTCCAGAAGGTACAAGCTGTAAACTGTGGTGGCACCCACAAGATGCTAATTCTGCAGCTAGATTGCATGTGGCAGATAGCCTGGAAGCCCAGGCTGAAACCTACCATAGGGCAGAGCCACCATAGAGTCTCCATTAGGATAATGTCTGGTGAAGCCACAGGAGTAGAAGTAGGATCACTCTTGGACTTCAGAACTATAGAGCTACCAGCAAGCTACTCCAGCTTGGGAAGGAGCAGACATGTGACTCCAACTCAAGAAAGCTGAAGTGTGTGCTGAGCCTAGCAAAGCCATGGGGGGGCTGGGTTGTCTGAAGACCTGAGGCCCAATCCCCATATCAAGGAAGTATGACATGAAGCCAAAGGAGATTATTTTCCAGCTTTAAGACTTAATGTTATTTTCTTTGTTGGGTTTTTATCTTAGTTGAGACAAGTTAGTCCTCTTTTCTTTTTTCTTTTTAAGAGAGCATTTTTTTTTTTTTTATACTTTAGGTTCTGGGATACATGTGCAGAATGTGCAGGTTTGTTACATAGTTATACATGTGCCATGGTGGTTTGCTGCATCTGTCACCCCATCATCTACATTAGGTATTTCTCCTAGTGCTATCCCTCCCCCAGTCCCCCATCTCCTGATAGGCCCCGGTGTGTGATGTTCCCCTCCCTGAGTCCATGTATCCTCATTGTTCAACTCCCACTTATGAGTGAGAACATACAGTGTTTGCTTTTCTGTTCTTGTGTTAGTTTGCTGAGAATGATGGTTTCTAGTTTCATCCATGTCCCTGCAAAGGAGTTAGTCATCTTTTCTTACCTATTTCTCCCTTTTGGAATGGTAATGTCTACTCTATGTCTGTCTTACCAGTGTATTTTGGAAGCTGATAACTTATTTTGATTTCACCAGCTCACAGCTTGAGGGAATTTGTCTCAGAATAAATCCTGTCTCGAGTCTCACATGTAACTGGTTTTAATGAGATTGAGGACTTTGGTTTTTTCAGATGCTGTTGAAATGAGTTAAGATGTCTGGGACTAATGGGATAAAATGAATGTATCTTGTATGCGAGAAAGACATTAATTTTAGGGTTTAGATGTGGAATGCTATAGTTTGAGTATGTTCTCCAAAAGTTTGTGTATTGGAAATTTAATTGCCATTGTAACAGTATTAAGAGGTGGGGCTTTTAGTACATGATTACATCAAGAGAGCTTTGCTCTCAGGAATTGATTAGTGCCATTGTCATGGTACTGGGTTAGTTATTGTGGAAATAGTCTCTAGATGTAGTGATGCATTTGACCTCATTTCTTTCTGTCCTGTGTGCCCTCTTGCCCTTCTGCCATGTTGTAATTCAGGTTCCCACCAGATGCCAACATCGTGCTCCTAGACTTCCCAACCTCCAGAATGGTGAGCCAAATGAATCTCTCTCTCGCACTTGAAAACAAATTGCCTAGCCTGTGGTGTTCTGTTGTAACAGCAGAAAATAGATGAAGCCTGCTACTGTTTGAAGCTGAGAGCCTCGAATCCCTGGTTTTGTGCTCTGCTTTGTGATGCTAGGATTGAGACTCTATAGTCACATATATGCTTTGCTCTACTGATTTGCTTTTAGGTTCTGCCCATAGGGAAACCAGGAGATGGAAGGCTAGAAAAAAAAAGAATAGGCACTTACCTTTTCATTGTCTTCCTGTTTTTGTAAGTGCTACCTTAACAATACCTCTGCCTTTCAAATATGCCAGGAAATTCTAGTAGGAGCGCTTGATGTGAGTTTGTAGTCTTCCCACTTAAAAAACCAAAAGCAGTTTGCCTTCTCAGATTCCAGCACCAGCCAGCCAGCCCTTTTCATACATCTGATTACTAGCCACACACATCTCTTCTGCTGAGCTGAGAGACGCTAGTACCTGCAGGCTGACCCTTCCTTAAAGGTCTCAGTTTCAGATCTGTGGTTCCTACCTCTAAGATTTAAAATTTTTAAAATTCCATCCTTTTCCTTCTAATTTTCCAATCCCAGGGATAAAAGCTATGTCCTACTACCTTTGTGATAGCCAATCATCTCATTGATGCCTTTTCAGGTTTTTTTTTTTTTTTTTTTGTGAGCCCCAGTGCTGGGTGCTCCCTCCATACAGGAGCTCAAATTCAATTTTTTTAATACACTAGTCTTCCCTTTCTGTGCTTTTGTTTTCCATGGTTTCAGTTACCTATGGTCAATCATGTTCCTAAGATATTACATGAAAAAATTCCAGAAACAAACAATTCATAAGTTTTAAGTTGTGTGCCATTCTGGAAAACATAAATCTTGTGCTTTCTCCCATCTGGAATGTGAATCATCTGTTTGTCTAGCATATGAGTGCTACTGGCCCATTGGTCACTGATATCATCTGCTCCAAACTTCCAACCATCAACCTTACTTGGCTCGTTGATGATCCAGAAGCTGATTCATCTTCTAGTGTATTTTCCAAGGTCAATAGTAGCCTCATGTTACATCACAATGCCTATATCACTCACCTTACTTTATCTTATCATTTAGGAATTGTATTATCTCACATCATCCAAAAAGGGTAAGTACAGTACAATAAGATATTTAGAGAGAAAACATTCATGTAACTTTTATTACAATATGTTGTTATAATTATTCCATTTTATTATTGTTATCAATCTTTTACTGTGTCTGATTTATAATATTTATCATAGGTATTTACATATAGGAGAAAACATAGTATATGTGGTATTCTCTGTGGTTTCAGGAATCCACTAGGGATCTTAAAATGTATTCCCCACATGTAAGGGAAAACTATCATAGCTAGTTAATTGTTCTGCATATAACATTTTTCCTTCTTAAAGTAACTTATATGATTTCTATCTCCTGACTAGACCTTGATGGACACAAGGTGATTGTTCTTACTCATGCCACTTTTGCTTCAGATGCTAGAATGACACCTTGGACTTAATATGTGCTTAGTAAATATATCTTAGTTTGATTTAATTCAATGCCACAGTATAGCAAGAGGATAGTCTTTAAAGCACGGTGGTAAAGACCAGGGGCTTTGGAATTTGACAGACACGGGTTCAAATCTCAGTTCTGCAACTTAGTTGCTGTACTGCTTTAGGCAAGTTATTTAGTCCTTCTAAGCCTTATTTTTCTTATGTATAAAATGAATATAATAAAGCATTCACCTCATGATGTTGCAGTAAACATTAAATGGGCCACTCTATGAAAAACTCTGAGCACCTGGTAAGTGTTCCATAAGTGGTAGTTATTATTATTTCTACAAAGGTGATCAAATTCAGAGGAAGAAGGAAAATGACTTTGCAAACTGTACAGCACTGAAAAGTGAGAAAAAGCAAGAAATGGGGAAAGGTTAGGAAAACAAGAAAGCTGAGTGTGTATATGGGGGCTGTTGAGGGATGGATGTTAATACAGGGAGGAAGGTGAGTAAATGGTAAAGGTACTTGAATTGATTTATAATAAAATATGTAATAATGTGTTGAACTATAGTATAGTTCATGCTGTCATTTTTCCACTTAGAATAAAATCATGACAAGTCACAATGATGTTTCCTTTCTTCAGTTCTAGATAACTGAATTTCTGAATATCAAATATTTGTTCATATTTAACTGCTTCTGTTGGAAATATTCCTTAAAAAGATTACATATTCTATTACCTTCTTTTATTCTTTCCACTGCTCTATACTTTAGAAGAGAAATATTACTTTCTACTTTGATAGCATGTCAAATGTTTCTTCTTATCTGTTCCTAAAAATGCTTCCTTTTTTTCTATTGAATTTAGAAGTCCATGCCCTTAAACATGGATCTTGTAACACTTCTGTCACATCCCTCAATGGTATTGTAAAAGCATAAAACTCATTTGCTCAAGCTGAGATTCAATTTTGTGGGAATGACAGACTTCAATTTGCCTACAGGTTTGTGAACCAATAATTGGACTGAGCTCATATCATATGATCTTTTTCCTGGTATATTTTCTAGTATTTGTATGTTATGCTGAATGCCATGTATAAATCAGTCAATGCCCATAAAATACATGCTGGTAAGATTGAAAACAGTACTTCAGGTCTTCAGAGGAGGTCTCATGGAGACCAAATTACTCCTTATATGTTGTCTTTGACAAATAAGTCAGTAGGGATGACATTAACTTGAGCTCACCTGTAACCACTGCTCTGTTTTGAGAAAAAAGTCACTGTATTTGCCACAACACTCACATATACACCATTTATACTGGTCACCATGAATGCTGTACAGATTTATTTCACCCTTTACTGGGGGCCGTGATTTATAAAGACAAGGTAGAATGGTAAGAACAGACATAAAAATCTGAAATAAAATTCAACTCGTATTTATTTGTGTAGCAATATGGATCAATAAATGTATGCACACATATACATATTAGGTGTACAAATATATGTGTGTGTATCACATACACAGATGTTTCTTTAACTTTCTTTAGTTTTTGTTTTCAAGGGCTTCATGATCTCCTTTCTCCCTATCTGCCCATTAACCACTTCTCTGTTGTAATCTACTGCATCCTACAGGGAAAAAAAATGGGCAAAATTACCCTGATGGCTCTGTGTTCTAAGAAATTAAAATCAAAGATGCGGCTTCCTTTTGGTTACAATCCTAGTGCCTGTATAAGTAAGGGAAGCATCAAAATTATGTCTGGGCTTGTGTCACAGAGAAAGAGAGAAATGTGTGTGTAGGGTGTGTGTGTGTGTGTGTGTGTGTGTGAGAGAGAGAGAGAGAGAGACAGACAGACAGACAGACAGAGAGAGACTGCTAGATAATGATCAAGGCAGAAGACTGTTAGAGGCACCAGGGCAACACAAGGTAGATATAAAGATACAAAGAGCCAGTAAAGATATAAGAATAAGTAAATTAGAAAGTTTGAACAAAAGGCAGCTTAAAAGTAAGTGACAGTGTCAATGACTTTGGCTGGTCATTTATGTGTATAGAGGATAAATTTGTATTGATGGACATGAACAATTTAAAGGGCTTGAGACAGAGCAGGTAGCAATTGCCAGTCTGTCTTGAAACCCCCAAATTCCTTTTCCTTAACTTTTTCTGCGATAGTCTGTTAGGCTTTTAAAATCCAGGCAAAAATACTGTTAGCCTGTTGTTCACATTAAAGTTAAAGAGCTGTGAATCCACAAGTGGTTTGATGTTTATAACATATTCCTGAAGATTACTAGTTCATGTTCTTTCAGGAGAGCAAAGGCTTGTGCATATGTAACTGATTTAAAAAATAGATTTAAAATAGTAGTTTTAGCTTATTAAAAATTTTATCTGTATATTATAACAACCAAATATTCCACTAGAATTAAATTAAGTATTATAAATTCACTGTAAAGGCTCAGCACTGACCAAGGGGTTAAAAAACTAATATGTTAATTAAAAAATCAAAAGGTAAACTAGAAGACAATAAAAATAATTTGCCTGCACTTACATAAAAATTATTAGAAATGTATTTCCCAATTAAGAATTTTTTTGTCTTTGTTCTGAATATAGATTTCTCCTTCCCTTTGGTTCTGCCAAAGACTCTAAATTATATTTTATGTATTTATTAATGAATTTAAAGGACATCACTGAAGGGCCTATCATATGCCAGAATCATTCTAGCCATAGACAATAGAGTGGTAAACAACAGAGAAATGAACTTTTTCCTCCTGGAACTTTCAGTGGAGGAGACAAAAAATGAATGAGAAATCCAAGGAATACATCCTATGCTTTCAAAAGAAGTTCTCAAGAAAAATAAACTGAAAAAGAAAATGGAGAGGAAACATATGGTAATATTAGATGTGGTGATGAGTTAAGCTTCTTTTAATAGGTGGCCTTTGATTACTGTTGAATGCAAAAAGTGAATCATGTAAGGATCCAGGCGTCCCAGATAGAGATAACACCAAGTTACAGAATTTGAGACAAAATGTGCTGTCATGTTCAGTGAAGAGCAAGAAAACCTTAGGCAAAGATAAAGTGAGGAAAGGGAAAATGGTAGAAGGTAAAGTTGGGTAGGTGTTTCAGTTGTCTATTGTTATCCATTATGCACAATTAATATCTGGAAGCAGCAACCATTTGTTTGGTCACAATTCTGCAGTTTGGGTTGGGCTCAGCTAAATGGTTTTCTGTTTATAGTGTGTAGGCTGCAATCAACTGGTGGCTTGATTGGAGCCAGTGACCTAAGATGGTCTTACTCACATATCTGATGGTTGGTCCCTGGCTCTTGGCTGCTATGTATCCCTAATCAGAGTTGCTTTACATAGTAGTGTCAGTATTCTAAGAGAGTAAGCCCTAATTCCCAAGTATATAACATGCTTCTGCTTGCATCACATTTGCTGACGTCCTAAACAGCAAATAAATCACATAGTCAGATGTAAGATCAGGGTGGGAGATGTCATGAAGATCAGAATACTGTAAGACATGAACCATTGGGGGTTATAAGTATGAAATATACCACAGAAGGTGGGAAGGAGCCAGGTGATCTTATTTTTCCTTATATCATTACTCTTTTTATATTTTTTCCTCTTCATTTATTCATGATCTGGACTGAGCATAAATCTATAATTTTTCCAAGAGCTCAGATATTTATTTATTTACACTTTTTTTCTTTTTCATTTTTTAAATGTTTATGGGTACATAGTGGGTATATATTTATGGGGTACATGTAATATTTTGATAATAGGCATGTAATATGAAATAAACACATCATGGGGAATGGGATATCTATCCCCTTAAGCATCTATCCTTTGAGTTACCAACAATCCAGTTACACTCTTTAAGTTATGTTAAGATGGATAATTGAGTTATTATTGACTATAGTCACCCTATTGTACTATCAAACAGTAGGTTTTATTCATTCTTTAGAATAATTTTTTGGACCTGTTAGCCATCCCCACTTACTTCACCAGCCCATTGCTACTTTGCCCAGCCTCTGACAACCATCCTTCTACTCTCTATGTCTATGAGTTAAAGTGATTTGATTTTAAGATCTCACAAATAAGTGAGAACATGCAGTGATGCTTTTTCTATGCCTGGCTTGTTTCACTTAACAATCTCCAGTTCCGCCCTTTTGGCTCTCTGAGCAGCACCATGGCGGTTGGCAAGAACAAGTGCCTTACGAAAGGTGGTAAAAAGGGAGCCAAGAAGAAAGTGGTTGATCCATTTTCTAAGAAAGATTGGTATGATATGAAAGCACCTGCTATGTTCAATATAAGAAATATTGGAAAGACGCTAGTCACCAGGACCCAAGGAACCAAAATTGCATCTGATGGCCTCAAGGGTCGAGTGTTTGAAGTTAGTCTTGCTGATTTGCAGAATGATGAAGTTGCATTTAGAAAATTCAAGCTGGTTACTGAAGATGTTCAGGGCAAAAACTGCCTGACTAACTTCCATGGCATGGATCTTACCCGTGACAAAATGTGTTCCATGGTCAAAAAATGGCAGACAATGATTGAAGCTCATGTTGATGTCAAGACTACCGATGGTTACTTGCTTCGTCTGTTCTGTGTTGGTTTTACTAAAAAACGCAACAATCAGATACGGAAGACCTCTTATGCTCAGCACTAACAGGTCCGCCAAATCCAGAAGAAGATGATGGAAATCATGACCCGAGAGGTGCAGACAAATGACTTGAAAGAAGTGGTCAATAAATTGATTCCAGACAGCATTGGGAAAGACATAGAAAAGGCTTGCCAATCTATTTATCCTCTCCATGATGTCTTCGTTAGAAAAGTAAAAATGCTGAAGAAGCCCAAGTTTGAATTGGGAAAACTCATGGAGCTTCATGGTGAAGGCAGTAGTTCTGGAAAAGCCACTGGGGATGAGACAGGTGCTAAAGCTGAACGAGCTGATGGATATGAACCACCAGTCCAAGAATCTGTTTAAAATTCAGACTTATAATAGTGGCAAATAAAATGTGTGGCAAATAAAATGTCTTATTTGTGGCCGGGCGTGGTGGCTCACACCTGTAATCCTAGCACTTTGGGAGGCTGAGGTGGGTGGATCACCTGAGGTTGGGAGTTCAGAACCAGCCTGGTTATCATGGTGAAAGCCCATCTTTATTTTAAAAAATAAAATAAAATAAAAAAATAAAAAGTCCTATTTGAAAAAAAAAAAATCTCCAGTTCCATCCATGCTGTTGCAAATGACTAGATCTCATTTTTTTTAAATGACTGAATTATACTCCATTGTGTATATTTACCACATTTTCTTTATTCATCTGTCGATGGACACTTAGGTTGCTTTTAAATTTAGCTAGTGTAAATGGTGCTGCAATAAACATGGGAGCACAAATATCTCTTTGAAATACGCATTTCTTTTCTGTTGGGTGTATGCCCACAAGTGGGATTGCTGGATCATATGGTAGTTCTATTTTTAGTTTGTTAAGGAACCTTCAAACTGTTTTCCATGGTGGTTGTACTAATTTACATTTCCACCAACAGTATATGAGAATTTATTTTTATCCATACGCTTGCCAGCATTTGTTATTGCCTGTCTTTTAAATATAAGTCATTTTACTGGGTTGAGATGATAGCTCATTGTAGTTTAACCTGCATTTCTCTGATGATCAATGATGTTGAGCACCTTTTCATATGCCTGTTTGATAATTGTACATCTTCTTTTGAGAAATGTCTATTCAGATTTTTTGCCCATTTTAATAAGATTTTGAGATTGTTTTCCTAGTTTTTCAGCTCCTTACATATGCTGGCTATTAATCCCTTGTCATATGGAAAGTTTGCAAATATTCTCTCCCATTCAGTAGGTTCTGTCTTCACTTTCTTGTTTCCTTTGCTGTGCACACACTTTTTAAATTGATGTGATCCCATTTTTCCATTTTTGCATTGGTTGCCTATGATTTTTGGGTATTAAGAAATCATTGCACACTCTGATGTCCTGGAGACTTTCCACAATGTTTTATTTTAGTATATTTATAGTTTGAGGTCTTAGATTTAAGTCTTTAACCTATTTTGATTTGATTATTGTATATACATAATAGATAGGAGTCTAGATTCATTCTTCTGCATGTGGATATTTAGTTTTTCCTGCACCTCTTATTGAGGAGATTATTTTTGCTCAAGTACATGTGCTGGGCATCTTTGTGGAAAATGGATTAACTGTAGATGTATGCAATTGTTTCTGGATTCTTTATTCTCTTTTATTAATCTATGTGTCTTTTTTTATGCTAGTACCACTTTAGTATAATTTGAAGTCAGGTAATGTGATTCCTTCAGTTTTATTCTTTTTGCTAAGAATAGATTTAGCTATTCTGGGTCTTTAGTGGTTTAATAAAAATTTTAGCTTTCTCTTCTAATTCAGTGAAGAATTTCCTTGGTATTTGCTTAGGATTACATTGACTCTGTAGATTGCTTTGGGAAGTATAGACATTTTAACAATTGATTCTTTCAATGCATAAACAGAGGATGCTTTCTGATTTTGTAGTGTCTTCTTCAATTTCTTTTATCAGTGTTTTATGATTTTCATTATAGAGATCTTTTACTTCCTTGATGTTAAGTTAATTATTAGGTTTTTAATTTTATGTGTGGCTATTGTAAATGGGATTAATTTGATTTTTTTCAGTTTGTTCACTGTTGGCATATATATTTTTGTATTTTGAGTTTGTATCTTGCAACTTTACTAAATTTGTTTATCATTTCTAATAGTTTTTCTCTGAGGTCTTTAGGTTTTTCCAAATAAAAGATTATATCATTTGCCAACAGGAATAATTTGACTTCTTCTTTCCAGTTCGGATGTTCTTTATATCTTTCTCTTGTCTGATTGCTCTAGCTTGAGCTCCTAGTACTACGTTTAAAAACACTGGTATAATTGGGTATCCTTGTCATGTTCCAGATCTTAGAGGAAAGGCTTTCAGCTTTTCCTCCTTCAGTATAATACTAATTGTGAGTTTGACATATATATATATATCGCTGTTTTTATGTTGAGGTATATTGCTTCCACCAATTTTTGAGGGCTTTTAACCTAAAGGGGTATTGACTTTTATGACATGTCTTTTCAGCATTACTAAAAATTGTTTTACATTTTACCATATAATTTTTCTCCTTCATTATATTCACATAATGTATGACATTGATTGATTTGTACATACTGAACCATCCTTGCATCCCCAGGATGAATTCCATTTAATTATGATGTATGACATTTGTAATTTATTGCTGAATTTTGTTTGCTAGTATTTGTTGAGGATTTTTACATCAGTATTTATCAGAGATATTGGCCTATAGTTTCCTTTTTGAAATGTGCCTTTGCTTGGATTTGGTTTCAAGGTAATACCTCATAAAATGAGTTTGGAAGTATTCCCTCCTCCTCTACGTTTTTGAATGGTTTAAGTAGGATTAATATTAATTCTTCTTCAAATGTTTGATAAAATTCAGCAGTGAAGCCATCAGGTCTCAAGCTTTTCTTTCTGGGATACTTTTTATTGTGGCTTCTATCTTGTTACTTTTTATTTGTCTGTTCAGGATTTGAATTTCTTTCTTGTTCAACCTTGGTAGATTGTATGTATCTAGGAATTTGTTCAGTTATTCTTGAGTTTCCAATTTATTGGCACATGGTTACGCACAGTAGCCACTAATAATTTTTTGGATTTCTGCATTATCAATTATAATGTCTCATTTTTCATTACCGACTTTATTTATTCGAATAGTCTTTTTTCTTCTTAGTCTGGCCAAAGGTTTGCCCATTTCTTTACTTTTCAAAAAAAATCAACTTTTTGTTTCACTGATCTTTTGTATTTTTTACTTCATTTTTATTTATTTCTACTTTGATCTTTATTATTTCCTTTCTTCTATTTATTTTGGTTTTGATTTGCTCTTGCTTTTCTAGTTCTGTGAGATGCATTGTATATTGTCTATTTAAAATTTTTCCTCTTTTTTGATGTAGGCAGTTATAGCTATAAACTTCCTTCTTAGTACTGCTGTTTTGGTATATTGTCTTTACATTATCATTTGTTTAAAATTTTTTTCAATTTCCTTCTCTTCATTTACCCACTGGTCATTAAATAATATATTATTTAATTTCCATGTATGTGTAGAGCTTCCAAAATTCTCATTAATTTCTAGTTTTATTCCATTATGATAAAAAAATGCTTGATATTATTTCAATGTTTTGAATGGTTTGAGATTTGTTTTGTGATAACATGTAGTCTATTCTTGAGAATAATCCATGCTGAGGAAAAAATGTGCATTCCGAAGCTTTTGGATGAAACGTTCCGTAAATATTTATTTGAACCTTTTGATCTATAGAGATTAAGTCTAATGTTTCTTTGTTGATTTTCTGTCAGGAAGATGCATCCAATGCTGAAATGTGGTGTTGGAGCCTCCAGCTATTAGTGTATCAGGGCCTATCTCTCTCTTTAGTTCTAACAATTTTTTCTTTATATATCTGGTTACTCCAGTGTTGGCGCATATATATTTACAATTGTTATATCTTCTGGATTGACCCATTTATCATTGTATAGTGACCTTCTTTGTCTCTTCATTAAGTTTTTCTTTTGAAATCTATTTTGTCTAATATAATTATAGTGACCATTTTTGTTTTTTATTTTGGTTTCCATTGGCATAAAATATTTTTTTCCATCTCTTTATTTTCACTTTCTGTGTGTCTTTATACATGAAGTGTGTTTCTTGTGGCAACAGATCAATGGGTCTTGTTTTTTCAACCATTCAGCCAGTCTGTGTCTTTTGATTCACAAGGTTAGTTCATTTACATTCAGTGTTATTGTTTATAAGTAGGGACTTACGCTTGCCATTTTGTTACTTGTTTTCTGGTTCTTTCATGTCATTTTCTTCCTTATTCCTTTCCTTCTGGTCTTTCTCTAGTGAAGGTAATTTTCTCTGAAGATATGATTTAATTTTTGCTTTTTGTTATTTGTGTACCCATTGTATGCTTTTTTGGTTTGAGGTTATCATGAGGCTTACAAGTACTATTTTACAACCCATTCTTTTAACCCGATAACAACTTAACAGTGCTTGCATAAACAATCAAGAAAACTAATAAACTTCGTGCCTTAACTTCAACTCCCTGCTTTTTAAATTTTTATTTTTGCTATTTATATCTTGTTTTACTGACAATGTCTTGAAAAGCTGTAGTTATTATTTTGATTGGTTTATTATTGTCTTTCTACATAAGATTAGTTTACATGCCATAGTTACAAAATTATACTATTCTGTGTTTTCCTGTTTACTTACTATTACCAGTGAGTTTTGTATCATCAGGTGATTATTTATTACTCATTAATGTCTTCTTTCCAATTGAAGTACTCCCTTTAGCATTTCTTGTAGGACAAGTCTGATGTTGATGAAATTTTTCAGCTTCTATTTGTATGGAAAATTCTTTATTTTATCTTCATGTTTGAAGGGTATTTTCACTGGATGTATTACTCTAGGGTAAAGTGATTTTTTTTTCTTCAGCATTTTAAATATGTCATGCCCCTGTCTCCTGGCCTGTAAGGTTTCTACTGAAAGTCTGCTGTCAGACATAGTGAAGCTCCATTGTATGTTACTTGTTTCTTTTCTGTTGCTGCTTTTAGGATCCTTTTTTTTTTGCAATCTTTGACTTTTGGGAATTTGATTATTAAATGCCTCAAGGTAGTTTTCTTTGGATTAAATCTGTTTGATGTTCTATAACCCTCCTGTAGTTAAAATTACTATCTTTCTCTATGTTTGGGAAGTTTGTTTTTATTGTCCCTTTGAATAACCTTTCTAATCCCATCTCTTTCTCTACCTCCTCTTGGAGGTGAAAAACTCTTACATTTGCCCTTTTGAGATGACTTTCTAGATGCTATGCTTCATTGTTTTTATTATTTTTTCTTTTGTCTTCTCTGTGTATTTTCAATCAGCCTGTCTTCAAGCTTACTCATGCTTTCTTCTACTTGATCAATTTTGCTATTAAAAGACTATGGTGCATTCTTCTGTATGCCTATTGCACTTTTCAGCTCCAGAATTTCTGCTTGATTCTTTTTAATTATTTCAGTCATTTTGTTAAATTTATATGATAGAATTCTAAATTCCTTCTCTGTGTTATTTCAAGTTTCTTTGAATTTCCTTTTTTTTCAACAAATCACCCTGACAGGATGGTCATATATGGTAAGTCTGGGTAATGGCACAGTATCTTGACTGTAGCAAGATTTGTCAAAGATCTTCATGTCAAAATTAAGAACAAGATGAAGAATTGTGGGCTGCCAACTATTTTAGTGAGGTCAATAGGATGTTTATGTCTCCAGATCTTTTCTTTTCTTTTTCTTTTATGGATTGGAGGTTTCAGTGGGATGGGAGAATCACAAGGAATCAGGTGTTCAGAGGAATGTATTGAGTAGAGGTGAGGAACTAGGATGTTGAAAAGTAAAAAAAGGAGAGAAGGAGAGGAAGAAAGAGGAAGAAAAAGAGGGAGAGAGAACAGGAATATTGCTTCATTCTAAAAATGGGTATTAATAATGGCTGATCAATATTTTGTGTATTTAAAATGGATAACTCTATAAATATATATTGAGTTTACTTGTTCCGGATCTGAGTTCAAGTCCTGGATATCTTTATTAATTTTCTGTCTCATTGAGTCTAAATCTTGTCTTATGTATCTGGGTATTAAGATCTCTTATTGTTGCATTGATCCTTTTACCACTGTATCTTTGTTGCTTTGAAATCTATTTTATCAAATGTGAGAATTGCAACTCCTGCTTTTTGTTTATTTATTTATTTTTGCTCTCCATTTGGTTGGTAAATTTTTCTCCAAACCTTTGTTTTGAGTCTTTGTATATCTTTGGATATACCGTTAGGTTTTGGCTGTATCTTTTGATTGGGGGATTTAATCGATTTAAATTTAGGGTTACTGCCATTTGATGTTAACTGGCTATTTTATCCATTCGTTGATGTAAATTCTTTATGTTGATGCTCTTTACTTTTTGGTCTATTTTTAGAAAGGCTCATACTGGTTGTTCCTTTCTATGTATAATGCTTCTTTCAGAAGTTCTTGTAAAGCAGGCCTGGTGGTAATAAAATCTCTGAGTACTTGCTTGTTCATAAAAGATTTTATTTTTCCTTCAATTGTGAAGCTTAGTTTGGCAGGATATGAAATTCTAGGCTGAAAGTTCTGTTCTTTAAGTATGTTGAATATTGGCTCCCACTCTCTTCTGGCTTGTAGGGTTTCCGCTGAGAGATCTGCTGTAAGTCTAATAGGCTTCCCTTTATGGGTAACCTGGCCTTTCTCTCTGGCTACCCTTAGTATTTTCTCCTTCGTTTCGATCCTGGTGAATCTAACGATGATGTGCCTTGGGGTTGCTCTTCTTGAGGAATATCTTTGTGGTGTTCTCTGTATTACCTGGGGTTGAATAGTGTCCTGCTTTGCTAGATTGGGAAAATTTTCCTGGATAATATCCTGAAAAGTATTTTCCAGCTTGGATTAGTTCTCTCCATCACATTCAGGTACACCAATCAAACATAGATTGGGTCTTTTCACATAGTCCCATATTTCTTGGAGACTTTGCTCATTCCTTTTCGTCCTTTTTTCTCTATTCTTGTCTTGTCGTTTTATTTCATTAAGTTGGTCTTCGACCTCTGATATCATTTCTTCTGCTTGATCCATTCTGCTATTTAAACTTGTGCATATTTTACTAAGTTCTCGTGTTGTATTTTTCTTTGAATTTCCTTAACACAACTATTTTGAATTCTCTCTCTGTAAAGTCATATATCTCTGTTTCTCCAGGATTGGTCCCTGGTGCCTTTAGTTCATTGGTGAGGTCATGTTTTCCTGGATGGTGTTGATGCTAGCAGATGTTCTTTCATATCTGGGCATTGAGGAGTTAGGTGTTTATTGTAGTTTTCACTTCTGGGCTTATTCTGAACTGTTTTTTGGGAGAGGCTTTTTAGATATTCAAAAGGACTGAAGTGTTGTCTTTTAGATACAGATCTAAACTGTATCTGCTTTAGGAGTACCCCAAGATCAGCAATGCTGTGGTTCTTGCAGAGAGGTACTGCCTTGATAGCCTTGGACAAGATCCAGGAGAATTCTTTGGATTACCAGACAGAGATTCTTTTTCTCTTCCCTTACTTTCACCCATACATATACAGTCTCTCTCTCTCTTGGATCAGAGGCACCTAAAGCTGGGGGTGGAGTGATACAAGCACCCCCATGGCCATAATTACTATGACTAAGCTAGGTCAGACCTGAAACCAGTATAGCACTGGATGTCACCCAAGGCCAGTTCCTGGCTACTGCCTCTGTTCACTCAAGGCCCTGGGGCTTTATAATCAGCAGATGGCAAAGCCAGTGAGGCCTGTGCCCTTCCCTTCAGGGCATTGAGGTTCTACAGGCCATGGGGTGGGATGTGGCAGGGGGTGTGGGGGGTGGGTCCTACAGCACCATCTGGGAGTCAGGAAGTGGTCAAAACCTTAGAAGTTTATCTGATTTTCTATTGTATTGTGGCAAAGCTAGCACTCAAACCACAAGATGTAGTGCTTTTCCACTCTTCCCTCCCCTTTCTAATGGCAGAGGAGCCTCACTTCATAGCCACCACCATTCTAGGCCCAAGGAGTACTGCGAGACTACTGCCTCTTGTCCCCATGAGGCACAAAGTCTCTTAAGTCAGCATTTAATGAAGGCTGCTTGGCCCAGGACTCACATTTCAGGGCAGTGGACTCCTCTCTATCCCAGGGCAGGTCCAGAAACGACATTTAAGAATCAAGACCTGGAATCAGGAACCCCAAGATAACTCTTGGTACTGTAGCCCCCTGAGTTTCTACTGGTACCTAAGTTGCAAGGCCAAGTCTCCTTTACTTTTCCCTCTGCTTTTCTCAAGTGAAAGTTTTCCTCTGTAGCCACCAAAACTGGTAATGTCCTGAGTCTCGCCTGAAGCCAGAAAGTCTCAGAGGCTCACTCAAGGCCCTCGAGGTAGTATCTGGTTATTGCTGCTGGTTACTCAGGGTCCAAGAGCTCTTCAGTTATCAGGCAATGAATGCATCCAGGAATGGGTCCTTTTCTTCAAGGCAGCAGGTTTCCTTCTGGCTCAGGGTGTATCTATAAATGTCTGGAATCCAGTGACTGGAACAGGGACCTTATGACTCTGACTGGTGCCCTATTCTGCTTTGGCTGAGCTGGTATCCTAGATGCAAGACAAAGTCCTCTCTACTCTTCCCCCTCTTCTCCTCAAGTGGAAGAAAGGGGTCTATTTGGAGCCAGAAACTGTGCAGCCTGAGTTTAGGTGACGGGTGATACCAGTACTCCCTTGGCTACTCCAGTTGGTTTCTCAGTATCTTATATGCTGCCTCAGTCCACTGCCTCTGGGCCTAGTTTAGCCGTAGGACTCACCTGAATGTTACAGTCCCTATGGCCTAGACTGCCTTTCAAGATTATTTGGAGATTCAGAGTACTAAAGACCTCAGTAGCAAGATTTGTAGGCACTCATGTACGGACCACTATGATGGGTGATTCTCCTTTGGCTGGGGCCTGTTTAAATTCTCCCTCCATGAGTGCGCATCAGCTGAGTTTAGTCTGCATTTTCTTTCTTCTCTAACAGGACAACACAGAGTTCAGTGCCACACAATTGCTGTGTTCTCTCTCCCCTAATGACCAGAGACACTCTGTACCATGCTGCCACTGCTGGATGTTGGAAAGGGGTGAGTGGCATCAGTAATTCAGGACTATTATTTTGAATCTCTTCAGTGTCTCTTTCAGTGACATAAAGTTAAAACTAGATACTGTGAGTGCTCACCTAATTTTTGGTTCTTATAAAGTGTTTCTTTGCAGATAGTTGTTAACTTGGTCCCTTGCAATGGTGGGGAATGATTGGTGGAGCTTTCTATTATGCCATCTTTCTCTTTCCTCTCTCTCCTAAGGGTTTAGATGAAATATTCTGTCATTCTAGAGCAATTAAAAACAAAGGGACTTTCGGTTCCAAAATTGCAGCATAGTAGCAAGCTGGATCTCCCTGTCAATAACCTTGTAAAACAAAAAAACAGATACATAGTGCAGAGATTATTACCAGAAACATCCCCAAGCTCAAACATAAAGATAAAACAATTCCTGGGGTCACAGAGAAGAGAAAAAACATAAAGATGGTTGTAAAAGAACCAAACTTTCACATCCATGACATCCCTCCTTCCCATTCTGCCCAGTACCAGGTGTACAGAAAATTTTGCCCCAAATCACTGCTTTCACTCTGAAAAAGTGATATCTAGGTAGACAACAACTTTCTCCCCTTCTCAAATTCCCTGGCAGAATGTTTATCCTTGCCTTAACCAATAAGAAACATCTCAGGTTCCAGAAAGGAGAAATATCTCTGAAAAACAGGCAGAGAAAAGGAGGGGTGGGGGACAGAACTACCATCCCCAATCCTGAAAACTCTGCTTTGTAACTCAACCACAGGAGATGTAACTCAGCCAAAGGAGAAACTAATACCCATTTTCAATCCTCAATCCTCAAACTCTTCAAAAGAAATAGAAGAGGAAGGAGCCCTTAAAAACTCATTGGACAAGGCTGGCATTACCCAGAAACCAAACCCAGGCCTAACCAGAGTGGCTGTTTAGCAGCACCATACCATAAGAGATGTGTTTCCTAGGTCCCAGAAACAACCCCCTCATCAGCCTTTCACACTGCTAGGACATGCCGTTTGTAATCCTTCCCCATTCAGAAAGGGTAATGTTCAAATCATTTACCAGAGGCAAAGCAAACCTGAGCTTAAGGATCTGGCCAGAGTCATGGGTTGGAAAGAAGCAATGACAAAGAGATTAAGGGATCTCTAAGAAAATATATTCAATAAAAAACAAACAAATCAGACAGAGAAGGCTGGAATAAATTCTTTAATACAAAGACATAGACATATATCCACAAGAAACAACAGCAAACAGGAAATCATAATTGCTCCAAATGGGCAAAGCATAAAGCCCATAACTGACCCTAATGAGATGGCTATGTGCAAGCTCTTTAACCAAGAATTCAAAGTTAGTATTTTTAAGGAAACTCAGTTATCTCCAAGAAAACACAGAAAAGCAGTTCAGAAATTTATCAGAGAAACTAAACAAAGATACTGAAATAATTTAAAAAATCAAACAGAAATCTTTGAAACTGAGCGACGCATTTGCTGAACTAAAAAATTCACTGTAGGATCTCATCAGCAGAAGGAATAAAGCAGAGAAAAGAATCAGTAGAATGGAAGATGGGCTACTTGAAAATACACAGTCAGAAAGAGGAAAAAAATAAGGAATGAAGACCTCCTACAAGAATTGGAAAATCACCTCAAATAATTAAATCTAAGAATTATTGATGGTCAAGGGGGAATTGATTCAGAGGTAGGGGTAGAAAGTTTATTCAAGTAAATAATAACAAAAAAATTTTCAACTTGAGAAAGATAAAATATTCAGGTACAGGAAAGTCAGAGAACACCAAACAGATATCCAGACAAGACAATCCCAAGATATATAATAATCATGTTCTCAAAGATTCAGGACAAGAGAGAATCCTAAAAGCAGCAAAATAAAAGAAGCAGATAAGAAAAAAGAGCTCCAGTTGGTCTGACAGCAGACTTCTCAAAGGAAGCCATACAGGCAAGGGAAAGTAAAATATTTTTAAAGTGCTGAAAGGAAAACACTGTAATTTAAGAATACTGTACCCAGAAAAGTTATCCTTCAAATATGAAGGAGAGATAAAGTCTTTTCCAGACAAAGAAAAGTTGAGAGAATTCATCACCATCAGACCTGTCTTATAAGAAATACTAACCAGTTATTTAAGCCAAAAGAAAAAAATACCTGATATGGTTGGCTCTATATTCCCACTCAAATTTCATGTCAAATTGTAATCCCCACATGACTTGTTGAGGGAGGGATCTGGTGGGAGGTGATTGGATCATGAAGGCAGTTCCCCAAAGCTGTCCTCATGATGGTGAGTTCTCATGAGATCTAATGGTTTAAAAGTGTGGCACTTTCCCTTCCCTCATGTCCTGCCACCATATGTAAGACATCTCTTGCTTCCCATTAGCCATCTGCCATGATTGCAAGTTTCCCATGGCTACTGCAGCCATCTGGAACAAGAACCTTGTGACTTTGACTGGTGACCTAAGTCAATTAAACCTCTTTTCTTTATAAATTAGCTAGTCTCAGGTAGTTCATTATAAGACAGTGAAAATGGACTAATGCAACACCATAGTGCAAAAATAAAATAATAAAAAATATACAGAACATTTAAAAGCTATAAAACCCACTGGCAAAATTAAGTAACTGGACAAACCCACAATACTCTAACATTGTCATTGTAGTGTGCAATATACTATGCTAGCCCAAAAGATAAATCTATCATATCAATAATAGCTACAACAACCTATTAAGAGAAAGATAATATAAAAATATGTAAATTGAATATAAAAGTAAAATGTGGGGGAGATGCAGTTAAAGGGTAGACTTTTTTTCATTTTCCTTTTGTTTCTATTCTTTTATTTTTGACCTAAGATAAGTTATTTTCTCTTTAAAAATAGCGTGATACCTATAAGATGGTTTTTGTAAGCCTCATGGTAACCACAATGCAGAAACCTGTAATAGATTTGCTAGAGACAAAAAGCAACAGATTAAAACATACTTCTAGAGAAAACCACTTAGCCATGAGGGAAGAGGATAAGAAAGGAGAAAGGAAGAGATAAGTTACCAAAAAACCAGGAAACAAGCAAAGAAATGGCAGTAGTAAGCTTTTACTTATATATAATGGCATTTAATATAAATTGACTGAATTTTCCAATTAAAAAGTATATAGTGGCTGAATGGATAAAGAAATAAGACCCATCTGTATGCTCCATATAAGATACCCAGTTTACCTGGACACACAGACTGAATGTGAAGGACTGGAAAAAGATATTCCATGCAACTGGAAACCAGAAAAGAACAGGAGTAGGTATCCTAATACAAGAGAAAATAGACTACAAATCTAATATGGTACAAAGAGACAAAGAAGTTCACCACATAGTAACAAAGTGGTCAATTTAGTAAGAAGACATAACAATCATGAATATTTATGGACTCATCATTGAAGCTTTCAAATAAAGAAAGACAAACATTAAAAAATCTGAGGGAGAGATAGACTGCAATATGGACTTTAACACCATACTTTTAGTAATGGGCAGATAATCCAGAAAATAATAAACATCAGAGTTAAACTATACAATATATCTAATAGGCCTAAATTACATATTCAGAACATTTCTCCTAACTACTGCATAATACACATTCTTTTCTTCAGCACATGAAACATTCTTCAAAAAAGGTATCTTAGGCCACAAAAAAGTCTGAAGAAATTAAAAAATACAGAAATGGTATCAAGTACCTTTTCTGACCAGAATGGAATGAAACTGCAAATCAATAACAAGAGAACCTCAGAAATATTACAGACACATGGAAATTAAAGATGCTCATGAATTACCAATAGATCAATAATAAATTAACAAAATTTTAAAAATCTTGAAACAAGTGAAAATGAAAATACAATGTACCCAAATCTATGGATTGCAGTACTAAGAAGGAATTTTATAGCAATAAACATGTATATCAAAAAGTAGAAAGATTTCCAAAAATAAACCTAATGATGCACCTCAAGAAACTATAAAAGCAAGAATAAATTGAATCCAAAATTAGTAGAAGGAAAGAATTCATAAAGATCAAAGCAGAAATCAATGAAATTGAGATTTTTTAAAAAAATACAGATCAATGGAACAAAATTTGATTTTGAAAAAGATTAAAAGAATTAATAAACCTTTAGCTAGATTAAGAATAAAAAGAGAGAAGACTCAGATAAATATTATCAGAGGGAAAAAGTAGCAACTGAGACCATAGAAATACACTAAATTTTTGAAGAATATTATGAGCAACTATTTGCCAAAAAATTGGAAAACCTAGAATATATGAGTTAATTCCTGGACACATATAGACTACCAAGATTGAGCCATGAAGAAATCCAAAACCTCAATAAATCAATAATGAGTAATGAAATAAAAGCTGTAATAAAATGTCTCCCATCAAAACAAACAAGCAAACAAAAAGCCCAGGACCTGATGGTTTCACTGCTGCTGCTGAATTCTACCAAATGTGTAAAAAAAGAACTAATACAAACTCTCAATCCTCAATCCTCAGACTCTTCAAAAAAATAGAAGAGGAAGGAATACTTGCAAACTCATTGTACAAGGCTGACATTATCTGGAAACCAAACCCAGACAAGAACACAGTGAAAAAAGAAAACTACTAGCCAATATCACTGATGAAAATAGAGACAAAAATCCTCAACGAAATACTAGCAAACCAAATTCAACAATGCAATATAAAGATCACTCACCATGATCGAGCAGGATTCATCCTAGGGATGCCAGGATGGTTCAACATATGCAAATCAATAAAATTGATAGATGACATTAATAGAACCAAGAACAAAAACATGAACAATTTAACAGATGCCAAAATATCATTTCATAAAATTCATCTATTTATGTTTAAAATCTCTCATCAAATTTTGTATAAAGCAAGATACTTCAAAATAATAGACTCTATATGACAAACTCAAAGATAACATTGTACTAAATGGGGAAAAATTAAAGACATTTCCTCTAAGACTTGGAACAAAACAGGGAAGCCCACTTCTAATGCTTTTATTCAATATAATATGGAAGTTCTTGTCAGAACAAGCAGGCAAGATAAAGAAATAATGAGTATCCAAACTGAAATAAAGAAGTCAAATTAGCCTTGTTCTCAGATGACATAATATTATACTTAGAAAAAAAAACATCAAAAAATCTGACAAAAAAACTGTTTGGACTTATAAATAAATTTGGTAACGAGGCAGTATAAAAAATCAACTTGCAAAAGTCAGGAGCATTTATAAATGGCAACAGTGAGTAATCTGAAAAATACATCCAGAAGGCCACCCATTTATAATAGCTACAAAGTATATAGATTATTTAGGAATCAATTTAACCAATGAAGTAAAACATCTGTACAAGGAAAACTATAAAATGCTGATGAAGTAACTGAAGAGGTCACCAAAATCTACATTCCATATTCATGAATTGGAAGAATGGTACTTCTATCAAAAGCAATTTACAGATTCAGTGCAATTCCTATCAGTGACATTCTTCACAGAAATAGGAAAAAAATTCTAAAATGCATATGGAATCCAGTAAGAACCCAATAACTTAAGTAATCCTAATCAGAGAACTAAACTAGAGGCATCACACTACTTACTTCAAAATTTACTGCAAATCTAGAGTAAACAGATTGATTAGCATGACACTAGCATAAAACAGACATATAGACCCATGAAACAGAGAGCCTAGATATAAATTCATGAATTTACAGTCAACTAATCTTTGTGACAAAGACACCAAGAACATGAAATGGGAAAAGGACAATTTCTTAAATAAATGGTGCTAGGAAAACTGGATAACTATATGCATAAGAATGAAAATAGACTCATATCTCTCACTATCCCCACACCAAAAATCAAAATAGACTAAAGATTTAAATCAAAGACCTAAAGCTATGAAACTACTAGAAGAAAACTTTGGGAAAATGCCCTAGGATATTGGTCTGGAAAAAGATTTCTTGTGTAAGACCTTAAAAAAAATCAAATATAAGAAATCGAAACAAAAATAGACAAATGGGATTATATCATGCTAAAAAGTTTCTGCATAGCAAAAGACACAACAAACAAGGTGAAAAAAATCAGAATGGGAGAAAATGTTTGCAAAGTAATCCATCTGACCAGGGACTAATAATCAGAATATTTAGGGAGCTCAAACAATTCAATAGTAAAAACCCAATAATCTCATTTAAAAATTAGCAAAGAACTGAATAGATATTTTTTCATAAAAAGACATCCAATGGCTGACATTAATATTTAAAAATGCTCAACATCACCAATAACCAGAGAAATGCAAATCAAAATCACAGCGTGATATTACCAAAGTGGCTTTTATCAAAATACAGGCAATAACAGATGCTGGCAAGTATTCAGACAAAAGGGAATCTTCATACATTACTGTGTAAATGTAAATTAGTATAATTACTATGGAGAACAATATACAGCTATCTTGAAAAACTACACATGGAATTGCTATATGAGCCATAAATCTCGCTGTTGGGTATACACCCCCCAAAAAGAAAATAATTTTATCAAAAAGACATCTGCACTCATTAGTCAGGGTTCTCTAGAGGAACAGAACTAATGGAACATATATACATAGAGAGGAGTTTATTAACTCACATGATCACAAGGTTCCACAGTAGGCCATCTGCAGGCTGAGGAGCAAAGAGAGCCAGTCTGAGTTTCAAAACTGAAGAACTAGGAGTCCAATGTTTGAGGGCAGGAAGCATTCAGCACAGGAGAAGGATGCAGGATGGGAGGCTAGGCCAGTCTCTTTTCACATTTTTCTGCCTGCTCATATTCTAGCCATGCTAGCAGCTGATTAGATTGTGCACACCCAGATTAAGGGTGGGTCTGCCTTTCCCAGCCCACTGGCTCAAATATTAATCTCCTTTGGCAATGTCCTCATAGATACACCCAGGATCAATACTTTGTATCCATCAATCCAATCAAGTTGACACTCAGTATTAACCATCACAAGTCTATCCGCATGTGTATGGGTCAATGTGGACCCATACACATCTCCTGAGATCATACATAATCTTCAAATAAAAACAACAAGGTCATAATTGCATCTAACATAATACCACTATGCTTCCTACAACCGGAAATGCACCAATCCCCAACTGAAATACTATTACATAAAGTTAACAATACTTAAATGCTGATGTGATATCAATAAATTTTATGTCACATGATAGAAAGAAAAGAAAATGAAGTTATTTTCTTAATTCAAGCATATACATGCACAAACATGTTTATACCAAATGGAGAAAATACTCATGTCAATTACAGTCCTCATTTCATATCTGGTATTAATGACTTCTTCTACTACACATTATGCATTCCCTTTGCCTTCAGTGAGCACCTCAGCAGGTTGTGGGGTTTTCTTTTCCTGTGGAGTGACCCAAACCTTCATTCCTAAAGGGTCTAGGCCATTTGTAGTCCTACCTGGATTTGACTATTGCAGTTTACTGTTGACTTTAATCACAGGGCATGGTAATATGGGTCTTTCAAGTCCTTGATGGCAGCACTAATTGCCGTAATCCTGCCAGGGATGCAAAATTGTTTTTGATTTACTATTTTTCTAGGTAGAGGCAGCTCTAATGGCTTCCATTCAGCCTTTCCCACCATAATGGCCCTTATCTTACAAGTCACGGAGCCAATGTGGGGGTTCTGCCACTTGATAAGTATGTCTATGCCAATTGTGTATTCTGGCATTGGGGAAATTACCACAGAACGAGTCCAGAGACCCACTGGGCCCACTGTAAGTCAGACCTGAGCTAAAAACCCTATTAATTACTTACCTCCCTGAGTCCCTACTTTAACTGGAGGACCACAGTGATGTCTTCAGACCTCTGGAATCACGTCAGCTTAGAGCCAGCATCCAGTAGTCCCTGAAATATCTGATCATTTTCCTTTCCCCAATGCAGTTGCCCTGGTAAAAGATGAGAGGTCTCCTTGGGGAAGGATGGGTAAGATATTCACTGCATGAATTGTTGATGATGTAGTGGGGTCCTTCCTCAAGGGGACCCAGCCAAGGGGTTCTGGGTCTGTAAACTGGCTCAAGTTTGGAAACTGAATGAGGGGCTGTGATTCTCTGTTTTTAAAATTCAAATTACTCTCTTGTCTATTTGACCTGGAAGTTTTCTGCTTATATAAATTAAGTAGGAATGCAGTAGGCTTCCTATCAATTTTACTTCTAGGAACACTGTGATTAATTAGCCACTGCCAGAGCCCTATATGAGTCACACTATTCTGATTGTCGCTTTGCCTGTGCTGTCCATTATGGTAGCTACGCCCAACACCCACCTTGCTTTTGAGAGTTGAGTGCTGCCTCTTGGCCCTTGCCACCTTGGGACCCAATTATTTCCATTGTATTTAAATTTTATAGTTGAGTGACTGCAGTTTTCACTGTTAGATCTGCTATACAGAAATTACAGGGCTCTTCAAAGATGCAGGTGCTACCCTCACAAATGTATTTCACAAGGCATTGGTCAAGGGTAAATGTTCTGGACTCCCCCAGCTGGGATGAGTAGGTCTAAAGTGACCATTCCTCTCCACCATCCCAATCTCCCTCAGCCTTTGGATCCCTTCCTTTACATTAAACCAAATGAGATCATGCGTTTTCAGCTTGCTCACAGTGGGCAATCTTTTAATCCATAGTTCAGCTAAACAAGCAAATAAACTATTAGAACCTTTATTAACTCCCCAAGTTCCAACATTAAATGCAGAGTCCCTACTTAGTGGTCCCAAATCAATAAATTCAGCCTTATCCATCTCTATGTTTCTTCCATCATTAGCTCACCCCCTTAGTATCCATTCTCTTGCCTGTTCTTCAGATTTCTGTTAATATAAATTAGAAAACTCAAGGACTTCTTTTTGAATGTAGCTCACCTTCTCATGGGTCATACTCTCAACTTTACCTCTAGGGGCCCACCAGGACTTCAGTGTAGTTATAAGTCTAGAAGTAAACAGGGGTGCTGGGGGTGGTTCCTGAGGAGAATCAACATTATTTTTCCTGGCAACTGCCTCAGGGGAGGCCATCACTGTTCGACCTCAGGTAGTGCAAGGTTTATCTCCTCAGACAAAGGTGGAAAGGCTGATGGCAGCATGGGTCAGGGAGGGCATGTTGCCACTACTGGGGAGGGAGAAGCTGTTTCTTCTGGCAAAAAAGGTTCATCAGTGTTTACAAGCTCAGTGTCCCCAGCTTCATCAGGGTCCTTGAATACATCCCCATTCTGAGTTGCAGGATCCCATTATTTTCCAATCAATGCCCTCACTTTAACAGTAGACACCTGGTGAGGCTGTGCATGCACCTTTCATTGCAGGTCAGCCACTCGCATGATAAAAGTTGTGTCTGATTTTCTACAATTTAAGCTTTCTGTCTACAGGAGGAAAGATGCTGACTGAGGGCAGTTCCAGCAGATTTGAGGCTCAGTATCTGCTTCTGAAGCTGGGAGACAGAGTCCCTGAGTTCATCATTTTCTTTCATCACTTTGTCCACTGAACTTAGGAACAACCAGCCAGCTTCAGTATGTGCATTGGTTCTCCACATATGGTCAAAGGTATTAGGTGTAGAGTCACTAAACTTGCCTCTTAGGAGCGGTGAATCAGGAGTGTCAAATGCATTTACTTTGCGAACTCTCTAAAGAGTTCATGCCAAGGACTATCAATGTTCTTCATACTGTTAGAATTAGAGTTCTGAGCATTTTCGGGGTTAGTCATATTAAGCAGCCAACTCCAGAAACCCCAAATCCAATGAAAGAAATTCATGCTTAATATTCTGTTCCTCTAGAACCACTCCTAGTATCAAAATAAGTATTGGGTTTTACTAGCGGGACAGAACTAATAGAATATATACATATAAGACATATACATATACACATAAAAAGGGGAGTTTGTTAAGCATTAACTCACACAATCATAAAGCCCCACAGTAGTCTGTCTGAATGCTGAGGAGCAAGAAGAGCCAGTTTGAGTTTCATAACTGAAAATCTTGGCATCTGATATTCGAGGGCAGGAAGCATCCAGCATGGCAGAAAGATGTAGGCTGGGAGGCTAGAGCAGTCTCTATTTTCACATTTTTCTGCCTGCTTATATTCTAGCTATGCCGGCAGCTGATTAGATTGTGCCCACACAGATTAAGGGTGGGTCTGCCTTTTCTAGCCCACTGACGCAAATGTTAATCTCCTTTGGCAACACCATTACAGACACACCCAGGATCAATACTTTGTATCCATCAATCCAATCAAGCAGACACTCGGTATGAACCATTACAACTCGCATGCTTATTGCAGCACTGTTCTCAGTGACCAAAATGTGGAATCACCCTAAGTGCACATCCACAGATGAACGGATAAAGAAAATGTGATAGACATATATGTATGTATATATATATATATATATATAATATATATTATATACATAATATTATAATATTCCATTGTATATATATATATATTATTCTGCCATACAAAATAGTGAAATCCTGTTATTTGCAACAACCCTGATGGAACATGAGTCATTATGTGAAGTGAAACAAACCAAGTAGCCTATAATCCTAGCATTTCCTTAGGCCAAGGTAGGTGGATTGCTTTTGCCCAGGAGTTGGAGACCCACCTCGGCAACATGGAAAAACCTCATTTCTACAGAAATACACAAAAATTAGCCATGTGTGATGATGTGCACCTTTGGTCCCGGCTACTCAGGAGGCTGAGAAGTAGGAGAACCATTTAAGTCTGGGAGGTTGAGAGTGCAATGAGCTGAGATAGAGCCACTCCACTCCAGCCTGTCTCAAAAAGAAAAAAGAAAAAGACAAATAACACAGACTCTTACTTATATGTGGAAGCTAAAACTGTGGACCTCATGAGGATTGAGAGTAGTTTAGTGGTTGCCAGAGGCTTGGAAAAGTGGGGTTGGAGCGGGGCGCGGTGAAGATGATTTGATTAATGAGTACTAATATATAACTGATAGAGAAATAAGACCTGGCATTAGAACAGTAGGGGGACTGTAGTTTAAAATAATTTATTGTACATTTCAAATTTTCCGGAAGAGAAGAACTTGAATGGTTCCAGCATAGAAAAAAGACAAATATTTAAGGTGATGGATATTCCCAGTATACTCATTTGATCTTTATGAATTATATGAATGTATCAGATCATCATATATACCCTGAAGCTATATATATCTGTTATACATCAGTACAAAGATTATTTAATTGTTCTTCATAATTGTCATGGTACAGATTTTTATATTTCCTCCAGCATAGGCAAAGATTAGGAGAAACAGCTATATTTCAACATCAGAGAGATGTCTAACCAATAGTAGTTACTTAAAATAGATTTAGGTGCTGGGGGATGGAGGCAGCAAACCACCATGGCATGTGTATACCTTTGTAACAATCCTGCAAGATCTGCACATGTAATGCAGAACTTAAAGTATAGTAAAAAAACACCATATATATATACAAAAAAAGAGAAAATCTTACAGAAAAAAATTGAAAATTAAAAAAACATAATTCACTTCCAACAATAAGACTCTACTATTAGACTTGTGATTATTAATATCACCCTTCTTCATTAGTGTATGAGGTCCTGAGGGGAGGGGTGGTATCTGACTTACATCCCTAATGTACAGCACCTTGTAGGTGCTCAATAAATACTCATCAAATGAGAAAAACATTTATTCTTCTCATCAAATGAAAAAAAAATTTATTCTTATATGAGAAAAATTAACTTTTTCTTTAAGCCAATTTTTAAATTTCTTGACTCAAAATGAATTCCCAACTGACACTATTTATTGAACAATTTATTTATGACAGATACACTGCTAAAAGCATTATATGTATAAACATACAAACCACAGGCTCAGCTCGACAATATATTCATAGAAACATTAATCCAGTTTTCAAAACAATTAGAACATAATTTAAATAAATTATTTTCTCAAAAAAAATACAAAACAGAAGTCATGGTCATAAAACATAGTAAAAATTCTTAGAATCCTGCTCCTCACTCTCCTGATGCCTTTCCACTTGAGCAACTGCCCCCAAATTGACTTTGCAGCTTTTCTCTCTATATATGAAAGTCCCCAGAACTCTCTTAAAACTTCAGCCATGTCATCCCTTTTGTCCGTTATTTCCAGTTTAATTTCAACTCTCTCCCTAGTTTTTCTCTTCGTGTATTACCTTGAATAAACACAGAGGCTATCACAAAGTGAAAACTTTACTGTGGCAGGCATTATTAATGTTTACTAATATATGTTTCTCCTCTGTTTCCAGGTTCATAGAATATTATACTGTCCAGCTCCTGAACTTAGGTGTGGCCATGTGACTATTGTGACCAATACAGTTAAAAGAAACATCCTTTAATTCTGGGTAGAAATATCAACCATGGGCACTTGATTCTCTAGCATTCTGTTCTCCTGCTAGCATGTTGTGAAAGCATTTGTTAATATAGAGGTGCTGTAAGATCCAAAGAGCAGAAATTGCTGAGCCAACAGTGGAGGACAGCTCCTCAGAGAGTTGTCTGCAGAGAACTTAGTTGTTGGAGCTGGAGGTTGTTTGCTATCACAGAAAACCTAACCTGTTTTTATTTATGCATTTACTTCTGATGGGTAAGAGAAGGGGCTCTAAATATTTATGTTAACATTCTTCACACTTGCATCTTCTCATTGAATTATCAAAACAGCCCCGTAAATTGGTACCACATTTACATCGACTTTGTAGATAAGGATACAATAGCTCAGGGAAGTGAAGTTGCACCAGGGCAGTAACTTCTAAAAGGGCAGAACTGGGGCTTAGCCCCAGGTCAGAGCCCATGCTCCTTTGACCCTACACTCTGTTGCCTCCAGTAGTATTTGTTCATCTGCCAAGTAAAGCACTAAACACTTTCCTGTTTGACATCACAGTCCTCACACATCTGATGAGCACCAGTTGTGTTCACAGCCTCATCCCAGATGGTTGCATAATAAATTTAATGATAGAAGAGGTGTTATTATCTTCTGGTTACAATGATGTGAGAAAACTGAAAAAAAAAAAAAAAAAAAAAAACAAAAGCAATAAGCCTATAGTTGAGACTATTTTAGACTTAAAAACTTGTTAAAAGAGTAGATCTCATGTTAAATGTGCTTACTATAATTTAAAAAACAATGTTTATTACACTTATTTATAAAATATATTACAATTATTTCCAAAGGTGATTTTGAGAGGCTACCCAATTTATGAATTGAAAACATTGTAGTAGTGGTATACACACAGGTAATCAATGAAAGGCATAGTTAAGCAAATCTATGCAGAATGAGATTGGGTCATTTGGAATGTGGTGCCCTCACATAACATGTTTTATTTCAGTTCCCCATTCTAGTTGATTGATTAAGTAGACACATTCAGGTTCTCTGGACAACTTAACTCCAGTGGTCCACTCTACTAACCTTTCTTTCAGCTGCTTTTAGAAGTCACATGTTTCTTTCAAACTAATCCATGTCTTGTAGTAACCATACTTCACAAATCTTTTTGAATCATCAAGTTCTTGTCTCTGAAACAAAGATCTAGTTACATTCATTGTGAATGCCTTCCTTTACCCAGGTAAAATTGAAACTCTGTTTTCATCTCTTCAAGTATCTATCAGTTCATTTAGAGGCCACAGAGAAATCAGCAGAAATGCTTGCTGCTCTACATTTTGGTGATTCTTGTTACTATAGTTAAAGAGTGAAAAGGTTGCATTTTCCTGATGTGTTATTGATTTTTAAATTTTACGTATGCCTTCTGTATTCAATATATAGTGATTCAAAAAAACTAAATGCAATTTATAGATTTACATTGTCTACTCCAAATATTTTTATTCATTATTTTATCTTTTCTAAAGTGTATAAGTTTAGGTAGATGTTATTATAGTCCATGACATCTGGCATCTAGACTTGGTATTGCATTTGATAAAACCAGCCACAAACGTAATCATTGAAATTGATTGTAGTTTCTGATAAAACAAGCCTTTATCAGTTTGAATCATACATCAAAGAACACCAGAACAACCAACTAGAGTTTACAAATGTTATTAATTTTCTGTATGTTCTTATAAAACAATAAAAGACATTTCAAATTTCTTGGTGCTTTCTGCCTAAAATAGACTCCTTAAGTTGTAGTTAAAATATGAAGTGTACAAGAGATCAAGACCATCCTGGTCAACATGGTGAAATCCCATCTCTACTAAAAGTACAAAAGCTTAGCTGGGCATGGTGGTGCGTGCCTGTAATCCCAGCTACTCAGGAGGCTGAGGCAGGAGAATTGCCTGAACCCAGGAGGCCGAGGTTGCGATGAGCCGAGATTGCGCCATTGCACTCGAGCCTGAGTAACATGAGTGAAACTCCGTCTCAAAAAAAAAAAATATGAAGTGTAGATTGATATTTGAAAACATCTGATAAAAAACATACTGACTCAGCAGTGGTGAGGGCAAAATGAAAAATCAGCAGAAAGTAGCAAGGACAACTACCTACAAAGACAAACTCAAATGGCTTTGCATTAAAGCCCCACACAACATTTTTCTAACTGTGTTTCTTTACAGGATATAGGTTCAGCATCATTACTTTGCCGAGTGGAGGGAGTCAAGATTATGGTAGTAACTGTCACTTAAAAGATCAGGGAATCTAAGATAGGTATGGTGGCTCAAGTCTGTAATCCCAGCACTTTGGGAGGCTGACACAAGAGGATCCCTTGAGCTCAGGAGGTGCACACTTCAGTGAGCCATGGTCATACCAGTGTACTTCAGCTTGTGTGACAGAGCAAGCTAAAAAAAAAAAAAAAAAAAAAATTTCAGGGATTCCAAATTTACATAGTACTAAATCCTTGTTTTGCCTATACTGCCACAGAAAGCACCTAAAGCTGGGTGTAGAACATTGTGATCATAAAAACATGATGAAAACTATATAAACTTTGCAGTGAAATTTATGTACTTATCAACAGATTATTCTGTTTGTATTGTTTACATATCCAAGCATCTCAAAGCTCCCAAGTAATCTAATTTATAAGAAAGATAATAGCTCATGAGACATTTGCAATAAATAGAAATTGAGTATTTTTCATATGATGTTAACAAGCTGTTAATAGAAGTCACATTTTTTTATTGCAGTTTAGGTTTTGGGGTACATATGCAGAACATGCTAGATAGTTGCATAGGTACACACGTGGCAGTGTGATTTGCTTTCTTCCTCCCCTTCACCCACATCTGGCATTTCTCCCCATGCTATCTCTCCCCATGCTATCCCTCCCCAGCTCCCCCCTCCACTGTCCCTCCCCTATTCCCCCCAATAGACCCCATTGCGTAGTGCTCCCCTCCCTGTGTCCATGTGTTCTCACATTTTAATTCAGACTTTGATATATGATTTGGTAGTCTATTGCTGCACAAAACCTACCCCAAAACTTAATAATTTAAAATACAAACTATTATTCACTCTAGAGATTGTAATTTGTTGATTTCAATTTTTCAAACAATGGAAATTATCAATTGGGCAGGATTAGGTGTGGTCAGTCTCCATTCTATATGGTACCACCTGGGGTGGTGCAAATGAGGCTGACAGATCCATATTTAAGCTCACTTACTCAATGGCAAACACATTGTTGATGGCTGCCAGCTGGTAACTCAATTGGGGCTGCTGTCTACAGGCCTTGATTCTTCGTCCTATGGACTTCTCCATGTGGTTGCTTGGGCTTCCTTACAGCATGGGGGCTGGGTTCCAAGAGGAATAAAGCAGAAACTGCTAGTTTTCTTAAAGACTAGGCCCCAAACTGGCACAATAGCATTTCCACTGAATTTAATGGTCAAAGCAGTCCTAGGCCAGCTCATATTCAAGAGGGTGAATGAAGAAATAACCTCCACTTGAAAGGAGAGTTTCACACCTGTATAAAAAGCAATAAATTAATAGTGGTCATCTTTGCAATGTAAATCCCTACATTGTAAATAGAGGATACTAGATTTGAAAGTATGAATGAGTAATATTAGCAATTTGATCTTTGTTCAATATAATCTTCAGTATTCATTTTAGAAAATTGTAGTAACTCCTTTGTTGAATAAGCAATTTCTTCATCGTAAATGTCACTTACTAGTGATTATTTGAAATATAGAGAAGGCTGAAGCCTATCACAAAAATCGATCAGATACAGAGAACACAACTAGTTTGAAGAGGGGGAACTTAAAACCCCAGCATGGCTCTCCACTAATACCTCTGATATGACAGTGTGCAGGAATGCCTAAGAATCTGACTAGCTTTTTGAATTTTCGTATTTCTCAATATAATCATAACTAATGTTAGGTACATTTTTTGCTACAGATTGAAAAAGAATCTTTAGAAATCAAGATATGAAATAGCAATATATGAGATGCAAAGTAGCTGAGTTTGCAGGATTTTAACTTAGAATAGAAGAATAAATGCCTGCATGCACAAAAGTAATCAGTTTTTTTGCCAAACCATTTACAGAATTTTATCTGAGAGGATGGTTTCTCTATAGGCAAATCTAAAATGAACATTTTCTGGTGAAGCTCCCAGTCTTGGTGTCAACTTGGGTATTTCAAGCTTGATATAATGTGGTTAGTGAGCTTGAGAGGATTATATCTGAGTGTCTGAACCTCAGCACTATTGGAATTTGGGGCAGGGCATGTCTTTGTTGTAGGGGCTCTCCTGGGCACTGTGGGATGCTTAGCAGCATCCCCAGCCTCATACTCACTAAATGTCCATGGATTTAGTGGGCAACGAAAACATCTCCAGACATTGTCAAATGTCTCCTGAGGGTAGAATTGTTCCTGGTTAAGATCCACTGCATTTTAATAAATTTATAACTAAAAAAAGTATTTTTCTCTGAGGCAAGTTTTTTTTTGTTGCAATAGTGTTCCTTGGTCTTTTCATAGTTGACAGCATCTTCATGAGATGTATTTGCTTTAATTTAAATAAAAAAAGGTTTCTTCAACTTAAAATTTAAGTCGTTATCTCAGGAAGTAGAAGTGGATATATTAGCTTGATTTTAATGCATTTCCCCTCCAATGCTACTTGTGGATACCCCTACTAAGTGACGTTTTTAATTAAAAAAATTTTAAGAAAGAACTTCATAAAACAGGAAATATAAGGCAAGAATCATGGACCATACTGTGGAAAGAACCTTTGCTATCAGCTGTCATCAGACATATGCAACACTAGCACTAAAAGGAGTTTGGATAGCATGCTGCTCAAACTACTTATTTATAAATGAAGAAATCAAGACTTAGAGAGGATTATTTGACTTGGTTACATCTTCAGACTTAATGACAGGCAGAATCAAAATTAGAAACCAAAGCTCCCAATTTTCAGCTCAGTTCTCTTCTTACTACTCTGCTTTTCAAGGGAGCCCTCTCTTGTTATCTTCATGACACGGTATTTTTACATAAACATGTGCTACTGTATTTTTAGATAGGAACATATAACACTGTGGGTGTAAGATTGAGAAACTGGAGGAAGGAATGAGATGGCAAGGAATGCTTATTTCAAGGAAATTTCATGTCTGTGGAGTCTGTTATAATGAGGCTTAATAGTAGTAATGAATACATGTGGGATATGTACATATAAAGTAGTAATGAACACGTGTGTGTATATATATGTGTGTATGTATGTATCTAAATGTTGGCTATATCTACTTATAAAACTATCCTTCCTCTGCTCTCCCATCCCAGTAACTGCTTTGATAACAGCAGTGTGGTAGAGGTATGATTTACCTACCTATTTAAGACACAGTCAAATCTATTTCCATTCCCTAGCATGACATTTACACCATAATTTGAGTATAGTGTGATGGTTTTTCCAGATAAATTAAGCCTGAGGATTGAGATGAAAGGAAGGTCAAATAGCAACCTTTTTTGCGGTGATGAGGAGAAGCATCCAGAGAAAGGCTCCCTTGGGGAAGTCTACAAGCCAGCACTGTCTTCTCCAAAGTTCTGCTGTCTCTACTTTCTAGATTCCTCTCAAAACTTTCTGTCACTGTGCTGACCTTTTGCTATCCCTGATGCCAGAAAACTTTCTTCTTTGAGTTCATTCAATCCATTTTGTATTTACTCTTTAAAATTTAGAATACAGCTTTTTTAAATTTTAAAATGTTTAACAAATACAAACTGTGTATATTCAGAGTGCACAATATGATTTGATATATGTACACAATGATTGTATAATGATTACCATAATGAAACTAAATTACACATCCATCACCATCCGCAGTCACCAGTGTGCATGTGTGTGTGTGTGTGTGTGTGTGTGTGTGTGTGTGTGTGTCTGTGTGTTGAGGACATTTAATATATGCTTTCTTATAAAATTTCAAGTAGATATTATATTACCAATAGTTACCATGCTATACATTAGATTTCCATAACTCATAACTAAAACTTTGTACCCTCTGCCCACCAGCTCCCCGTTTACCTTACATTCCAGGCCCTGGCAGCCTCCATTCTACTTTCTTGTATGTGTTTGACATTTTTAGATTCTGCACATAAGTGAGATCATACAGTTACTCTGTGTCTGATGTATTTCGCTAAGCATATGTCTTCCAGGTTCATTTATGTCATTCTAAATGGCAAGTTTTTCTTCTTTTCTTTAGCTGAATAAGATATCATTGTCTATGTGTATATGAACACACGTGCGTGTGCACGCACACACACACACATCAAGGCACTTGATCAATACAGGTTTGAACGACATGGGTACTTACATGTGGATTTTATTTCAATATAGGTTTGAACAGCATAGGTACACTTATATACAGATTTTCTTCTGCCACTGCCATCCATGAAACAGCAAGGCCAACCCCTTCTCTTCCTTGTCCTCCTCAGCCCACTCAACTTAAAGACAGTGACACTGAAGACCTTCATGATGATCCACTTTCACTTGGGGAATAGTAAATATATTTTCTCTTCCTTTTGTTTATCTTAATAATATTTTATTTGCTGTAGCTTACTTTATTTTAAAAATCCAGTATATAATATATATAACATATAAAATATGTTTTAATTTACTGCCTATGTTATGAGTAAGTCAACAGTATGCATTTAGTCATTCAGTTTTTAGCCAGTCAGAAGTTATACATGGATTTTTGACTGCACAGGAGGTTGGTACCCCAACCCCTGCATTGTTCAGGAATCAACTGTATATATTCCCTATTTATCCACTCATCTTTCACTGAGCAATTAGGTTGTTTCCATATTTTAGCTATTCTGCATAATGCTGCAGTGAACATGGAGTGCAGAGATTTTATTTGTAAACATTTAATTTAACTTTTAAAAAAATTTTTAAATGAGGTGGAGTATTGCTCCATCACCCAGGTATGATCTTGGCTAACTGCAGCCTTGACCTCTGGGCTCAAACAGTTCTCCCACCTAAGCCTTCTGAGTAGCTGGTATAGATACATACCACAATACCCAGCTAATTTTTGTTTTATTTGGTTTTTGTGAAGATGGTATCTGGCTATGTTGCCTCCTGGCCTCAAGCAATCCTCCTGCCTCAGTCTCCCAAAGTGCTAGTATTACAGGTATGACTCATCATGCCCAGCCCAAATTTTATTTTTTGTGATATTGATTTTGTTTTCTTTAGATATAAACCCAAATGTGTGATTGCTGGATAGTATGATAGTTTTTTTTTTTAATTTTTAATTTTTGAGGAAACGTTCACATTGTTTTTCACAGTGACTATACCAATTTACATTTTAACCAAATGTGTATAAAGGGTTCCCCACATCCTTGCCAGCACTTGTCATCCTCTGTCTTTTTGATAATAGCTATCCTAACTAGTGTAAGGTGATAATAGGTTATTGTGGTTCTGATTTGCTTTTCCCTGGTGATTAATAATGTCAAGCACTTTTCCACATATCTGTTGGACATCTTTATGCCTTTTTGAAAAAAAAAATTTGCAGGTCCTTTGCTCATTTCTAATCAGATTATTTGTTTGCGGCTGAGTTCTGTGAGTTTCTTCCATATCTTGGACATTTACTCCTTATCAGATATATGGTTTAAAAATATTTTCTTCCATTGCATATTTTGTTTGTTTCCTTTGCTGTGAAGAAGCCTTTTAGTTTGATGTAGTCAAATTGCCCTATTCTCTACTACTTCCTTCTGCTAACATTGGGCCTTCTTGGTTCTTCTTTTCTAGTTCCTTGTAGTGTGAAGTAAGTTGTTTATTTGAGGATTTTTTTCTTAATGTAGGCATTTATCATTATAAACTTCTCTCTTAGAACTACTTTTGTTGCATATTGCATGTTGTGATATGTTGTATTTCTATTTTCATTAGCTTCAAGATATTTTGATTTTTCTTCATATTCTTAGATCAACTGGTTTTTCAAGATGTGTTTAGTTTGCACATATTTGTACATTTTCCAAAATTCATCCTGTTATTAATTTCTAGTTTAATACCATTGTGGTCTGAAAAGCTACTTGAGATTATTTCAGTCTTCTTAAATTTATTGAAACCTGTTTGTGGCTAAGCATATGACTTATCCTGGAGAAGTTTTGTGTGCATTTGAGGGAAAAAAAGCACTGTACTTTGCTTCGTTGGAGGGAATGTCTATATACATCTGTTAGTTCCATTTGTTTTATATTATTATTCAAATCTGCTGTTTCCAGATTTGTTTCTATCTGCACGATCTATCCATTTTTGAAAGTGGGGTATTAAATTCCCCTATAGTAACCTTTGATACATTTTGATTGGAAATCTATTTTGTCTATTATAAGTATAGCTATGATAAGTATTTTCATGTAATATATTTTATCAGCCCTTTACTGTCAGCCTATGTTTGTCCTTAAGGCTAAATTGTGTCTCAGGTAGGCAGCATATGGTTGGATCTTATTTTTATTTATCCATACAGCCACTCTGTACCTTTTGATTGAAGAATTTAATTCATTTATATTTAAAGTAATTAATGATAAGGCAAGAAGTTACTATTGCCATTTTGTTACTTATTTCTTATTTAGATTTTAGTTTCTTTGTTCCTTTCTTCTCTTGGTGTCTTCCTTTGTGAATGTTTTTTGAAGAGGTATGCATTGATTCATTTCTCCTTCTTTTTCTTTTTGTTAAATAGACTTTAGAAACGTTGGAGAAAACATTTTTAGAGAGTAATGTACATGGGCATTTAACATGGTCTTACATATAAGAAAAAATGGGAACAATACAATACAGTAGAAATATGGTACGTTCAAGAATGTGCAGTGTATGGGACAGTCTACAGCCATAAAAAATGTCTTCAAAGATATAATTGGTTGAGTTCATTAAAAATGGCTGTACTGATCCCTGTGCATAAAAGGAGAGGTTGCAAAGATTACTTCTTTCCTAATGCAAAGAAGTTTTCACATGGGAGAAGGACATTACTAAGTCATTAGCCATTCGGCTAGAAGGTGGAGTTTTTGTTATGGAGAAATAAAAAGACAGCAATTTTGACATTTGCAAACAAGGTGTCCTTTAAATTTCTTTACTTCACTCTTAGAATTCATATTTCTCTACATTTTGTCATTTAAAAGTACATGAGTTTAGGAGTTAGGAGATAGGAAACAATTAAGTCTATTAGTCTAATCCTAAACTAGAGGGACTGACATAGTCCCTTGATGCCTGTCAGATACAGTGAAATTCATTGGAGATGAGGTTATACAAAGAGGCTTCAAGTTAAAGCCTAACAGTAATAACAAAAGCAGATACTCAAGGTTTTGAGAATTTATGGTTCCTGCTGTCTCTCAATCTCTGCATGATATATTTCATATAAAAAAATTAGTCTGCCAAACAGCATGCATGATACAAATAAGTAAAAAATGCAATGGATATAATTCAATACATTAATAGTGGTAATCTCTGAATGGAGAAAATATAAATAGCTTCTATTTTTTCCAGTATTTTTATAAGGATTTTTTTTACCAGAGCAATGACATATATGCAGACCAATACACAGAAACATACATGCCCACAGAATAAAAAATAAGTGAGAGTAGAGTCTACTTTAAACTCTGTGGGTATAAAGTTAGAGGTAAAATCAGAAGCCCTAGCTCAAATATGTTAACTGCTTATCCAAAAAAATAGCATGCTTCGATTCTGCTTGAATATTAGTTTAGATCAGTGTTCATCTAGTTGTATAATTATATGTAGAGTGTCCATTTCTTTAGACTTTCTATACAAAGCAAGACTGATTATTTAGGGTCTGTTCAACATTACACCCTTATTTAAAAAGGTTGCTTGGTTTCTGCTCAAGAATGAGATAAGCAGCTCACTGAGCAAAGATAAAGATCTATTTGGTTGGCTCAGCTCTCTCAGGGCCAGTGATGTAAGAACTGGAAGCTAAAATTCCAGGAGAGCCAGGATTTCTCCTTGTTCTCCTGGCTTCTCACCTTGGTGAAGCCAAATGTGTTCTTTTCAGTCTGATTTGGAGGGGCACAATCACAGGAAACAGTAGACACATATAATGAGAGCAGATTAGGCTGGCTTATTGTGGGTGGCAGATAATCGTTCCTGCATCACCTCCTTCAGGGCCTGGAGGCATTTGTAGCCAGATCCTTAGTGTGTATGGCTTTCAGTCTCTAAATTTCTATCCAGTAATTTCATTCTTTCTCTCTTTAGGGAGGGGTCTCAGCTGAGCTACTGTCATAATTCTGCACCAAATCCTAATCCTTTAGTCTCCAGATGAAAAGCTGAAAATTGAGACAAAAAACAGGAGGGGAATAGGATCTCTTCATGGTTTAAGCCTGAAAACTTCTTGTCCATTTCCAGAAATCTACTAGTGCCACACACTATTCTAGGTGTTCAGCACCTATTCTCTTTGGTCCTCAGAAATTCTGAGGATTCCAAATCATCTCTATATCTGTAATGTTTCTGAGTTACCTGGGGAAGGCTGGAGGGCTATGGGCATTGCTCTAAATGTATATATCCCACTCCAACCTCCCCAGGAACCTCCGTGGCATCACTGATCTGGAGGTGGTCTTATTATCTCAGGACTGAGGCTAGTGTCATGTTAAAAATCAGCCCAGGAAGTATATTTTGTTATCCCATGAGATCTTTAATTTAGTAATCATCCATGAATGATCCTGGTGACTGGAATTCTGGAAATGTATAAGTGGAAAGCATAATATAGCAGGAAGAATTCTGAGATGGGCCCAGCCCCAAGATTCATGACTCCTAGTATATATGCCTTGTATAATGGCGTACCATCAAATACGGGTAGAATCTGTGAATATGATGAAATATCACTCCTATGATGACATTACAAATCAGCTGACTTATCTGATTTGCACTGACCTAATAAAGTTATCCCTTAAAAGGTCATGGAAACTTCCTGGAGAAAGATTAGAGTGTAAGAGTATAGAGGGCCCAAAAAGAGGTGGCATGTGGGAAGAAATGAGGAGTAGCCTCTAGTTCGTAGAGTGTCCCCCATTCAACAACCAGCAAAACAACAAGGACTTCAGTTCAAGAGTTCTGAGGAACTGTGCACCTTGCCCAACCAGAGTGAGCATGGAAGAGGGCCCCAGACATTAAGAGGATAGCCACCCCAGAGCTAGCTGACTCCTTGATTCAAACTGGTGAGGTGCAGATAACACACCTCCAGACTCCTGACCCATAGAAACAGTGAGATAAACATATATTGTTTTATTTTTTTTATTTTTTATTTTTTGTTGTTGTTGTTGAGACAGAGTTTCATTCTTGTTACCCAAGCTGGAGTGCAATGGCACGATCTCGGCTCACTGCAACCTCTTCCTCCTGGGTTCAAGCAATTCTCCTGCCTCAGCCTCCCGAGTAGCTGGGACTACAGGCACACGCCACCATGGCCAGCTAATTTTTGTATTTTTAGTAGAGACAGGGTTTCACCATGTTGACCAGGATGGTCTCGATCTCTTGACCTTGTGATCCACCCGCCTCGGCCTCCCAAAGTGCTGGGATTATAGGCATGAGCCACCATGCCTGGCCTATATATTGTTTTAAATTGCTACTTCTGTGATAGTTTGCTATAGAGTAATAGAAAACTAATACACACCTCATAATTCATTTAGTTTATGACCCAAATACTATACTAACAATGTCCACAAAAATGATAATGCAGCTTCTCCTTATATAGCGCTATGGTATCAATGTTTGCGTCCCCTCATCCTGTAATTCCTATGTTGAAATCCTAACCCCCCAGGTGACAGTAAGACTTTTGGGAGGTCATTATGTCATGAAGGCAGAACCCTCATGAATGGGATTAGTGCCCTCCTAAAAGACCCCAAAGAGCTACCCTTCCCCTTCTACATGTGAGGGCACAGCTAGAAAACACCACCTCTGAATCAGAAAGCAGGCCTCTACCAGACACCAAATCTGCTAACACCTTGCTCCTGGACTTCCTAGCCTCCCAAACTGTAATGAATACATTTCTATTATTTATAAGCTACCCAGTTCCTAATATTTTTGTTACAGGAGCGTGAACAGACTAAGACAAATACCTTCAATGACAGGAAACTCATTTTCTTTCAAAGTAGCTTATTCAATTGTTGAAGCTTTTAATTATCAGGTATTATGTTTCTTTTCATTCTGAGTTGAGATCTGCTCCATAATTTTTACTCATTGATCTTAGATCAATATTATGGGTAATGCAAGACAAATTCCCAATTTTTTTCTCATATGTTAGTTTTTCAGTGATCTAAAGACAGCTATCACAGTCAACCTAAATCTAATGTACTCTGTTTAAAAATCCAAGCTCCTGACCGATGCTTCCTCATTTGATGCTTTTTATAGATATTTCACCAGTTTGTGCCCTTGAATTTGTTAAACACTCTTAAAACATGGACCTACAACACTGTCCAAGGTAAGGTGTTGTAAGTACAAACACTATCCTTTCATCATCTCTGTTTTCTGAGTGTGTAGCAACTAATGATTGTCAGTATTTATCTTAGGGTAGCTGCCCTGGAAAACAGACCTCAACACAGAGTTTCACTCGCACAGAATTCAGTGGGGAGTACTTCCAGGGAGAACATCTGTGAGGTCCTGAGGAAAGCAGAGTGAAGCCGAGGAGGCGTTGTGCAATGCAGGCACAGCAGAGCCTCAACCTGTTACACAGGGGGCTCTGGAGCTCTGATGGTCCTTCAAAATTGTCCCAAATTGAAGCATGGGGATTGGACCTTTATATCTCACATCAACTAATAAATCATTGATGAAACTGCTCCGGAGAGGAGATGTAAACTTGCATGGTGTTGATAGTTTTTGTTGAGGTCAGTTTTTAACCTCCGAGCCCTTGGTTGGCAATACACCTGGGCAACAGGGGAAGGAGTATCTCAGGGGGTGTTGGTGGCACCCAACAGTAGTCATTACAGTCTATTTATTGTGCTCCTAAGATCTATTTGCTTCATATAAAATTCTGTCCATTAGGGAAAAGCTCATCCAGGGTTCTGGTTGGCTTTTCTTCCTGAATAAATAAAAGGTAGTTTAGTGGCATGAACCACAGCCTTTTAACACTGAAGTTCATCCCAGAGATGCAATGCATGCTTTGTTCTTTCTCCTGTATTACTCAATTTAGATTCTCCACACCCTCAATTAGCCTCCTGTGGTCAAGGTGAATTATTTGATAAGGTGACTCAAACACTCATTGCTGAAGGGTTGTATTTCCTTACTCACCTTACCTCTTTCAGGCTTTGTTTGCTGCCTGAAATAAGTTGTCTGTTTATTGTTTAAATTGTGCAGAAGAGTAGCAAGATATGCCCCTGAATTTCAGGTGTTCCTTCTTACCTTTACTTTGAAAGAGCAAACCTACCTTTGCCTTATAATTAGGTATATTATGCCCAAAAGGATGTTAATTCTTCCTTGCTTACTTTTCTCTTGGCACCAAGAACCTGAAGCAGTGGAGTGGCAGACACAACTTAAAATTCAACATGATTCTTTCTGCATCCACTGGTAAAAGTGTTTCCTTTTAGGAACCAGTACCTCTGTAGACGCAGAGCCTGGAATTGTGAAAAGAAAAACCCAAAATTATCCAAGTAGGTCATTGGGTGGGAATGAAAGTAAGCAGGATCACTGTTTCTATCTATTTGTTTCACATATTGAGGACATGGCCACCTTCTAATGGTTGTTCATTTAGAGTATATACTCTGTTCTGGTGGGTAAGTAGCACAGAGCACCATCAGCAAGATGGAACCTCAGTTGTGCCTTCAATAGGCTATTGGATTTTTCTGTCATGTTGGTGGTTTCCAAGGGATGTTATATGTGACATGATTAGTGGCTTTAATAGTCATATGCCTATTGACACATATCTATTTCTGTAAAGCAGTATCTTTAGGTCGATTTATGTTGTAAAACATCCTGCTTCAGTGAATTAAAACTTTGTAAATCCTCTGATAGGCTAAATAGATAAGACTCTCTGGGGATATATACCAAGAATGTATGTCAGTTTTGCTCAAGATAGAATGCTGACCCTTTCACCAATTCCACCAGAAGGAAAAAAGCTTGAGTATAACAAAACTGCCAATATTAGGGGCTAGTTAGGTTCCTCATGGAGTGGCGCCATATCAGGGACTCAGCATGCATCCTGTTTTTTTTTTTTTTTTCTGGCAGGTTGGATATTTGGCAGTGGCAGAAACTAGAATGGCTTCTGTGGTGTCCCATGCATAGCCTCCACTCCTGCCACAAAGAGACCACATGAATTTTAATGGAAGATTGAAATTGATTAATTAAGCAGGTTAAAATCAACTTGCTAAGCTATCATGTCAAATTGGTTGGTGGGTTTCTTTTATATAGATAAATTCTGGTAGCTATTAATATGCAACCTGAAGACCTTCACTCATTGAGTGTGATTCTATTGTTGTATTCAAATGCTTCTTTTGAGATTTCCTAATATTTCTCCATCCAGCCCCCGGATTTACAATGCAAGCTACTCATCACTTTCAGTGCATTTTTATATATTATTATATGAGGCTACTTCTCTACCTATAGAATGTGAATGATCAAGTTCACTACTTGAAGTTTTGTCTGTTGAGATTTCCTCTCACTATTGTCTTTCAGCACCATACCTGAGTAGGGCTACAGTGTAGCTGCAATTCATTTCTGGCTTGTATCAACGTATTCTTCCCATCCATGAACCAGTCTTACATGGTTTTTCTTCTCCATTTGGTTCCCTTGGCAGAGAATTAGTGAATTTGGTATGCAGTGTTTCATAGTCCTTACTGCAGATTGGTCCTCTTCTTTAGACAATGAACTCAGGGTCCAAAAATGGGCTAAATTCAAGAATCTCAGCAACAGATTATGGCTTTTTATTGAGGTAACAGCCTTCAACTTTCTAATCTTCCACTTTTCTTTTGAATATACAAATTAAGTAATACTTGTTGAATACCATATATTTTGCTCCTAGCAACTCCATGTTTCATACCTTTCTATGGATCAAGTTATGCTGGTTGCCACTCTGAGTATGCTACTCATTTAGATAATTTTGTCTAACTTGCTTCTACTGGATTAATATCATCATCTGATCACTATTACTTAGAGGATTTTTTTTTTAATTCCCATTGCTATCAGGTCGTAACAACATTTGTAACAATCAGCCCTGACCTGCAGAAGAAAAGCATGACTGAGCTTCTAAATGATTCTCATTCCTTGTTGTTTTAATAAACAGGATAGATACACTTTGGGATCTATTTTTAGGTATAGACAAAAGGAATTGCTGATTAATTAGTTGTTGGAAATGGCATAAAGAGAGATAAAATGGACAACTCCTAAATTTTAGACTCAGACCATGAGAGTGCGATGTCACCATTTACTTCCACGTGGAAAGCTGCAAGAGCAGGCTGGGTAGAAGGAGATGTTGGAGGAGCATAGAAACTTGTACATATAACATTTATTTTTTGACTTGAAGAGAGAACTTTGCATATAACCTACTACAGTTCATCATTTTACTTTTGTTCCGCCTGGTTGGGCTGGCAAATTAGGAAAGTGATCATCTGCCTTTAATTAAAACTTACATAGCAAAGCCTGAGTCAGAATCAAACCCATGTCTGGTGTGGTAAAACATGCGCTAAAGGAGCAGGTTGTTTTCCTGGCACTTTTTCAATTCTTCCCATTTCTTAATATTCCATAAGGCTCTGCTTCTTGGGCTGCTGAAAGCAACTGTTTCAGGAAGAGTCATTTTGAGAAGAAGGTAGAGGAAGAAGGTGCCACCATTGACATTGTAAATCATGGATTTTCAATGAAATTAGAGAAGACACAACCATGGGGAGCACACTCAACTAGAAATAGCTCTAGTATTACTCAGGGGCTAGAGAATCTGACCTTTTTGGCTTAACTCATTAATGGGGCAGATGATTCTCCTTACTGCACTGCTACAGCTTTCCTGAAAGAATTAACCACCAAATTCATATCCTAGTTTGTCAGCAAGCTTTCCTCATACTCTGACTGTGGGGGAGACTGAGCCAGATGCCTCATTAAGAATCTGGCTTTAAAACAAAGCAGATTATGTTGGAGAACCAGAAATGGTTACACCATTTTATAAATGGAATAATGAGGGGATGAGGGGAAGTTTTTGTTGTTCTTGTTTTTAAATTCATATTGAAAAATGTCAGCAAGCCTGGAAAAGGAGGGTGCTTGCCAATTTTGGGACCAATTAAAGGGAAATCTGCCCTGTGAAGGAAAGATATAGCAAAGAGTTTGACTCTGGCAGCACCTGTGCCCATTGGCATGCTGATAAAATGATTGCAATCAGATTGAAAATAAGATCCTACAGGTGGAAGTGGTTTTTAATGGTCCAGCTCTCCACCTCTAAAAGGTTTATTTGAGCCAATTTATAAAACATTACACAGAAAAGACCCTTTGCTGAAAGCCTTTGCAGCCTCCATCATCCTTCTCTTAGACAAATGTTGACAACTTCATCAAATTACCAACTTCCATTCAAAATACACCAATTTAGAAAAATATATTTTTATTTATAGTCATGTATTATTTTTGAATGCAAATCTCTCTTGGGGAGCTGGGGATTTGGATCCCAGACCCTCTGACACCTGAGTCTTTCTACACTTGGCAGTTTCTTGCATTATATGATGATACTTTTTAATTCAGAAAAATTTTAAATGGAAATTATCCTAAGCAGTCAAACTGAGATGTTTAAGAACCCTGACATGGTTAGTAAAAAAGAGCCATTCTTAGAGGATAAGGACCTAAATTAATTAATACATTGGAAAGAAGAAATATAGATAGCAGCTAAATATTAGGAGTTGGGCAGTTAAAATTGGAAGAAACCTTTTCTCATTTCATGCAGTGCTATTTACTTTACCTGTATTTTACAAGTCCTGTATTAAATAATTATAGACGGACTGAGAAGCAGTTAGGTCAAGAAATAGATTATTAAAAAGCATCTATACCTTTGAAGCTGTGATAGAGAGATGAATCATCCCCCAAAGATGTCCACATCCCAGTCTCCCTAGTCTGAATATGATACCTTATGTGTCAAAAGAGACACTGCAGATGTGAATAAGGCAATGGACCCTGAGATGGGGAGATTATCCTGGATTATGTGAGTGGGCCCAATCTAATCACATGAGTCTTTAAGATCAGAACCTTTTGGTTAGGTCAGAGAAAGTTGTGATAGTAAAAGGGTCAGAGAGATGTGGTGTTACTGGCTTTGAAGATGGAAGGAGGAGGATATGAGCTAAGAAATGCAGGTGGCTTCTAGAACTTGGGAAAGGGGAGGAAGTGAATTCTCTTTTAGAGCTTCCATAAAGGAACATAGCCTTGCAGTCAGCCAGTGTATATGTATATATAAACACAGAATTGGGATTTTATTGTGTTTATGTAGCAACAACAACGAAACTTACTTAGAATTCCTACTCTGCTCCAAGAATGGTGAATTTCATTAATTGTAAAGACTTTTTCCCTGAGCTCCTTAATGAACCCATCAAGGAATACATTTACATGCCTTCTTATATAGCTACCAAGCCAGAAACTTGGCAACCATCCTAGACTTCTCCCTCTCCACAATTCTTATCTCTAATTCATCATCAACCTCTGCCAATGTTGCCTTAAATATTATGCTTGACCATTTCTCTCCATTTCTATTACCACCACCACATTTGTCTAATCAGTCTAATCACCATTATAGTCTGCCAGGACTACAATTAGCTTCCTGGGCTGTCTCATTTTGCTCCCACAGAGTAGATCTCCACATGTATCACACATGCATTTAGAATTATGTTTTCAAAATGCATATCTAATATTATCCTAAGTGAAATATTTCAATGATTTTTGTATTGCTTTAGGATCAGGCCAGAATATCCTGAATTTCTCCAAAAATGATCTACATCATGTGACTTTTTTTTTACTTCTCCATTTGAGTGTGTGTATGTCTGTGCATGTGAATAAATATTTTGGTAAAATTGGAAGTGTTGACATTTTGGTCTGGATCACTGTACACGGCAAGGAGACAATACAAGAAAACTTCATGAATTAATTTTGAGGACATTTTAGCCAGACATACCCCTGATAAAAATTGGGATCTATATGGTTTGTATTTCTCCCTTTTAACTAATTTTATATGGTATACATTTTTCTGTTTCATTAGAAGTTTTTGACATAAAGTAAATGAGAGTAAGAGAGACATTGGAGGTTGGCATGATTCAAGTGAGCCCCCATATAAGACTGTAAATAACAATGGAATCTATAGATCTTGTTGTAACTGCCCAATGGTTTTACCTTGCCCGCTGCCTAGACAGAGCTGAATCACCAAGGCAGGGGGAATTGCAATGGTAAAAAAATAATTCACGCAGAGCGGGCAGTATGGGAGACCAGAGCTTTATTACTCAAATGAGTCTCCCAGAGCATTTGAGGATCAGAGTTTTTAATGATAATTTGTCTGGGGCTTGGGAAGTAGGAAGTGCTGATTGGATTGGAGATGAAATCATAGGGCCTTGAAGTGAGTTCTTATTGTTGACTTCTGTTCCTGGTTGGGATCGCAGGACTGGTTGAGCCAGATTATAGGTCTGAGTGGTATCATCTGCTGCATCAGAATGCAGGGTCAGTAAAATATTTCAAGCACTGATCTTAGGTTTTCCAACAGTGATGTTATTCCCAGGAGCAATCTGGGGAGGTTGAAACTATTGCAGCCAGAGGCTTCATGGCATCTAAACAGTAATTTCTAATCTTGTAGCTAATTTGTTAGCCCTACAAAGGCAGACTGAACCACAATCCAAAAGGGGTTTTGTTTTTGTTTTTGGGAAAGGGCTATTTATCAATTTTGTTTCAGTGTTTAAATTATAAACAAAGGCTAGTTTGGCCTACAATCGTAAGTGAACAAAGAGAGTTTAGAGGTTGGAAAGCAAAATCAGTTCAGTAAAGTCTGATCTCTTTCACTGTCATAATTTTCTCAGTTATGATTTTCACAAAGGTGGTTTCATTGTCAAAACAAACCTTAGGATTCTGCCGCTGCTGTAGTTGCTGGTGTCTATGAAAACCATTTCACCCACTGATCTCATGGAAGTTTTCCTCTTCCTGCCAAAACAAAATGAAGAAAAATAAACTGCCATTTATTAAGAGCTTGAGTTGTGCCAAGCGCTGTGACATTTGAAGACTATCTGAAGTATGTAAGAAAGATAGTAACTCCAACCTCTGTCATTCTGCAAAAGATGAAGCGAGGTCTACATTTGTCATACCTCTTAAGTTGTATAAACCAAAAAGCATCTGAGACAGGTCTCAATCAGTTTAGAAGTTTATTGTGCCATGATCCATGACACAGCTTCAGGAGGTTCTGAGAACACGTGGCCAAGGTGTTGGTACAGCTTGGTTTTGTACAGTTTAGGGAGACAAGGGGTACAGGCAAAGACACAAATCAATACATGTAAGGTATACATTGAAAGAAAGAAGCAGCCTGGAAAGCAATGTCTCAAAGTGGGGTCAGGGATGGTGGGGGCCTTCCAGGTCATAGGTAGATTTAAAGATTTCCTGATTGGCAATTGCTTGAAAGAGTTAAGTTCTTCCTGCGGAGATGAAATTAGTTTGAATTAAAGTCGGAAGGAGTTACTGTAGAAGCCAAGGTTCTTGTCATGTAGACGAAGCCTCTAGGTAGCCAGCTTCAGAGAGAAGAGATATGTCAGACTCTCTGGAGAGACCTAGTAAGGGAAGACTATTCTCTATAGAATGCAAATTTCAGGGACATTTCAAAATATGTCAAGTAATGTATTTTGAGGGTAAACTACTTTGATTTCCTATTAGGGTTTGTTATCTGTCCTGTGATGTACCCAAATCAGGTTGAAGTTGGTAGCTTACTGCTACAAAGAGTCTGTTCTGTCAGTCTTGAGGTTTCTATTTTACTGTTAATGCTGGTCAGTTGTGTTTCCTGAACTCGAAAAAGAGGAGGGTATAATGAGGCAGGTGTGACACCCACCATTTTCCTGTGGTGATGACTTGAACTTGTTTTTTAGGTTTGTTTGAGTCCCCTTGGTGAAGTAGGGGATTCATTCTGTCAGGTTAGAATTTTGTTTTGGGTTGACAGAGACAATTGCATGGAAAAGTCGAGGGCTAAGGAAGATTACTAGGGCAAAATTCCACACTCCAAGAGAACTAACTGGCTGCCCTTCTTAATCAGGGACTAGAAGCAAAGGGTAAAGAACTAGGGGCAGGGTGTGGTGGCTCACACCTATAATCACAGCACTTTGGAAGGCTAAGGTGGGCAGATCATTTGAGGTCAGGAGTTTCAGACCAGCCTGGCCAACATGGCAAAATCCTGTCTCTAGTAAAAATACAAAAAATGGCCGCATGTGGTGGTGGGGGCCTGTAATCTCAGACACTTAGATCTGGAATGATGCAAGATCACACCATTGCACTCCAGTTTGGGAGAGAGAGTGAGACTCACCTCAAAAATAGATAAAAAAGCAAAACAAAACTAGGAGCAAGTTGTTGAGAGTCTTGTGCTGATGATCTTGCAGTCCCTTTGTCAATGACATGTTGATCTGATGAGTACTTCTTAGTATTTCGAATTTTAATTTATTTATCCCATCTTTTCCCAGGAAGATTTTATGGCAGTCTATAAGCTATGTACATTACAACAAGATAACATTGATTGAATGCAGGTAAAACATTAAAAAGAAAAAGAAGGGGAATCATGAAATGAGGAGTAAAGTTGAGAAAAGTGATTCTCTAGGATATTTTTGGATTCTAAAGCACCAAACTCTGCCAAGATACCAACTGTCTCTGGAGATGGTTTAAACCCTGATAAGGATAGGCTAGCAGGGTTTAGGCCAGCAGCTGGGACCTCTATTTTTGGAAGAGGCTCCCAAGTAGACAAGTTTCTGTCTGTTTGCTCCTCAAGCATCTCACACTGTCTCTTCTGCATACTTACTATGTAGTGTCTGGTTTCTGTGTGTACCTAACTATTAGCTCCATCAAAATTGGTCAGGTAGTTTACTAGTATATTTTTCACTTACCACAGAGACTGGCTTTTAGAAGTTACTCATTTTCTTTCCCCCAAGCTAATGAATACTAGGTCAAGCTGGGGGTGGTGAGGGGGGAACAGAGAGAAATATAGGGGAGTGTTAAAGTGTATTTAACTAGAGCTGGGAATAATATTTCTTCTTCAAAAATGACACTTCATAGCTATATAATATGCAATCATGTGGATGGTGCCAGGTTGTGTTTAAACAATCTCCTATTGTTGGACATCTTGTTTATTTCCAATAATGCTATGCTGATATCTTCACAAATCTTTACTTCCATCACATTTAGACTGGATTTCTAAAGTGAAATCATTGTGCTGAAGGATATGAACTATTAGAAATGAATTACTGCCTTCCAAGCGGTAACTGCCTTACAATTCTAGCTGGCTGTTTATACTCTCCTATTTTTGTTATTGAGCTTCCTGCTTCAGGGATAATCCACAAACATGACACACTTGAGGTAGATAAAATAATGCTCCCACCCCATCACCTCCACCAAGATGTGCCTGTCCTCATCCCCAGAATCTGGTACTGTGTTATGTTACATGGGAAGGGGAAATTAAGGTTGTAGATGGAATTACATTTGCTAATTAGCTGACTCTAAAATAAGATTATCCTACATTATCCAGGACACAATGTATCAGCAAGAGTACTGATAAATGAAAGACAAAAGCAGAAATGTTAGTGTTGGAGTCGTGTAATAGGAGAAAGATTCGAATGTTCACTGATGGCTTTGGGGAAAATAAAAGAGGGCCATGAACCAAGGAATGAGGGGCCCTCTAAAAACTGGGGGAGAAAGCCAGGAAACAGATTTCCCCTAGAGACTCTGAAAGGAACCGGTGGTGCCAATATTGATTCTATCCTAATGAGACACATGTTGGGCTTATGATCTCCAGAATGTAAGATAATACAGTTGTGTTGTTTTAAGCTACCAAGTTTGTGGTAATTAGTAACAGCAGCCACAAGAAAGGAATATAACACTCTACAGCTTCCAAGTCCCCAGCTCTGCTTCACCTCACCTATACCTTCTTTATGAGGGAAAAAAACTTTTTCTGTTTCAATAACGAGTACTCAAGCCAATTGTCTATGCTGCTGTACCATCTGCTTCATGGCTGTGTCCCTTAAGACAAGAAATTAAAAAAAAAAAAAAAACAGAGGCATGGGATTTTCAGATTAAAGCTCAGAACTCTAATTTGGAATTACATTGATTTATTTCTGACCACAAGATCATGCTGATATTGACAGATGCCAATCCTTGGCCACAGCCCCATTCCTTTGGCTCTTGTCCAGAGCTCTGCCTGCTTTGATAGATGCTGATCAGTACTTACTCTCTAAAGGAGAGGACGATCAATTAGCACATTTTTTAAAAAAAACCTGTGTTAGAAGGATGATTCTCTCCTTCACAGACTCCAAAATGAAAAATCCTTTCACAGTTTCAAATACAAGCAGCTGACTTAGGTACAGCAGATGACCTTAAGCAAGGTGATCGCTTAGCCAATGTTTAGTGCATCCTCTCTGTCAAAAAATTCCAAGGAAGGGACCAGGTTTTGTTTGTGTCTCCCTGGGAAATAGATTATTGTTTTATGAGACTCTTGTTGCAAATCCCTGTAAACTTTAACTAATCACTCATGGATAGTAACTAAAGTATAGAAATTTAACAAATGCACGTGGTTCTTGCCTATCAGCAATGCTCTTGGTTCCACTGCTCAGTCAATACTGCTAGTGTCTGGTCCAGGTTCAACTCATGCTTGATGACCACCATAGTGTAACACTGTTACAGGCATTTTTCACATGATCTCATTAATTCTCACAATCACTCTCATTTTACAAAGAAGAAATTGTGACTCATAAGGGTTAAACAGAGTTCTCCAGCTCACATAAATTAGCAACAGACAGAGCCAATATTTGAACTTCTAGTCTTTTGATGTGTATTGAGTGCTCTCTTCACTGTACACAGTCTACCTTACTGCACTTAGACTAGGGAGGCATGAAGCCAGCTCCCCTCTGCAGCCTAACCCTATGGCCAGTCCCAGGCACTATCTAAGTCCTCTTCCTGTTAACTGTTCTACTCATGGGCTCCCATGAGGGTTAACATAGGTCAGAGACAGTTGGTGTACACCATGGGGAAGAAAACCCAAGTCTCAGTAGCTGAGAAACAGGAGGTATGTAAAGAAAAGAACATGATATTTTGCAAAGGGGAAACTGATTCTTCAAACTCAGCTGCAGAGGGAGAATTGTGCAAGTATTTTACCATCAATAATAGAAACATTATTTAAATAAGTGGGACTAGACACAGAATTATAGAACTGAAGAAGACCTTATACATCATCCAATTCCATTCCTCACTTCAAAGATAAGAAAACTAGGGGTAGGAAATATTAAGATTTATGGTCATAATTTTATGTAACTGAGGATTGGAAATCAAAGGCCTCCCACATTTTAGGACAATGTTTTCTGTTTAAATGATGTCATGTCTTCTAAAGAACTACTGTTGCAAATAATAAAAATATATATTTTAACTATCTGTCATGTGTTTTAGTGAAAAGATATCATTTCTTCATAGTAACAATCCTATTAAAATGACCAAAAATATGCAATAGAGCTCTTATGAATTTTGCACTTATTATAAAACCCAGAGTACAATTGTAAAAAACAGACTTGATTTGTCTGCAGGAGTGGAATGCTTTGACTGTCATCTTTCTTTGAACAAAACAATTTTGTAAAAATATAGTCTGGATCATATATTTAAAGACAGATATATCTTAACATTCATTAAGGTAGAAACCACCACTGTTAATGAGGATGAAATGGCAACTGAAAAAGCATAAAGATTTTGTTTCCAAAGCAGCAAAGTTATCAATAACTTTATCTCCAGTCTTTACGCTTGCTATATGTAAATGTACAATGAGAAAAATAAGCCAGAATAAAAAACAGGCAATCCTGAAACAGTTTTTGAAATAATTCAATGTGGCCATCAATCTTCTTAAGTTGACTACAAAAGCTTCCACTATAGATTTCATCGTTGATCTCTATTAAAGACTCTAATGGTTTCTGAATGAAGGCAGTAAAAATAAAAAACTGTGAAGAATGAAGATAAGAACTTTTCATGATATACTATATTCTGTTAGATTAAATTTAACGTAAATAGCTACTGAGTTTTTCTACAATTTTGATTTATATGCACATTAGAAATCTTCATCTTCTACAGGTATACTATTTAGAGTTTGCAAAATAGAATGTTAATGGTAGTTTTCATAAAGCTGGTGGTAAAAGCTTGTTCAGGAATGTAACTGTTATAAATTTATTTTAATGAGGAAATAAATTTTCAGCTCCACATAATTCTAACTCAGTATTTTATTTTAAGTATATAACTTGCTTTAAGTTTGATGAACATTTGCACCTGGGAGAGTTCCAGGTTCCAGTTACCAGTTCACTAGTAAGTGGTTTATTCGGAAGTCTATCTCATTATTGAAGCCCAAGAATTTTTGTTCAGAATTTGCTTTAATCTAGATAATTTTTATTATCAGAACTTCTCGAGGATGGCAACACCCTTTTCCTTTTTTCTCTGGGGAATAACAGAGTTTTCAGTCTCTACCCACTGGGATAATTATCTTTAATCAGAATGAGCAGGGCCCATTTATTAAGAGACTGCTTGCCGAATTCCTCGGTTTGGAAATAAGCTATCCTAAACTTGATGCAGGTGAGAATTATTCCCTCTTAAATGGTCAGCCTAAAGTCTATTTTCTTTCATCTGGGCCTGTAGGAGATAACAGGCAGTTACTTTCCTTTCAGACCAGGTTAATTCTTTCTAGATGAAATAGGTAACAGTATTTACATTAACTTAATTAATATAGTTACAAGCAGACTCTTACTCTTACTGTAGATTAGTTGCAAGGAATACTGGTCCTATTCAAAGCCCAATAAAATTCAATGCAGAGTGCAATGGCATTTTACTTTTTATTCCTAATGATTCAATGATAACACGCAAGTGTATCACCCCCCAGTTTGGAATTTACATTTATGATGTTTGCTATAGTCTGATGGTATGCATGGATACATGTACAAGTGTGTATGTGAGTGCTTGTACTTGAAGAAATATATGTCTGTGTGTACCTTCTTGCATATCTGTAAACATTAAGTTAAAATATGAACTTGAAAGCATGCTATACAGAGTCTCACTCTGTCACCTTAGCTCACTGCAGCCTTCGCCTCCTGGGTTAAAGTGATCCTCTGACCTCAGTCTCCCAAGTAGCTGGGATTGCAAGTGTGTACCACCACACCTGGCTAGTTTTTACTTTTATTTTTGTATTTTTAGTAGAGATGGGGTTTTGCCATATTGGCCAGGCTGGTCTCAAACTCCTGACCTCAAATAATCCACCTGCCTCGGCCTTCCAAAGTTCTAGGATTGCAAGCAAGAGCCACCGTACCTCGCCCCTTTATTTGCTATTTCCAGAAACTGTAATTTTTTTCAGTTTCTTCAGTATCCTAGTGAGGCTGCCATGGTTTACCATATCATATAGGAAATAAAGTAAATATGGAATGCCTAAGGGATGTAATTACATTAAATAAAAGGCAGATGGACTATGAGGATTCAAGCTCTCTTTGCTGCAAAGTCCTGGTAGTGCCAGGCTGAGTTCTAATTCTTGGTGGAATGGTAACCTATTTGGCAAGGGTCTGTCCTTATGGTGCCAGAAGAGGAAAGCAAGAGTGGAAGTATAAAGCAAACACTCTTCTCTGGGGAGTTCAGCTCACTTCTTTGACTCCTTTTTTGGCTGGATCTCTTTGCTTGGCTCAAAATTTTGTTTTTATTTTGGCGTCAATGATTTATGACTTAGAAATTTTGAAGATATTATTCTAAATATAAGAAGGTCATTTAAGATGTTTCTACGGTTTGGTGGCAAGAAAGCACTAGAAATGTCTGTAAATGAAACATAAACAGAAAATGTTCTTCAGTCATTAGAAAAACAGATTGTGCTAATATATGCATATATATAGTCACTCTATTAATGTCTTGTCACATTAAAACCTCAGAGGTAAAGGTTACAGATGATAATCACCCAAATTAGAAAATATTCTGTAACATCCTCACTGGGATAGTACTGAAATAAGAAGACTAGAAAGAAAAAATATCAGAAAAACATTAATAAAAAGTACTCAAAAAATTATAGTAAAAATAAAATCACAGCATTCTGAATGTGCAACACTGTGGGATAAATAACTGTAATATATTTCCCACAAAAATCATCTAAAATAGCTGGGTATAATATAAAAATATAAATAAAAGATAATTTGGGTTGTCATACTAATTTCAGACCAAATAGACTGCAATAAAAAAGTCATTAGTAGAGACAGAGTGACACTTCATAATGATAAAAGGTTTAATTCACTGAGAACATGTAACAATCCAAAACTTTTATGCACTTCTTAATGCAGCTTCATATTTTTTAAACCCCAAAGTGTCAGAACTACAAGGAGAATTAGACAAGTCCATAATTTAATTTAGAGATTTTTAACATACCTCTCACCCTGACTGATAGATCAAGCATAAAAAATAAATCTACTCTAAGAATATAGAAGTTTTAACAGGACAACTGGCAACCTCAAGATAACAGACATAGAAAGACACCTCCAACCAACAATGACAGAAGCCTCACTATTCTCAACAGGTGAAACTTTTATAAAAATTAAACCATGTACTGGACTGTAGAATAAAGCTTAGGAACTTCCCAATGCTCGTTTTTAAAAAGGATAGCAAAATAAAGTCACACAGAGACAGAAGAAAGTAATATGCATAAAATCGAAGTTTGTAAAGTTAAAAGAGTCATGCAACTGGAAGATCAGTAAAGCCAAATGCAGCTCTTTGGTAAACCACCAGCAAAAGCAAACACCTCTCTTGTCTCTCTTTCCTGTAAATTATGCCATTTGGACTCTTGGACACTTGGCCACAATTCCTTTATCACTGGACCTTCTCCTTCCTATTGATCTTTCTTATCACTTATGATCTTATTTACTATTGGAAATTATTTGAGTGAATGTCTGTCTTTCACACTGGTCACAAAGCTCTTTTGAAAACAGTGATGAAGACATATTTGTTAGAAAACGTAAGTTTTAAAGTTGGGTAAAAACACTGTTAGTCTTGGTGGCTTTCAAAGGAACAACTGCCAAAAACCTGTTTCACGTCTTAATTTCTCCTCAATATACTTGTTTGTTTTGTGGCGGGGGATGGTGGTATTGATATCTTAAGGTTTACCTCCCACTAAGAGATGCTACACTACATCTGAGAGCAATGTAGAAGAAAGAAAATAGTTCAGGATTTTGAGCTATGGAGTTTGTCACCTAAGGGCTTTCTATCCTTTGGGATACTTATAAAACTCTAAGTCTCAATTTTCTCAACTTTAAAATGGGAGTAAGTAGCAGTTAGCAGTTACCTTGCAAGGGTTTTGTGAGTATTATGTTAAGGAATATATGCCCAAGACCCAGAATGTGGAAACTTCTCAGGAAATGGTGCCTATGCATTTTTTTAAAAAAAAAACATTGACCTTACCCATGTTTCAGAAAACACAAAGTCCTCAAAAAGCTGTTCTAATATATCAAAGACTTGGCAAATAAGCTAATATTCAGTTTGTCCCTAATTTTTGTGGTTTTATGTAATTTCGAATTTTTTTTCTGGTTCTCCCCTGTGCTTTATTTCTAAATACTATAAATATTTAATACCAAGAGATTCTTCTCTTGGTTCTTCAATCATTGTAAATTTCCCTTTCTAGTTGTATTATACTTTTTGAGCATGATAATGTCAGTTGCTGCTGGATGGTGAGTTCACTGAAGTTATTGGAGTAGCTTCAAGTACTTCAGTAACTTTAGTTCAGAAGGAGAGCCAAAGGTTACACAGATTCTTTCCCATATATATTTTAATTTAAGTCTTACAAAATCTCACAGTAGCCAAATGGTAGCCATGTAGTTTGTTCAAATACTGTCACTGTTCAAAAATATTTGTAATAATTGCTTAGTGTTCTGGTTGTTAAAATCTTCATTATTTATTTATTTATTTTGGGGGCTTTGTGGAATATATTAATATATGTAACTTAGCCAAATACAAACTCTTCTAGAAACGCTGACAGTTAATAATCCTCCAATATTCATTCACAGTTCCTAGCAAGCATTATATATACTCAGTGCTCGAGAAATACATGTTGATTGATAAAGGACTAATCAGACACCTACTAGACTACAGAAAGGTAGCTTAAGAGGAAAGGGTGAGAGCTGGAAGGCAGTATATAGAGGGAAAAAACTGAAAAGGATTTCAAAGACTGAATGTTTTGCAAAATCCTCCAAAGAACTCTGGAAGTGTGTGCTGGTGTGTGATTATTTGCAGATATCTGATGATGTGGAGTGTAGGTACAGTATAATCCAGAGTTGCCAGCAGGCTGATTTAATATTTTTTGTTAGCAGTGGCACAGACTATAAAATATTTATTTTCAAATTCTAAATATGTATGCCTGGTGTAAATAAATAATTTACTGTATAAGCAATACATTATTTACTAAGTTATTCTAAACATATATATACTATCTGCATTTTACTGAAAACAAAACAGGTAGACTGATGATCTCTTAGGGTTCCAAAATAAAAAAAAATGAGAGAAAAGAAATCAGGACTTCAGCTATAGTGGAATGTTTTCTATAAAGCAGAAAGTAATACCAGTAGACAGCCCTAAATAAATTGAAAAAAAAAAAAAAACAAGAAAATTAGCTTTCTTATAGAAAATACTAATTTTACCTGACACCCCAAATACTCAAGCATTAATTATCTGGATTTTCTTGGAAATTTTTGAGCTAGGCTTCTGGATTAGAAAACTCGGCACCACAGATAAAAACTTTTAGAAAATTATTCAATTCCTTAAGAATTGTTGGTGACTTCAAAGAAGTGAGCAAGCTCATGCCCTATTTGGGTTGGATGCTCAAATAAAGCATGACTATATGGCTGGTTCATTTTCTAAAATCTCTCTGCTGACTGCAAATCCCCAGCAATGTCTTGGAAGAAAGCTTCTTCCCAATTAAACTTGCTTTCTCCTCAAGCATATTATCTGTTGACTGACCAGTCAGTTCAGACTCATTTCTTGACAAGCAGACTTCTGAGTCAGAGCCAGTTTTGGTCACATCTCTTCTCAACATCAAGCATAGAATCATGTCTTCTTGTCTCCACATGCAGGCCTGGATGCTCTCCCACCACAGCTTTGGGAGTTAAATCTGGTGAATGAGAAGTGGGTCCACTACCCAGGATTCTCATCTCAGTCCTTGAGATAAAACACGGATCCTAATTTGGGAATTAACGATCCTTCCTAATGTGCAGAAATGACTTATTTCAGCTGCATACTAACAAGGACAAGGACATGGGTTCTAACGCAGACATTTCAGGTTGCCTCCTCCTGTTTTACCTGCATGATTAGGGCAAATTAACCTCTATCTGCCTCAATTTCCTCATCTCTAAATGATAATAATATTACATGCCTCCTAGGTTTGTTATGGGGATTAAATGAGTAAAAGTATAAAAAACAAACAAAAACAAAACACTTGGAGGCTTGGGACCGTGGCTCAGGCCTGTAATCCCAGCACTTTGGGAGGCTGAGGCAGGCAGATCACTGGAGGTCAGGAGTTCGAGATCAGTTGCACCAACATCTCTACTAAAAATGCAGAATTAACTGGGCTTGATGATGTGCCTATAATCCCAGCTACTTGAGAAGCTGGAGGCAGGAGAATTGCTTGAACCCAGGAGGCAAACATTTCAGTGAGCTGAGATTGTACTACTGCACTCCAGGCTGGGTGACAGACAGAGATTCCATTTCAAGAAGAAAGAACAAGCTTGTTCCCCTCTTTCTTTCTTTAATCCTGTTTGTCATTCTGCCATGTTATGATGCATCACGAAGGCTCTTACAAAATGCTGGCACCTGGATAACAAGCTTTTCAGCCTGCAGAACTTTGAGAAATTAATGTTTTTCTTTATAAATTACCCAGTTTGTGATATCCTGTTATAGCATGACAAAACATCTTGATAATTTATATATCTTTTAACCAGATCCCTTAATTTTCTTCCTCCTATTTTGTTTAGAAATTGAAAAGTTATTGCTCTGATATGACTGTGCCATAGTCTGATGAATTTACCTTGTAATTTGTTAAAAAAAAAATTGGTGCCTCTGAAAAGAGAATCTCCTGAACTTCTTGGTAATATTTTTGTGGTACATTCATTTTTGGGTTTCTCTTATAAAATTCCTACTAGTGAACACTAACTATAGACAATAATCCTTGGTTATGCAAAAGAGACAGACTTGATAGAAATAAGAATAACAATAATCCTTGGAAAATTGTTATTCTTATTTCTATCAAGTCTGTCTCTTTTGCATAATCCTCACCTCGTGTGTCCTTACCTCTGTTTCTACTGTTGAAATATGGTAGTTCGTGGAGGGGAAAATGAAGATGCTATTTTTCGATGGTGCTATGAAAGGGTGGTTGACAGCAGGGCTCCTTCCTAAGAACAATTATACTCATCTCTCTTTAGAAACTCCAAAATCACTATGGTTTCTCAGTCATTCATGGGATGATAATAATAACAGAAACCCCTCTGAGAACGTGAATCTAATGGGTGTTAAGCTGGTTAGCCCTTGTGGCAGCCAGTGGGAGCAGTGGCAATATTTCTCCCTGGGCTTTCCATGGGCAACCCATGGCCTAGCCTGGGCTTGACTTGCTCCAGTTGCTAACCTATGAGTGGGCAGGGTGAGGGGCTGCCTGCACCATAGGTAGGCATAGGTGCAAAATCTGTGTTGCCAGGTGAGAACCATTAATAGCGGGGCTGGGAGGGAAGCAGCCTACTTTAACCAAGGACTACAGTATCTGCAGCTTGAGTGTAAGAGGTAAGGGCAAATGTCAACAACAAAGAACTTGTCCTATTGACACCCAGTGGAGAGACTTCCTTGCCCTACCCAGGCCTCATATCTACAAGTAAAACGTGGTTGCAGAAGAAAAGCTTAATAAAACATTTTGATCTGTTCTAAGAACACTTTTAGCTTTTAACTTCACTTTTTGCTTTTAACTTCATTCTCTCCTTGACATTTACTCTATTCTGTCCCTTGACAAGTCACTGGGGTCACTTTCATCAGTATAGAACTGGCCAAAAGGGAAAATGTAAAGGATAACATAAGGAGCGAATGAGGCTCGTGGATGGGATGGAGCAGGGAGCTCTGCTGGGTATAATACTTCATGGTACTAACTATGTTGACATTTTGATGTAAATGACTACCATGCCAAAATACTCTGTGTCAATTATTTTTACTTTTGATGATTAAGTATCTGCAAGAATTTGTGTAATTTAATATAAATTCATTAGTAGAGATGATGCTTATGTTATTCAATTATTTGCCACCTAATTCAGAGGTCAGAGTTCACATAGCTTTTTGCCATCTCTTCTTCTCTTTTTCCCTTTAAAATATTTCATCTTCAAGAGTTAAAATTCTTTAAGATATAAATGTTTTTTGCTTTCTGTGCTTTTGTGCACTTCCTAAAGGTTATACAAAGGACTTCCATCATTTCAGTAATCAGAAAAAACTATTATTGTAATAATGAGAGTGCAAAAGCAAAGCTCACAATACTTCCCAGGAGGTCCTCTATGGCTTTCTTTAGTAAAAACGGTTTTTCTCTTCTCTGCATGTAAGTCACAAGAAGTTGTTCAATGTTTTGTGACTTATTTTTATCAAGTTTGTCTCTTTTACATAACTTTCACCTCATCTCCTTACCGCTGTTTCTACTGTGGAAATACGGTAGTTCATGGAGGAGAAAATGAAGATGCTGTTTTTTGATGGTGCGATGAAAGACTTCTTCCAGCATTATGGCATTCATTGTTCATCTGGACACTTTCAGCATCTTTATCCCTTACCCCATCTGCCAAATTCACACTTTGTGGCTGAGCAAGAACTTAAAAAGGAAAGGCATACCTTCTCCCATCTCCTGCATCTCAAGTGGCATCTCTCATCTGGCTGAGGGTGGTTGGGATGATGCTCTAAGTCATGCTTAGTATCTTCCTCCCATTGCCATGATATGTAGAGAACACTTCTTGTTCTTGGTTGTACTTAGGTGTAGCTGTTAGTTCATGGCAATCTATTTCTATCTTTTTATTTCTTTCTTAACAGTTAAAGAGAGTAAAGATGTGCTTCTCTATACTCCTTCACCTTTTTCGGTTGCCGATTTAGTGTCTGGGCTAAGAGTTGCTTCGGAGGAGGTTGCTGCCTTATTAAGTTCCTTCTCTGCTTTCTTCTGAGTCTTTCTTTTGAGAATCAGTCCTTGGCTTTACTGAGCCTTGGACTCACTCCGCAGAGCACGGGGGTTGAGGTGGGAGGCTGGGGTTTCACTGGATCTGTTTCTTTGATTCCTCCCATTCCTTTCACCTCTGCGTGGTTCTTCCATTGAAGAGTTTTAACAGACATTATTAGGAAGATATTTTATAATTACATGTCCTGGAAGGAAAGAGAGAGAGAGCTATATATTCTGGGGACCTAAACATTCCACACAGTGATGCCTGAAAATGCCTCTGAGGGAACAGGGTTCTGATTCTCTGTTTAAGCAACACTTTATCTCAGGCACAGCGCAATCAGAGTACAGTGATCTAGTCTTCTGTTGGAACACTGTCCTATCACTCACTTGCCTGGCTAATTTCCACTCATCCTGCAAGAATCAGCTCAAGCACCTACTCTTCTTGGAATTAATGACATGTTCCTGCCTTAACTCACATGAATACCTTCCCCAGAGTCTACCCCTATTTAGCAAGGTGACCATCCTCCAAACACCCATAACACCCTCTGTGCCACAGTCCTCATCTTGCATTGGATGAAATTATTTGCTTTTTCCACCAGATATTGAACACTTTCAGAACTTTTCAGCACTTTCTTTTCTTTTCATCTTGGAAACCTGGCATGGAGCTTAGAGCACAGTAGGCTAAGTATTTGTTGAATGACAAATGATTGAGGCTGTGGTCATTCTCTTGCAGCAGAAAAAGACACAGAACCTACAGTACGGGACAGGTGTCATACTGTGTCTTAAAAGTTCCTTCCTGGACCTTCATTGACCATGCTGTCCCTGGTGGTACTTTCTGCTGCCACCATAGCAGTCCCCTCTCTGAAGAATGCAGCCTTCCTAGGTCCAGTGGTATTGCAGGCAACAAGGACCTTTCACACAGGGCAGCCACACCTTGCCCCTCTACCATTTCTTCCTGAATATGGAGGAAAAGTTCATCTTAGACTGATCCCTCAGGAATTCTTCCAGTTTCTTTATCCTAAAACCAGTGTAACAGCATCCTATGTGCTCGGAACTGGGCTTATGTTGTATGCTTTATCCAAGAAATATATCTGTTTATCACAGACACCTTCTCTACCTTATCAGGAGTAGGGTTACTTGTCTATGCAATCAAAAATATACAGTGCCTCTGTTGCAGAATTTGCTCATAAACTCAATGAGCAAAAACTTGCCCAACTAGAAGAGGTGAAGGAGGCTTCCATCAAGCAAATTCAGGATGCAACTGATTTGGAGAACTCATAGCTGGCACTGGTTCAGAAGCGCCATTGCCTTTCTGATGTGTGGAGGAATAACACTGCTATGGCTTTGGCTGTTACTTACTGGGAATGACTTTATAGAGTATATAAGGAAGTCAGGAATCGCCTGGACTATCATATATCTGTGCAAAACATGGTGCTTCGAAAGGAACAAGAGCACTTGATAAATTGGGTGGAGAAGCACCACGTGGTGCAGAGCATCTCTGCACAGCAGGAAAAGGAGGCAATTGCCAAGTGCACTGTGGACCTAAAGCTGCTGGCAAAGAAGGCTCAAGCACAGCCAGTTACGTAAATGTGTCTATCCCAACTGAGACAGCTAGAAACAGTTGACTGACTAAATGGAAACTAGTCTATTTGACAAAATCTTTCTGTATTGGTGTCTACTGAAGTTATGGTTTACCTCTCCTAAAAATGAAGTTTGTTGCATACAGTGAGAGAATGAGATCTCTATTGGCCAGTCAGATGTTTCTCATCCCTCTTACTCTGCATTTGAGTTGTTCTGTGATCACTTCTGAATAAGCAGTTTGCCTCTATAAAATATTGCTGCCTGACTAAAGATGATCAGGTTATAAATTTGTAGTTAATTCTACCATCTTGTCATAAAGTAAAAATTGAATGGAAAAAAAAATTCCTCCCTGGCTGGACATGGTGGCTCATGCCTGCAATCCCAGCACTTTGGGAGGCTGAAGTGGATGGATCATGAGGTCAGAAGATCGAGACTAGCCTGCTCAACATGGTGAAACCCTGTTTCTACTAAAAATACAAAAATTAGCCAGGTGTGGTGGTGTACACCTGTAATCCCAGCTACTCAGGAAGCTGAGACAGGAGAGTTGCTTGAACCTGGGAGACAGAGGTTGCTGTGAGCCAAGATCAAGCCACTGCTCTCCAGCCTGGGTAACAGAGTGAGACTCCACCTAAAAAGAAAGAAAGAAAGAAAATAAAAGTTCCTCCTGTGACTCAAATGGTCAGTGAAAATGTTTTTGTTGGAAATGTAAGATGCCAACAGAGTACAGCTTTCCTGAAAATGAAATCCCCGTATAATGTCTGGAACTCCACAACAAAGTGCCTATCATGGAAAAGGCTAAACTGTACCACTGAGCTCTTCATCTTCAGTTGTCAGCCCTCAGCCATCTCGTGCAACTTTCATTTTGGTTGTCTTTGTGATTCTTAATCTCTCCTGTTGGCAAGAGGAGGATGAACAAGAAAAATGTCTCTGATGTTCCCCCACAGTTTGGCAGTCAGTCACAGCTTTAGGAATCCGAAGACTGTCCTAGTGTTCTCTGTGCAATGGCATAGCTCCAAGTATTTTAGCTCTGAAAAATGAATGCAGTTTCTGTCTGTAGGCTAACATATGCACTTTACACACACTCTTGTGTTAACTATGTGAAGAGAGTGCTCCAGAATAAAAATGCCAGAACAAAACAGGCTCCTTGAGTTCATACTCTCATTTTTCCACAGAAGAATTTGAGTCAGAGAGGTGGAGTGATTTGCTCAAGGTCACACAGCATTCATCAGTAAAAATGGGAGGAAGACTAGAAGCCGAGTCCTGTACCCAGTCTGATGCTTGTTCTAAACACCACACTACTGTCCTTTTTAGCCTAGAGATTGACTGATGACTTAGAATTTTGTAGGGAGAAGGGAACAGATATCTCTTTATGTAAAGAAGTGGGGTGCTTAATTCTGCAAGGACTGAGGTGCTACCTCAAGCAGCTATGAAACCTCTCTGATCCTTAGTTTCCTTATCTTTAAAGTGGAACTGACGATAGCTGCCCTACCAGCTGTTTTGATGATTCTGTGAAATCATGTCGGCACAGTGCCTGGCTCAGTGTCCGCACATCCCCCTGTCCTTAGGGGATGATCAGTGAACAAGAGCCGTTATTACAAACAAGCATGTTGTCCAGCCCTGTTCCCAGTCCAGCTTCAGAAAGCTTCCCAGTGGGAAATGAATGCAGTAAGCCACTGGCTGTGGGGCAGTCGAGCAGGACACATTTGAGAAGAGATTGAGAGCAAATCTAGTATGTAAGAAAACAACCAAATTCCCATAAAGCCTAATTATTTGTACTGTTTATTAATAGCCCTGTTCCTCCCCTTCTCCCCCAGCAACAAATTAGGGTCTGACTTGAGGTACGGCTCTGATTAGGGAGGACCTGGTGCATTTCTACAGGGGGTATCTCCTGCATAATGCATCTTGGCATCTAAAGGGAGCCTGGATGGCTGCCCACTCTCAGCTTCCCTTTGTATCTCCCATCATTGCCCATAAAAGCCTTCATTATGATCTGGGTCCCCTTTATTGCACATATAAATAAAATCTGACACAATTGCGCGTAAATCCTTTAGTGGCAAAAGCTAATAGAAGAGGGCAAAAATTAATTTTATGCATGAAGAATCTCATTAAGTAGCTTCATGGAAACAAAAGGAGCTGGCATCAGAGACTGGCAGGGTGTGTGCTTCTCTAGGCTGCATTTCTCACAGCTTTGCCCTGGAAAAGACAGTCCACTCCTGCTTCCCCTGATGACTCCAGGAGTCACAGGTGGTGGCAGAGCTGCACTTTCTGGGAAAGGCTTAGGTTTCTGAGGCAAGTAAAACTCAGTCCCCTTGGGAGCTTCTGCCTTCTACTCCTGCTCTCAGAAGGGGTTCCAGGAACCCTGAGTGAGGTCCTCGTGGAAGGCAGCAGGCATCATCCCTTGAGAAATTGCATTCCCTGGGCTAAGAAGGCACATGCCTTCAATATACCTACAACCAACTTCAGATGCTGCTATGTAGGACCCTCTGGTTCTAATGTTAACCACATAGGCTGCTGTCTCTCAAGAATGGGATGAATGAGGTGAGGAGGGGAGAAGTGAAATGCAGCAGAGGACACTGTGGGGATGGCTCCAGCAGGGCCAGGATCCATCTGCTGTGGTAAGGAAATATAAAGTCAGCTCAGATGCTCCGGCAGTGAGGCCCAAGTTTCAGTGGTTGATTCTATATTCATTCTTGATTGACTGATACCATGTTAAATAGCTGCATTTTTCTGCTTTTGATTCATATTGTGTGGAATCAATGATCCATTCAACGTGGTCTGTTTTCCCTCCTAGAAAAGAAGCTGCTGACATAAAGGCAAAAGTCATCTGTTTGGTCTATCTTCTCAAAACATTTTTCTGTTTTAAGTCGTTATATGTCCAAGCCTATGCCATCCATCAGTCATACATAGATAGGCTTACATAGAGATGTAAAATCAGTCATTGAAAGTTACTTGTGGTTTCAGGATACAAAGATCATGTCATACAGAAATAGCTTCTTGCCGGTATGTTTAATTGGTCAACTATATAAGAACAACATATTACAAACATTCTGAAATTATTCAGAGAAGATACAGTTATAACAAATGATTACATTCTTATTTTCCAGCATTGGTGAATATCTCATAAGGAACAAGCAGTCAGATACAATGGGAGCTCTATTAGTTATCAGAGAAAACAAGCAACTACAGCAATAATAAAAACAAGGATAATAAGATAATAGGAAAAACGTCCCTTAATAACAGTCCTTTATTGGTGTTAAACCGCTTCATAGTAATTCCATCTATGATATGGTTTAGTTGTGTCCCCACCCAAATCTCATCTTGAATTGTAGTTCCCACAATCCCCATGTGTCCTGGGAGGGATTCTGTGGGAGGTAAATGAATTATGGAGAAGGCTACTCCATGCTGTTCTTGTGATAGTGAGTGTGTCCTCATGAGATCTGATGGTTTTATAAGGGGCTTTTCCCCCTTGCTTGGCACTTTTCCTTCCTGTCACCCTGTGAAGAAGGTGCCTTTTTTTTCACATCTTCCTTCTGCCATGATTGTAAGTTTCCTGAGGCCCTCCCAGCCATGTGGAACTGTGAGTCAGTTATATCTCTTTTCCTTATAAATTACCCAGTGTTAGGTATTTTTTCAAAGCAGTATGATAACAGACTAATACAGTAAATTGGTATCACAGAGAGTAGGGTGCTGTTATAAAAATACCCAAAAATGTGGAAGTGACTTTGAAACTGGGTAACAGGCTGAGGTTGGAACAGTTTGAAGGGCTCAAAAGAAGACAGAAAGATGTGGGAAAGTTTGGAACTTTCTAGAGACTTGTTGAATGGCTTGAACCAAAACGCTGATAGTGATGTGGACAATGAGACCCAGGCTGAGGTGGTCTCAGATGGAGGTGAAGAACTCATAGGAAACTGGAGCAAAGGTCACTCTTGCTTTGCTTAGCAAAGAGACTGGTGACATTTTGCCCCTGCGTTAGAGATCTGTGGAACTTTGAAGTTGAGAGAGATGATTTAGGTTATCTGTCAGAAGAAATTTCTAAGCAGCAGAAAGTTCAAGAGATGGCAGAGCATAACAGTTTGGAACATTTGCAGCCCGAACATATGATAGAAACAAAAATCCCATTATCTGCGGAGAAATTCAAGCTGGCTGCAGAAATTTGCATAAGTAACGAGGAATAATGAGGAGCTGAATGTTAATTGCCAAGACAGTGGGGAAAATGTCGTCAGGACATGTCAGAGACCTTAGTGGCAAACCCTCTCATCACAGGCCAGGATGCCCAGGAGGGAGAAATGATTTTGTGGGTTGGGCCCAGAGCCCCACTGCTCTGTGTAGCCTGGGGACTTGGTGTCCGGTGTCCCAGCCACTCCAGTCATGGCTAAAAGAGGCCAAGGTAAAGCACAAGCTGTGGCTTCAGAGGGTGCAAGCCCCAAGCCTTGGAACCTGGTGTTGAGCCTGAGAGTGCACAGAAATAAAGAACTGAGGCTTGGGAACCTCCTCCGCTTAGATTTCAGAGGTCGTATGGAAACGCCTGGATCTCCCGGCAGAAGTTTGCTGAAGGGGGCGGGGTCCTCATGGAGAACCCTAGCAAGACAGTGCAGAAGGGAAACGTGGGGTGGGAGTTTCCACATAGAGTCCCCACTGGGGTAGTGCCTAGTGGATTTGAGAGAAGAGGGCCACTGTCCTCCAGACCCCAGAATGGTAGGTCCACCTACAGTTTGCACCATGTGCCTGGAAAAGCAGCAGATACACTATGCCAGCCCATGAAAGCAGTCAGGAGGGGGCCATATCCAGCAAAGCCAGAGGGATGGAGCTGCCCAAAGCTTTGGGTACCCATCTCTTGCATCAGCATGACCTGAATGTGAGACATGGAGTTTTGGAGCTTGAAGATTTGGCTGCCCCACTGAATTTCAGACTTAAACTTCAATGGGGTCTACAGTCCCTTTATTTTGACCAATTTCTCCCATTTGGAACTGGTATATTTACCCAGTGCCTGTACCCTCATTGTACCTTGAAAGTAACAAAGTTGCTTTGGATTTTACAGGCTCTGAGGAGGAATGGACTTGCCTTCCTCCTCAGAGCCTATAAAATACAAAGATAAGACTTTGGACTTGGACTTCTGGGTTAATGGTAGAACAAATTAAGACTTTGGGGGATGGTTGGAAAGGCATGCTTGTGTATTTAAATACGAGGACATGAGATTTGGGAGGGACCAGGGAGGAATGACATGGTTTGGCTGTGTTCCCACCCAAATCTCATCTTGTAGTTCCTACTTCCCATAACCCCCATGTGTCATGGGATGGACCCAATGGGAGACAATTGAATGATGGGGGCAGTTACCCCATGCTGCTCTCATGATGGTGAGTGAGTTCTCATGAGATCGGACCCTTTTATAAGGGCCTTCTCCCCTCTTTGCTTGGCACTTCTCCTTCCTGTCACCTTGTGAACAAGATGCCTTTATTTCCCTTTGCCTTCTGCCATGATTGTACACTTCCTCAAGCCTTCCTAGCCATACAGAACTATGAGTCAATTAAATCTCTTTTCTTTATAAATTACCCGTTCTTGGGTATTTCTTCATAGCATCATAAGAATGGCCTAACACAATGTGTATACTCCTGAAACACACTGGAAAATACTAAACATGCTAACATTTGCCTGTGTACGTGCACATCAACAGGGCAGAAAATGTGTTAGAAGAATGGTCAGAAGGGCATCAATTTCAGAAGCAGCAGGAAGTGACATAACTGGGTTTGAATCTGGGTTTCATCTCTTCTCAACTCAGAGACCTTGTGTAAAATAGTTAATCTTTCTGGGCATTGGTCTCCTTGTGGTTCCCTTGAGATTGCAGAAAGCTATCCAGTGCAGTTCTACCACAGACTCTCCAAAAATGACAGCTCTTATGAGCCTTTAGGGAGCTGAGATTGGATGTATAAGGTGAGCCAGATTGTAATCTCTGGGACTCTTCCAACTGTGTGCATCTGACTACTCCTTCATCTCACTGAATATTTTTCGTTCCATATGTCATGTCTTCACTTTGATAACAGCACCAAAGGGATTAGAATAAAGAGCAAAGACATTTTGAAATGTCAGCCCCAGAGCATTGTTTGGATATGGTTTCCAAATTCCTTTCCAAATTACTTTCAAAGAATCTAATTTTCTTTTTAAACTATGCTTGCTGATCAAGGCACCTGTTTCATTGGTTGGGAATACCTTTGACTATATAATCATAAGCCCAAACTTAATTGCCTTACTCTCAATTGCTGGATTTGTCTTTTGTTTTTGTGGTGACTGAAAAAGGTAATATTTTAGCTATTAATACCTCATTTAAAATGAATTTAAAGTGAAAAACATCTAGCTGTTGCTCCTGCAACTTATCAGAGAATTACTTACTTGTCATTAAATGAAGATAGTTTTGCTTAAAACTTTAAAAAAATGTGAATTTTTTTCCAAGTGCTTTTGGATGGCTCTCTACCTCATCAAGCATTGTTTGACAGATCTAGAAGGAATGTCATTGTTTTTCGAACTTGCTGCACATTCCACCTCTTGTGGGACCTTAAAAAAATAAAGAATCTTGAAACTTACCCCTAAATATCTAGGACTAAGTCTTAGGGAATTATTTTTCATTACCTTTGTGCATAGGTATATCACATAGGTGATGTAACGTTACCTATGTGATAATAGTCTCAGTTGAGAATATTAAGGAGTAGAGGAGTTAAGGCAACTGTCAGGATCACAGAGCTGGATAATAGCAAAACAGGCTTCTGACTGCCAGGGCTCTTCTGAATCCATGACTCACTTGAATACTGCTTCTAGAAACACCTGGTTTGATGCTATCTGTATAGCAGATGGGGTTGATGGGATTTTAAAAGTTATTTCTTTAACATATGACTGAAGAGATAGATTATATAATGCATATTCTCATGGAAAAGATATTACAATATGAAAAGGGCAAAATAAGTAAGTGATAGTAGAAGATGCCTCCAAAAGAATACAAGTCTGGAGAGGATGACATAACAGGAAATCTCAGTTTTGCTTTTCTAGCAGTTCCTTAAATGTACCTTCCTTAGCTGACTGACACAATATGTTGCTTATTTAGCAACTATGTCTGACTCCCGCATTGATGGTCCAAGAACCATAAAACTGGTGCTGTAATTGACTACCAAAGAATTGACTGATTTTGCTGGGAAGAGGAACAGGGATGCCATCTGATGGCTCCTTGATAAGTCAGATAATTCCAGGTGGTAGAATCTGGGCACTTCCCCCGCTGTTTCTTCCGCTTCTGCCTTCTCTTCTTCTCTTGAGACTGGTGCTGGGAGAAGTAGCTGGAATAGATGTAAGTGTCAGAAATTGTTCAACAGACACAGAATGGCTGGAGTTAGAGCTGATGGAAATCCTTCATCCCATCCTCAGACTCTTTATGCCCTCTGGATTGGCTGTAAACTCCTGTACTCTGTTCTTCTCTTTTTCTCAGTTCTCCTTTAGCATGATAATGGCAGAAACAAATTCCTTTTTATGTCTTCCAAGCTTGAATGGTTTGAGCTCCCCTGTAGAAACTCAAAGATAATTTTTATATTAAGGGTTTATTAAATTTGGAGCCTCCATTTCCGCATTGGCAAAATATGAAAATTCAACTATTAGCACAGTGCTTGGATACAAATACAAATAAAAAAATAACTTCTGATGACCCTTCATTGCTATTAATTATATTAACAATTTTGATACAGAAGTTTTTCTTATGAAAAATTCCAAATCCTTTCACCATATGCAGAAACAAATATGCTCAGCCTGCAGAGTTAGCAGCTTTTTAATCTACATTCCCAAAGCATCTTGTATTAAAAGAACATATTTCTATCACTATACTTTTCATAATGCATTGTAGTTACTTGTTTTGAGGTCCTCTTCTTTACCAAACTTAGAGCTCCTCAAGGGCAAATTGCCGTACCTTATTCACTTCTGTATCCTTGTCATCTAATGCAATGCCTGGTACTTAGTAGGTGTTCAGGAGATGCTTGTTGAATGAATGAGGAGAACCTCTCAGACTCAAGAAGACACTGAGTAGTCATGGCAACCAAAAGAAGCCTCCCAGTTTCAGAAGCATAAGCACTCTGGTCTTGGAGTTTTGTTTTTCCAAATTACAAAGGATTGATAATCAGCTTTTTTCCCCTGCCTGCCTGTGACTCATGCTGCTATGGGTTAGATGCCTTGGCAGAGATAAGGCAAAAAGCTATTCTGTCAAACTTGGCAAGTTGCTATAAATATGGATAACAAGTCTACTGAGTTTTTTAAAAAGATGAGGCAGTCTGGGCTTTCTGTTGCTTTCATTGGAGTCAGATAGTTGTAAATTTTTTTCAGGCTTCTGTTTACTCCCTTCTCTTATAAGGGAATAAGGAAATCAGTGTAGTGGGAACTTACATTAAGCTGGTCCTCTAAGGCTATGTGGCCACTTGCTACAAAAGGGATTGGTTGCAAGAAAGCTTTTCAGAATTTAGAGCTTTCTACATAGACACAATCTATTGGCTTCTTGGTTTAATAGTGATACCTAGGGAGGCACAACTGACCTTTGCATTTATTCAATAAATATTTGTTACGATTTCAGTAAATTAGGCCAAGATTTTCCTCTACAGTTACTTTTGAAGATAAAGCACCAGGTAAGCAGAAGAGCCTTAGCAGTTCTCTAGAGATTTAGCAGATATTCAATTCTCTTTTGCCAGTGTAGAATCAGCAAATGTTGCAAAGCGGATTCCTAGAATCTGTTAGGGGTCACATCCTAGGGCTTCAGCTGGCAAGAGTGGGCTGCACTAGATGATGTGAGGGGAAAAACTCAAGCAGTGCCCTCAGCCCTGTTCGTGCTCCACCTCAAATGCATTTATGCTCATCTTGCTGACTTGGTATGAGCTCAAACAGAGCCTGCCCATTTTGATTTGCTCTTTTCTCTTAATGATTTCCAAAAGGTAACAGGGGAATTGCAAATAAAGGAACAAATGAGGGAAAGAAGATACACTCTAAGTAGTTTTTAAACAATTCATCTGGAAAGCTTATGCACAGCTGCCTATGAGTCTGAAGGCCATTACCTGTTCCTGGAAAGATAATATCTCTACTTTCTGTTCACTGCATTTATCTTCTCTGCTTGGCAGGAGAAAACCATTCTGTTTTGCCTTGTAGGAGACCAGGGACCAATTTTCACCTCACCTGCTTTCATCTACCACCTAGTAAGGCGCTGGGTATGTAGTGTTCAGTAAACATTTGTATACTTTACTCAGTGGTGCTATTTTCTTCTACACTAATCAAAACAAGACAAAGTCATTTGAAACTGAGACCTCTGAGGTAGGCTCTATTTAGAAACAGAGGCTAGGAAGATGCTAGGCATCCTTTGTGTAAGGATGTACCCTACCAGCTATGTCATAATGATCATTTCACCTTAGGTGAGTGTATTAGGTTGTTCTTGCATTGCTGTAAAGAAATACCCAAGATTTGGTAGTTTATAAAGAAAAGAGGTTTAATTGGCTCATGGTTTTGCAGGCTTTATAGAAATCATGGTGCTGACATCTTCCAGGCTTCTGAGGAGGCCCCAGGAAGCTTACAATCAAGGAGGAAGGTGAAAGGGGGACAGGCACATCACAAGGTAAAAGCAGGAGCAAGGGTTGGTAGTGGGGAGAGGTGCCACACACTTTTAAATGACCAGATCTCAAGGGAACTCACTATCACAAAGGCAGCACCAAACGATGATGGATCTGCCTCCGTAATCCAAACACCTCCCACCAGGCCCTACCTCTAGCACTGGGGATTACAATTCAATATGAGATTTGGGTGAGGACAATATCTAGACAATATCAGTGAGATTGTTTATGACCAGGAAATTAAAACACCTGAACACTTGCCCTCTGCTGCTTGCAATAGCCTGATAGCCATTTGTGATGATTGGTAAATGATAGAGCAACTCATTAGGCTCCTGTCCTGCCACCACATGACTGCAGAGAAATTACTTATCTTGGTTGGACATTTATTTTTTTATATGTACATTGAGAAGATTGTTGTAGATCATCTCTAATATTAGAATGGCTAAGGTTTTCTCTGGGTCCCAACACCACTCTGTTGGCAAGCCGTGCTTAAAGCATTGTGCTGTTAAAAGTTGGGAGGCCTCATTCTGGCATAGAAAATGAGTGCCTAGATTGAATATTGATATGTGCTGTCGATGAAGGGTGAGTTTGCAGATTGAGTGCTATGCATATGTCAGCCAACCATGTTTCAATCCTCACTATCTGTGTGGCCAGGGACAAATTACTTAATTGGTTTTCTCATTTGTAAATGAGCATAATGTTAGAACCTAACTGGTGGAGTTGTTATGAGAATTAAATATGGTGATACAGATAAAGCACTCAGAGCAGTGACTGAAACATAAAATGTACTCAGCAAGTGTTAGCCATTATTTTTTGTGGTTGTAATTTTACATTTCAATTATATACCTTATATAGTTTTCAGCTCTGATATTTAATTTTGATGAGCCAACACCTGAAATGGATGAAAAGTAGTAGATTGGTCTTATACTGTGCCTTGAAATAGTTAATTATGGATAATCTATTAAGAAGCGTCATTAGTGGTTTGCCACTGGGGCTCAGGAGCAAAAGGATTCAAGGGAGTACAAAATTAGATATAGGGAATTATTTTCTCCTTGGTGACAAAGATTCTTTGCTTGGCCAAACTTTAGTCAGGCTTCTGAACCTGTTCCCTAGTATCTGTGTGCTTTCTTGAAAAATTCAGTTTTAGCAAGAACCTTGCTTAGTTGGTTTAGTGGTTTAGTAAGAACCCCCTCCTCTATCCCTAGTGTGTTATGTCCCCTGATATCTGATCAGGTCCTCATCCTCTACTGTCCCTCGGATGATGACCAATTACCCTGGCCTGTCTTCAGCAAGAATCCTATTAGGTCCGTTTAGCCAGATTTTCCTTACCCTTCAAGTTTTCTCTTTGTAATTTTCCATCCACTGACCCCTACACTGCTCCTTGGCTATAAATTCCCACTTTCTCCATCCTGTATTTAGAGTTGAGCCCAATCTCTCTCCTCTACTGTAAGACTGCATTCCAGTGGTACCTATTTCTATCATGATGGTCCTGAATAAAGTCTTCCTTGCTGTGCTTTAACAAGTATCATTGATAAGTTTTCCTGAACAATAGGAGGTTACAAATGAGTAAATACTATTTCTATATCAAGTGAACTTTCAAGTAACTTCTACATCAAGTGGACTTTCAGGAGTTTCAGGACTCTCAGGTAATGGATTCATTTTCTGCTTTTCATGTATTTAATACATAAAGTACATCACTAGTGGATACCTCCTGTATTCCAGACACCATTGTAGACACAAGAGACGCAGTAATAATTAAGACAGACAGGATCCCTATTCTCAAAGAGCTTAATTCTAGTGGGAGTGATAGGCAAAAACAAGCAAACAAATGAAGAAAAAAAAACAGTCTCAGGCAGTAACAGGTGCTATGTGACAATAAAGCAGTTGTGTGATAGAGGACACTTTACACTGGTGCAGGGAAGACTTCTCTGGGGACAAACTAAATGATGACTTGTAAGTAGAAATCAGCTACTTATGAGCAATGAGCTTCTTAAGGATATGTCAGAGGGAACAGTGTGTGCAAAGGCCTTCATATGAAAGCTTAGTATAATCAAGGAACAGAAAGAAGCCCAGTGTGGCAGGAGCAGAGTTAGCACAGGAAAGAACAGTGAGGGCTGAGATGGGGGATTAAGTAGGGTTTGACCAAGCTTGCACATTATATACCCTAGTAGAGGGAAATTTGATTTTATTCCACAAGTATTGCAAAGACATTTGAATGTTATAAACAGGGAAGTGACACAATCTGATATACATTTCTAAAAGATAACTCTCACTTCTTTTTTTTTTTTAAATTGTATTTGGCCTTTGGGGTACATGTGCATGTCGTCCTGTATCCTGCAGGATTGTTGCATAGGTACATACATGCCATGCTGGTTTGCTCTCTCCATCCTCCCCATGCCCCCGCCCCTCACCTACATCAGGCATTTCTCCCGGTGTTATCCCTCCCCAACCTCCTCACACCTCCCCGCTGTCCCTCCCCTTCTCTCCCTCCCTTCCCCCTACCTAGCCCTGTGAGTGTTGTTCCCTTCCCTGTACCCAAGTGTTCTTATTGTTCCTCACCCGCATATAAGTGAAAACATGCAGTGTTTGGTTTTCTGTTCTTGTGTCAGTTTGCTGAGAATGATGGTTTCTACATTCATCCATGTCTCGACAAAGGACATGAACTCATCATTTTTTATGGTTGCATAGTATTCCATGGTGTATATGTGCCACATTTTTTTTTTTGTCCAGTCTATTATCAGCAGGCATTTGGGTTGGTTCCAGGTCTTTTCTATCATAAACAGTGCCACAGTGAACATATGTGTGCATGTGTCTTTATAATAGAATGATTTATAATCCTTTGGGTATATACCCAGTAATAGGATTGCTGGGTCAAATGGAATTTCTATTTCTAGATCCTTGGGGAATTGCCACACTGTCTTCCACGATGGTTGAACTAGTTTACACTCCCACCAACAATGTAAAAGTGTTCCTTTTTCTCCACATCCTCTCCAGCATCTGTTGTCTCCAGATTTTTTAATGCTCACCATTCTAACTGGGGTGAGATGGTATCTCAATGTGGTTTTGATTTGCCTTTCTCTAATGACAAATGATGATGAACATTTTTTCATATGTTTGTTGGCCTCATATGTGTCTTCTTTTGAAAAGTGTCTGCTCATATACTTTGCCCACATTTGAATGGGTTTTTTTGTTTGTTTTTCTCATAAATCTGCTTTAGTTCTTTGTAGATTCTAGATATTAGACCTTTGTCTGATGGGTAGACTGCGAAAACTTTTTCCAATTCTGTTGGTGGCCTGTTTACTCTAATGATTGTTTCTTTTGCTGTGCAGAAGCTCTTAAGTTTAATTAGGTCCCATTTGTCTTTTGGCTTTTGTTGCTAATGCTTTTGGTGTTTTAGTCATGAAGTCCTTGCCTGTGCTTATGTCCTGAATGGTTTTGCCTAGGTTTTCTTCTAGGGTTTTTATAGTGTTAGTTCTTATGTTTAAAGCTTTAATCCATCTGTAGTTAATTTTTGTATAAGGTATCAGGAAGGGGTCCAGTTTCAGCTTCCTGCATATGGCTAGCCAGTTTTCCCAACACCATTTATTAAACAGGGAATTTTTTCCCCATTGCTTGTTTTTGTCAGGTTTGTCAAAGATCAGATGGTTGTAGATGTGTGGCATTAGTTCTGAGGCCTCTGTTCTGTTCCATTGGTCTATATCTGTTTTGGTACCAGTACCATGCTGTTTTGATTACTGTAGTCTTGTATAGTATACTTTAGTTGGAAGTAAGGTAGCATGATACCTCCAGCTTTGTTTTTTGCTCAGGATTGTCTTGGTTATGCAGGCTCTCTTTTGGTTCCCTATGAAGTTTAAAGTGGTTTTTTCCAGTTCTGTGAAGAAGTTCAATGGTAGTTTGATGGGGATAGCATTGAATCTGTAAATTACTTTGGACAGTCTGGCTATTTTCACAATATTTGTTCTTCCTAACCATGAGCATGGAATGTTTTTCCATCTTTTGTGTCCTCTCTTATTTCCTTGAGCAGTGGTTTGTAGTTCTCCTTGAAGAGATCTTTGACCTCCTTTGTCAGTTGTATTCCTAAATATTTTATTCTCTTTGTAGCAATTATAAATGGGAGTTCACTCATGATTTGCCTCTCTGTCTGTTATTGGTTTGTAAGAATGCTTGTGATTTCCACACCTTGATTTTGTATCCTGAGACTTTGCCGAAGTTGCTTATCAGCTTAATGATGTTTTGGGCTGAGATGATGGGGTCTTCTAAATATATAATCATGTCATCTGCAAATAGGGACAATTTGACTTCTTCTTTTCCTAACTGAATGCCCTTTATATCTTTTTCTTGCCTGATTGCTCTGGCTAGAACTTCCAATACTATATTGAATAGGAGTGGTAAGAGAGGGCATCCTTGTCTACTGCCAGGTTTTAAAGGGAATGCATCTAATTTTTGCCCATTCAGTATGATATTGGCTGTGAGTTTGTTGTAAATAGCTTTTATTGTTTTGAGATACCTTCCACTGATACCTAGTTTATTGAGGGTTTTGAGCATAAAGCATTGTTGAATTTTGTCAAAGGCCTTTTCTTAGTCTATTGAGATAATTATGTTTTTGTCTTTGGTTCTGTTTATGTGGTGAATTACGTTTATAGATTTGCATATGTTGAACCAGCCTTGCATCCCTGGGATGAAGCCTACTTGATTGTGATGGATACGCTTTTTGATGTGCTGTTGGACTTGGTTTGCCAGTATTTTATTGAATATTTTTTGCTTCAGTGTTCATCATGGATATTGGCCTGTAGTTTTCTAGTTGTCTCTTTACCAGATTTTGGTATCATGATGATGTTGGTCTCATAGAAAGAGTTAGGGAGGATTCCCTCTTTTTGTATTGTTTGCAGTAGTTTCAACAGGAATGGTACCAGCTCCTCTTTGTATGTCTGGTGGAATTCAGCTGTAAATCCGTCTGGACCTGGACTTTTTTTGGTTGGTAGGCTATTAATTGCTGCATTGACTTCAGACCTTGTTATTGGTCTATTCAGGGTTTCAACTTCTTCTTGGCTTAGACTTAGAAGTGTGCAAGTGTCCAGGAATTTATCCATTTCTTCCAGATTTACTGGTTTAAGTGCATAGAATTGTTTGTAGTAATCTCTGATGGTAGTTTGTATTTCTGAGGAATTGGTGGTGATCTCCCCTTTATCATTTTTTATTGCATCTATTCGATTCTTCTCCCTTTTCTAGTGGTCTAGCTAGCAGTCTGTCTATTTTGTTGATCTTTTAAAGAAAACTAGCTGCTGGATTTATTGATTTTTTTGAAGGGTTTTTGTGTCTCTGTCTCCTTCAGTTCTGCTTTGATCTTAGTTATTTCTTATCTTCTGCTTGCTTTTGAGTTTTTTTGATCTTGCTCCTTTAGCTCTTTCAATTTTGACAATCGGGTGTCAATTTTAGATCTTTCCTTTTTTCTCATGTAGGCGTTTTTTTTTTTTTTTTTTATTGCTATAAATTTCCCTCTCGACACTGGTACATTGTGTCTTCATTGTCCTTGGTTTCAAAGAACATTTTTATTTCTGCCTTCACTTCATCGTTTATCCATTCATCATTCAGGAGCAAGTTGTTCAGTTTCCATGTGATTATGTGGTTTTGAGTGTTTTTCTTAATCATGAGTTCTAATCTGATTGTGCTGTGGGTTGTTATGATTTCTGTTCCTTTGCATTTGCTGAGGAGTTATTTACTTCCAATTATGTGGTCACTTTTGGAGTAAGTGCAATGTGGTACTGAGAAGAATGTGTATTCTGTGGATTTGGGGTAGATTGTCCTTTAAATGTCTCTTAGGTCCACTTGGTCCATATCCACATTCAAGTCCTGGATGTCCTTGTTGACTTTCTGTCTTGTTGATCTGTCCAATATTGTCAATGGAGTGTTGAAGTCTCCCACTATTATTGTGTGAAAGTCTAAGTTTCTTTGTAGGTGTTTAAGAACTTGCTTTATGTATCTGGGTGCTCCTGCATTGGGTGCATATATATTTAGGACAGTTAGCTCTTCTCGTTGCATTGATCTTTTTACCATTATGTAATTCCCTTCTTTGTCTCTTTTGATCTTTATTGGTTTAAAATCCATATATCAGAGGCTAGGATTGCTACCCCTGCTTTTTTTTGCTCTCTATTTACTTGGTAAATCTTCTTTCATCCCTTTATTTTGTGTATGTGTGACTCTTTGCATGTGAGATGGGTCTCTGAATACAACACACCGATGGGTCTTGACTTTTTTATCCAGTTTGCTAGTCTGTGTCTTTTGATTGGGGCATTTAGGCCATTTACATTCAATGTTAATATTGTAATGTTTGAATTTGATCCTGCCATTTTGTTGCTGGTTGTTTTGCCTATTAGTGGATGTGGCTTCTTCATTGGGTCATTGTTCTTTACCATTTGGTACATTTTTACAGTGGCTGGTACTGGTTGTTCCTTTCTCTGTTTAGTACTTCCTTCAGTAGCTCCTGTAAGGCAGGTCTTGTAGTGATGAAATCTCTCAGCAATTGCTTATCCATAAAGGATTTTATTTTTCCTTCACTTATGAAGCTTAGTTTGGCTGGATATGAAATTTCTGGATTGAAAGTTCTTTTCTTTAAGGATGTTGAATATTGGCCCCCACTCCCTTCCAGCTTGCAAGGTTTCTGCTGAGAGATCCACTGTGAGTCTGATGGTCTTTTCTTTGTGGGTGACTCAACCTTTCTCTTTGGCTGCCGTTAGGGTTTTTTCCTTCTTTTTAACCCTGGTGAATCTGACAACTTTGTGCCCTGGGGTTGCTTTTCTTGAGGAGTATCTTTGTGGTGTTCTCTGTATTTCCTGGATTTGAATGTTGGCCTGCCTTGTTAGGTTGGGAAAATTCTCTTGGATAATATCTTGAAGAGTGTTTTTGAACTTGTATTCATTCTCCCCGTCACATTCAGCTATGCCAATCAAGTGTAGATTAGGTCTTTTCACATAATCCCATATTTCTTGGGAGCTTTGTTCATTTCTTCTCACTCTTTTTTCTCTAATCTTGCCTTCTTGTTTTATTTCATTGACTTGATCATCTATCTCTGATATCCTTTCTTCTGCTTGATCAATTCGGCTGTTGAAACTTGTGTGTGCTTCGCTAAATTCTTGTGCTGTATTTTTCAGCTCCATCAAGTCATTTATGTCCTTCTCTAAGCTGGTTATTGTAGTTAGCATTTCGTCTAACATTTTTTTCAAGGTTCTTAGTTTCTTTGCATTGGGTTAGAACATGGTCTTTTAACTGAGAGAAGTTTGTTACCCAACTTCTGAAGCCTGCTTCTGTCAATTCGTTGATTCATTCTCTTTTTTTCTTCCCTTGATGATGAGGAGTTGTGATCCCTTGGAGGAGAAGTGTTCTGTTCTTTGATTGTTTCTTTCTTTTTGCACTTTTCCCCCATCTTCATGGATTTATCTCCCTTTAATCTTTGAAGTTGGTGATTTCAGGAGGAGTCTCTGAGTGGACATTTTTTTTCTATTGAGGTTGGAGCTGTATCTTTTTTGGCCTGTAGGAGGCATTGCTGAGCTCTCTAGGATTCAGTCGGGTTGCTGGGTGGGTGGTCCTTGCCTGGAGTTTGTTTGCAGATGAAATTGGCCCCACCTTCCCAATGGTGTCTCTCCTTCCCCGAGCTGGATCTTCCTAGTTGGGGTCAAACTGGTGTATTTGCTGCCAAGCTCTCTAGTGAGGGCTTCAGTTTGAGTTCTGTGGAGGTGGGGCCTGCCAGGCCTTATGGTGTGTTTCCCTGCTTTCAACTCTGCCTCCCTCTGTAGGACTGTCCGTCCTGCTGACCTTAGTCCAAACTCCCACCCAGGTCCCTGCAACAACTTGCCGTAGTCCGCAGTAGCTGCTGCTCAGATTTGCAGTGATAACCCACGTTGCCCCAGTCTGGCAGGGCTCTCGTGGACAGTGGGTTGCAGGAAGGATGAGGTAAGCACAGAATCTGATTTGGAGCAGTGAGGGAGTTAAGTCCCCTGACCCTCCAAGCCAGTTGCACATTTCAGGTGGGGATGCACCCCCCTCCCTGTCTTGATTTAATACCCCTTGGTGGCTCTCACCCTGTGTCTCCTTCCCTGGGCCTATTTTCAGAGCCCTATCAGTCCCAAGAAATGAACCCACTCGTTTGGAACCATGAAGTCCTCTAGCCCTCTGCATCTCATTCACTGGGAGCTGCATTCCAGTGCTGGCTTCTCTCGGCCCCACTTTCACTTTTTTGTGGCAAATAGATTTTAGTGTGCAAGAGTGACATTAAGTTAACTAGTTACCACTAATCCAGGCTTGGAAGGAATAAAAATGGATGGATTTGGGGTATATTTTTACCAGTGGAGGTGAAAAGGTTTGCCTCAAAAAGTGTTTAGCATCTTACCTAATGTGACATTTGACCCGTGTCTGTAGACTTCTCTACGGCCCTAAGCCCACTGTTTCCTCATGTACTTAAAGTATTTATCTTGGTGGTCTAAAAGCCTTCATGAGTAAATGCAACTTTACTATTTGTCTTGGAAGTAAAAAGTCACTCACATGCAGCTAGCTCACACACTGAGGAACGGAATCAATAGGTGCAGCCAAAATAAATGTTATTGCTCATGTCTTGGAGCTGTCACTATGATTCTTACTTTCTTCCACATGAAATAAATTATTTAAAGTTTGCAGCATGTAATTAAATGCCTACTAAAATCTTCACTTGTTAGAGAGAGAACATAAAGGAACCTGGGTTCTTAAGGAACTCTGAACACTTACAGCCGTCCTCCCCTCCCCTCCTTGGCTGTTGTCATATGTGTACACTCCCTTCTTCCTACATTCCTTCAGCCCAGGAGAGATTAAACTAGTCAACTTGAAATTAAACTTCCCCAAAGGAGACTTTAATCACCACATTCAGTGCTTTTGTCTCTGCTACACTGATTTTAAGATACGTTATCTGGAATTTCTGCCACCCTGGAGGAAGGATTCAGAGCTCCAGTTCTTTTTCTTTCCATTCAAATGTGGGATACAGCTCTACGTTTTTTCTCTTTTATATCTTGTTTTACTCTTTAAAAAAATTTCTTTTAATATATTTATATTTTAATTGACACATAACAGTTGTACATATTTGTGGTACATATAGTGCTGTTTTGATATATATAATGATAGTGGTCAGATCAGGGTAATTAGCATACTCTGCTTTTATCTGCCTCTTTTATCTGATTATGTTTACATCCATCTATAGGTGTGTTTCTCCATCACTGTGTGATTTTCACTGTGAGCAAACTTGGCTGTTCATTTGTAAAGTATAGAATACATTAAATATAGTTGAAGACACAACTAATCAGTATGCATATTACTCAGACCTTTTGATTTATGTTTTAATCCCTCATCTTTCTAATGTAAGCAGAAAGATCATTATGGAAGGATAATGGGTAGTTTGGAATAGAAGGAAAGACTTGGAGAATGAAAAGCTGAGGTAAGGTATGTAACAAGGACTACTGCTGAGATCACATCTAGGAGGAATCTGATTGGAATGCCACCACCTGCACTGTCCCTGTTGCTTGGCCCCTGTACCCACATTGGCCCCACTGCTGTAGGACTAGCAGACAGTGAGTACTGCTGCTGTACTGACGCCTCCTCAGGCAGAGCAGCTACTGCTTTCCTGCTGCCACTGTTTCTGTCTCTGCCACCATCAAATTGAATTCTGGACTGTTTCTAGGTTTTCTTTTTCTTTTTTTGTATTTTTTGTTTTGTTTTGTTTGTTTGTTTTTGAGACAGAGTCTTGCTCTGTTGCCCAGGCTGGAGTCCAATGGCGCAACCTTGGCTCACTACAACCCCCAGCTTCTGGGTTCAAGTGATTCTCCTGCCCCAGCCTCCATAGTAGCAGGGATTACAGATGCATACTGCCATGCCCAGCTAATTTGTTTTTTATTGTTTATTTAGTAGAGATGGAGTTCCGCCATGTTGGCCAGGCTGGTCTCAAACTCTTGACCTCAGATGATATACCCACCTTGGCCTCCCAATGTGCTGGAATTACAGGTGTGAGCCACCATACCCAAACTGTTCTTAGATTTTTCTGTCACAGTAAACACATTCAAAGTTCCAGGAGGCAGCACCCTATGGCTCAGATGACGGGAATCATGAGAACCAACTTTTGGCTTTTGTAGTGTTAGGTAGCACTTTGCATCTCAGTCTTTTTTTCTTGGATTTTAATATACCTTTTTGATGTTTGGTTAAAGTTTGTTGGGAGTAACTTTTTTAGTTTAACATAACATTGTCTCTATTTTATAATCTTTCTCTAACAGTTATATAAGTATATAATTGACATAATAAGCTGCATATATTTAAATTATAGAATTTAATACATTTTGAAATATATATAGGTTCATACTGATCACCCTTAAAAGATTCCTTGTACTCATTTGTATTTCTTCCTTGCTGCCGCTCCCAAAACAACCATACAGATTAGCGTGCATTTTTCAGAATTGTATGAAAGTGTCATCAAACACTACGTATTGTTCTATGTCTGAATTCTTTTACTCAGCATAATTATTTCAGATTCATCCATGTTGTGTGCATTAATGGTTCCTTCTTATTAGTCAGAGGTATTCAGTTGAATAAGTATACCACAATTTGTCCATTTAGAATTTTATGAACATGGTTGTTTCCAGGTTTTGGCTATTACAAATAAAGTTCTTATGAAGGTTCGTTTTGTATGCACATTTGATTTTATTTTGTTGATCCGGGAATAGAATGTCGGGGTTATATGGTGTCTATATATTTAATTTTTTAAGAAACTGCTGAAGCAGGATATTTCCTTGACCACTTAGCTGATGGGAACTGGAATGCAAGGGCACTGGAACTAACTAGCCGCTTTAGTGCCAGCAGGGGCAAATTCTGCCTCACTCGAACCCACTGTGATTCACCTCTCATGGGAAAGGGAGCACTCAGGTTAGTAAGTATAGGAGCTGGGGTGCATGCTTTTGGGCACTGGCAGGAACAAAACTCCATGCAGGCCCCATGACAGCATCTGTGGTGGGGGGTACCCATGACTCCTCAGAAGGAGTGTGACAGTGCCCTTTTAGCTTTGCCATTTGTGGACAGCTTAAGTGTTAACAGCTCAGTGGAGGGTCAGTGTGAGCCTTTTGCTACTACTACAAGTTCTGTTCTTGTCTGCCTTCCAGAAGGAATGAAGTTGCACGAATGAATTGAAGATGGTAATTGCGAATGAAAGTAGTTCTCAGTGGGAGGGGGAGCTACGCCATCAATCTGTTCCTCTGAAGTCAACCTGCTTCTCTTATGTCCAGCCATAGTCTCTAACATCCAGCCACTTTTTCTCTCTCTGCTGACTGAGTCTAGGGTTTTTATGGGCACATGATGAGGGTGGGGTGGGCCATGAGTGGTTTTAGAAAAGGCAACATTTGAGCAGGAAAACAGGGATGTAAGTTCTTACTTTGGGCCATGGTATCAGGCTTTTTGTCTTAAGTGTCCTTGTTGGGGACTGCCCACTTCTGCCCAGAATTTCCCTGCCCCCTTTCCCTATCACTATCAAATTATTTTCAAAATATATTTTTTTAAATTTTTTATTGAATTTTAGGTTTTAGGGTACATGAGCAGAGCATGCAAGACAGTTGCATAGGTACACACATGGCAGTGTGCTTTGCTTTTCTTCTCCCCTTCACCCACATTTGGCATTTCTCCCCAGTCTATCCCTCCCCACCTCCCCCTCCCACTGGCCCTCCCCTTTTCCCCCCAATAGACCCCAGTGTTTAGTACTCCCCTCTCTGTGTCCACGTGTTCTCATTTTTCATCACCCACCTATGAGTGAGAATATGCGGTATTTCATTTTCTGTTCTTGTGTCAGTTTGCTGAGGATGATGTTCTCCAGATTCATCCATGTCCCTACAAACGACACAAACTCATCATTTCTGATTGCTGCATAATATTCCATGGTGTATATGTGCCACATTTTTCCAATCCAGTCTATTATCAATGGGCATTTGGGTTGATTCCAGGTCTTTGCTATTGTAAACAGTGCTGCAATGAACATTCGTGTACATGTGTCCTTATAATAGAACGATTTATAGTCTTTTGGATATATACCCAGTAATGGGATTGCTGGGTCAAATGGAATTTCTATTTCTAAGGCCTTGAGGAATCGCCACACTGTCTTCCACAATGGTTGAACTAATTTACACTCCCACCAACAGTGTAGAAGTGTTCCTTTTTCTCCACATCCTTTCCAGCATCTGTTGTCTCCAGATTTTTTAATGATCGCCATTCTAACTGGCGTGAGATGGTATCTCAATGTGGTTTTGATTTGCATCTCTCTGATGACCAGTGACGATGAGCATTTTTTCATATGATTGTTGGCCTCATATATGTCTTCTTTCATAAAGTATCTGTTCATATCCTTTGCCCACTTTTGAATGGGCTTGTTTGTTTTTTTCCTGTAAATCTGTTTGAGTTCTTTGTAAATTCTGGATATCAGCCCTTTGTCGGATGGGTAGACTGCAAAAATTTTTTCCCATTCTCTTGGTTGCCGATCCACTCTAGTGACTGTTTCTTTTGCCGTGCAGAAGCTGTGGAGTTTCATTAGGTCCCATTTGTCTATTTTGGCTTTTGTTGCCAATGCTCTTGGTGTTTTGTTCATGAAGTCCTTGCCTACTCCTATGTCCTGGATAGTTTTGCCTAGATTTCCTTCTAGGGTTTTTATGGTGCCAGGTCTTATGTTTAAGTCTTTAATCCATCTGGAGTTAATTTTAGTGTAAGGTGTCAGGAAGGGGTCCAGTTTCTGCTTTCTGCACATGGCTAGCCAGTTTTCCCAACACCATTTGTTAAACATGGAATCCTTGCCCCATTGCTTGTTTTTGTCAGGTTTATCAAAGATTGTATAGTTGTATGTACGTTGTGTTGCCTCCGGTGCCTCTGTTTTGTTCCATTGGTCTATATCTCTGTTTTGGTACCAGTACCATGCTGTTTTGATTACTGTAGCCTTGTAGTATAGTTTGAAATCCGGTAGTGTGATGCCCCCCACTGTGTTCTTTTTGCTTAGAATTGACTTGGCTATGCGGGCTCTCTTTTGGTTCCATATGAAGTTCATGGTGTTTTTTTCCAGTTCTGTGAAGAAAGTCAGTGGTAGCTTGATGGGGATAGCGTTGATTCTGTAAATTACTTTGGGCAGTATAGCCATTTTCACGATATTAATTCTTCCTAACCATGAACATGGAATGTTTCCCCATCTGTTTGTGTCCTCTCTGATTTCATTGAGCAGTGGTTTGTAGTTCTCCTTGAAGAGGTCTCTCACGTTCCTTGTGAGTTGTATTCCAAGGTATTTTATTCTTTTTGTAGCAATTGTGAATGGCAGTTTGTTCTTGATTTGGCTTTCTTTAAGTCTGTTATTGGTGTAGACGAATGCTTGTGATTTTTGCACATTGATTTTATATCCCGAGACTTTGCTGAAGTTGCTTATCAGTTTCAGGAGTTTTTGGGCTGAGGCAATGGGGTCTTCTAGGTATACTATCATGTCGTCTGCAAATAGAGACAATTTGGCTTCCACCTTTCCTATTTGAATACCCTTTATTTCTTTTTCTTGCCTGATTGCTCTGGCTAGAACTTCCAGTACTATATTGAATAGGAGTGGTGAAAGAGGGCATCCTTGTCTAGTGCCAGATTTCAAAGGGAATGCTTCCAGTTTTTGCCCATTCAGTATGATATTGGCTGTTGGTTTGTCATAAATAGCTTTTATTACTTTGAGATATGTTCCATCGATACCGAGTTTATTGAGGGTTTTTAGCATAAAGGGCTGTTGAATTTTGTCAAATGCCTTCTCTGCGTCAATTGAGATAATCATGTGGTTTTTGTTTGTGGTTCTGTTTATGTGGTGAATTACGTTGATAGACTTGCATATGTTGAACCAGCCTTGCATCCCCGGGATGAATCCTACTTGATCATGGTAAATAAGTTTTTTGATTTGCTGTTGCAATCGGCTTGCCAATATTTTATTGAAGATTTTTGCATCTATGTTCATCATGGATATTGGCCTGAAGTTTTCTTTTCTCATTGGGTCTCTGCCGGGTTTTGGTATCAGAATGATGTTGGTCTCATAAAATGATTTGGGAAGGATTCCCTCTTTTTGGATTGTTTGAAATAGTTTTAGAAGGAATGGTACCAGCTCCTCCTTGTGTGTCTGGTAGAATTCGGCTGTGAACCCGTCTGGACCTGGGCTTTTTTTGTGTGGTAGGCTCTTAATTGCTGCCTCAACTTCTGACCTTGTTATTGGTCTATTCATAGTTTCAGCTTCCTCCTGGTTTAGGCTTGGGAGGACACAGGAGTCCAGGAATTTATCCATTTCTTCCAGGTTTACTAGTTTATGCGCATATAGTTGTTTGTAATATTCTCTAATGATGGTCTGAATTTCTGTGGAATCTGTGGTGATTTCCCCTTTATCATTTTTTATTGCATCTATTTGGTTGTTGTCTCTTTTATTTTTAATCAATCTGGCTAGTGGTCTGTCTATTTTGTTGATCTTTTCAAAAAACCAGCTCTTGGATTTATTGATTTTTTGAAGGGTTTTTCGTGTCTCAATCTCCTTCAGCTCAGCTCTGATCTTAGTAATTTCTTGTCTTCTGCTGGGTTTTGAGTTTTTTTGATCTTGCTCCTCTAGCTCTTTCAATTTTGACGATAGGGTGTCAATTTTGCATCTCTCCATTCTCCTCATATGGGCACTTATTGCTATATACTTTCCTCTAGAGACTGCTTTAAATGTGTCCCAGAGGTTCTGGCACGTTGTGTCTTTGTTCTCATTGGTTTCGAAGAACTTCTTTATTTCTGCCTTCATTTCGTTGTTTACCCAGTCAACATTCCAGAGCCAGTTGTTCAGTTTCCATGAAGCTGTGCGGTTCTGGGTCTGTTTCTGAATTCTGAGTTCTAACTTGATTGCACTATGGTCTGAGAGGCTGTTTGTTATGATTTCAGTTGTTTTGCATTTGTTGAGCAGTGCTTTACTTCCAATTATGTGGTCAATTTTAGAGTAGGTGTGATGTGGTGCTGAGAAGAATGTGTATTCTGTGGATTTGGGGTGGAGAGTTCTGTAAATGTCCACCAGGTTTGCTTGCTCCAGGTCTGAGTTCAAGCCCTGGATATCCTTGTTGATTTTCTGTCTGGTTGATCTGTCTAGTATTGACAGTGGAGTGTTAAAGTCTCCCACTATTATTGTGTGGGAGTCTAAGTCCTTTTGTAAGTCATTAAGAACTTGCCTTATGTATCTGGGTGCTCCTGCATTGGGTCCATATATGTTTAGGATCGTTAGCTCTTCTTGTTGTATTGATCCTTTTACCATTATGTAATGGCCTTCTTTGTCTCTTTTGATCTTTGTTGCTTTAAAGTCTATTTTATCAGAGATGAGAATTGCAACTCCTGCTTTTTTTTGCTTTCCGTTTGCTTGGTAAATCTTCCTCCATCCCTTTATTTTGAGCCTTTGTGTATCCTTTCATGTGAGATGGGTTTCCTGGATACAGCACACTGATGGGTTTTGGATTTTTATCCAATTTGCCAGTCTGTGTCTTTTGATTGAGGCATTTAGTCCATTTACATTTAGGGTTAATATTGTTATGTGTGAATTTGATACTGCCATTTTGATGCTAAGTGGCTGTTTTGCCTGTTAGTTTTTGTAGATTCTTCATTATGTTGATGCTCTTTAGTATTCCGTGTGATTTTGGAATGGCTGGTACTGGTTGATCCTTTCTATGTGTAGTGCCTCTTTTAGGAGTTCTTGTAAAGCAGTCCTGGTGGTGACAAAATCTCTGAGTACTTGCTTGTTCGCAAAGGATTTTATTTTTCCTTCACTTCTGAAGCTCAGTTTGGCTTGATATGAAATTCTGGGTTGAAAGTTCTTTTCTTTAAGAATGTTGAATATTGGCCCCCACTCTCTTCTGGCTTGTAGTGTTTCTGCCGAGAGATCTGCTGTGAGTCTGATGGGCTTCCCTTTGTGGGTGACCCGACCTTTCTCTCTGGCTGCCCTTAGTATTCTCTCCTTTATTTCAACCCTGTTGAATCTGATGATTATGTGCCTTGGGGTTGCTCTTCTTGCGGAGTATCTTTGGGGTGTTCTTTGTATTTCCTGCAATTGAGTGTTGGCCTGTCTTGCTAGGTGGGGGAAGTTTTCCTGGATGATGTCCTGAAGAGTATTTTCCAGCTTGGATTCATTCTCTTCATCCCCTTCTGGTACACCTATCAAACGTAGGTTAGGTCTTTTCACATATTCCCACATTTCTTGGAGACTTTGTTCATTTCTTTTTGAGCTTTTTTCTCTAATCTTGGTTTCTCGTTTTATTTCATTGAATTGGTCTTCGACTTCAGATATTCTTTCTTCTGCTTGGTCAATTCGGCTATTGAAACTTGTGCATGCTTCTCGAAGTTCTCGTATTGTGTTTTTCAGCTCCTTTAATTCATTCATATTCCTCTCTAAGTTATCCATTCTTGTTATCATTTCCTCGAATCTTTTTTCAAATCTTTTTTCAAGGTTCTTAGTTTCTTTGCATTGATTTAATACATGATCTTTTAGCTCATAAAAGTTTCTCATTATCCATCTTCTGAAGTCTAATTCCGTCATTTCATCACAGTCATTCTCCGTCCAGCTTTGTTCCCTTGTTGGGGAGGAGTTTTGGTCCTTTCTAGGAGGCGAGGGGTTCTGGTTTCGGGTGTTTTCCTCCTTTTTGCACTGGTTTCTTCCCATCTTTGTGGATTTGTCCGCTGGTCGTCTGCGTAGTTGCTGACTTTTCGATTGGGTCTCTGAGTGGACACCCAGAATGTTGATGATGAAGTATTTCTGTTGCTTGGTTTTCCTTCTACCAGTCTAGCCCCTTCGCTGTACGACTGCTGAGGTTCATTCCAGACCCTGTTTGTCTGGAGTGCACCTCTAGCTGCTGTGGCACAGCGAGGGATGCTACCAGTTTCTTTTTCTGCTATCTTTGTCCCAGGATGATGCCTGCCTAATGTCAGTCTTTTGGATATAGAGGGGACAGGGAGCTGCTTGAGGAGACAGTTTGTACTTTGTAGGGGCTTAATTGCTGAGCTGTGAGCTCTGTTGTTCATTCAGGGCTGTTAGGCTGCTATGTTTGATTCTGCTGCAACAGAGCTCATTTAAAAAAACCCTTTTTTTTCTCAAATGCTCTGTATTGAGGGGTTTGGGCTTTATTTTTGGATGTCCGTTGAGGTCCTGCCCAGCTAGGACGCAGACTAGCCACTGTTTGCCTGCTGAGGCTCTGCCCTGCTGTCACGAGGCTCGCCCTGGCTCCGCTGTTCTGCTGTTTTCTCCGCCATGCCCTGCAGTGGAGTCTCTCTGTTGTAGCGGGTTGCCTCAGCAATGGCAGGCTGCGTCAGCAGTGGGCGTGTATCTCAGTAGGGACGGGTTGCCTCGGCAACGGCTGGCTGTGTCAGCAATGGGTGTGTATCTCAGTTGGGGCGGGTTGCCTATGTAATGGTGGACGCCCCTCCCCCACAGAGCATCTCGGGCCGTCTGCACGGGGCTTGTTTGAAATCGCGGTTCTGTTCGTCCCACTGGGCCCCCCCAACGCCCTGTCTCTGCAATCCCCTGGGCTGGCCCACTGTCTGAGTCTAGCTCAGTCTCAAGTCCAGCCCTCTCACGTCTCCAGTTGCCGGTTCAACAGGGCACCCGGACAAGCGCACCCTGTGGGGAGCACTGGGCAGGGCCGGCCGCCGCCACCCCGGCTGCCAGCTTCGCCACGTGGAGGTTCTGCCTGGTGGCCCGCGTCTCCTCTTCACTTGGGAATTTCCCCGTTCCGTGGGCAACAAAGATCAGTCTGGAAATGCAGCTCAGACTCACCTCTCCGCGGACACAATGCAAGCTCCAATCCTGGGTTGTTCTCACAGCGCCATCTTGAGTCGGTCTCCCAAAATATTTATACTATTTTAGCACTAATAATAAATGAAAGTTCAAGTTGCTCCATGTCTTTCTCAACATTTAATAAGACAAAAAAATGACATGGTCAGGCTGTTGCAGCTCTTGGAAACACTTATTTACAGTTTACCAGCCAGTAGAAAAGACAGATTTCCTTTCTAATACCATATATAATATATTAGAAACTAATTATGCCATTGTGCCAGTCACTGTCCCAAGATGTTTTTGGTAAAGAGAGGAGAGAGACTGAACCTGAAATTTCCATCATGACCACAGAAAATGGAAAAGGAAAGTTTCCCAAAAGAATGGAAAGGTTATTACCAGAGGAATGGAGAGAAATTCCAAATAAATCAAACACTAGATGTTTTACTATTGTTTCAAGTTTAAGAAGTTTGGAAACTGAAGGAAACCCTACTGAGAATATCCAGTAAAGTATAAGTAATACATAAAATAGGCAATATAAATTTGGCATTTTATGGCCATAAAGAACACAGCAAGAAGGGAAGTGTGGTTCACAATAAAAGCCTGCAATGTATAGTGCCACCTAATATGAATCCTGTGTGCTGACCAGGAAGTTTTCAGTGGGAGGTAAGCAATGAGTCTTGAAATAATTTCCTGAGCCAAGAGAAAAAACAACACAGTGGCTTTTAGTATTCCTTGGAAACTAAAGAGTGCCTGCTGCAAGTCCAAACTTCATTACTTAATTGATCACTATTAGTAACAGTTAAAAGTTTCTGTCAGTGAATCATATATGTAACGTGGAAAACAAAAAGTTTAAGAATGATTTAATTACCTCCAAATTAAAGCAGCCCCAGTCTTCACCTTCAGAAATGTTCTGTGTCATATCCTTTATAATTACATCTTTTCATTGAAGTCTAGTGCTTCTTTAAGAATATGTTCAGCTAGTGGGGCTACATTGGTTATATAGTGTCCTCGGTACAATAGATAATTCTGGTGATTAGGGTAGTACTCAAGTAGAAATATGGACTGTTATATTGAGGTACTAATTTGTCTTCTGCTTCTGTAAGCCTGGTTTTCTTTCTGTGTATTTTTATCTTTAGTATAGCAGTGACAGGTCTAATGCTGATGTTATTATTCTGTAATTACAGCTTGCTGATGCTTTGCAGAAATAAAGCCCATTGCATGATAGAGTAGAGATTGGTGTGGGATCTTGGTGTTTCTCAAGTGTTTCAGAACTTAAGCCTAAATTGTGCCCATTTCTTTTGAGGTTTAAGTAATTATCTCATGAAATGTATATGCAATTGTTGCTATTGTTAAGAAGTATTTCATTGACGTATTGTGAGTGTCTAAGTGCTGAAATAAAGATGATGAAGACCATTTGACTTACAATGTTTCGTATGAACTGGGTTGACATAGAAAGTCTTTAGCTCTGTCTTATCCACCTGATTCCTCTCTATCTCATTAAATTGCTGTGATAGACTTGCTTACTCTAAAAAGTCTTGTCTGAAAATGCAAGCATTGCTCCTGTGTTTTCTCAGATATAATCATTCTTTATAGTCAGGCTTAAGGACCTTAGCTTTCATTGCTTCTTTCATCCAAAATTCCAAGGCCAGTGTTTTGTCACATGACTGAAACAGCCTTCAATTACAGGGGCTAGGTGTCATGGCTGTAACAAGACCACAGGAACTGAAAAGACAAAGGTATGTTATTTTATGTATTCTAACTTGCTTGGTTGATTCTCTTATTCATTGCACACAGAGTGGCTTCTTTGCTTTGAACTTCAGGCTTCAGTGAATCAGAAAAGAAAGTTAAATCTGATATGGAAAATGTTCTGTGACTTCCCTAAAGGAAAACTACAACTGCAATTAACAGAAAGCTTCTAAGGGTCTCAATAATCCCACTGGAAAGTTATGTCAAACAAAAAAGGTACTTCTAAATAAACTCATTCTAGGAACAGTAGTGAGCAAAGTCTTTGAAGTATATGTCTTAGGAGTTGAATTTTCTCAGTAAACACCATCACACATTTATAGAAAATTTTCACATAAAAGTTGAACATTACAATATTACTATTCCCCCATACATTTCATTGAATGATTGAAGGTGCTTGTTACCTTTATCATTTGATGACTCAGCTAAATATTTCTCAAGGTCTATGGCCTTAAAACTATGGATACAACTAAGGGAGTTGAAAAAGTAGAAATAAACACTATTCCCTTATAATCTCGTAGTAAAGCTAAAATAAGAACAATCAGAAAAACAAGGAACCAGTTATAGTGTAATAGTAAGAATATGGAACTAGGATTCAAGACATCTGTGTAGGGCTTCATGCTCTGCTAGTTATTGCCAAACAGCTTTGGGCAAACTACGTGGTCTTTCTGAACCACAAGTTCCTCATATGTAAAATTACAGTGTTAGATTAATATTATGGGATTGCTTTCCTCATGCAATCATAGTTCTTCAGTCAGAGACAATACGAAGTGAGGTCCAAGATATTTTTGTTTCCATTTAATTTCTTACATGGATTACCAATAGCATCCTATAAACTAGGAGCTTATCTTCATCCAATTAGGTTCTATTCTGACATTTCCCAAGTGACACTATCAGTACAAGTAACAGTTGACAAGGCTGACACCGAATCCTGAATCTTCTCCATTTCTGCCTTTATGATAACCTGGAAAACTGCTTCTTCCTCAGCTTCCTCCATGGTCAGAGGTGGTCAAGTTACTCATCAGATTAACAGAGATGCAATCAGAAGTTTAATGGAGTTATCTGGGAAAGTTTTCTTTCCTTCTTGTACTCCCCTCTCTCCTTCCATTGCTGTTTTAAACACTCACATGATGCCTGAATCTGAGGCAACCATCTTGTTTTATATTGAGTCACTAAACCAACCAATGGCTGCCTAGATCCAGACTTCTTGTGTGAAACAAACAACTCACCTACTTTTATACCACTGTAAATTGGGTTTTATCTTACTTATATTTTAAACTATGTCTAACTGATAGAGCACACTATAAAGTTAAATCAGAAAAGAAAGTTAAATCTGATTTATATCCATATAAAATTTTCATTATCTGAGGATAACTGGTACTTTAAAAAAGACACTTAAGGTGAAATCATATAAATCAGGGACATATCATAGTGAGTAGGGATAAAATGTTTAATTGGGATTTAACGTTGGCAAATGAAACTAAACAATTGGTGAAAATAATAATTAACATTTAGGTTATAACTATAAGCAATGAGACCACTGTGATTTTAAAAATAGCATTGTAAGAATATAATTGAACTATCACAAAATAGTTAGATAATTTTTAGTACGTTTATACTATTATACAATTATGCCTACAATTCTATTTTGGAACATTTCCATCACTCTTAATGGGAAGTTCCCTTATGCATGTTTTCAGTGAGTCTCCACTCTTGCCTCTAGCCTCAGATAATCAGCTTTTTGTCTCTGAAGATTGGCTTTAAAAATTTTTTTTAGAAATTTTATGTAAGTAGAACAATATGATATATAGTTTCTTATTTATAGGTTCTTTCATTAAGGTAGAATTTCTAAGATATATTCATGTTGTCTATCAGTAATTTGATCTTGATCTTTTACTGAAGAGTGATCCATTAATTTATATATACTACGTTTTTTTCATTTATCAGTATGCAGGTATTTAGATTGTTTTTATTTTTGAGTTATAAGAATACTGCTATAAACATTTGTGAATAAATTTTCATGTAGACATATATTTTTGTTTCTTTTGTGTAAATACCTAGGAGTAAATTTTCTGGGTTACATGGTTAGTATATGTTTCCATTTCAGAAACTGCCAAACTATTTTCTAAAGTGACTATACCAATTTGCATTTCTACCAGCAAAACATGTCTTCCAGTTTCTCCACATGCTCCCTAACACTTTTGATTGTCTTTTTGTTTTAGGCCATTTTAGTGAGTTTCTAGTTTTTTCTTGTGGTTTTAATTTTTATTTCTCTAATGTCTAATGATGATAAATTTTTTATGTACCTGTTGTCAATTTGTGTGTTCATTTTGCCCGTTTTTAAATTGCTTTTTAAAAATTTTTGAGTTTTAAGAGTTCTTTATATGTTTATACAAGATGAAACACTGGATAGATATATAATTTGCAAATATTTTTCTTCATTCTGTGGCTTGTCTCTTCATTTGCTTAATGGTGTGTTTTTCAGAGGCTATGCTTTAAAACTTTGATAATGTTCAATTACTCAATAGTTTTTTTATGAATTGTTATTTTGGTGTCCTAAATGACTTATATGTGTTAAAAGTAATTTCACAACAATTTTCTTCAATATTTTCTTCTAAAATATTTATAGTTTTATCTCTTTCACTTGGATGGATAATAGTCTATTAACCATTTTGGGTTCATTTTTGTGTTTTGTGTGAGATGAGGGTTTAACAGGAGTTTAAGTTATTTTTTTCTGTTTTCAGATGTGGCTATCCAGTTGTCCCAGCAGTTTGTTAAAAAGACATTTTTACTATTGAATTTCCTTGGCATTTTTGTCAAAAATAAGTTGTCCATAAATATTAAGGATTTATTTCTGGACCCTCAATTCTGTTTTATTGATGTACATGTCTGTTCTTATGCCAATGCTACCTGAAATCAGACTGTATGTCCTCCAATTTTGTTATATTTCATAATTGTTTTGACTTTTCTAGGTCTTTTGCATTTCAATATAAATTTTAGGATGACCTTATCAATTTCTACAAGAAAGTCTGATGAAGTTTTGATACAAATTAAATTAAATTATAAAATCAATTTTGGGGAAAATTGTCATTATAAAAATATTTGGTTTTCCAATTTTCTAATTAGGTATGTCTATCATTTTTTATGTCTTTAAAAATTACTCTCAGCAATGTTTGGTAGTTTTCAATGTACAGATTTTACCCTTTAACTTTTAAATTTAGGGGTACATGTACACGTTTTTTTAAACAGATAAATGTGTGTCATGGGGATTATTTCATCACTCAGGTATTATGCCTAGTATTCATTAGTTATTTTTCCTAATCTTCTCCCTCCTTTCACCCTCCTGTCTCTGATAGTCCCCAGTGTATGCTGTTTTGTCTATGTGTCCATGTGTTCTCATCATTTAGCTCCCATGTATAAGTGAGAACATGTAGTATTTGGTTTTCTGTTCCTGAGTTAGTTGGCTAAGTATGACCTCCAGCTCCATCCATGTCTTTTCAGATGAAATGATCTCATTCTTTTTTATGCCTGCATAATACTCCATGGTTCATATGTACTACATTTTCTTTATCCAGTCTATCATTGATGGGCATTGGGTGGACTCCATGTCTTTGCTATTGTGAATAGTGCTGCAGTGAACATACATGTACATGTATCTTTATAACAGAATGATTGATATTTCTTTGGGCATACACCCAGTGATGAGATTGCTGGGTCAAATGATGTTTCTGACTTTAGATAGTTGAGGAATTGCCACACTGTCTTCCACAACAGTTGGACCAATTTACATTCCAACCCTTTTTTGTTGCAAATTTTCCTAAGCATTTTATTCATTTTGATGTCATTTTGAATGTAATTTTCTTGATTGAACTTTTGGATGTTTCTTTTGGATTACATTCTTAGATTCTTAGGAATATACTATGTATTGATCTTGTATCTTGCTACTTAGATTTTTGTTATGAACTCTAGTAAGGGGTTTATGTGTGTGTGTGTGTGTGTGTGTGTGTGTGTGTGTGTGTGTGTGAATTCTTTAGAATATTCTACATGCAGGGGGATTATGCTGTTTTATATTAAGACAATTTTAATTTTTCCTTTTCAAAATATATGCCTACAATGCCTTTATGAGTTGACCTGGGAAAGCCTCCCCTATTGTCTCCTTGTCTTCTCTGTCCATTATACACATCAGACATGACTTTCTGGTCACTTTACCTTTATTTCATGAGGTATATCTACCATCGCTTCTGCCTTAGGGAATGTGTATGTGCTATTCCTTTTTGCTGGCAACACTCTTTATCCAAATATTTTGTAGCTACCTCCTTTCATCATTTTCATCATTTATGTCTCAAAAATCATTACTTCAAAGTTAACTTCTCTGGCCACTTTAAAAGTTTCACCACTAAAACCATTCTATATCATTCTGTAAACTATTTTTAGAGCATTTACAACCCTCAAATAGTTTTATTTATCCTCTTACACATTTATTTTTTATCATATTTATTTATTTTAAACAGTAAATAAATGTGTAAGAAGATAATAACCTTCAACTTGAATATAATTTCCTTTAAGACAGTGACCTTGTCTATTATTTCTACTGCTCAATCCCAGGGCTTAGCCTGCGTCTTATTGGATACATTCCCCCGCCCCCGCCCGCCTTTTAACTGTATGATTGGTAGAAGTAAAAAGAGAAAAAACATTAAAGCATACAGAGGAAAACTGTTCAAGAGTGACGTGCACACTTTTGTTTAGTTATTACTGTGAAATTAACTGGAAATTATCACATGAATGAACTATTCTGAAGGGAGAAAATGGCATTATATAAAGGTAACCCCCTTTGATTATGTGTTGAAACTTAAAATATGACAGGATATCATATCTTAGCATACTCATGCATGGTCATGGGGATTGTCTATCACACTTAGAATTTTAAGGAGGGACTATGCAGTTGCATCTACGTATCTGTGCAGATTCTTTTTGTGAATAAGTTTGAGAGTTAAGAGTGTAAGCTCTAGAACTGAGAGTTTCTATAAAGCACAGACCAGCTCATGACATGCGGGCCTGTGGCTTGACTTTTGTTCCTCTGACCTATACCCATCATCTTCCGGCTGCTCTGCCTGAAGCTTAAACAAAGAATCACCATCTTGGGATGTAAGGCTGCAGGGCTAATGCTGCTGACACAGAGCCTCAGGGACTGCTCGAGCACACCATAGCATCTTCTGTCGGGCCCACCAGATTATTTACTAGTTTCCTTGGTGTCATTGTCTTGACAAGTAACTCTGGGAATTCAGTGCATTTTTCCCCTTCAGCTAGATGCTGCCAGAATATTTGACTCTGGATGTGTCAGGCAGGCTCTGTAATTAAATGGCTCAGCATTTCTGTTTGTCAGGGTGATATAAAATAAGGGGAAAAAATGTTTGCTTTGTGAAGTTCTGCCATAAAACCTTCAGGAAGGATTATACATCATCAGGGCTTTGGCTCCCAAAGGAAAGTGCTCTGAAAGACAAAACATCTTTAGTGTCAATTTTCAACTAGGAGAAAATTGAATGAAATGAAGTTTGACATATAGAATGGTTTTCATAAGTTGCTTCAAATGTGAGTCACCAGAAAGGTCACTTTGAGGATATGGCAGAAGATCAGCTGAGATGCTTATAATAATTTGAATAGAGCCTAGAAGCTGAATTACCTTTGTGTGCTCATGGGCCATGCCATGGACCACATTCAGTTACAAGAGAACTGGACCCTTATCATTTATGATGGCAGAGTTCGAACTTGTATCTTATGGTTGATTCTGTCAAACAGGAGGCTGAAACTGGCTTGGAAAATATTCAGGAAGACTATATCTGTCTTCATTTACCTAAGGCTATAACTTAAAAATAGCCCTTTCATTGAATACTTCCATCCTTGCATAATTAAAAAAAATTCTCCTACACCAGCAACTTTCCTATGTATAGCTAATAACATAGAATAAAATATGATGCAGTTGCATTTTTAAGTCATATTAGAAATTCAGTCTGATACAGTAATGGCAACACGCTAGGATGAAACATAGTTACTGCACAAAACCAAATATTGTAAGAAAAGTATATTTCTCAGGAACTATTGTCATGTGTATCATTTTGGGGGGTATTAATAAATTCATATGATTAGGACATAATTTCATAAGGTGTCTATATTGGCTCTAGCCCTAGATCATCTTTTAAAGGAATTAGGATTTCCCGACCTTAGTGCCATGCATTTCTTTGCACAGTTACAGGTCATAGTAATATATGCTCTCCCTCTTTAACCCCTCCTCAATTGCTAACCACCATTTTCCCCAAACACATACAGTAATAATATGTAGATTTATTTCTGTTTTCTTGCAGTCCATCGAAAGCTAATTAAAAGAGATGACAGGCCGGGCGCGGTGGCTCAAGCCTGTAATCCCAGCACTTTGGGAGGCCGAGGCGGGTGGATCACGAGGTCGGCAGATCGAGACCAACCTGGTCAACATAGTGAAACCCCGTCTCTACTTAAAATTACAAAAAAATTAGCTGGGCACAGTGGTGTGTGCCTGTAATCCCAGCTACTCAGGAGGCTGAGGCAGGAGAATTGTCTGAACCCAGGGGGCGGAGGTTGCGGTGAGCCGAGATCGTGCCATGGCACTCCAGCCTGGGTAACAAGAGCGAAACTCCGTCTCAAAAAAAAAAAAAAAAAGAAAAGAGATGACAAAGCAGCATAATAGCTGTCACTCCAGATCATGATCTCAGCAAAAGCAAGAAATGAACGAGTTAATCTTCCCTTGGAGAGGTGTGGGTGGTGGCTGGAAAGGCAAACTTCCTTCCCGTAGGTCGGACTTAAGAAAATAAAAGGGAGCTCTTCAGCTGATACTTATAAACATATTTTACTGTCCCTTCTCCTAATGTCTGAGCCATTATAGTAAGCATAAAAGGAAGAAACTTCCTTTTTGGATTTATAGAGGTCTTGGGGATAACTTGTTTTCTAGGTGAAATTAGCTCATCATCATAGACATAAGTAAAAACATGCAAAGATACAGAAGTGAATTGGCTACTTATGAAAGTTCCCTGCATCCTGTTTCTTGAGGCTGGGCTTTTCCTTTGGTATCTAGAGCAACTCTGTGTGAGAGCCTCTGTGTTTGTGTTTTGGGCTCTCTGATGGCCCAAATGCTAATCCTCAGCAGATTTAAAGCAGCAGGCCTTTTAGTATTAGTCATGCTGATCACTTTTAATTGAAAAAGAGAAAGCACTCATTTTGCACAGTGTGTCACAGGGTATATCCACTAATGGAGCTGCTAGCAGGGAAGCCAGAGCATTTTCTACATGTTTCTCCCCTAAGAGACCTGTCCTCCTTTGATGAAGTCCACATTCTTAGAGGAATACACAGAGTGAAGAGGAAGAAAATGGGTCACTGGCTTGCTAGCTAGAGCAATCTGATCATCCCTGATTGTCAATGTGCAGAAGGATGTCACAGCCATATGGCACTCCCTGCTGCCACCCTTAAGGGAAATCAAGCTGTTGCACAGTGGTTTTATTATGCTATACTAACAATATGTACCATTACCTGAACAGGGAGACTACAGTTTCTCCATATAGATCCCATTTCCTTCTCATCATGGATCTTAGCCCTGGACCCATATGGCTTGTGCCTACCTTTAATATTATTCAAAGAATTTCCCTCACCACACTCTGGCCAGGTTGATCTTTCTTGGAAATGCCTCTAGCCCTCTTTTTCCGTTTCTTTCCCTCTTTCCCCTCATGGCCTTGGTACTTCCACTTCTCTTAGCAAATAAATTTTTCTGAATATTTATGCATAGCTGGTCCCCTGCTTTTCTGTCCTTTGCTCACATAGCATCTTTTCAGAGGGCATTTCTGTACCACCTGGTCTAAAATCATCCCTCACCTCACCATCACTCATGACCATCTATTCCTGTTACTTTCCCTTGTTTCACTCTTCATAGACTGAAATTGTCAGTTTGTTTGTTTCCTTATTGCTGGCCTGCCTTCCCCGAATGTAAGCTCTGTAACGGGAGATAGTTTATATGTCTTCTACTTCACCGGTGTGGCCCTATTGTCAGAACTGTGTCTTGCACTAGTGTTCATCCAACGTTTGTGGCAAAATAAATTTGCAAATGGGTATAATTATTATCACTGAATTTATTAGGAAATTGCATTTTACAGAAGGCACTGACTTGCTTATAACCACTAAATAGCAGTGAAGGATTTGAATTGAGGTTTAGCTATACTAGATTCTAGGTGTACAGGCTAATTGCAGAGCTAAGACTTCTTTCCTCTCAGAATCACCTTGCCATTTCTCTAAGAAATTTAATTCTTTCATGTAGCCTATCTGCTGAAAAAAAATGGATCAGCAACCAATTGATTACCTAGAAAATTTGTTTTAGAATTCTGAGAGCTGTATCTGAAGAATTTTTTTCTCCAGTGACTTGGCATTAAAAAAAATAAATAAGCAAATAAATTTTAAAACATTCTTTCCTCCTGACTTTCGCTTTTGGGATTTGAAAACCTGTAATACTGCTGTTCTTTTTTGTGTTTTACTTTATTAATATATAATATTTTATATAACATGTGATTCCTAGAATGTGTAATGACCAAGTCAGGGTATTCGGGGATTCCATCACCTCAAGTATGTATTAATTCTATGTGTCGGCAACATTTCAGGTCCTCTCTTCTAGCTGCTATGAAATATACAATACATTGTTGCTAACAATAGTTACTTCATTGGCTATGGAACATGAAAACTCATTTCTCCTAACCATAAGTTTATACCCATTTACCAACCTTGTTTTTGTTTTTAATAACAGCTTTATTGAGATAAAATTTACCATTTTAATATATTCAATTCAGTAGTTGTATATTTACAGAGTTTTGCCACCATCACCAGTAATTAAAGTTTTCTTCACCCCACAAAGAAACTCTGAACCCTTTAGCAGTGTTTCCCCATTTGCCCTTCTCAACAGCCCCTGGAATCCACCAATCTACCTTCTGGCTCAATTCTGGACATTTAATATAAATTGAATTATGTTATATGGACCTTTTGTATCTAGTTTCTTTCCTGTAGCATATTTTCAAGTTTCATCCATATCAACATGTTTCAGTATTTAATTCCTTTTATAAAAGCAAATGATACTTTACATGCCACATTTTGTTTAGCCATTCATCAATTAATGCACATTTTGATTGTTTCCACTTCATGACTGTCATGCCTAATGAGGCTGTTAAGAATAAGTTCATTAATATCCACAAAATAACTTTCTGAGATTTTGGTTGGAATTACATTAAATCTATAGATCACGTTAGGAAGAACTGACATCTTGTCAATTTTGAATCTTTCTATTCATGTACATGGCAGAGCTCTCCATTTATTCAGTTCTCCTTTGTTTTCTTTCAACAGAGGTTTGTAGTTTTTCTCATGTAGATCTTATACATATTTTATCAGATTTATACCAAAGATTGACAACAAAGTGTCACATTGTCTGGGTTGTATATTCGCTTTATGATTGTGTCTTTCAAAGTACAAAATTGATTTTTTTTTCTTAGACAAGTCTATTTGTCGACGTTTTCTTTTGTTGCTTCTGCTTTTGGTATTGTATCTAATAAATTATTGTCTAATCCAATGTCAAAAATATGTACACCTATGTTTTCTTCTAAGAGTTTTACAATTTTAGCTCTTACATTTAGGTCTATGATTTATTTTTCAATTATTATTTTTACATAAACAATGTAGAAATCCAATTTTCTTTTTTTCTTTATTTCTTTTTTGGGGGGCATATAGATATCTAGTTGACTCAGCATCATTTGTTGACTATTTTTCTCTGTTGAATTGTCTTAACACTCTTGCAGTCAAGAATCATTTGACTGAAAAAGTAAGGGCTTATTTTTGATACATTACTGTTTCTTACCTTTTTATCTTCTAAAACTTTGTTGACTGTAGAGTAACAAGTTTTGGTTCTGATATGGTTAGGTTTTGTGTCCCCACCCAAATCTCATCTTGAATTGTAATCCAAGATGTTGAGGGGGAGAGCTGGTGGGTAGTAATTGGATCATGGAGGTGGCTTCCCTCATGCTATTCTTATGATAATGAGGGAGTTCTCATGAGATCCGATGGTTTTATAAATACAAGATTTTCCCTCTCTCTCTTACCTACCATCATGTAAGATGTGCCTTTCCCATTAAGCCATTATTGTAAATTTTCTGAGGCCTCCCCAGCCATGCAGAACTGAGTCAGTTAAACCCCTTTTCTTTATAAATTACCTAGTCTTGGGTATCTCTTTATAACAGTTTGAAAATGGACTAATACAAGATACCTCTCTTGATAATTTCAAACCACATTCTCAGTACAGAAAATACTTTATTAATAGTTTCTCAAGATCTACCTTCAGTTGGATTCTGAAGCAGACTCTAAGACCAGGGCCTTAAGTCCAAGTTGCTTACTTAGCAGATGTAGAAAAGAAACATTGGCTGAAAGCAGGGAAGGGACACGTGGATGGAAAAGCGAACAATAAATGTGTATTAGTAAGTCATCTACCAGAGTGGGCAACTGGAGATCAATATTATGGGGAAACACTGAGAAAAGCCACATTTTTCCAAGTTATACTACTTAAGAGATGAGGAGACTGGGTGTGGTGGCTCACACCTGTAATCCCAGCACTTTGGGAGTCTGAGGCAGTGGATTATCTGAGGTCTGGAGTTCAAGACCAGCCTGGCCAACTTGGTAAAATCCTATCTCTACTAAAAATACAAAAATGACATGGTGTGGTGGCCTGCGACTGTAGTCCCAGCTACTCAGAAGGCTGAGGCACAAGAATCGCTTGTACCTGGGAGGTTGAAGTAACAGTGAGCTGAGATCACACCACTGCACTTCATCCTGGGTGACAGAGTGAGACTTCATCACCCCATTCCATGCAGAAAAATGAGGTGAGGAAAGTGTGGGTACTTTATACAATTTCTTATCACCCCTGGTAGAGGCTTACTCCTGAGGATAGTAATTCCCTTGCATTTCCAGCCCACTGTGAAAATGAGAAATATGGTTCTCTGCACTTCTTGAGGAAACCTTTAGGCACAAGAGAGGCAGATATTGTCAGTTGGAAGAAGGTTGGAGCACACCAAAACAGTAGGGTGAAAGGGATATGGGAAAGGCATTGACAGTGTCTGTCCATGAATGAAGAGTTTCTTTCTCACTGGATGCTTAAAACCAGGCCCTCCCTAAACAAGCTCAAACATCACTTCTGGAGGCAGCCAGAAAGAATGTGAAGAAAGAAAATAATGCCAAGATATTACACTGTAGCAATATACCATTCTGATCTAATAGCTAGAGAAAATAAAACTTAATTCAAATGCAATGCAGCAAGAGGGTGACATGCCTTTATATTTAAGGTCATTGTTTAGTCAAGATTCTTGGGTATAACTGAAAAAAAAGCTAAGCTTGCTTAAAGAAAAGGTGATTGTATTGTCTTATCTAATATAAGTATAAAAAGAGCAGGGGGAAGCTGGCCTATGGTACATCTGGAACTAAGGCCTCAGATATAATTATAATTTTGTCTGGGCATTGTGGCTTTTTAAAATCTTCAGCTTCTCTAAGCAGAAGGAACATGAATTTCTACTACTTTTGGCTCACTTCCTTTTAGCTACACAGAGAGAAATTAGGACTTTCTTGGCAACTACAATTTAAAACAGTCCGAGGAAATAACCCACTTTGCCGACTTTGATAACACATCCTGTCCTAACTACGTTATCCAGGCTACCTTGACGTGGGCCATGGTTCTGTCTCTGTGGCCAGAGAGTAAAGCCTGTTACCAGAAGAGAAGAAATAAGACTGGGCAGTTGAAGCAACTGATAGGAAAAAAAATTATTGATCCCTGGAAGCAAAAAATCAAGAGCTACACAAAAACAAGAAAATAAAGACATTTTTCTGTGCTGAGTCCTTTCTGTCCCCTGAGTCTTTAGCTTACCATGGGACACTATTTCATGTGCTTTTAGGGAGATCCTGCTTCTTACAATTCCCATCTTTCTGTCAAATCACAGCTCTAGCAAGATTACATCATGCCATGGGACAGCTAATCTCTTTGTTGATATGATTATAGGGGGGAAATTAAAAATCTTAACAGTATGAACCAGTTTCATCTATTTTTGCCCTTTTTAAACTCCTCAGATACTGGCTAATTAGAAAAGAAGTCACAAATTTCAATGTTGTCTAGTTACCAAGAGCAATTCAGCTGTTTTAGAAATCAGGGAGTGACATCAAATATCAAATAATCAGTCTTTGAACAAAGATTAGTATGAGAAAGCTAATAATGCTTGGGAAACTCTAGAGGGTTCCTTCATTGTTTCCAGATAATTATCTCCATTCATAAACCTCAGGAATCCACCATACTGCAATGCTATCTACCACCTTTTTTGGGGAATGGCAAGTATTATGACCTGAATGTTTGTGTCCCCCCCAAAGTTCATATGTTAAAACCTAATCCCCAATGTGATAGCATTAAAGGGTATGTAAACTAAAAATAAAATTCTAAAAACTCCCCACCCTCCACCAACTATCTGAATGGACCACTCCTCTCAGTCAAGGGCATTTCGACCTAGAAAATCTATTCAGACCATAAAGGAAGGTGGTGGGGCAGACCTGCCTCATTATACCCTCCTCCCTTCTGAAATTCAGGAAAAGCCAACCAGCAATAGCATCAACACAGATCTTAAGTCTAATAAGGAACATTTATAATCTATTGGAGGTTTTATCTGCATGATAAAGCCTAGGTCTCTACAACCCAAATCATAATGCATACATTCCTTTCTATTGATGATAAGTATTTCAACCAATCGCCAATCAGAAGATTTTTACATCTACCTATCATCCCGAAGCCCCCCATTTTTAGTTGTCTTGCCCCTTCAGATCAAACCAATATAAATCTTACATGTATTTAATTGATATTTCATATCTCCCTAAAATGTGTAAGAGTAGGCTGTGCCCTGACCACTTTGGGCACATGTTCTCAGGATCTCCTGAGGGTTGTTTGTTGCACACCATTTGGTCATTCATATTTGGCTCAGGATAAAAATCTCTGCAAATATTTTAGAGTGATTCTTTTTTGTCAACCGGTGGGACCTTTAGAATGTGATTAAGTCATGAGGGCAGAACCTCAGGTATGGCATTAGTGCCATTATAAAATAGACCCAGGGGAGCTTGTTTGCTGCTTCCTATGATATAGTGAACTAGGAAGTAGGCTCATGCCAGACACTCAATCTGCCAGAGTTCCTAGTTTCCAGAACCGAGAAATGCATTTCGCTTGTTTCTAAGCCTTCTAGTTTGTGGTATTTTGTTATAGTAGCCCAAATGGACTGAGGTTTTGTTTGTGAGAGAGAAATATCAAGTAAGAAAAAATAAGAATATAGAACCCACTTTTACTAATGATATGGCAAACATAGCAAGTACTTACATGCAAATTTAGGCTATCACTTTTAATTAGGTCTTGAGGAGGTGAGTTCTCCTGTCTTCAGTCTTCATAAATGAGCACTCATGATCAAAGAGCTGCCTTCTTTAAATAATTTAAATAAATATTCATTTTTATTGAGGTAGATATTCAATATTGGATATGAAAATAGTTTTTAAAAAAATTTTTAGCTTTAGTGTCTGCTGCTTAAGTCCCTGTACAGAAGGAAATGACATCTGGCATAGCCCCTATTCAGGGCTGAGGAAGCGTGCACTCAGCCAGAAACCTTCTGTGATCCCAACACCTCCCTGAGAGAGCAGGTACGAGGGAATCTCTTCCAGTGTGGCCTAGTGGGGGTCACTCCACAGATCTTAATGCTGCCAGAGGACAAACCAATCTGGTTCTGCTCTTCTGAAAAAGGGCTAACGTTCTCCCTGACCCCAAATGAGAGTGGTTTGGAATGCAGCAAAGCATTCGATGAATCATTAGCTAGACCTTCAAAATTGTGCGAAAAGGTCCCTGCTGAAAAGATGACATATTCAAACTATGTAGAGACCTGGCTGTGGCCCACCTATACCCTGAGAAGCAAGAAGCCTGCCCTACCTGGACTTTTTAAGTGACCAAAGAAGCCTGTAAGAAACGTTTGGCAAAGAACCACTGGGGGCAAGATTTCAGCTGTTCTCCAAATTTTCAGTAGTTACCTCTTATTTTGTACTTTGTTATAGTACTTTCTCCTCTTAGTTCTCTGGTAGTTTCTGTTTTGCTCCCAGATCCCCAGGTCTGTAGTACACAGAAGCTGTAAACAGCAAATCCAATCACAATCACATTCAAAGGAAAGTTCAGAGAGAGAGAATTGTAAAGGAGAGATTGGATATCATAGAGAAGATTTTATTTAGTTATGTTTTCTGATTCCCATATGTCCATAGGCTTCCTTGTAGGCATCTGAAAAAAATAAACTATGACTTTTTTTCTTCTTCTTTTTGAAAAATGTTTACAGATCCTGCTTAAACTCACCAGTCAATAGTGATTTCATTTATGTGACATTCCATTGAAGAGGAAATAATAAATATTATCATTATTCATTTTAAGGATGGCTTCTATTAACCAATGAAAAATATTTATAAAAATCCACAAAAATCAATCCATGAAAATACCCTTCTAGATGTTTATAAGAAACTGTACAGCCGACTGTAGTCCTTTGAAGATGCTCAGTGAGCTCCTATTCACTGAATTGGATTTGCCTCTTGTCCTTTTCATGTTCTCTGACTGCCCAACATCTCCTTGGCTTTATAAGTCAAACTCCTTTTCTCTGATTAATGTTTGACCATCCATCAGCAGCTTTACTCTTGGAACATTCCTTGTAAAGTGGAATCGCTGTCTGGGGTAAATACCCAGGGCTCATCATCTAGTGTTAAGAGGATTGAAGATATGTACACCTCTGGGTGGGTTAGTGAAAGAAGGGAGAGAGGAGAGCAGCTCTCTTTCTGTCTCTCTCGTGCGAGAGAAGAACTCTAAAAAGGGAAATGTGGCAGACTGAAGCAGATTTTATAGGCAGGCTAGAGGAGTCTAAGTCTGATTTACATAGGGCCTGCAGGTTGGTCTGACCAGGTGTGGCATTTATAGAGCCCGCTGGGAGGCTGCCACCCCACCCTAACCTTATTATATAAGTGGGCTTTCCATTTGGGGCCAGCACCATCTTGTCTGCACCTTACTGTACACATGGCTGGCAAAAAAGAGAAGATTGAGCCACCATTTTAAACATATATCTAGTCCCAGGTAGTATATTACCATTGGCACAACAGCTGGCATTCGCCTGTGTCAGCTTCCAGTTTGCTCATCTATGTCTGAAGCTCGATTTGACAGGCTTCTCTTTGTTAGAAAAGAAAATGATTTTAGAGTTGCTTTTTTTTTTTTTTTTTGAGACAGAGTTTGTCTCTTGTTACCCAGGCTGGAGTGCAATGGCATGATCTCGGCTCATCGCAACCTCCGCCTCCTGGGTTCAGGCAATTCTCCTGCTTCAGCCTCCTGAGTAGCTGGGATTATAGGCATGCGCCACCGTTCCCAGATAATTTTTTGTATTTTTAGTAGAGACGGGGCTTCACCATGTTGACCAGGAGGGTCTCAATCTCTTGACCTCGTGATCCACCCGCCTTGGCCTTCCAAAGTGCTGGGATTACAGGCTTGAGCCACCGCGCCCGGCCCTAGGGTTGCTTTTTATTAAAAGGAAAACCTTACCAAGGTGTTTTGTACCCACACTATCTGCCTAAGTAATTTCTTTTTAACTCCTATATCATTTTCTTCATGCACTATGCATGTGAGCAAGAATTGCTGTATCTTTCAATCATATCTTCTCAATCCAGGAAGCTTCTTTATTTCCCTACCTGGCCCTAATCCATTAGAAGAAGGATCTCATACAAAAGGATTGAAGGCCATGTAAGTAGTAGTATTGTTAAAGGAAAGTAAAAATAAATAGAACCCAAGACTCCTAAGCAGTGATAGGTAGAGCAGTATATGGAGGATCAAGGTGGGGGCAGGCAGAGGCAGACTACAGATGCAGTAAAGATGAGCAAGGTGTTTTAAGAATGAGAGTCATTTAGGGTAGGACTTTCATGTGAGTTAGTCAGAGAGTGGTGTAAGATTAATTGTGTTAGAGGAGAGAAAAATAGTGGAGATAAAAAAGTTGTCATGGGGCCAGGTGCGGTGGCTTATGTCTGTAATCCCAGAACTTTGGGGAGCCCAGGCAGGCGGATCACCTGGTGTTAGGAGTTCAAGACCAGCCTGGCCAAGATGGTGAAACTCTGGCTCTACTAAAACCACAAATATTAGCCAGTGGCGTTAGTACAAGTCTGTAATTCCTGCTACTTAGGAGGTTGAGGCAGGAGAATCTCTTGAAGCTGGGATTTGGAGGCTGCAATGGGCTGAGATTACACCACTGTGCTCCAACTTGCATGACACAATGAGACTCCATCTCAAAAAAACAGGAAAAGAAAAGAAAAAGAAAGAAAGAAGTAGTCTCTAACCAGAGAGAGTGTTTACCCTTAGAAACATTAAATAAAATTTTTAAGAAACCTAGGAGGCTGACATCTGAACGGATAGATTGGACTCGTCTGTTTTTCCTAAAACTGGCAAAACCCAAATCAGTGTGTGGCCGAGCAAAGAGCTCATACATTCATGACTGGAGGATGGAGAATTTGAGAAAATTCTCTTTTGAAACAAATTCAAGAATTTTGATAACCCTGGGTGCAATATTTGTGTTGAAATAAAAGTTGTTTGTTCTAACAATTGCATTGGATTCTGACATAAATCTCTGCTGACATAAAAATTCACCACCAATTGCACACAAATATATTGCATGGCCTTGCATTAGAATAAGCCTTTCAAAGGACTGAATATACTGTAAATTGAGCAAGAATCAAGCTCTTTTCCAGATTCCAATATTACACAGGTATGAAGATTACCGTGTTTCCACTGGAGCTTGGGAAAACACAGACACTAGAAATAAATGGGCCATTGGCTGTCATGGCTCACAGCTCAGCTTCATTCTTTTTTTTTTTTTGCTACAGTGAAATTCTTAATAAAATGTCAACAAACATGATGAGCAAGAAGTCATGCCTGCCTATATCATGTGCAGTATAAAGGTCCTCTGTGATGACACTACCCCCTTCTGCCAAAACATTGGCAATTCTGGTACATATGTTTATCTGTCAGAGAACAGATCATCCTGTGAGAGAGAAGGACTGACTTTCATAGAATTTTATCTCCTGACTTTGGAGTATACCAAGAAATAAAATTGGCTATATTCTCTCTCACTATACCCATAACCAATTGAGCTTTTACAACGAAACCACCCTCTTTCCCTCACTTTCCTAGCTACTGCCCTCTCCCACATTTCATGACTATTATTTCTCTGTCACACATCAGAAGAGAAGAATGGGAATTATAAGGTTTAACTGATATGACTTCACGCAGGAGTCCTACCTCACAAAAGAGAATGGTCAGATATTTGGCCAAAACAATTTTCTCTACTCCCTGCCAGTGAAAAGATTTGGAGGACAAGTCACAATCTGCCACTTTTTACACTATATAAAGTGATACTTTATCACCACTCTCTGGGGATGGACCAATCTTGGCATGGTGTTGCAGTCCAGCTGAAAATCAGATCTTTTTCATGGGAAACTTTGAGCTGAGTCCAACACATCAGATGCTATTAATCTCTCTTGCATTCTCTTTACACCTTCAGCATGTCTTTTTATGAGCACTAAGGAAAACGTTGAAGTAGATGGGATTGTCTGATGGGTGATAAGGAGTGGCCAAGAGACTAGTTGAAATATTCTCTTGTGAGTGTCTACCCTGTAAGTCATAGGAAAGCCAAAATAGGAATCCATTGAATATCAGAACCTGGTTTTGTATAACATGAACAAACTTACATCTATTCTTTTGGCACCGCAACTCTGTATTCCTTTAAAATACATGGTTTTGATCATGTCTATTTTAGCAAAAATTGAACTTTGGTGATTATAGCAAGATAGCATGAAAAGCCATGTCCCTGACTAAAGCAGAGAATGTGTGTTGACAGTGCTCACCTTTGGGAAGATTCATCTATCATTTGCATGTTAACAAGTTTCAAAGAACTGGCACTGTTTCCTCCCAGTTTCATTACAATACACACACTCTAGGCATTCATTGCCTCTGACAGGAGTTACAACCAGTGGGGTTTCTTCAAACACTGCTGTCACAATGATGCCACAGTGGTTTAGACCTTTTGTTTGTTTATTAGTTTGTATATGCATAGCACTAGCTGCTTGCTTTATTTTATTCCTTCTGTTTTGCAATAAAATATTATGGCAGGGATGGCCTTTTTGCTGCATAGCTTGTAAGTATGCCCTGAGGCTAATAAGCATGGCATATCTGATGAATAAGATGAGATAACTATGTCAAACACTGCTGAAGAAATGCTGGTACATGTCTATTACCATAGAAGTCTGAGGCTCCCATTTGAATATGTGTGTGTGTGTGTGTGTGTGTGTGTGTGTGTGTGTGTGTGAGAGAGAGAGAGAGAGAGAGAGAGAGAACGAGAAACCTCTGTGGGGCATGTCCATATCCTGCATTCATCCATTCATTTATTCCCTCATGCAATAAATATTTATTGAGCCAATGTGTCAGGAACTGTGGATAAAATGAGCAATAACAAGCAATTTTCCATATCCATTATAGAATTTATCATGTAACAGAAAATGGTATGACTCAAATAGTATAAAAAATAGGCAATATTAATTGGACAGGAAATACAGCATACTGAATTATGCTTAGATCTTAGGTTAAATAATAAGAATGAAGTTAGTTAAAGGATTGTGATAGAAAGTTATAATTATGGACTAAAGCATATTTAAGAATTGTGCATATTTTATTTTCTTAAGAAAAATAGAATCTATTGATTCAGTAAAATTAATTTAGATTGTTTCATTCAAAGGAAAAATATGTCTTGACCATCAGGATATTTGGAGATCAAGTCAAGATAAAAGTGTACAAATAGTACTCCACTTGTGACAAGAGAATAAAAATTACTGAGCTGGACTATACAGCAGTTTGGACAAAGGTAGAATAATAAATCAAATAACATAGTGAATGGAAAAAGAAACATGCAAAGCCTGCAGGCTTACTGATAAACTGAGTTTGGTACATGACACTGAGTCTTCTACGTACATATGCATTATATGGCCTATGCATTGTTACCCTAACTAGAGAAATGGAGAAGAGCTCATACTGCTTTGTGTATTCTACCAGTTATTTCCACTATTCTAGACTATTCTAATGATATTGCTATTTAGAAGTTTTATTACTTCTGATACTGAAAGATAGCAGAGGTCATTCTTTCCAGGTGGTATTATTAAATTAGTTGTGCCAATTTGATGTCTTAATTGCTCTCCTAGTCCCCAGCCTCCCAAAAGAGCACAAGGGGGTGTGGGAGGAAGGAGAGGAGTGAATAAATACTGAAGAGTCAAAACCTTGGTACAAGGAGCCAATGAGCAAAAAGAGCAAGGCAAGGCTAAGAAATCCAGCATCTTGGTAAATGGATAAAAATAATTTTGTAGAAGGAAAACAATTGAGCTGGCGACTCCCTCCAATTTGGTAATATGCACTGATTTCTCAGTCAATTTAGTCTGCTATAACAAAATACCATAGACTGGCTGGTTTGAACAATAGATATTTATTTCTCACAATTACGGAGACAAAGAAGTCCAAGATCAAGGTGCCTACAATTCCATTCCTGTGTAGGGCCCTCTTACTGGCTACAGACAGGTGCGTTTTCACTGTGTCCTCACATGATGGAGAGAAATGAGATCTGGACTCTCTTAATCTTCTTATGAAGATATTAATGTCATGTGGGCCCTACTTCATGACCTCATATACATTCAAAATATGAATTTCGAGGTACATGAACAGTCAGTCAGTGAGAACAATTTAAACATTTCATTGACCTAACATGGAGTCCCTCGGTCAGCATAAAGCTATATTTATAAGTCTATGCCTAGAAGAGACTGCTTGTTGTCTCACAATATCCCATTTTCTCTCTGTCAATAATAATGCAATACCTAATATTTAAAAGTGAGTCACTTAATTTTCATGAATTTGTTGATTTTCCAGATAGTTCTCTCTTACTGACTACTAATTTAATTCTGTTATGATCTCAGAACATACTTTGAATAATTTCAATTATTTTAAATTTATTGGTGTTTGTTTTATAGTATAGAATATGATATTTTGGGGAAATAGACATGTACACTTGTATATTCTTCTGTAATTGCATGGAAGGTTCTAGAAATGTCAATTAGGTGAAATTAGTTGATAGGATTGTTCAGGTCTTTGATATCTTTACAGATTTTCTGTCTACTTGTTCTATCAAATGTTGACAGAAAAGTGTTGAAGTATCCAACAATAATTTTGGATTTTTCTTTTAGTTTTATCATATTTTATGTATTTTGTTAGGTGCATAAACATTAAATTATTCTTGAAGAATTGACCTATTCATTGTCATGTAATATACCTCTCCATCCTGCATATAGTATGTCTTTCTCTGCTGATATTAATGTAGCTACTTTAGCTTTCTTTTGCTTGTATTTGCATAGCATATCCTTTTCCATATTTTATATTTTTAGCCTATGTTATTATAATTAAAATTGACTACAGAGAGTATGTAATTGAAACTTGGCTTTTTATCCAATCCAACTTTTTAAATCCATAACCTCAAGCATTTATCCTTTGTCTTACAAACAATCCATTTATACTCAGTTATTTTAAAATGTAAAATAGGGTGGGCACAGTGGCTCACACCTGTAATCCTAGCATTTTCGGAGGCCAAGGTCTCCCATTTTGGAGGATCACCTGAGGTCAGGAGTTTCAGACCAGCTTCTCCACCATGGGTAAACTCCATCTCTACTAAAAATACAAGAATTAGGTGGGCATGGTAGTGGGTGCCTACAATCCCAGCTACTCAGGAGGCTGAGACACAACAATCACTTGAGGCAGAGGTTGCAGTGAGCCCAAATCGTGCCATTGCACTCCAGCCTGTTTGACAAGAGTGAAACTCCATCTCAAAAAAAAAAAAGGAAAATAAATTATTGTTAATTGTAGTGAGTATGTTGTGCTAAAAAGACTAGAACTGATTAATTATATTTAAATATATTTTTGTGCTGATTAACTATCTTTATTGCCACTTCCCTCCCTACCCAAAACTTTCCCAGACTCGGGTAACCATCATTCTATTCTATCTCCGTAAGTTCAATTGTTTTAACTTTTAGCTTCCACAGATAAATGAGAACATGTGAAGTTTTGTCTTTCTGTGCCTGGCTTATTTCACATAACATAGTAACCTCCAATTCCATCTATGCACTTGAAAATGTCAAGATCTTATTCTTTTTTATGTCTGCATGGTACTCCATTGTGTATATGCACTAAGTTTCCTTTATCAAATCATCTGTTGTTGACCACTTAGGTTGCTTCCAAATCTTTGCTATTATGCATAGTGCTGCAGTAAACGTGAGGGTGCAGATATCTGGTCAATATACTGATTTCCTTTCCTTTCGTTATATACCTACCAACAAAATTTGCTAGATTATATGGTAATTCTAGTTTTAGTTTTTTGAGGAACTTCCAAGCTGTTCTCCATAGTGGTTGTACTAATTTACATTCCCATCAACAATTTATGTAGGCACGTTATAGCGATAAACTTTCCTGTGAGTACTGCTTTCACTATATCCTGTAGGTTTGAGTCTGTTGGGTCACAAATACTTGTTTCAAGAAATTTTTCCATTTCCTATTTTATCTCTTCATTGACTCACTGGTCATTCAGGAGCATATTATTTAATTTCCATGTGTTCGTATAATTTCCAAATTATCTAGGGTTACCTTCTATTCATCATGTGTGCTGGTTTGCTAGAGGCTTTTTCTCAACGAGGTAGTGTGTTCTACTCTCAATTTTGGGCCTTCCCCAAAGGCCCCCTATGCCTCCAGTAGGGTCTCTCTGCATGCTCTTGCTTCCCTTCAAGCAATAGGTGCTACTAAAGCTTTCAGCCTGGTGAGGGAAGAAGTGGGTGGAGGGAGTTTGGGACATTCTCTGTTGTCTTGCTTAAGTCTCAGTGTTCAACTGGCATTGTTTTCCTGCGTCTTGTGGGTTATGTCTTTCTAAGTGATCTTGTCTCACACCCAACTCTGAGAGGGATAAGTTTTTCTATTCCTCTCTCAGGGGCATAGAGTTTATTGTTGCAGTTGTTCCCCTCCCATTGCATTTTCTTTAATGCACTAAGAGCAGCAGATTTTGTTACCCTCTTTCTAGCAGTTTAAGGCATTTGTTTTATAAAAGAGACAGGGGAGAGTAACCTGTGCTTACAATACCTCAGTGGCCCCACTGCCCCTGGCCTGCATCATAAGGGACACATTTTTCAGGATTCTTACTGATCTTTTGTGTGAACAGAAAAGTTGTGATGAGTGAATTCTTCTGTGTTTGTGCCTTTCAGGGGCTCTATATTTTCTTTTCAGCCCACAGTTGACCTTTAGCCATTCATTTAAAAAATTAAATTCCATTCCTCTTACCTGTGATAAACAGCATCTATCCTAGGTAAGCAAGGGCTCATGTCTCAACTCATATTTGATGTGCCTGACTTTCCTTAGATTTCATGTTAATTGGTACTCATCAGTTCTCTGCTGGGTCGAAGAAAACTTACAAATTTTCAGATTGTTTTGTGTTTCTGCTGATGCTACTGTTGTAGATGTTACTGAAAGTATGGGAGTGATACTCTTTATAGCATTCTACATCCTGAGCGGAAACTGAAAATCCCAGAATACATAATATTTAGCTGGGCATGTGACAAGTTGAAATCAAGAATCCATTTTCTGGCCTCTCTTATGACTAGATCTGGCCAATTATATGTACATGGGAGGTGTCTGTGCAACTTCCAGCAAATGTCTGTAAAGGGAGGGAGCATACTTTTCTCTTTCCCTTTCATTGTCCTCTGACTCAAATGCAGATAAGAGCTCTGGAGCTGATGCCACTATCTTACCCTATGAAGTAAATGTGGGAAAAGAGGCCATGCCTGATAATATAAGATAGAAGGAGCCTCACACAAGCACTGTGTATTAGTTCATTTTCATAGTGCTATAAAGAATACCTGAGACTGGGTAATTTATAAAGAAAAAAGGTTTAACTGAATCCCAGTTCTGCATGGCTGGTGAGACCTCAGGAAACTTACAATTATGGCAGAAAGTAAACGGGAAGCAAGGGCACGTCTTATATGGTGGCAGGAGAGAGAGAGCAAGAAAAACTGCCACTTTTTAACCATCAGATCATGTGAGAACTCCCTCACTATTTTGAGAACAGCATGGGGCAAACCACCCTCATGATCCAATTACCTTCTATCAAGTTCCTCCCTCAACATGTGGGGATTACAATTCAAGATGAGATTTGGGTGGGGACACCAAACCAAACTGTATCACGCAGTCTACCTATATAGATATTCACCTGAGAGAAAAAGAAAAGAAAACCAAAAAGTTTTAACTTAATTTTCTGTCATCTTGAATATTCTCTTTAATTGCTGTACTAAATTGTAACTGATAAACTGTATACACATTTATACAATGATGAAGACAAGGCGTAGAGATGAAGTGTGTTTTGAGGCATCAAACTTCTGGTTAGCATTTTTTTTGTGCAGTAGGCTTTCTCCCTCCTTTATCCACCCAGCACCTAACTTAGGAGTTTACAAATCAGTGGTATTTGATATATGTTCAATAATAAAAAATGCAGCTGTATCATCTGACTGATTTCTCCAGGCTACAAATTTGCACTGCTGTTTTGTTATATTCTTTTACATAGCAACAATTTATAAGCACCTCCTTGCCTACATTATTTAATCCCAGTTGAGTCTTTAGACAGAGTTACATAGTTAACAGAATGAATTACTTTTTTTTTTCTCTGGGAGGAGGAGGATTTTCCTTGTTAGGGATGTAAGGAGAACTAGAAAGACAAAAATCATGTCCGTAGGAGAGAGGAAAATGAGAAGCAGAGAGCTGAAAAACTCGTAACTGGAAAATGTATCCCCTGATAAAGTAGGAAGAACCTATAGGTTATCTACTCAGACAACTCTTTGTCTCTGATTCTGGTTGAAAGTCAGGTCACGAGAGTATTCTTGGAAGAAATATTTCCTTTCCTTTCTCAGAAAGACACTATCTTCCCGTTATTTGTATCCCATGCTGAAGAGGAAAACATTGAAGACAGTTCCACAATCTGTCACTGGACCTTGGAACAAATGCTTAAAGCTCCTTTGAAAAAGCCAAATGTGGCCTTAAAGCACCTGGGTCATCTTGATTAAACTCTTAGTTCCTCAAGACTAGATCTATGCCATCTGTTTAAATTTTAGATGTCATACCATGAAAAACATATGTAAGATATTTCTTACACCTATGGTAGCTGTTACTGCGAAAAATACTCCAAACTAATAATTTGAAAGATTCAATTGAGAATGAAGAAAATTGTATAAGAAATATCATCTTTCTATGTCAGAAGCAAAGAAAAAGCATGTTTCTCTTCTTTGTGCGTTACTGGAACTTGTATGCCCTCCTCAGTATATTAGCGCTAATGGTGTGGAAGCCTATGAAAGATAATTGCCTTGAGTCATTCTCTAGCTATGGAGAAGGTAAGATTAATAAAGAACATTTGTTATAATTTTGCAACCAATTTATGTAATGCAACTCATAATAAATAACCACATTTTACACAGTCATTCATCAAAGCCAATTTACACATCAATTTGTTCACTGTGTGTTAAACCAACCATTTATAAGAGTAAGTTGGTTTCTTTCTGTGTCCTCTGTTCTCTCTGTTAAAGTAAAAATTATTGTTAGATATGGTAATTTTTTTGACTCTTACAGAGGCAGCATTGATAATGATATATGTTGGCTTCTCAGCTGCTGTTACATGATATATAATTTTGCACAGCATGTTGCTTCTGTCTGGAGTAAGAGGAAATTATTGTTTTAAAAATATAAAACCATTGTTGATAGTCTGTTCTTCTCTCAATAACTTGTCACTCCAGGTGAATACAATTCACCATAAAAGAGGCTGTGGAGTTCCATGGACTGTCAACTCTTAATTATTTCCTGAAAAGGAGGTAGGGAGAACCCAGTAAATAAAATTCACAAATTATCTCCAAGCATCTTATTAAAGCCATTTTCAAGTTACCCTCTTACCAACCTTTAGCCAACATCATCATCTCTCCCTTTGAAGTCAAAGTTGTTGCTAATGTATATAACAAACCTCTGCAAGAGGAAGACCAAGATATTAAATGGTTGGTAGTTTCCCTTTGGGTAGACTGAATAAAAGACAATGGCTCCTAATCTTGAGTCAAAGACTCCAGGAGGTCTATTAAAGTATTGCCCGCAGGTTTTATAGATGCCCAACAGTGCTGCAGGCTTGAGGATAGGAGCCAAGGCTATGGCTGGTGCCACAGAGCCACAGTCTCTATCACTTCTTGCCATGGACAGATCTGCACAGGCCACCCCTTAACCCATCAGCCCTGATGCCACATGCTAGTTATCTAGGTTTAGTTTGATTATGAGCTATATGCTTACTGAGATTGTAAAGGGTATAAGAAGGTGTAATAGTCTCGGAACATGTCCAGATGCTGAAGAGGTAACATCTATCTAGCCACATGGCTGCATTAAATCAAGAGATTAAAATGACATTTTAATTTCTCCTCAGATTTCTTAATACAAAATTTATTTTCATTCCTTAGAATTTCTCCAGTGAACAATAGCTTTAATTATTAGTGTTGTTGGATAATATAACAAGAATATAAGCTATCTACCTTGCTAAACAAAAATAAGTAAATAGGGGGCAACATGGTTCTGGTGTTGGCAGCTGTTATAGTGGCTTCCAGTGTGTAGCAGAAGTAGAGGCATCTTTGGGGCCCATTACCCACTGTGGACAAACTGGGATATTTCTGGAAGCTCAGGCTAGAATCTGTTTTTACAACCCTCCAAAGATTCTGTGATCCCCTTAGTTACTTTTAATAAATCCCTTTCTGCTCAAAGTAGCAGGTTCTGTGGTCTGCTGTGGAGAACCCTGAATGATATACCATCTAAACTAGAAGAAGAAGAAAAAAAGCTCACACAGCACAAAGAAAGGGAGGACAAGTATAAGAAGTAAACATTTTTGACAGTTGGTTTTCTTCTGAGCATAGCCATTAATCCTGCTGTCAGGAAGAATAAAGATACTTCCTGAGTAAGGTGTCAAGAGTTGAGCTGGATTCTTGTAACACTGAGCAGTGGTGGCATACAGATGTGGATGAGCCTTTGGAGCTCTCCTCTTATTTGATAACTCTGCTCCAAACCAGTTAAAATATGTGGTGAAATAGCTCTTAAAAAAAAAAAAAAAAAACAACTTTTAACCCAGAGAAAATAAGTTTAATTCCTTTGGGAGACAATGAGGGCATAATAAAATATATGAGGTATTTTTATTGATTGATTTCTTTTTTTCAAAGGCCTTCCTCTCACAATAACTGCTTTATTCTTCTAAAATCAGTCTGCACGCCTTTCTACACCTCTGAAAGCCCTCTCCAAATCATCATGTGGCTGTCACCCCTTACTCCTGTCCTGGGATGCTCCCCACCCACTGCTCTTTTGTTCAGGTCATTGGTGTGGCAAGATAGGTACTGAAGCCTTTTAGCTCTTCTTGATTTCCATCAGCTTCAGAATGACTCCACATAAACACACAGTAAACACAAGAACTATTCCTTTGTGCAAGGTTAGATCCAAGACAAGTTCCATAGTTGCCCTTTCTTATCAGATTGCCACCCCTAGGATCTTCTTTTCTAGATATTCTAAAAACACTACTGAATTATTATCATAGTCTCCCCAAAGTCTTCATGTTAGTGGTGCTGATGTTTGCTAGGATACCTTCACCGGATTGCTTCTGGTGAGAGACTACTATGAGGGGTACGTTGTGGGGTAGAGTTGGAAGCACACACAGAAAGCACTCCTTGCTCTTAAGTTCCTGGCATGTATGTGCTTTTACGATGGAACTCTAATTACGTGGTCTATGGTCGGCTTCCTTAGCCTTGTACATAAATGTTTAAATGTCAACTACTGTATTTAGAATAATTCCCCTCTCATAGGTCACATCTTACTCATTCTGCCTTAGGTTGGTGTAGGCAAGAGAAAAATGCACAATTTGGAATCCATCAGGCTTAAAATTATGACTGTTCCACCTATAAAACATGTGATATTGAGCCAATTATTTAAGTTATTTGTATCACAGTTTTCTCAAATATAGAAGGAAAGGTGACATGTCATGATTTCACTGATATTTTGAAGTGAGAAATATAATTTAAATGAAATAATAAAGATAATGCCTGCTACATTACCATTATATGCTAAAATAAATAACAAATGTAATTTTTCTATATTAATAAGAAATCAGACTTACTCTCATAGAGATGTCATGTTTCACTTCAATAATAGAAGCTTGGGAAAATATGATCAATCCAGATTAAAAAGATATAAGATGTACATCAGATGTAATATGTGTATTACACTGCTTCAGTCTATCAGTGGGCAGGGAAAGTCAAGTTAATAAATTCCTTTATTTCCAGAATCTGAAGAAAATGATCACTTAGAATTAATAAAATATAAAAACGGTATAGTGGCATTTATTGGAGCAATGATTTTCAAGAATAAGCAGCTTCTACTTTCCTAGACATACTAAAAACTAAGTGGTATTTTTTGGGGGTAAAATCCCTGTTTATCACACTGGTTGATTTCTTGCTGTCTTCTTTTGTTCTTCCATTGATTTTAATCTAGCTCCTAGGTAAAATTGTTTCTTTTCTTCTCTATAATCATTAGGATATAGACATGTATTTTATCATTTCACCTTCCACTTCCAATCCTTTTACTAAAAGCAGTGTATATCAAAGCCACTTTCTTAGTATCTCTGTATCTTGCATCACAGCAGAAAAATACCCAATGTCTGCTGCTGCTGTTGGATGTAAATGAGGCTGACGTGTTTTGGAAACTACCTGTCCAAAGCCACTGTTTTTTGACTAATGGATCTGAACAGTGATGTCAATCTTAGTCTCTTCTAAGTTTGAAGATGCTCAGTGGCAAAGAGTGGTTCAGTTTTTTTAAAGTAACGCATATAGTAAAATACAATAGCCTACAGGCAACTTGACACAGACACAACATTCTTTTTTTAAATTTATTTTGGCACTTAAGATCTGAAATGAATAAGTTGTATCAGTTTGAAGTATCAACAGCTGATTTTCTTTAATCTGTTTATACATATAACAGGGTGACTAGAACAATATACCTAGGTATAACTAGGTATGATTTGCCTTTTTGAGCAAGAAAAGTGTATCAACATGCCCTCCAGAGCTACTGGCAACACAAGAGTTTTCCTTCTTTAACTGAGCCTCCATCCCTTGCTGGGTCCTGCAGGGTCCCGTTAGACCGCCCCTGGAAATTTATTTCATGACTCTGGTGGCTTGTTCTGGCTTAAGAGTTTGACTTTTAAAAATAAATTTTGGGCTGGGCGCTGTGCGCAGTGGCTCATGCCTGTAATCCCAGCACTTTGAGAGGCCGAGGCAGGTGGATCACGAGGTCAAAGATCGAGACCATCCTCGTCAACATGGTGAAACCCCGTCTCTACTAAAAATACAAAAACTTAGCTGGGCATGGTGGCGCATGCCCAGCTACTCAGGAGGCTGAGGCAGGAGAATTGCCTGAACCCAGGAGGCGGAGGTTGCGGTGGGCTGAGATCGCGCCATTGCACTCCAGCCTGGGTATCAAGAGCAAAACTCCGTTTCAATAAAAATAAATAAATAAATAAATAAATAAATTTTGCTTTGCTTCTCATGTAGGTCAAGAGTGGAATATACATTTGTTTTCCTGGGCTCAACCAATATATTTTTAATTGAATTAACTGCCAATATATAACAAATAATTATACATTTAATAAAAATATTAATATTTCTAACTACCTTATAAAACATCAGAAGACATAGGCAATACTGAGCCAGCCTTTCTGATAAGAGGTGATTGTCTGGAGCTGAGGAGTGTTGCCTCATTTAAAGGGTGTATGTTCTTTAGCTCTGGGTCCTCATGATTTCTGTTGTTTCTTTGAGAATAATGGCGAGTTTCAGTTGATATCTGTCATTGCACCGGCACTGGTGTTTTTCTTAGTGGAGCAATATGTCTTTGGCACATGTCTGTATCAGATGTGGAAAGTGAAAGGAGAAACCAAAGAGGTTGAAGAAGAAAAATCATCTAGATTATAATTCTTAATGGAAGTGAGAAGTGTCCCAGATGACTCATCCGTTTGCATCATTGCTCATTTCCTACAGATATTTCAGTTTGCAATCCCAGTTCTAAATCCATCTGGATTTAGGGACACCAGAATTGCACTGCTTTACTGATCCATCATTTTTTCTGCAAAGAAGATTGCTGTTGTTGCTTAAGATTGTTTCCTGAATAAATCTTTTACATCTTGCTGCAGTCTCACCAAGTATTGACTTATAGAAATGGCGCTTTCAGGATTTAAATCAAAATATTAAAATAAACGTGTGTATTATTAGAAGAACAGAGGTATATTATGGAATAACTAATTACCCTTCGAAATCATCTACCATCTGATTAACTTGGAATATTTCTATGCGTTGAATTTCTTTGATTGCAAACCCTGGGTAATTTAAACAAAAGAGGATTTAATAGAAGATTAGAGGATGGCACAAGAATCAGTGACAGGACTTGGTAGAACCAGTCTCATCAGGGTGGGAGCAAGTACAGCTTAAGGAAGTTGGATGGCAGAAGTTGCATGTCAATTCTAACAACATGCTGCTGATGACAAATAACATCTCCAAAAGGTTTTTGTTTTCTTATTCTTTCGTGCATTGACTCAAGACTCAAAGTCCAGATGTTCAGATAGCCTACAGTGAATGACACTTGTCCCTAGGGGAGGTCACTGTACCTTGATTGACAGCTTCACAGAGACTACAAAAAGTGGTGGAGAGAGAAATTCTCCAAAAGAAAATCCAGATCCCTATGACCAGAAGGAGGAGAAGGTTGCCAAAGAGACAGCAAATGCCCACTGCAGAAACTGTTCACTATAATCTAATGTCTTTAATTTCATCAATGTTTTGCAGAAAACAAAAAGACAAAAATAAGACAAAAAACAAAAGAAAAAGAAAAAAATAGACAACTCACTTTGTGCCTTTGACACTTTCTCTACAGATTGCCTTTTCATGAATATATGGTCATGTACAGTCAGCCTCATTCCCTACAAAAAGGTTCAAGGCCCTAATATAAATAGATTAAGTCTCGGTCTTGGTATTTCAATTTCAGAAAAAATTTTGAGTAACAAAATACTTAGACTGTGAGCAGAATTGGGAAGCCTACCTAAACTACTATATAAGGCAGAGAAATAGATTAAAGTGTAAAAATATATTTGAGAGATTTCCGTAATGTGAGTGGCTTTATTTACCGTCACTCTCAGCTAGATAAAAACTTCTAATCCATGGTGGTGCCTCAGGATAGAACATTTATTTCCCCCTTAGAGTCTGCTGGGATATCTAAGGATATCCCATATTCTTATTTTGATCTGTGCAGCTTCAGTTACCCATAGATTGTCAGAACTAAAATGATTGTTTGTCAGAGAGTTGCCAGGGACCATTCATAGCTCAGAAGATTTTAAAATTATATCAGAGGATATCTAAAGCTTGTGATGCTGCAGACCTGCTACAAAGATTTTTTAGAAGCAGGGGAATTCTTTATGCTGGAGGGAAGAATTACAATAGAAACACATAGGGATTTGGGCTGATTAAGTCAAAATCAAGTTGAATTTAGTACATATCACGAACCCATTTGTTAATATAATCCAAAAGCCTGTGAAAATCAGTAAGCTGGAAATATTCAGTATGCAGCTTGGGCCTGTCAGGGAGAGCTGAAGAGACCTGCAAACTGATTTTCAGTTGTGTGTGGGGTGGGGTAGAGCAATGTGAGTAGTGAAGGTGCGGAAATGAAGAAATGTGCCGAGCAGCATTGGTTATAACTTTAAGCAAACTCTTCATGCTGGGAGATGAGAGGCAAAAAAGAGCTAGTTATAAGATCAAGATGATGATGTGGTTGTTGAGTAGGACTTTTCAATGAAGTTCCCTTTTTAACTTGCCCTTTCCCACAGTCTTACCTTTCTCCCTTCACTCCTCTTTAATACCAGACTTCCTATAGGATGCCTGCACAGTCTTCCCATCTTGCCATTTTTATATTTCAAAATGAAACATGGTAAATTTAATATATAAATTTAATTTTGACATTTAAATTTTTTAGAGGCTTAACTTATAATGTCAAATACAAATATACTTCAAAACTGCTTTTTCTTCCTCTAATGTACATCCAAATTCCTTGCCTCCAGCATAATTTCATCCTTGCTTTCTGAGCCTACTCTGTTGTTAGGACCTTTAATCCTCATCTCTATTTCTGCTTCTTACGTAAAGAGAAAGGAATAGAAGGTAGCAAGGAAAAAGTAAGAGACAATGGAGAGAAAAACTATTTTATGCAGATCCCATGTAATATTTATCTTTTGTCTATCTTGTCTGCTTGGTTTTAAAAACTGAACTCTGAATAAAGTATTTTAGTTTATTCAGGGGAGATCTAGATATGTGGGCCCTACAAATTTGCCAAACTGGGGGAATTTTTATGGAAAAGAATATAAAACCATGAATAGAAATGTAAGTTCCAGGATGATTATTTATCTGGCTTCCCCTTCCAGTTTATATGAATAAGAGCAAAAATTATTTCCAAATCATGGTAAAAAACAAAATTGACAAAATGGATAAGTACACCTTATTTTCTAAGGGGCTAATAAAGAATAGTAGATATAATAAAGCCTTGTTGAACTGAATTCCAGAGAAAAACAAGTTAGGGTACCATGTCAATTTCTCTACGTGGGAATGGTTCCTGGTCTGAATATGAATGGGTGGAGGTGTAGGCCTGATGTTGTTGAAGAGAATGCTGCAGGATTAAAAAGAAAACAGATAAGCTTTAGATGACACAGTGATGGTAGGAGATATTTGAATCTGGAAGACTCCAAGCAAAAAACAAATTTTTCAGTCAAATAAGTTTCTCTATCTGAATATTATCAAGAATTCAGCCATGAAAGAGAAGCTGATAAGCAGAAAGAAATAACATATTCTTGTGTTGCTTCTATTTTGAAGCCCTGACAAAGTTGAATCCAAAGGTGAACTAAAACTATTTTAAATTGCATCTCAACTTTCATTTGGAATATGAGCATGATAAAAAAAGAGAGTAGTGATAACACAAACATGAAGCAGGGCTGGTCACAGGTAAAGTCAATGCTGTGAGGTAGCACAGGCTCAATTTGATGATAAAGATTCTGAATGCCAGTCCCTTCTCTAACTTCGAACAGGGGCAGCAGCTTGCATTCACTGGCAAAGAAGCAAAACAAATTAAAGTTTTATATACCATATTCATAATACAATAACACATTAGAAGATATGTGATGAAGCAGGTAAACATGTCCCATAATCAAGAAAAAAAAGTCAATATAAATTGAGTTAGAAATGTCCTGGTATCAGACTATGCAGGTCTAGAATTAAACATAAACATAACTGTGAAAAATAAGTAATTTATAGGAAAAAAATGGATAAAGAGATGAGCTATTGTGGGAGAGAAGTGGAAGTTGTAAAATAAAAAAGAATCTGATTAAAATTCTAAAAGTTAAAATTTTAATATTTGAAAACGAACAATTATTGATGGTTCTGAAAGTAAATTGTAAAAGATTCAATGAACTCAAAGATGAATCAATACAAAACATCAAACTGAAGGACACAGTTAAAAAACAAAAAGGTAGGAAAAAGTAAGCAGACCATCTGTAACTTCTTGGAATTATCAAGAAACTTAGCACACTTGTATTTGAAGTTCAATAAGGAGAAGAGAGAAAAGAAAATAAAACATATGTTAAACATGATAACCAAAATTGATATTTTACACATTTTACAAAAAATTATCAATACATTGATTCAAAAGCTTAACAAACTACAAGTAGAAAGAAGAAAAACACACATAGGCATGTTAGAGTCAATTGCTGGAAACCAAAAAGAAAGAGAAAAATCTTAAAAGCAGACAGAGGGGAAAAAAGAAACATATACAAATAAGCAGCTACAGGAATTATGACCGACTTCTCATCAGAACACTGCAAACTAGTCTACCGTTCAACTAGTAGACATTCAAATGGCTGCTTAATCTAAATATTGGTAAAGATATGGACTGAATAGAACTCTTATACATATCTGAGGTAGCTATCAAATGATATGCCAATTATGAAAAATATTTAAATTTTTCTTATATAAGTCAACTTTAATCTACTTTTGACTCAGGTATATATGTATATATATATATATTATATATATATATAATATTTTCTATATCCATTCATCTGTTAATGGACATTTAGGTTGATTCCATATCTTTGCTATTGTGAATAGTGCTGCAATTAACATTAGAGTTTGGATGTACCTTAGTATATAGATTTCTCTCCCTTTGAATAAATATCCAGTTGCTGAATCATATGGTAGTGTTCAAGGAAAAACTGAGAACATTGTAAACAGAAAAACAGTTATTCAAATATGATGGATAGATAAAGTCCTTAACAGGCAAACAAAAGCTGAGAGAATTCAGCACCCCCAGACTCATCTTGCAAGAAATGCTGAAGAAAATACTTCTCAAGGTATAAACCCACTGCTAAAATTAAGTACATGAGCAAACCCAGAATACGCTATTACTAAATTTGTTGTGTGTAATTCACCCATAACTCTGGTATTTTCCATACCATAATACTGGTACTAAGCACAAAAGACAAAATATATAGAAAACATAATAGTTACAGCAACCTGTTAAGGAGGTAATTTTAAGAATGGAAATTGAGAAAACTGAAAATCAAAATGTAGTGCAAATGGAGTTAAAGTGTAATTTTTTTCCTTTGTTTCTATTTATTCTTTTGTGTTCTAAGATAAGTTGCCATCTTTTGAAAATAACTTGTTATGTTTATAAAATGTTTTTGTAAGCCTCATGGCAACCACAATGCAAAAATTTGAAACAGATTCACTAAAAGTAAAAGTTACAATTTAAAACATACCACCAGATATAATAACCACAAAGGAAGACCATAACAAAAAGTCTCAAAACCATCAGAAAACAAGCAACAAAATGAGAGTAGTTACTAATTACTTACCACTATAACACATATTGGTATAAGTAATAAGTATATACCTTATATAACGTCTTACTTATCAATGATAAAACTGAATGTAAATGTTTCAGCTATCCAATGAAAAGGCAAAGTATGGCTGAATGGATAACGAAACGAGACCCAACTACATGTTGCCTCAAGAAACCCACATATGTAGACTAAAAGTGAAGGATGAAAAAAAGATATTTCCTACAAATGGAAAGAAAAAAAAGTAGGAGTAGCTACATTCTTATCATATAAAATAGCTTACAAATCTATGCTCAAAAGAGACAAATTCACTATATATTGATAAAGGGGTCAATTTAGCAAGAGGATATCATAATTATAAATATATGCACTGAACACCAAAGATCCCAAATCTATAAAGCCAACATGAATAGACCTAAAGGGGGAGATAGACTGCCATACAATAATAGTAAAGGACTTTAACAAACCACTCTCAGTAACAGGCAGATCATCCAGACAGATAACAACAAAGAAACAGCAGAGCCAAACTGCACACTAGATCTAATAGGCCTAATTGACATTTGCAGAACATTTCGTCCAACTGCTGCACGGCATACTTTCTTTTCATCAGCACATGGAACATTTTCCACAAATGACCACATCTTGATCCACAAAATAAGCCTGTGGAAACTTTTTTATTTTTAAATCAAGTATTATCTCTGACTGCAATGGAATAAAACTAGCCATCAAAAAACAAGAAGAACCTTGGAAAATACGGACAAGATTAGATGCATTCAGGGTGATATAGCTGTAGATGGAGTCTTGGAAACTACATAACCTTGGAAATTAAACAACATGCTCCTGAATGGCCAATGGTCAATGAAAGAATTAAGAAGGAAATTTAAATTAAAAAAATGAAAATGGAAATACAACATACCAAAATCTATAGGATACAACAATAGCAGTACTAAACAGGAAGTTTATAGCAATAGACACCTATATCAAAAAATAGAAAGATTTCAAAATTAACAGCCCAATGATGTGCCTCAAGGAGCTAGAGAAGCAAGAACAAACCAATTAGTAGAAGGAAATTAATAATAAATATTGGAGCACAAATAAATGCAAATGAGACTTGAAAAACAATACAAGATCAGTGGTGGTGCCTCATGCCTGTAATCCCAGAACTTTGGGAGGCTGAGGTGGGTGGATCACTTGACGTCAGGAATTTGATACGAGCCTGGCCAATCTGATGAAACCCAGTCTCTACTAAAAATATAAAAATTAGCTGGGTGTGGTGGTACATGGCTTTAATCCCAGCTACTGGGGAGGCTGAGACAGGAGGATTGCTTGAATCTAGGAAATGGAGGTTGCAGTGAGCCAAGGTCACACCACTGCAATTCAGCCTGGGTGACGGAGCAAGATCCTGTCTCAAACAAACAAACAAACAAGCCAAAATGTTTGTTTCCTAAAAAGATAAACACAATTCAAAACTTTTGATAAGACTTATAGAAAAAAGAATACCCATATAAGTAACATCAAGAAAAAAAAAGGAGACATAACAACTGAGAACGCTGAAATACAATGCATCGTTAGAGATTGTTATGAACAACAGTTTTTTACTTGTTCTTTTACACTTTTTTGTAATCAGCTATCACCAAAAGAACATCCTCAGCTAGCCCACTTATCACAGGTGGAGGATGAGAGTCATGTATAGCAGAGACACGAGAAGCCAGGCCATCTGGGTAACTCCCACCTAGGCTACTTGAACCCCAGCTTACCTGGGGGGAGACACATGCATGATAAATTAGTTGTTTTAACCCATGGAGTTTTGGGATGGTGCTATGCAACATTACTGTAGCAGTAGTTACCCAATAAACTCAGTAACAACATGTTACACAGCTTCATCTATTTATGGGTATCTTTATTTTAAGTTCCAGAATTTACTTTGTTGTTACAAAGGTTGCAGGTATTCTTCCAGTAATGAACATTTATTTCATTAATATCCAATTTATTCCCTGCTGTTTGTTTCTACCTCTTTCTGCACACAAACTAGCTTTTTTCATGCCAAATCATAGTATAATCTTTTAAAAGACATTTTAAATAGCAATTCAACACAACTTATATGGAGCCAACAATGCACACAACTCATGTTAATTAAGGTTGGTTGTGAATAGCTATGATCAAGTTCATGCACATACAGGCCCGGACAGCCACGTCAAAACTGTCACTTGGCTGACAGTAATTGTAAAACACTATAAATTATGGGAAACATCTCAGTTACAGGATGCTATATATGAAATGAATGTGATTCTCAGAATCATTGGAAAATGATATATCCCTGGTCACTGCATTCACAGTCTGAGTTGCTCTTGCCACGTTAGTCTCTTTCTGAAAGAGGTTTATTCTTTTCAAAATGCCTGATTTCAAGAAAGGTCTTAGAGATAACTTTCTATGTCATTCCTGTCCCTCCATCTGTTGAGTATCTTTAGCTCTTGCTACACATTCTTTTTTTTTTCCAGGGTTGGGATGGTCTCTAATTTTGGATAATTTTGCCCTTTAGCTATAATTGAAAGATTTGGAATCATTTTTTGGTGCACATTGTCACTTATAGAGCAGGCAAGAGGAGTTCTTACTCTGGGCTCCAAACACTAGCAAATCCTACTCTGGTCTTCTGGCCAAGGCAAAGAAGGTCTTCTCCCTAGGAGGCAAAGAGTTTACTGTAGGGAATGTACCTAACTAAAACCCAATCCCCTTCCCCACCTGTACCATACTTCAAGTCCCACATTGCTGATGTCTGTATCCTTGGCCTGAGGAGTGGGCAGGGAGTGTCTGTTTATAGGACCATAGATAGAGCTTCATCATGAGTAGGGTAGGCTGACAAAATGCTTGTGCATTACGCCTCATGAAGGACAGAGACTTGTGGGATAAAGGAGGTAAATCAGAGGCTAGAATACAGCCTGCTTTCCTGCCTCACCAAGTTCCAGTGTGGAATTCTAAATTTGACTCTGGCCTTTCAATTCATTGTGAAGGTATAGTTTTCAAAGTAAAAGGCTAAAACATATTTCATTTGTTTATTATTAGCCTAATGTATGTTTTAAATATTTATAGATATGGTATTTCTGCCTCTAGTTGCATCCTTCTCTCACTTCGCACAAATGTTAGATTCAGGTACACAGCTTGAGGATTCTGAAGGAATATCTATTCTATAGTGGGATCAAAATGTACTTACACTACATTCAATGTACAAAAAACATTTACCTTGATCTTTTTTCACTCCTAAGAACTGATATAATATTTGTTCCTAAGCCACACTCAATTGGATGGCAGAAAATATAAGCTATAGGCTTTCTGTCTGAAGTTGGACAACTTCGTTTTTAAGGCAGTGTTGAGAAATCTATATTTGATAGTTCTCCTCATATTCCTTTTTGATAACAATTAAAGCAAAGAATAATGACTGCCGATTATTGAGAACTATGTGTCAGATATTTGGATAGGATTTTCATGTGTATAAACATATCTAATACTTAAACAACACAGTGAGGTAGGTAGTATCATTACCACATTACATGAAGTGAACTTGAGGTACAGAGAGGTGAATGAATTTGTTTAAGTTTGCTTTGCTTGAATGTGGAGAAGACAGAAATCAAATCCCAGGCAGACTGACTTTGGAGTCTGTTCTGTCTTTACAATGAATGCTGTTCTGCTTCTCTAAGATGACCTGTGTAGATACCATTTGTTTCTCAGGACATTATGTTATCCTTTTTGAAACCCTCTCAGCATGTGGGACCTTCTTCATCCCTGGCCCTCTCATACTAGACAGGGGATGAGAAGTATCCTGAACTCCTGTAATCACACACTTCCTTTGAACATGCTGCAAAAATATCCCTGTGCAATGCTGAAAAAACAGGATGTAGAGTTCTCCTAGAGGCCACATTCCTCTAGTTTGCTGTAGGGACAGCTTGTCTCTGGTCTCCCTGATGCTCCCAGCTCTTCCCATAATTCTCCTGGATGTTTATATCAGTATATGTTCCCAGAAAGGAAACAATGATACAAGTATTGAAGCTCTCTTTCACACCAATATTCTATTTTCTGTTTCCCACTCTTTGCCAGGGGTTTAATGATGTGATGTCTTGTGATGTGTACTTTCTTTATTTTTCTACCAATAAGGATTTCTCCTTTCTTTCTACTTTTTGATAGGATATTAGTTACCTATTTTCCTATTCAAAATATATCTTATTTGTTATTAATTGTGGTAGAATACACATAACATAAATTTAGCATTTTAACCATTTTAAAGATATAATTTTTTTCAGTAGTGTCAAGTATATTCACACTGTTGAGCAATCTCTAGAAATTTTCATTATATAAAACTAAAGCAACATGAAACAATAATTTTCCATTTTTACCTCTCCCATCCCCAGAAACCACTATTCTGCTTTTTGTTTCTATAAATTTGACTACTATATAAGTGGAATCATAGAGTATTTGTTTTTCATAATAGTCTTATTTAACTTAGAAGTTAAGTTTATTCCATATTGTAGCATGTATCAGAATGTCTTTTTTAAAAGGCTGAATAATATTTCATTGTATGTATATATCACATGTGTTTGTTAACCCATTGAGGGACACTTGGATTGCTTCTACCTTTTGGATATTGTGAATAATGCTGTTGTGAATATGGTGTACCTTCTTCTATTTGAATTCTGTGATATTTAAATTATTAGGAAGAAACATATAAGGGAAAGAGTAAAATGCACAATATATTATTAGTTTCATATTTTCAAAATAACATTCATGTTACATCCTGTGTCCCATCTTAGTCCCTTCTTAGAGCTTTGATCTCAGAGCTCTTCAGAGATTTGATCTCAGAGACACAGAAATAAGTTGCCAAACAAATCCATTCAGTTTTCAAGGATATTAGTATATAGTGAGAAAGGGTGGTATTTGTTCATTCTCCCCAAAAAGGAACATGATTTTAACATTAAAAACATAAGTCAATAGAGCTAATTACATTTGATGCTGGAGACTTTGTTTTATCCAGCTTCTTACAGCAGGGGATAATTGGGAATTCAACCCTGAACAATTCTATTCCTTGAAAATATCATAGAGGAAAGCTATTGCCAAATCCAATCAAACCTAATTTTCTTGCCATTGATATGGCAACTGTAAAGTGAATGAAAATCATTGAAACACCTGCACATGGGCATTGTGAGAGCTCCAGCATGCCTCTATTTCAATTTTCACCTTTCTCGCTTGGGTTGAAGCAATCATGACCATTGATATGTCGAATATGTGACTTAAAAAAATCAAGACCACTGTTTCAACTCAATAGTTGCAAAGAAGTAGATAAACTTTTTCTTTTTTGATCAGAATAACAATGACAAGAAGATAAACTTTCTGTAGCATTAAATTATGTGCATTATAATTTATAACCCATCTTTTCCCAAGAAAATGTTAAGACCCCTGACTTGGTTTTAAAAGGTTTTTGTTTCATAAATTTCTAAATGTTTCAAATGGAAAGATACTAAGACTCATTCTTATTTGATATTGTAATTTATCCAAAGTGTTGGATTAAGTTTAAATATTTTAATCTCCTAAAATCACAGTTTTATGTGTTAAGATCTTTAAAAAAGCATACTAAACTTTCAGTAGATTAAATATCAATTTTTTAAAAAAGTTTTAAGACATAAGTTTCAAAACATTATACATTAGGCTAAAATTGCTTAATTCCTCATCCCCTTGCAATAATTTCCACTACTCTTAGTTAAAAATCTAACTTGAAACCCATGTCTGTTGTTTAATATTGAATGTCAACTTGATTGAAGGATGCAACATATTGTTCTTAGGTGTGTCTGTGAGGGTGTTGCCAAAAGAGATTAACATTTGAGTCAGTGGACTTGGAAAGGCAGACCCGCCCTCAGTCTTGGCAGGCATCACTTAATCAGCTGCCACTGCAGCTACGATAAAAGCAGGCAGAGGAACATGGAAGGACTAGACTGGCTGAGTTTTCCAGCCCCCATCTTTCTTCCATGCTGGGTGCTTCCTGCCCTTAAACCCTAGTCTCCAAGTTCTTCAGCTTTTGGACTCCTAGACTTAAACCAGTGATTTTTCAGGGGTTTTCAGACCTTTGGCCACAGACTGAAGGCTGCATTTGGCTTCCCTAATTTTGAGGTTTTGAGACTTAGACTGGATTCCTGGCTCCTCAGCTTACAGATGGCCTATTGTGGGACCTCACCTTTGTGATCATGTAAGCCAGTGCTCCTTAATAAACTCCCTTTCATATATACATCTATTCTATTAGTCCTGTACCTCTAGAGAACCCTGACACAGTATGGCTTCCATTGTTGTATCATATGGACCAAACTTACCTTTCTAATTTCATCTCCTCTCCATCTCTCTAGGGCCTCTCCTTCAGCTCTACAGGATTCTTTGCCTTTCTTTGAACATTCTACACTCAATCCCATTTCATCAGGATAGCTTGGGTTATCATGTAGTAATATGTAACTCCTCAAATCTCAAACAATTAAAACAGAAAAGTTTTCCCTTCTCAGTTCCATCATTTTTATTAAGGGAACCAAGGGTAAGAGGATACTCACTATTTTGAACACAAATTATTGTTCTATGGGGAATAAAAGAAACACTGTAAATTGTCAAGCCAACAAGTAACTACTTCAGCCCAGAAGTGACACACATAGCTTCTGTTCGTAATCGTTGGCCAGAATTAACCATATGACCTACCACAACAGGATGGGGCCAGAAAATAGAAAACACTCCTATGAATCTCAAAGAAGGGAGAAGCAGGAATATTTAGCAAAAAGCATGAATGATTACCCTATCAATTTTTCACTTGCTACTGATAGGATGGGGAATACTCTTTCCTCTGAAAGTCACTCTCTCTTTTACTTCATTCTGCTCTTAGTCAAAATCATTAGGTCATTCCTGCTGATCCTACTATCTAAAACATATTTTCTGTTATTACTATCTTTTTACCTTTTTTATTTTTGTTCTTCACTTGTCTTTACCTAAAATTATATATTTTTATTGTTTGCTTGTTTTACACACACAAGTGCATTATTTTTAATATGTACAATATTATATTTTCTGTCCTGTTCATTGATTCATTGATATATCCCCAGTGACTAAGAGAGTATTTGGAGTTCAGCAGACAATGAGCAAATGTTTTCTGAATGAGTGACTACATATATTAGATTGATGCATACAAGTTTAGACCACATATCTCTAATTCTGTCTCTATCTATATGGTGAAATATCAGTTCATATATGTGTTGCAAACAGGCAAATTTAATTTTATACTACATCTTAACTATAAAGAGAAAATTTAGTTTCTGGAGGTTTAGAAAACCATTCAGTTCTTCCTCATGACGTGCTCCCTCTGCTGGTTTTCTTGGAGCCAGGCCAAGATGAAGCTCAGTAACTCAGTCTTAAAATAATTCGAATCTAGCAAATCAAGATATCTTTTAAATATTAACTTGCTTTCTTCATATAACTGCTTTCATATTCCTCTTCCCTCCATTCTCCTTTCCAATATGGCGTTTGGATCTGTAGGGAGGGGTCTGGCCTGCAAAAGGAAGTAGATGGGAGCCTGGGTCCTTAAATCTTCCCAAGGTTCGCTTACTCCTCCCTGACCTCAACTGTAGAATGGATGAACTGGTATGCTTTCTGCAATAATGTGCAATGAAGTAGATCTAATTTCTGTCTATTGGTCTTAATGTGCTAATATCAGGGATCTGTCTCCTATCATTTACTTCTTTGCTTCTCTTCTCACCCTGACAATTGCATGTGTCACTGAAAATGTTTGCATGCAATATCCCTCCTAGTGATTTAACAGATTCTCAGTCCTGCAGGAGCTAATGCTACTAACCTGTCAAACTCAGGCTCCTTACTTATTTACATTTTTCTAGCCCACACTCCTTCTCCTGTGGAGAATCTATCTGATTCACCAACTGTTTTTTGCATTCTACAATGTCTCTGCTTGGAATAGGTTGAGTCTTTTCTTCCTTAAGACATACCTTCCCATAGGGCCACAAGTCTTGTGACCTAGTTATCATGTTGGAGAATATATGCTATGGAAGAAATTGTATGTATGTGTCCTCTGGTCATTTCTTTTAAGAAGTTTTTTTATTGGGAAGCCAAGTGAAAATCTGGAGCTAGAGATTCACAGATTGGTTTGTCCACATTTTCTATTGCTTCATGTTTTGATGCAATATTCAAAGCATTACTGGATTGACAATAGTCTGGCTATGTATGAAAAAGCTGCAGTGGTGATTCTGAGATATGTGATTTTTTACCTTATTCACTAATTTATAGAAGATGATCCACCACCTTTTCAAAATAGAGTCAGCTTGGGAAATTTTATTGGAAAGTTGGATATCACAGGGATCCTCCAACTACAAAATGTTTTGGAAATATATTTTAATTTTATTTTGGCTTTTCAGTGAAACACACACAAAAAAAATAAGGTACCAGGTATTATATAAATAGGTCCGTTAGCTAAAATGATTGGAGGAGAAAGTAAGCAGGAGTAACATTAAAGCCAAATTATCCTTGAAATGTACATCACCATGAAAAATGTGTGTAGCAGAAAAGTAACCAAATCATCAACACAATTTGTAAGACTATACAGATATATAAATTTATATTATAGATAATTTAAAATGCATTTTGCTATAAGTTTCCAAGTGAATTCTGTATATCACAGAAAATAACTAGAATCAGTATAAGGAACCTACAGATACTTAGTCTCCAGTGGCCAACCTGAGGTTGAGAAGTACTGTGTGGACTGAATTTGTTACTACACGTGCGTTCTACAGAGGCATTGGCACAACAGATTTTCATGACTCTACCTTCCTTTGTATTAAATATTTAGCCCACAGAGGAGGTGACAAGTGCCATCGATTAATCACAAATAAGACAAATAGGGGTGTTCTTATTCATTTTACATCAGCAAATTGAGATGTGAGGAGGAATGAAGAAGCTGCAGGAGACCTATGGTGATTTTAGTTGAGAGTCACTGGCAGACCCAAAGTGAGAGCTTAGTATGTGAGCAGTTGGACGAAGTTTGAAAGCAACCCCAAAGCAATTCCCAATCAGATAACTTTGAAATTTGAAAGTCAAGTTCAGAAAAACTATATAACAGTTGTTCTCAACTAGAAGCAATATGAAAAAGGACACTCAAAAAACAACCAACTAGTAAACAGTTACAGAGAAAGTTTTACTGGTAGAAACAGAAGAATCAATTACTTAAATTATAACTGTTAAACATCACTATGGAGTTCCGAAAACTGTTGGTGTGAGTTATTTTATCTGTTAACTCTGTGTGCTCCTTTTCTACAAACACCAACTTATCAATGCATGAGTCAGGATATTTGTTTTAGATATTTTCTTCCTTAAATGTCTTTTTGTTGTGCCCCACAAACCACTGTAAATCATTTGCTTTCCTTTTTTAAAAAAAATTATGTCAGGAGAAATGATCACATTCATTCTTGTGTTACTCAGAATTTACTCCAGTATTCTAATACTCTAGTGAAACTACCTAAAAAGTTTTATGAGTATTCTCAATGAGGCAGCAGGTGTGAAAGAGAAATTGCTTTGGTGGTTACTGAGAGAAATTTATGGAGAATCCATACTAAATAAATGTAGGCAGTCTTGGGTTTATTTTTTCAAAATAAACATAAGCATAAGTGATAAAGCAGCATGGAAATAAGTTTTAAATAGGAAGAAATTTGGACCTGAGATAGGTTAATTCTTTTTAACAGTAGAGGCACTTAAAGGTGACTAAGAGCTGTGCAAGGTAGATAGATATGGAGAATCTTTATCTTTCTGTCTTTCTCCTATCAACTCACAGTGGGAAGAATGGAAAAATAAATACTAAGGCTGAGAGATCATAAGCTGAACAACAAGAGAATAGTTGAAATAATTTTTCTGGGACCCAAACCAGTCTGTGACTCATAGAATCCTTTGTGAGTTTTGAAGCAATGTTAATACTAAACATAAATTACAAAGAATTTCAATTGAATTTGTGTTAAAAGAACTTGTTGGAAGAATTAAGGATTAGTTATTAAAATAAATTAGTAAAGTTTATTTTTAAGCCATTTATATTAACTTAAGAGAAGATGCTTTCTTTTAAACTCCCCCCCCCCCCGCCACTGGGAAATCTTGCAGAATAAGCAGAAAACAGGGCCTAAGTTGCAAAGGAAAAGAAGGGAGAGTTAACTTTTATTGCATAGTCTGATATGTTCTAAGCCATACAGTGTTCAGTTATTTAACTGGTGTCTTTCATTTCAAAACCCACCCTTGTTTTCTCTGCTTTGTGATGCTAGAAAGGGGAAGCACATGAGAAAGAGTTTCAGGATGAGAGGGAAGGAAACACTTGATTCTTCCAGTTTTCCCACTCTTCCTGATAGTGTGGTTTCAGCAAGGTGCAAGTTGTTACAGTTTTCATTTTTTCTGCACTCCCAGAACCAGTGGTATTGTGCCCCCTCAGAAGTACCAGCAATATCTGGGCAATCTCTCCCCATCAGGGATCTGAGTTCTGCTGTGTGAAGTGCCTTCAGCACGCCTTAGAGTCTCACAATGCAAACCACTTCTCTCCGATTCCATGGCTCCAAATGTGGTTGCAGTTGCCTGCAGTTATTGTTTCTGTGGTATTGCTATGTCCCCTCTCCATTTATGCAGTTCTCTAACAACTTTGAAGATAATTTCTTACATTAAATTCTCTGTTAAAATGACTGACAGGTTTTTCTTTCCAAATTAGCTTCTATCTGATACCACTCTTTACATAAATTGTGTCAATTTTATAAATGAGTAAATGAAAGTGAAAATGGGTTCAGTAACTTGCCTACTGTTTCATAGCTGGCAGAAGGCATAACTAGAATGTGTTTCCAGATCTACGGCCCATGGTCTTTGCTAATATTGCAGAAAGAATCAGCAAAATAGGAGAAAGACCATGACCATGAGAGATGCTTGTTGCCAAATGTTAAGAATTTTAAAAAGTAATTTAAGAATAAAGGTGTATTCTGATTAATCATCTCTCTCTCTCTCCCCTTTTCTTTCTTTCTCTGTTTATATATAAAATTTGTTTATCTCCCTTCCAAATCACCACTCTGACATAAAAAGGGTTACTTGTAAAAAGGCATGGATCCTGAAGAAGAAAAGATATTAGCATGTTGGAAGTATTAATAACATTGTGGAAGTAAAAAAGAAGATGAACAAGTAGAAATAGGCTAAGCAGAGCAGAGAAAACATAAACCTAAGTCTGCAGTGAGGGTGCCTTAAGGACCATGCCTCAGAATGCTAGAAAGTTTCTCAAATTGGAGATAGCAGCTTTCTTTTATAAAGTTGGTGCTGAAACAGTAGGATTTGTTGAAATTGTTGTAAGTAGCAGTTAGATCTCCATAGTCCCCTTACTAATACAGCTTAGTTGTTATATCTTGCTACAAACCAATGAGAATAGTTTGGATAGAAGAATGGGAGGAAATTGAAACTTCCATGGGTTTAGTAAGGAGTGACCAGGGAGGACTTAGGAGGAGACAGTAAATAGTTGATGGAACAAGATTTTGGAAGGGATGAGATTTGAAGAAAGGGGACTGGCTGGTCTTCTATAGAATTTTTTTCCCCACAAATGAAGAAAGCACAGATGGATGAAGTTATTTGGAAAGGTGTATTGGAAGGTATTTCTAGGAACCTGCATAGTCTCCATTTGAGAACACAAGGATAATACAAAAGGTTTGGAAAGAGAAACATTAGTTTGAATTAGCTATATAGGTAATCAAAACAGGAACCTACACACAAGATTTTTCTGCCATATGTGATTGTTATCTTAAACGAAGACTGATACCTGAATTCACATAATACAGGTTACATACTTTGGCCCATGCATCATATTTAACTTGAAAATATATTATAAAAAATTAGTTGCCAACATTTGGGCACTTAGCTACTTTTATTTTGAAAAATAGTCCCATTTAAAAGCTTCTTGAAAGACTGGATGATTGTAAAATACTGATACACATTTTAGGATGTAACTGAGTGGTGGGAAATTTCTTTTTGAGACAGAGGTTCATTCTTGTTGCCCAGACTGGAGTGCAGTGGCTTGATCTCGGCTCACCACAATCTCCGCCTCCCATGTTCAAATGACTCTCCTGCCTGAGCCTCCTGAGTAGCTGAGATTACAGGCATGCACCACCAGGCCCGGCTAAATTTGTACTTTTTCTTAGTAGAGATGGGGTTTCTCCATATTGGCCAGGTTAGTCTCAAGCTCCTGACCTGAGGTGATCTGCCACCCTCAGCCTCCCAAAGTGCTGGAATTACAGGTGTGAGCCACTGTGCCCAGCCAGAAAATTTCTTTAGATGGGATAGGTATTCCTCAGCTGGCTTCACTAATTTATGTTACCTTTATGACTTGGTAGTCATTTAAATTTGACACTCCTGTTAAAGTTCTTGTGTCTTGAGTATCACCAAGTTATCTGTGTGAAACTGAGATGTGAATATTATTTGTATTTTTCAGGAAAGGAATATAAGACATCATAAAACTCCACCCTATTACTCTTACTCATAGGTTCAGAACTTCAGATGAGGTGCGTTCCATTTCTAAAATGACTCCTGTTTGTATGAATCTATTCAACAGTTGCTCCTGGACTTTCTAGGATCATACAGATTTATTCTTATAAACTCACAGAATAGATTAAAACCACTGTCTCTCAGGAGTCCCCTCTGGCATCTGTTAAAGATCAAGACAATCTAAAATGACTGGCCCTTCTGTATTCCAATCTCTGAAATAGGGTTTGTTTGGTTTGGCATAAATTGACTATAAAATGACAATCACATAAGATGCCATAATGTTTTTATTTGAATAATAGTAATTATGGGAGTGTTACCTTATGTTCATTCTGTTTTCAAGAAATAATTCTTATATGGTGACTTATTAATTAACTTGTAGTTCATTTCCATTGAACTGTTTGATGAATCAGCGTTCTGAGAATCAGTTATTACATAGGCTGTACAATGAGATAAATGTCAATTGAGAAAAATTCTAGATGTAGTATTGGAAAGTTTTGACTAGTGAAGTCACTTCATTCAAGTGTGATTAAGTTGGTCATTAATTCAGAACTAAGAAATAACTATTAAACAGTTTGTATCAGGATAACAAGTTCTTCTATACAATACCTCAAGTTAATTACAGAAAGTTCTCTTACTATGTAGCTATCTTGGTATTTTTCATGCTATGTATTTCTGACCTCAGTTTGGGGGGGGTGGCATTTTCTTTTCTAATTAAGTTACTTCTCTTCTATGAGGAAGCTCATAGGGCTTGGTTTGCTTATGTAGTTTCTCTTCTCTTTTCTTCATAACTTCTTGAAAGTGAATTTTCTCTTCTAACTTCTTATCTTCAAGTTCTTGGGCCTTGCATATTGCATCTTCTTTTTTTCGGATCTTTAGCTCTTCCTGCCACTGTTACAGAGAGAAAACATCATCCACATATGATTTTCCATGAAGAAATGCATATCAATTTAGCTGCTGAAAATGCAGATTCTTATATACAATTATCCTCTTTGTTTTTTTCCATGACATTCCTCAAAAAATTTTTATCTATCTCACTGGTAAAACATATGTGTCACCTATTAGAATGCATGTAAGTCCCACAAAATAGAACTTCCTTAATATATTTAAAGATTAAAAAAATTCAAAATAAGACATTATACGTTTTATATGTCTTTTTTTTCTTTTATTTTTTATTGCATTTTAGGTTTTGGGGTACATGTGCAGATCGTGCAAAATAGTTGCATAGGTACACACATGGCAGTGTGTTTTGCTACCTTCCTGCCCTTCACCCACATTTGGCATTTCTCCCCACGCTATCCCTCCCCAGCTCCCCACCCCCCACTGTCCCTCACCATTCCCCACAATAGACCCCAATGTGTAGTACTCCCTTCCCTGTGTCCATGTGTTCTCATTTTTCCTCACCCGTCTATGAGTGAGAATATGTGGTATTTCATTTTCTGTTCTTGTGTCAGTTTGCTGAGAATGACGTTCTCCAGATTCATCCATGTCCCTACGAAGGATGCGAATTCATCATTTTTGATTGCTGCATAGTATTCCATGGTGTATATGAGCCACATTTTCCCAGTCCAGTCTATCATGGATGGGCATTTGGGTTGGCAGGTCTTTGCTATTGTAAACAGTGCTACAATGAACATTCCTGTGCATGTGTCCTTAAAGTAGAACGATTTATAGTCCTTTGGATATATACCCAGTAATGGGATTGATGGGTCAAATGGAATTTCTATTTCTAAGGCCTTGAAGAATTGCCACACTGTCTTCCACAATGGCTGAACTAATTTACACTCCCACCAACAGTGTAAGTGTTCCTATTTCTCCATCCTCTCCAGCATCTGTTGTCTCCAGATTTTTTAATGATTGCCATTCTAACTGGCGTGAGATGGTATCTCAGTGTGGTTTTGATTTGCATCTCTCTGATGGCCAGTGATGATGAGCATTTTTTCATATGTTTGTTGGCCACATGTATGTCTTCTTGTGTAAAGTGTCTGTTCATATCCTTTGCCCATTGTTGAATGGGCTTGTTTGTTTTTTTCCTGTGAATCTGTTTGAGTTCTTTGTAAATTCTGGATATCAGCCCTTTGTCAGATGGGTAAACTGTAAAAATTTTTTCCCATTCTGTTGGTTGCCGATTCACTCTAGTGACTGTTTCTTTTGCCGTGCAGAAGCTGTGGAGTTTGATTAGGTCCCATTTGTTTATTTTGGCTTTTGTTGCCAATGCTTTTGGTGTTTTGTTCATGAAGTCCTTGCCTACTCCTATGTCCTGAATGGTTTTGCCTAGATTTTCTTCTAGGGTTTTTATGATGCCGGGTCTTATGTTTAAGTCTTTAATCCATCTGGAGTTAATTTTAGTGTAAGGTGTCAGGAAGGGGTCCAGTTTCTGCTTTCTGCACATGAAAACTGCTAGCCAGTTTTCCCAACACCATTTGTTAAATAGGGAATGCTTTCCCCATTGCTTGTTTTTGTCAGGTTTATCAAAGATTGCATGGTTGTAGATATGTTGTGTTGCCTCTGATGCCTCTGTTCTGTTACATTGGTTTATATCTCTGTTTTGGTACCAGTACCATGCTGTTTTGATTACTGTAGACTTGTAGTATAGTTTGAAGTCCGGTAGTGTGATGCCTCCTGCTGTGTTCTTTTTGTTTAGAATTGACTTGGCTATGTGGGCTCTCTTTTGGTTCCATATGAAGTTCATGATGGATTTTTCCAGTTCTGTGAAGAAAGTTAATGGTAGCTTGATGGGGATAGCATTGATCTGTAAATTACTTTGGGCAGTATAGCCATTTTCATGATATTGATTCTTCCTAACCATGAACATGGAATATTTCTCCATCTGTTTGTGTCCTCTCTTATTTCATTGAGTAGTGGTTTGTAGTTTTCCTTGAAGAGGTCCCTTACGTTCTTTGTAAGTTGTATTCCTAGGTATTTTATTGTTTTTGTAGCAATTGTGAATGGCAGTTCATTCTTGATTTGGCTCTCTTTAAGTCTGCTATTGGTGTATAGGAATGCTTGTGATTTTTGCACATTGATTTTATATCCTGAGACTTTCCTGAAGTTGCTTATCAGTTTCAGGAGATTTTGGGCTGAGACGATGGGGTCTTCTAGGTATACTATCATGTCATCTGCAAATAGAGACAATTTGGCTTCCACCTTTCCTATTTGAATACCCTTTATTTCTTTTTCTTGCCTGATTGCTCTGGCTAGAACTTCCAGTACTATATTGAATAGGAGTGGTGAAAGAGGGCATCCTTGTCTAGTGCCAGATTTCAAAGCAAATGCTTCCAGTTTTTGCACATTCAGTATGATATTGGCTGTTGGTTTGTCGTAAATAGCTCTTATTACTTTGAGATATGTTCCATCAATACCGAGTTTATTGAGGGTTTTTAGCATAAAGGGCTGTTGAATTTTGTCAAATGCCTTCTCTGCATCAATTGAGATAATCATGTGGTTTTTGTTTTTGGTTCTGTTTATGTGGTGAATTACGTTTATAGACTTACGTATGCATCCCCAGGATGAATCCTACTTGATCATTATGGATAAGTTTTTTGATGTGCTGGCAGTAAATCAATCGGTTTGCCAGTATTTTATTGAAGATTTTTGCATCTATGTTCATCATGAAAATTGGCCTGAAGTTTTCTTTCCTTGTTGAGTCTCTGCCGGGTTTTTTTTATCAGGATGATGTTGGTTTCATAAGATGATTTGGGAAGGATTCCCTCTTTTTGGATTATATGGAATAGTTTCAGAAGGAATGGTACCAGCTCCTGTGTGTCTGGTAGAATTCGGCTGTGAACCCATCTGGACCTGGGCTTTTTCTATGTGGTAGGCTTTTAATTGCTGCCTCGACTTCAGACTTTGTTATTGGTCTATTCATAGTTGCGGCTTCCTCCTGGTTTAGACTTGGGAGGACACAGATGTTCAGGATTTATCCATTTCTTCCAGGTTTACTAGTTTATGTGCATAGAGTTGTTTGTGGTATTCGCTGATGATGGTTTGAATTTCTGTGGAATCTGTGGTGATTTCCCCTTTATCGTTTTTTATTGCATCTATTTGGTTGTTCCCTCTCTTTTTTTTTTTATCAGTCTGGCTAGTGGTCTGTCTATTTTGCTGATCTTTTCAAAAAACCAGCTCTTTGATTTATTGATTTTTTGAAGGGTTTTTCCTGTCTCTATCTCCTTCAGTTCTGCTCTGATCTTAGTTATTTCTTGTCTCCTGCTAGGTTTTGAGTCTTTTTGATCTTGCTCCTGTAGCTCTTTCAATTTTGATGATAGGGTGTCATTTTTGGATCTCTCCACTCTTCTCATGTGGGCACTTATTGCTATATATTTTCCTCTAGAGACTGCTTTAAATGAGTCCCAGAGATTCTGGCATGTTGTGTCTTCATTCTCATTAGTTTCAAAGAACTTCTTTATTTCTGCCTTCATTTCATTGTTTATCCAGTCAACATTCAAGAACCAGTTGTTCAGTTTCCATGATACTGTGCAGTTCTGAGTTAGTTTCTGAATTCTGAGTTCTAACTTGATTGCACTATGGTCTGAAAGACTGTTTGTTATGATTTCAGTTGTTTTGCATTTGCTGAGGAGTGATTTACTTCCTACTATGTGGTCAATTTTAGAGTAGGTGTGATGTGGTGCTGAGAAGAATGTATATTCTGTGGTTTTAGGGTGCAGAGTTCTGTAAATGTCTATCAGGTTTGTTTGTTCCAGGTCTGAGTTCAAGCCATGGATGCCCCTGTTAATTTTCTGTCTGGTTGATCTGTCTAATATTGACAGTGGTGTGTTAAAGTCTCCCACTATTATTGTGTGGGAGTCTAAGTCTCTTTGTAAGTCATCAAGAACTTGCCTTATATATCTGGGTGCTCCTGTATTGGGTCCATATATATTTAGGATCGTTAGCTCTTCTTGTTGTATCGATCCTTTTACCATTATGTAATGGCCTTCTTTTTCTCCTTTGGTCTTTGTTGCTTTAAAGTCTATTTTATTAGAGACAAGAATTGCAACTCCTGCTCTTCTTTTGCTCTCCATTTGCTTGGTAAGTCTTCCTCCATCCCTTTATTTTGAGCCTTTGTGTATCCTTGCATGTGAGATGGGTTTCCTGGATACAGCACACCAATGGGTTTTGGCTTTTTATCCATTTTGCCAGTCTGTGTCTTTTGATTGGTGCATTTAGTCCATTTACCTTTAGGGTTAATATGTTGTTATGTGTGAATTTGATACTGCCATTGTGATGCTAGCTGGCTTTTTTCCTGTTAGTTGATGCTGATTCTTCATTTTGTTGATGCTCTTTAGCATTTGGTATGTTTTTAGAATGGCTGGTACTGGGTGTTCTTTTCTATTTATAGTGCCTCCTTCAGGAGCTCTTGTAAAGCAGGCCTGGTGGTGACAAAATCTCTGAGTACTTGCTTGTTTGCAAAGGATTTTATTTTTCCTTCACTTATAATGCTCCGTTTGGCTAAATATGAAATTCTGGGCTGAAAGTTCTTTTCTTTAAGGATGTTGAATATTGGCCCTTACTCTCTTCTGGCTTGTAGAGTTTTTGCCGAGAGATCTGCTGTGAGTCTGATGGGCTTCCCTTTGTGGGTGACCTGACCTTTCTCTCTGGCTGCCCTTAGTATTTTCTCCTTCATTTCAACCCTGGTGAATCTGATGATTATGTGCCTTGGGGTTGCTCTTCTTGTGGAATATATTTGTGGTGTTCTCTGTATTTCCTGGACTTGAATATTGGCCTGCCTTGCTAGGTTGGGGAAATTTTCCTGGATAATATCCTGAAGAGTATTTTCCAGCTTGGATTCATTCTCTTCATCACATTCTGGTACACCTATCAAACGTAGGTTAGGTCTCTTCACATAGTCCCACATTTCTTGGATACTTTGCTCATTCCTTTTTGTGCTTTTTTTCTCTAATCTTGGTTTCTCGTTTAATTTCATTGAGCTGATCTTCGACTTCTGATATTCTTTCTTCTGCTTTGTCAATTCGGCTGTTGAAACTTGTGCATGCTTTGCGAAGTTCTCATATTGTGTTTTTCAGCTCCTTCAATTCATTCAGATTCCTCTCTAAGTTGTCCATTCTTGTTATCATTTCCTCAATAGGAAATGATCTTTTTTCAAGGTTCTTAGTTTCTTTGCATTGATTTAAAACATGTTCTTTTAACTCACAGAAATTTCTCGTTATCCACCTTCTGAAATCTGATTCCGTCATTTCATCACACTTATTTTCTGTCCAGCTTTGTTCCCTTGCTGGTGAGGAGTTTTGGTCCTTTGTAGGAGGCAAGGTGTTTTGGTTTCAGGTGTTTTCCTCCTTTTTGTGCTGGTTTCTTCCCATCTTTGTGGATTTATCCACCTGTCGTCTGAGTAGTTGCTGGCTTTTCGATTGGGTCTCTGAGTGTATGCCCAGATTGTTGATGCTGAAGTATTTCTGTTACTTAGTTTTCCTTCTAACAGTCTAGCCCCTCTGCTGTACAACTGCTGAGGTCCACTCCTGTCCCTGCTGCTTTGGGCTTCGCCCTGCTGCTGTTGGCTTCACCCTGTTGCTGTGGACTTCGCCCTGCGTCCTGGGCTCCACCCTGTTGCCTGTGGGCTCTGCCCTGCTGTTGTGGGCTCCACCCTGTTGGCGGAGTCTCTCTGTTGTGGCGGATTGCCTTGGCAACGGCAGGCTGCGTCAGCAATGGGCGTGTACCTCAGTAGGGGCGGAATGCCTCTGTAGTGGCGGATGCCCCTCCCCGACGGAGCTGCACCATCCTGGATTCAGCTGTGCCCGCAGTGAAACTCTCAGCCCTGAGCGTTTCTATTCGCCGTTTTGTTTGTCCCTGTGGGGGTGGGACCTGCCGAGCCTGATCACCTGGCTCCCTGCCTCAGAGCCCTTTCTCCCTCTTAATTTTTTTTTTTAAGTTGAATGGTTGACTCTCTGCCAGGTGTTTTAGTTGCCTGCTGGTAGGGCACTGGGATCTGTGTGATTTCCTGTGTAGGGGCCCACTGCACCAGCTCAAATGTCACTTCCTGGGATTCTCCTCGTCTGGCTCACTGGCCAAGTCCCGTTTAATCAGATGGATATGCTAATCTGCCCTCCCAAATCTCAGATTGCTGGTTTAACAGGGCACTCAGATCAGCACGTTTTGTGCACGGTGCTGCTGCGCTGCTGTGCTGGCCCAAACAGCCCATGCTAGCCAGGAGGGCTGCAATGGCTTCCCATGTCTCTCCTATACCTGGGAATTTCCCCGTTCTTTGGGCAACAAAGATCCTTCTAGTAATGCGGCTAGGACTCACCCTCTGTACCTTCACTGAGAGCTGCAATCCCGAGTTGTTCCTACCGCACCATCTTGGAAGAGTCCAGGTTTTATATTTCTATATTTTAAATAGTTTTACTTTCTTCTTCAATATTGGTATTTATATGACAGTATGGGTTATACAATGAAGAACCAAATGAAAGCAAAACAGAAAGAAAAAATACAGAAAATACAAACTAAAGAGAAAGACCAAAACTCTAATACTATTCCACATGAAGCTGAAAATGAAATTGTTAGGTAAATGCAGACTATGAAGAAGACAAGTAAAAACACCTCTAAAGAATGTATCTTATCAGCCAAGATAATTTTTCTTTCTATTTTGCTTTCACTTAGCTTTTTGCTTTATAGCCCATGCTGTCATGTTAATAGTGGTATATCTGAAGGCAAGAGCCAGAAGAATGAGTCACAGTATTGTAAGTAATAATAATCAGTCAAACATCATCGTGAAAAAAATATATATACTTCTAATATATTTGATGGAGGAAATAATACAAACAGGTAGTAAACACTTTATGCTAGGTGAAACATTTGGGACAGAATGACTCCTGGTATGAAATATTGAAAATTCCTAAGGATTTTCCAACATTGACTGCCAATTCAGTCTTTTCCAAAGACTGCCAATGCTATGTTTTTGTCACCTTCAGCTCATGCATATACACAAATGATCAGTCTGTGATTAGCAACCTATCAATTAATTTATAGATTACTATATATATCAGTACTGTGAATCACAAATAACATTTGTCATATGGGATATTCATATAATAAAAAGTAGAGCTAAGCATCAGAGTCCACAGCATGTCACTCAGCTTTGACGAACACAGTAAAATTTTGTAAAATGTTAATATATTCATGTTAAAGTAAACATGACAAATAAAATCACAATATCAAATCCATTATTTATTCCCAGTTAAGTTTTAATTACATAAGAAATACAGAAGTTAACTGGACTTACCTTAAGATTGTATTTATACACGGTTGTTACTCATATGTTTGGTTTCTCAGAACCAGTTTTGCATAAAATATATGGAAATTTAAGGTAAAACCTCCAGAACATTCAGGCACAGGCTAAAATTCATGCTGTGGTTTTGTCTACAAGTTCTATGATACTCAGCTATGACACATTATTTTTCTCATATAATAAACTAAATAATCTAGTCGTTTAAGAAAATTATCAATTTTATTAGCATAGAATATTAAAGTTATAGTATAGAAGTTATACTATATAACTAGCATAGAAGTTATAGTTGGTATAACAATGACAGTATCTGTAAACAAAGAGAACTAATCTGTCGTGTATGAAATGAGCATATCTATTTAATCTAGGTCATTGGTACTTGGGAGAGGTGAGTTGGTGATTATACCATTGTCTTCATTTGTATCTATTTGAAATTTTTTCATAATAAAAGTTACATTAGTTGAAAAAAAAGAAAAAAGAAAGATTTCAATGGGTCTCATGATTTTGTTTATTAAACTCTGAAAAATCAAAAGAGAATTAATTCTTAAGAACTGCCAGTAAAATAGAATTCTTGGTTTCACAAACAGCATGTATAAAAGCATCAATACACATAAAAGCAGCCAAAACGGGGTATCTTATCATTAATGTCCAGAAGACAGCTTTTCCCCCTTTCCCCCCTTCTTAGAATTTGGAATGGCTGAAGTTCACCATAATGTCAAAATCCTTCTTTTCATTAGGCTTAGGAAAAAGCATACTTTCTTTTTGTCTCTGCTGACCATGACAACAGTTCAATTTGGGTAAATGATTGTATTTTCTTGACCTTATCTGCCATTATTATTGTCTGTTGTGGTAGCTAGGAGGATTAAAAAAAAATAGATATGTTTGAAATTGATGGGAAATGGAGGCACCATTTACTGATTTATTCAACTTACTCACTCAGTGATTCAATGATCATGCTATGGAAGACTAGCAATGTATAAGGTACCTTAATATCTCCTGAGCAAGGAAGTATATTTTCTATTTCCTACATATTATAACCCCTCAACAAAAGTATGTTGGATTAGAAGGAGAATTAATATCTGTAGCTGAGGAAATGTGCTTTTGTTCTTTTTTGTCAATATTAGAGATCCCACCTTCCCACCTCTAATTCTGATTAGGAGTTATAAACCAAGAATTTGAGCAGCTATGAAAATGTAGAAGGGAAACTAGATTTAGAGTGGGGAAATCTGTTTTTGTGCATAGACTCCATCATTTACTTAAAACATTGAGCAAGTAACTGTTTGTTTTTCTTATTGGTAAATGTTATATAGGGTTGTGAGAATTAAATTAACAAATGTAAGAGCATTTTGCAAAGCATAAAGTAAGTACAAAGCACTATTGCTATGCCCATCTGAAAAGCGGTGGTATATACATGAATACTGAAAAAATATAATATTCAGAGATACTTCAATAAACCTTCCAAAATCAATACTATGAAGTACTAGTTCATTAGGCTAGCCACACATCAAACAATTTGGATCTATAAGTTTTCAAGCATATTTTCAAAAAGGATTTTTTTATCCTTCTTTAGCTACAATATAAGCAGGCCCATGGCAGTGATTACTTGGATAATGCTGATACCCTTAGAAAAAGGAAAAGAGGATGGATGGCTGTGACGAGATGTCTCTTTATCTCTGTTATTCATAATACTTTCCTCTGCCTCTTTAGCCCTAGACAGCCTGAAGTAGTTATTTGTGTGCGTGTGTGTGTGTGTGTGTGTGTGTGTGTGTGTGTGAGAGAGAGAGAGATGTTGGCAAATTGCTATATCTTACAATCCCTTCTACATTACTTAGTTGACTTAATGACTAGGAAAATATAGATGTTGAAATTTATAAAACATTTGAAATTTTTGAAGATGACCTATACATATATTAGTTTCTCAAAATTTTGTTAGTGAATAATAAAATATTGCAGCTCTCATTTTGTGAGTTCAAGGTATCAGTCAGTCTCCAAAGCCCAAAACTTACAGCTATTGCTAGAGTGGCTTAATTACTAGCTATGTGGTAAAAAGTATTTAATGTGATCAGAATAAAATAATCTCTTCACAAGATTACTACTTAAAAGTAATGTGAAAAAATTTTTAATATAATCACAATCTGATTGATAGATAATATTGAACTACTAGTAATAAAATTAAGCACATAATGCTATATAGTTTATTTAAAAACACTATATAGTTTATTTAAAGAAAACAAAAAATAAGTTTTCTCTCATACTTCAATTCTGCTCCTAAAAAGAACTAGACATAAAATGACTGGTATTTGGTAAGAAATTATCAACTAAATATAGCACAATGAATTAAAGTGTCTTCTGTGAATAGCCTTGTATTGCCACTGCTTTTTTTTTTTTAACTTACGCTAAGAACAAAGTGATTAACAGTCTTTCTGATCTGTCAAGGGTAAAGAACGGTCACTGAAAATTGAGCCAAAAGATTTCTGTTCTGTTATTAGAACTACACTGCAGAAGAAATCAGTGTTCAGTGTTCAATATAAGACTCTTGTCACAATAAATCAGTACTAATTCAGAAAACAGGATTAGGCTAGTATTTTACAAATGACAGAAGGCCAAATTTTCTGTAACCCGATGAAGACACTAAGGTGTATAGATAACATAGTGAGATATGATTCGGTTTGGCAAGCCAATCATGGCTCTACTTTTAAATTTCACATATTGAGGTTTCAGTCTCAGAACTACATATTATAATTTAAAGTGCCTTTAAAGAACAAAGCTTTTGCTGCTAGTTAAAAAAATCAGTCTTACGTGATAGTCAATGATTTTTGCCAACCCTTTATCTGCCCTGGTGAAGAAATCTGGATGTGGTACCATGGGAATTTCTGATACAGTAGGATGTTTCCTTCAAAAAAGCACAAGAACAAATCCAACATTAGGTATAGGTATTTCTATTCCCCATAAATAGACAGAATTATAAGTCATAATTTATTACTGAGCGTTTTGATTCTTTGTTGTTAACATGAAGTATTTACTTTGTGTAGACTACAGTATGTTAACTTTTAGGTTTTGTAAGCCATCTTGGGTCAGTAAAAGTGATAATTTTGAGGGTAGGACATGACATATAGGATGATCAAAGTGCCCAATCCCATACACAGCTCCACAACTCTGGAAGTTCTAGTGGAAACCTAAGCATAAGAATTTGCTCTAAGATATGATGAGAAATGATGTGATTTCAATACGTTTCCAAAGTCTTCATATTACTAAGGGTGGAATTATGGTAGACAGACTAGCATAATTCAATGAAATTGTTAGCAGAACAAACCTGGGCTTCAAACTAAGGGAGACTTGGTGTTAAATTATCCACATAATTATTGTGTTATTAAAGTTGTTATGAAGAAACTGTGTGAGTCCAGGAATATGTAAAGTAATAAGATGGTGATAGAAGGTGGTTTTGAGGGTGGGAAAGTGGGTGTAAAGGAGAAAGTCTTAGGGAAGAGCCTAAACGGAGGCAGCCAGTGAGAAATTTCCATATTCAAAAAGTCTAGTCAGTTTTTAAGACTGGAACTCATTTTTTTCTGGCTTCTGTTTTTTCCATTCCGGTGTACTCTACATTCTTGACACACTTACTTCATCAGGTTCTGTTGATCCGCACCGCACTAAAATCTTCTCAAACCTTCCCAGTTACCTTCATCTCCACCATCATGTCCCTAGGCCAAGCCACCATAATCTCTCACCTGGACGAAGGCTTCATGTTCAGAATTCCCACATCTACCATTCCTTACCCACTTTACTATTGTCTCTATACGGTAGCCAGAATTTTCTTCAAAATACAAAGTGGATCATGTCAATCTCCTACATCAAACTGTTCATTATTTTTCCATTAGCTTTAAGAGTAAGATTACATTTTTAAGGAAAGCTTGAAGTAGACTGTGCATTCGTGACAGCTACAAAACTGGTTTTGGCTGGTTTCTCCAGATCTTTCTTTCCTTTATTTGCTTGGGTCTATGCATCCCTAATGCAGAGGCTTTCTTGCAGTTGCTGGAATATATGTTGTTCCAGCTCACTGTTGCTTGTTTCACATGCTGTCATTTCTTTCTCTAATGCCTTTCTTCTTCCCCTGTCCCAGCTGTGGGACTGGTTAATGCCTACTCACACTTCAGCTCTCAGTTCAAGCCCATTACCATGGCTATCAATCTACCATGACCATTTCCTTTCCTTATATTTCAATTTGTAATTTTAAATTTATCATGTCGCTGTGTGAGTTTTATGATTTCCTGCTAGAGTATGAGCTACATGATCATGGAGATTTTACCCATTTTCTTACCATTGTTTCCTCAGTGCCCAACACAGTAGCACTAGATAGTCAATGAATGTTTGCGTATTTGCTGAATGATTAAATGAGTCAATGAAAACGATGATATGCTTTAATACCCTTTATTTTCTAAGTCATCAATAAGAGTCTACCATACAACACCCTTGTGTTGGTGTAGTAGTATCCAATATAGCAAATGGAGGGCAATCTCAAGAGACACGTTGAGAATAGAGTTGATGGCAGGAGTTCAAAAGAAAACAATGGAAGTGATAGGCAAGCGTGGAAAATGGAGCCCTCTCCAAAGTTAATAATATTCAGAAACATTGTGTGGCAGAAAAGCACTGAGTTTCTTAATGCATGAAGTATAGGGCCTTTAGCCATTCTATTAAAGTACTGTATTAAAGGAAAATACAATCCTAGAAAACTGGAAAATTGGGGGACATGTAGTGGCTGACAGTTGTTTTAACTAAATTCATTCAGTGAAATTTGGGTAGTTTTGATACTCAAAGAAATCTGCTAAATGCTGTAAATAGATAAATAAAACAGAATCTTAAAACGATTTTAAGGTTAAAAGTATTCAAGCAAATTGCCTGAAGATTTTTCTTGAACAATAAGTGTTTAAATTAAAAAATATATATAGACAACATAATATCAAAAGACCTTTAAAATGGGAAAAATAAATGAATATACTTATACATCTGTGATTTCTTAGTTACCTCAGTTGAATTTTGTGCTAGAAAATAATAATGTATAGAGAATATAATGAAAGATAACACGAGAAATGAGAGAAGTAAACATTCAAGGACAGGAAAAGAAAAAAAAATAGTAAAATATCTAAGTATATGGGTTCTGCACTTAGGCAAATCTCAAAGCAAATTTTGGTTCTACCACTTAATGTTATTAAATCCCTCTGTTCTTCAGTTTCTTCATCCTTAATATTGAAAAAATAATAGCACCTGCCTTATTATGTTTTCACAAGGAATAAAGAGGGATTAGACATAAATCAAACACTAAACAAGTTTTAGCTGCAATATTGTTATCATCTTCATTGCCAAAAGAATTCAGAGGAAAAAGTTGTGGTGTTTAGCTGGTATTATCAATTATAAGGAAAAGGAATGGGGGACTAGACAATTTTGACAGCATTAAATGAGATGTAGAATTTTGACATTTGAAGTTAAATGAACAGTAGAGAGAGACTTTTCAAGAAAGATCATATACTATTTTTTAGGGCTACTTTAACAAATTACTACAAACTAGAAGGCTTAGATAAACAGAAATTCATTCTGTCATAGTCCTGGAGGCTACAAATGCTATATCACTGTTAGCAGCCTTGGATACTCCAGAAGTTTTTGGGTAAAATTTATTCTTTGCCACTCTTAGCTTCTAGTGGCTGTTGGGTCTTTGGTATTCCTAGGCTTGCAGACACTTCACTCCTATCTCTTTCTCTATCTTCCCATGGCCTTTTCCTTCTATGACCCTATGTTTCTTATAATGACATTTAATTTTTTTATTTTTAATTTTTGTGGGTACACAGTAGGTATATATATTTATAAAGTGTATGAGGTGTTTTGATACAGGCATGCAATGCATAACAGTCACATCATAGAGAATGGGTGATATATCCCCTGCAGCATTTATCCTTCATGTTATAAAAAATCCAGTTATACTTTTTAAGTTATTTTTAAGTGTACAGTGAAGTTACTGTTTACTATAGTCACACGGTTGCGCTGTCAAATAGTAGGTCATATTCATTCCAACTATTTTTGTACCCATTAACCATTCCTATTTTCCCTCCACCCCCTACTATCCTTCCCAGCCCTAGTAACAATCCTTCTACTCTTGATGTCCATGAGTTCAATTGTTTTGATAGTATAAAGAAATGTTTTAAAGGATACTGTCATGAATTTAAGGTCCTTAACCAAGAGCAAGAGAGCCTTAACATTACCCTCAGTTTCCCTAAACTTTAGACAGGCCTCTGACCTCTCTTTTCTTAGCACAATATTCACTTTAGAAAACTTTCCATTGTAAATTTTCTCTTTGCCTTTTTGAGATGTAAATATTCTCCCATCCTCTCGGTAGTTGTATAACCCAGGAATTTCTCAATGACCTGGAAACATTTATCCTAAGGAAAAAAAAAAAAAAAGCTGGAGGCATCACACTACCTGACTTCAAACTATTACAAGGCTACTATACTCAAAACAGCATGGTACTTGTACAAAACAAAGATACAGACCAATGGAACAGAACAGAGGCCTCAGAAGGAATGTCACACAATTACAACCATCTGATTTTTGACAAACCTGACAAAAACAAGCAATGGGAAAAGTATTCTCTATTTAATAAATGGTGTTGGGAAAACTGGCTAGCCATATGCAAAAAGCTGAAACTGGATCCCTTCCTTACACCTTATACACCTTATACAAAAATTAACTCTAGATGGATTAATGATTTAAACATGAGGCCTAACACCATAAAAACTCTAGAGGAAAACCTAGGCAATACCATCCAGGACATAGACATGGGCAAAGACTTTATGACTAAAACACCACAAGTAATGGCAACAAAAGCCAAAATAGACAGATGGGATCTAATTAAATGTAAAAGCTTCTGCACAGCAAAAGAAACTATCAATAGAATGAACCAGCAACCAACAGAATGGGAAAAATTTTTTGCAATCTACCCATCAAAGGGCTAATATCCAGAATCTATGGAGAACTTAAACAAATTCACAAGAAAAAAACAACACCATCAAAAAGTGGACAAAGAATATGAACAGACACTTTTCCAAAGAGGACATTTATCCAGCCAACAAACATTAGAAAAAATGCTCATCATCACTGGTCATTAGAGAAATGCAAATCAAAACCACATTGAGATACCACTTCATGCCAGTTAGAATGGTGATCATTAAAAAAATCAAGAGACAACAGATGCTGGAGAGGATGTGGAGAAATAAGAATGCTTTTACATGCTAGTGGGAGTGTAAATTAGTTCAACCATTGTCGAAGACAGTGTGGTGATTCCTCAAGGATCTAGAACTAGAAATACCATTTGACTCAGCAGTCCCATTACTGGGTATATAACCAAAGGATTATAAATCATTCTGTTATAAAGTTGCATGCACACACGTGTATTGTGGCACTAGCAAAGACTTGGAACCAACCCAAATGTCCATCAATGATAGACTGGATAAAGAAAATAAAGCACATATATACCACGGAATACTATGCAACCATAAAAAAGAATGAGTTCATGTCCTTTGCAGGGACATGGATGAAACTTGTAACCATAATTCTCAGCAAACTGACACAAGAACAAAAAACCAAACACCACATGTTCTCACTCATAAGTGGGTGTTGAACAATGAGAACACACAGACACAGGGAGGGTAACATTGCACACTGGGGCCTGGGAGATGGGGGGCTAGGAGAGGAATAGCAGGGAGTGGGTAGATTGGGGAGGGATAGGATTAGAAGAAATACCTAATGTAGATGACAGGATGATGGATGCAGGAAACCACCATGGCATGTGTATACCTATGTAACAAACCTGCACAATCTGCACATGTATCCCAGAACTTAAAGTATAATAAATAAAAGAGAGAGAGAGAGAGAGAGAGAGAGAGAGAGAGAGAGAGAGAGAGAGAAGAAGAAGAAGAAGAAGAAGAAGAAGAAGAAGAAGAAGAAGAAGAAGAAGAAGAAGAAGAAAGAAAAAGAAAAAGAAAAAGAAAAGAAAGAAAAGCACCTTCAAGGAAGATAGCCACCATCTGCCCAGTCTCTGTGGGAGGTCCAGGAACTTAGGTTGTGACTTAGGTAAGTCACAAACAGCAAACACATCACATTGACCTAATCACATGAATTAACATGGTTTCTAATGTGTTCCAGTATGTTTTCACTAGCTAACCCCAGCACTTACACATCCTCCTTTTTTTTCAGAAGAGTTGATTTTAATTTCTCTCTTCTATTGCAATAGTCTTGGATAAACTCCTTTTTGGCTGTTTAATTTGTCTAGTACAATTTTTCTTTGACACACTATAATTCAGGATAATCTCATCTCGAAATCCTTAATTATATCTGCAAAAACTCTCTCCAAACAAGGTCACATTTATAGGTACAAGGAGTTAAGACTTAGTCATATCTGTTGGGAAACACAATTCAACCTACTACAGATGACAGAACAGGAACAAATCTCAGAAAAAGAAATTAAAAAACTCATTTCAGAAAATGTATGTAGACTGACATGGCTGGAACTGAGACTACATGGAAGGTAAGAGGGGTGAGTAATTTATTGGTTTGTCTATTCAAACATTTATTGCAAGAAGATGTTGTTATTAGGAGTGAGAAGAAATAAGAAAGAGAAAAAGCTTTGATTTTTCTCTCCAGAAACTTGTACTTCACATGGGGGAAGACATATAAACAGCCATTCACAGTATACTGGGAAAATGGCTGTAACATATGGTTCTTTGAAGTAGGAAGGTGGGAAGTTGGCATCATTTAACTTAGTCTGAGAGTGGGTAAGTGAGATCTACCTGGATGGATTATGCATGATTGTCTCAATAGGATGATGATTAGATTCTTGAAAAGATACATATAGGACATGTTCAGTTTCTTTAATAGTTCAAAGATGAGAAATGTGCAAAGATATTTACAAGAAAAGGTGGGGGAGGAAATGTAGTTCTTTATGCAGAATGATGGTTTTTAAGTATCCAAAGTATGGCCTGAAGACATATTAGCATAAAGTGAGCATCCCCTTAGACAGGAGGTATTCCCCAGGAGCAGGAGGCATGCACAGGTTTCAGGCCTCTTTATTCTTACATCTCACACTCTGACCTAAGATTTGGTGTGAAAGCATCAATTCAGTGGATAAAATAGTTTTTTTATCTCAGGAAAACTACAATAACCATTGGAATTATCCAATAAGGGGAAGATGTTTTATCAATTAAACAAACCCTGAACTCCATTCTTACTTAACAATTGAATGACTTGCCCCCTTATTCCACTTTTTGAGGAAAATTGGGTACCATAGACTCATTGGTTGTATGGCTTTTCTCAGCACATTTATTCTCCTTTTTGATATTCATCATAGATTAATGACGTCTCAGTGATCTCAAACATAACTTGCTCCAATTAATTGTATAACTTGTTTGGAAGCTTACCTTATTATTATTTGGCTACCAGAACCTTTTCTTTAGTTACCTTTCTTGTCTTAGTTCTAATGCATTTTCTTCTGATGAAAGCCTCACTTTCTGAAGGCAACAAGAAGTCCATGGTATAGACAGAGTCCATGGAGCCTTGATTTCTTTTAGAAGACAATGGTATTAGAAACCTGAATCTGGGATATATGGTGGTAGATTGAACGATTCCTCAAAACTTTTGGAGTTAAAAGGGATGATACCAGAAATAAAAATACTTAAACCACTCTAATAGCATAAGAAAAATCATCTTATATCAAAATATCATGAGTTCATGTTATTTTTTATTAAATTAACTTTCTTTTTAACTTTCTCTAAGAACTTATCACTCAAAGTTATCTCTCTTGTAATTGGCTTTGTGGTTTTATACTAAAGAGGGACAATCACATTGTATATTGTAGTTGCACAAACCATGTTCAATACTTAAAAACTTCCTTTTTTGTTGTTTTCAGAGTCCAAATAGGTTAACATTCAGATTGTCACCTTAGAACTATAACGGAAGCAATAATTATTATCTGAAAGGAAAATAAATTTCTTCCTCTCTTTAAGGTAAATTTAAAATATATGCAGGTTCAAAACAGCTGCTATTTCAGATAGAATAACATAAAATCAGCAAACAATAGCATAGAATTTAAAATACAGAGAAATAAATGCCTTTAAGGGTTTCTAAAAATATGTTTTTGTTTTTCTCTAAAATTTCAATTACTTCTTTTTCCATGGTCACTAGTGTCACAATCATCTATCATGGGAATTTTAATGTTAAATTATAATTTATTATAAATAATTGAATAAATTTAATCTCAGTATTGCTATTAAGTACAATTTCCAAAGTCTTTAGGATTTCTGTTTGTCGGTAAAGAGATTAACTTGCATCAGATCAATGACCTAACAAATAACAATTGCTATGAGAGCCAAAGATTATTTAATAAAATCTGTTTAAAAGCATTCATGATACATTAAGCAACAGGATTTGGAAGCCCAAAATACCAGAGAGGAAAAATCTTAAAGAAGTGAATAACAAGTTGCAAAATCTACTTTTTTTTAGAGCATTTCTCTGTTTATTTTATGGAGTGAAAGATAAAAAATTCAGGCAGAGAAATTTTGATCAGAACTTGAGAAGCCAGGAGAGTACTTGGCAATCTTACAGGATTGAAAAAGCAAAAAACAGTTTAGAGCTGCTGAGGTGGCCAGGCAGTTCACAAACTTTACAGTTTCTTAAAATTTGGGTCTCAAATCTACAAAACTAGAGAGACCTTGATGAACACCTTGGGCTCTCCTTTGGGACTCTTGAAAATTTTCACTCTGGGTTAGGTCAGAATCGCATGTAAATTTAACTTAAAAGGTAGATAACCCTAGAGTCAGTTCAGCTACTGGTTGGATAAAAATGCTCTGTCATCAATCAAGATGCATAGCAGAAGAAGCTCTCTCTGCTATATACAGTATGAGCCAGGAGTCTTTGTCATTTTTAATACAAAAGATCCAGCACTCAATAAAAAATGATAAGACATACTGGACAAATCTCATACCCATAACATTTGTATTAGAGTTACCAATATGGACTGTAAAATAACTATGATAAATATATTGAAATAAATAGGTGAAGAATTTTGCCAGAAAACTGGAATCTATCTTAAAATTCACATACTACTTATAGAATTGATGAAAGAGCAGTAAGTGAAATTAAGAAGTTGGTAGGTGTATATAACAGCAGATTAGACATAGCAGAAAAGATTAGTGAATTGGAAGATAGGTAAATGCAAATCTTTAGGCTGAAGCAAGGGAAAAAACAGGCAGAATATATAGAAAAGAATGGAAGAGACATATATGACAGTGTTCCTAGCAGCATTGTTTATATAAAATGGGAAGTAAATCAAATATTTACCAATAGTTCAAGGGATAAATTTTGGTAGGTTTATAAAATGGAAAAAGTATTTAAAAACTTTAAATACTTAAGCTACAATAAGTGAAGTCTAGATGCAATGACATAGAAAAGTTTGAGCACAAAAAAATTTATGGAAATAGAGAGGTTGACATGCAGATATAAGTAATCCAGAGAACTCCTGTGAGATACTATATAAAGCTGAGTGCTCCAATATTGGGTGCATATATATGTAGGATAGTTAAGTCTTCTTATTGAATTGAACCTTTTATCATTATGTCACACTTTTTTTTTTTGGTCGTTTTTGACTGTTGTTGATTTAAAGTTAATTTTATCTGATTTAAGAATAGCTGCTCTTCTTCATTTTTGTTTTCCAGTAGTGTGGTAGATCTTTATTCATCCCTTTACTTTGAACCGATGTATGTCATTACATACATAGGTATGTCTTTAAGAGGTGGGTCTCTTAAAGACAGAAGAAGAATGTGTCTGTCTTGTCTTTAATCCAATTTGCCACTTTGTCTTTTAAGGGGAGTATTTAGGCTATTTATCTACAAGATTAATATTGAAAGGTTAGGTTTTGTTCCTTTCATAGTGTTGTTATCTAGTTGTGTCACAGTTTCAGTTGTGCAGTTGCTTTGTAGGGACCATGGGCTATGTGCTTTCATGTGGGAGCAAGTATTACTCTTTCATCCCCATGTGCAGAACTCTCTTAAGTGTCTCTTGTAGGGCCAGTTAAGAGGTGATGAATTCCCTTAGAAATTGCAAGTTTGTGCAAAACTTTATTCTCCTTCATTTACGAAGCTCAAT